>NC_092619.1:1547500-2207500 GCF_047663525.1 Anas platyrhynchos | reverse complement strand
CTCTCTTTCTCCCAGCAGAGTTTTCTCTCCTCACCATCATGGCCTATGACCGCTACATCGCCATCTGCAAACCTCTGCACTATGGGACAATAATGGACAACAGAACTTGTGTCATCATTGCAGCAGCTGCCTGGGGCATTACTTTTGTCTATGCTGTGCTGCACACTGCCAATACATTTTCCCTTCCCCTCTGCCAAGGCAATGTCTTGGACCAGTTCTTCTGTGAAATTCCCCAGATCCTCAAGCTCTCCTGCTCAGATGCCTACCTCAGAGAGGTTGGACTTCTTGTGATTAGTGCCTGTTTAGCATCTGGTTGTTTTGTTTTCATTGTGCTGTCCTATGCACAGATCTTCAGGGCTGTGCTGAGTATGCCCTCAGAGCAGGGCCGGCACAAAGCCTTTTCCACATGCCTCCCTCACCTGGCCGTGGTCTCACTGTTCATAAGCACTGCCACATTTGCCTACCTGAAGCCTTCCTCTATCTCTTCCCCTTTCCTTGATCTTTTGCTGGCAGTTCTGTACTCGGTGGTGCCTCCAGCAGTGAACCCCCTCATCTACAGCATGAGGAACAAGGATCTCAAGGATGCAGTTAGTAAACTGATTTTGGGTAGGTTGTACAGTACTCATAAAGATCCCTTCACTCTTCAGTGATGAATCTCAGTACATCCCCATCCAGGCTTGTGTTTTGGTCATTCTTCTTATTATTATATACTTTTTTCTTTTACTCTTTATGTCTGTGTAGTGGGTTTATGTGGCAAGGTTTTGGTAGCAGTAGGCCACAGGGGTGGCTTTTGTGAGAAGGATCTACAAGTTGCCCAATGTTTGGTATGGGCCCCACTGCTGACCAGAGCTAAGCCAATAAGTGATGTTGTTTTGCACCTCTGTTAGAGCAGATCTAAGACATGGATAAAAAACACTGCGATACACAGCAGCTGGGAGAATGAGAGGAGTTAGGAACAGCCTTGCAGGCACCAAGGTCAGTAAAAAAGGAGGAGGAGAGGTGCTCCAGGTGCTGGAGCAGAAGTCCCCTGCGGCCTGTGGTGAGGCCCATGGTGAAGCAGGATGTCCCTCTGCAGCCCATGGAGTACCACGGTGGAGCAGGGTTCCACGCTGAAGCCCATGGAGGAGACCACGGTGGAGCAGGTGGCCCTGCACCGATGGAGGCTGCTGCCTGTAGAAGACCCCTGCTGGAGCAGATTCTGGGCCAGACCTGTAGCCCGTGGAGAGGAGCCCATGCAGGAGCAGGTCATCTGGCAGGAGCTGCTGTCGGTGGGGGACCCAGGTTGGAGCAGTTTTCTCCCGAGGGATGGACCCTGTGGTACGGACCCATATCTGGAGCAGTTCTGGAAGAGCTGCTGCCTGTGGGAAGCCCACGCCATGTCAGTTCACCAAGGCCTGCATCTCATGGGAGAGACCCCACAGCACAGGGGACGAGAGTGACCAAGAAGAAGCAGCAGAGAAGAAGCGCTGTAGACTGACCATAACCCCCATTCCCCAATTCCCCTGCCCCACTTGGGGGGAGGAGGTGGAAGAGGGTGGATGAGGGAGGGGAAGGTGCTTTGGATTTCTTTCCTTTGTTTCTCACTTCTCTAGCTTGTTAGTACTAAACAATAAATCTTACTGTCTCCCTATGTGAAGACTGTTTTGCCCATCACAATCATTAGTGCATGATCTCCTTGTCCTTATCTGAACCTTTGAACCCATTTCATCGTATTTTCTCCACAATCCTCTTTGAGGAGGGGGAGTGAGGGAACAGTTGTGGTGGAGCTCAGCTGTTTTTGCCCTTTGCATCCCTACATAAATATTTTTATTCCCCCTACTTCTATAAATGAATGAACGAGTTCTGTGCCATATGGAGGCTGCATAAATGTGCATTTAACACTGTGAGTGAGTCAGTGAAAACTCTCATAGCATCTCTAAGAAAATGGAATTACCCGAGTTCACATTCTGAAGGCTGGGCTTTCCTTCCCAAGCAAGTGCCAAGAAAAGGCCCAAAGCATTGCTCCCCAGAAGGGTCTGTTCCTGCTTCTGTTCAGGAGGGAATTATCATTGTCACATTGTGACCTGTCAGAGACCCAGGGCTAGATTTAAAACTCACCCATGGGTGTCTGCTCACAGCAGAGACAGCAAATGGTCACTGCATTACGTAGCCAGGGCTGTTCCCACATCTGACCTGTCCTTCAGGAGGGGAATCTGGAGCTGCCTTAAGAGACCAGGTTACCTCCAGGGACAGCAGAGCATGGTGTGGGCAGTGACTGCAGCCTCCATGAATGTGAGAGATTTCCCACTGTGTGCTCAGCCACAGAGAAAAAACTAAAGCCAGGTATTCACAGGGAACCTGTGACTCTGCAGTCTCAGAGAAAAGAGTGGCACCCTGCAGGCAGAGGGAAGGGAGCTGGGGACTGATTCATTTTCTCCTTCGTGAAGTACCTCTGCCTGGTCCAGCCCAGTGATCCTGGCTGTCTGCTTCCCACCCTGACTAGGACAGCCATGCAGATTCACCCCACAGCACTACAGCCCATTTGCTCTTCACAGCAGCACCGTCAGCTTGGGTATGTACATATGGGGAGCATGGGGACTTTGGCTTAATGACCACACGTACACCAGGGTTCTTTAAGGACCAGTAACTGCTACTCCTTTATTGAAGACATAACTTCAGCTCTCCTATTGATAAAATGACTTCAACTCTCTTATTGAGGACAGACTCCCTTCTTATACCATTTGCTCTACAGCAGTACTTTTCCACTATTCATCGGTCAACAACTTTGCCTGGCAACAGCAAACGCCCAGCAACTTCCATGTCTTAACAGCTGGAGAACAAGCAGTCTGAGACAGCAAGGTGTCTCCTGAATGACACTTCTTTGTTCCTTCTAAACACTTTACATTCCTCATGGTCTCAGTCCAATGTTATCATCAACCATGGGTCTTGTCGACCTCCATGGCCACACTACCACAGGAGACAGCCATTCCCCTGTGCCCAGGGGGAGCTGATCTTTGAAATCTGACCAGCTCCATTCTTCTGCTGCCATCAGTAGCTATACTAGGGGAACAGACACCAAGACGGTGGATCAGCACTGGGTCATGGGCCCAGAGATTTTCTCGGTATCCCTCTGCAGAAAGCACTGACTAACCTGATCTACCTATAGAGCTATCACTGCTCAGAGAAGATGATGGTAGTGGACACCTCCAGAGCTTCATTCTGACTCAAGGAAAAAGGGGCTGGACTATGGAGTTAGAGTGTGTGACAGTCCTGTGTTTTGAGGCCTTTGAGGATGGTGTTTGTAATTCCTGCTCCTCAAGGGTGCCTGGTGAGTGGGGCAATTCTCAAAATGAGATTCTTCCCAATGGGAACCTGAAGTACAGTTGGTACAAGGATACTACAGAAAAGTTCTCAGAAACACTGTCAGACATTCCAGAATGACTGAATCACAAATTAGTTGGAGCTGGAAACAGTCTCTCTCCATGTTTATTGTAAGCCCCCTTGTTCGAAAACCAGAGTACGGTTTCCTGTAGAATTTTGGACTACAAAGCTGGTGAAGGGCCTGGACCATAAGTGCCTTGAGGAGCAGCTGAGGGAAGTGGGGTTGTTTAGTCTGGAGAAGAGGAGGTTCAGGGGAGACCTTACTGCTCTCAACCACTACCTGAAAGTAAGGTGTGGGGAGTTGGGGGTCAGTCTCTTCTTGCAGATCGCCTGCAATAGGATGAGAGGGAATGGCCTCAAGTTGCTCCAGGAGAGGTTCAAGATGGAAATTAGGAGAAATTTCTTCTCAGACAGACTGGTTAGGCATTGGAACTGATTGCCCAGGGAGGTGGTAGAGTCACTGTCCCGGAGGGAGGGGGACAGGGGTCACTATCCCAGAGGGAGGGGAGGTGTTAGAAAATGTTGGATGAGCTACTTAGGGACATGGCTTAGTGGGTAATATTGGTGGTAGGGAGGCAGTTGGACCAGATGATCTTGGAGGTCTTTTCCAACCTTGCTGATTCTGTGATCCTATGACTCTCTACTCTAGGTCAGACAAGCCCAACTCTCTCAGCCTCTTTTCATGGGAGCATTGTTCCAGCCCTCTGATCATTTCTGTGGATGTCTTCTGGACCCAGTTGAAGTCCTAGGTCCTAAGTCTAATGAGTGTGTTGTGCCTGGGCCACACAGATGGATGCAGTACTCCAAGTGGGGTCTCTTGAGAGCAGAGTAGAGGGAGAGATTCACGTCCCTCAACCTGCTGGTTACACTGCTTTTGATGCAGCCCAGGATATGGTTGGTTTTCCAGGCTGTAAGTGCATGTTGCTGGCTCATGTCAAGCTTTTCATCTACTAGTACTCCCAAGCCCTTCTCCATAGCGCTGCTCTCAATCCACTCATCACCTACTCAGCACTAATGTTTGGGATTGCCCTGAGCCAGGTGCAGGACCTTGCACTTAGCCTTGTTGAACTTTACAAGGCTTGCACGGGCCTATCTCTCAAGCCTGTCACGATCCCTCCAGATAATATCCTTTTCCTCCTGCATGTCAACTGCACTGCCCAGTGCTGGGAATGGTGGTTGTGAAGGGCTGCTCTGGGACCACCGCCCTTGGGGCAGCATCTGCCAGGATGTCCAGAGAACAAGGGCAGAGAACATCATAAAAAACAACAGATATTTATAGATGTATGTATATATACACATATATGTGCCTATCACCATATTAATGTATGGTATTCTTTGATATATTCTATTATATTACATATTGATATATTCTTTGGAACCACTCTGATGGCAGGGTTAAGAACAGTTGACTCTGGTTCAACTTGTGGTGGAGCAAAAACCCCAGGTGCCTTTGCATGGGGCTGCTCTCCAGTATCTCTTGCCAAAGAAGAGCCAAAGACACCACCAAGAAGAAGGAGGCCTTGCCACCACTTCCCCACAGGTTCTGGAGCAATTCAGAGGGTGTTGGTGCAATGGGGACAGTGGGGAGTGGCCAAGAAGATGAGCCTGATGCCATCTTGGCCGCTGCATGCCAGGGGGCAGTTGGCAAAGGGGTGTCTTATGCTGTCTTTTCCAAAGACCTATGGCTCAGCTGGGCCCACAGAATGAAGCCTCAAAGCAGTCTGATGCTCTGGGGTCCATGGAGTGGAGAGCTGCACTAAAAAGGAGTAGCCTTCCATGTGCAAAAGTCACAAGCTGCCCCCTCCTGTGGGAGCACGGGCCATCACCATTGTTGTTCATTAGTATTGTAGTATTATAATACTATCACAACTGATTGTTCATTAGTATTTTTCCATCCTGGCCATGGTTCTGAGAAGGCAATTTTGGAATTTTCCACTATGACTGCTCTTCTGGTACCTCCCTGAATGTAAACCTCTGGTACTCCTCAGAGCCTGGGCTACAGGGTCTGAGATGTGATCAGGGAGTGCCTGTTCTCATTCAGCTGTCTTAACTGTTGCTTAATGGAGGACTGATGTGACAGGAGGTAATTCTGAACCATAGCTCAGCTGGGGAAAAGCTACTCCAGCACCCTCTTCTCCAGTCACTCTATCTTTAAGAGGAAGCACTTGACTCGTGGTCAAACTCAGATTCCTTGCCACACTGTTCTTGGTCTCCAGTGTGATCCACCCTTTCCCCATGAGAGATTTCAAGGGGAACCTGTCACGTGCTGCCCTGCCAGGGAGGAGGCTGAGGGTGCACATGGAGTTGGGAGAGGACCCAGTGAGGAGAGCTGACCTGAACTGACCACAGGGATATACTGTGCCGTAGGATGTCATGCTCAGTAATTAGAGCAGTGGGGAGAGAAGGAGGAGGGGGCATGTTCAGAGTAATGGTGTTTGTTTTCCTGAGAAGTCATTACATGTGATGGATGCTGCTTTCTTGGAAATGGCTGAAAATCTGCCTGCCAATTGCAAGTACTGAATGAATTCCTTGGTGTACTTTAGGTATCAATATCAGGAAGGAAATTCAAGAGGTTTCATAGAATCATAGAATCATAGAATATCCTGAGTTGGAAGGGACCCTTAAGGATCATCAAGTCCAACTCTTGACACCACACAGGTCTACCCAAAAGTTCAGACCATGTGACTAAGTGCACAGTCCAATCTCTTCTTAAATTCAGACAGGCTCGGTGCAGTGACCACTTCCCTGGGACGCCTGTTCCAGTGTGCAACCACTCTCTCTGTGAAGAACCCCCTCCTGATGTCAAGCCTAAATTTCCCCTGCCTCAGCTTAACCTCGTTCCTGCGGGTCCTGTCACTGGTGTTAATGGAGAAAAGGTCTCCTGCCTCTCGACACCCCCTTACGAGGAAGTTGTAGACTGCGATGAGGTCTCCCCTTAGCCTCCTCTTCTCCAGGCTGAACAGGCCCAGTGCCCTCAGCCGTTCCTCGTACGTCTTCCCCTCCAGGCCTTTCACCATCTTCGTAGCCCTCCTCTGGACACTCTCCAACAGTTTCATGTCCTTTTTATACTGTGGTGCCCAGAACTGCACACAGTACTCGAGGTGAGGCCGCACCAGCGCAGAGTAGAGCGGGACAATCACCTCCCTCGACCTACTAGCGATGCTGTGCTTGATGCACCCCAGGACACGGTTGGCCCTCCTGGCTGCCAGGGCACACTGCTGGCTCATATTCAACTTGCTGTCTACCATGACCCCCAGATCCCTCTCTTCTAGGCTGCTCTCCGGCGTCTCATCGCCCAGTCTGTACGTGCAGCCAGGGTTTCCCCGTCCCAGGTGCAGGACCCGGCACTTGCTCTTATTGAACTTCATGCGGTTGGTGATCGCCCAGCTCTCCAACCTATCCAGATCCCTCTGCAAGGCCTTTCCACCCTCAACAGAGTCCACAACTCCTCCAAGTTTGGTGTCATCAGCAAACTTGCTCAAAATACCTTCTATTCCTACATCCAGATCGTTTATAAAAATATTGAAAAGTACCGGCCCTCAAATGGAGCCTTGAGGGACCCCACTGGTGACCGCCCGCCAGCCTGACGCAGCCCCATTTACCATAACCCTTTGGGCCCTGCCCGTTAGCCAATTGCTCACCCATCATATGATGTTTTTATTTAGCTGTATGGTGGACATTTTGTCCAGTAGGATCCTATGGGAAACCGTGTCAAAAGCCTTGCTGAAGTCCAAAAAAATCACATCAGCTGGTTTCCCTTGGTCCACCATACGGGTGATCTTATCATAAAAGGAAATCAGGTTAGTTAGGCAGGTTTAATTCCACATCATCGAGAAGAAAAAGAGAGGGGGAGAAATCAATAAAACTCTATTGTCTGGTTTCACAAGTTCTCTGTTAGGAAAGGGAAATTCCTACAGCATATGGGATGTGAGATTTGTTAAGTGATCCCTTAGGAAGCTCATTTTGCTTGTTTGTTTGTTTGTTTTTGCCTCCTCCTGGAGGCAATGTTAAGGCATATGCAGGACAAGGAGGTGATCTGGGACAGCTAGCATGGTTTCAACATGGGTAAAGCATGCCTGATCAATCTGTTTGCCTTCTATGAAGGAATGACTGAATCACTAGACAAGGGAAGACTGACCAATATCATCTACTTGGACTTTTGTAAGGTCTTAGACATTGTCCCACATGACATCCTAATCTCTATTTCCCAATCAGTGGGAAATTCACTAGACCATCACAACTTTTAAAACATAATGGATAGGGGCTTTTCAACTTCGTCTGGTTAGAGCAACATTTGCTGATTAGGAATATGTACATGGCCTAACATGAATGTTTTCCCAGAGTGCTTTAGGAGCGTCAGCCTTACCTGAACCCCTCTCACCTCTTCCAAATCTTTCCTTTCTCTTAGCCAAGCCCCTCTTCTCTGACCAAAATCTCCCGTCTTTATTCCCCAGTCTTTCCTCTGACTTCCCCAAATGTGTCACCCTTTTGGGGGCAGCTTTCTGATGGCCTTTATGACCTCAGAGGCTCTGCCTCCCCGCTGTTGGCCAGCCAGGTGCTGGGACAGAAGTGACCTCACAGCCAGCATCCACAGGGCTACAAGGAGCTGTTGTGCTCATGAGGCCAGCCCACCCAGGAGCAGTGGGTGCAGGTGATGCCCTGCACAATCCCTCAGGTTCTCACTTCAGTGCCTGGTAAAATTGTGGAGAAGATTGTTCTGGGAGCTATTGAAAAACACATAAAGGACAATGAAGTTTTGGTCAGAGCCAATATGGGTTCACTAGGGGAAGGTCATAACTAATAAACTTAATTTCCTTTTCCACAAGGTCACCAAGCTAATTGACTAAAGGAACCCAGTCAATGTAATCTTCCTGGATTTCAGTACAAATTTCAGTACTGTCTCTCACAGTAACCTTCTGGACAAAATGACCAGAATACAGTTAGAGAAAAGTGTAATAAGATGGGTGAACAGTTGGCCAATGGGTCAGGCCCAGAAGACTCTTGTAAATGAGGTTATATCAGGCTGGTGGCCAGTCACTAGTGGGGTTCCAAAGGACTTCATTTCAGGACCAGTCGTCTTCAATTTTTTTAATAAATGATTTGGATGAAGGACTTGAAGTTTTTTGAGCATGTTCAGGGATGACACCAAATTGGGTGGAGCTGTTGACTCTATTGAGGGTGGTGAGGCCTTGCAGAAAGATCTGGACAATTTAGAGAGCTGGACAATCACCAACCACATGAAGTTTAACAAGAGCAAGTGTTGGATTCTGCACCTGGTAAGGGGCAACTCTGGTTATACATACCAACTTGGGGACAAGATGCTGGAAAGCAGCTCCACAGAAAGGGATCTGGGGATTTTGATCAACAGCAATCTGACCAAGAGCCAGCAGTGTCCCTTGGCTGCCAGGAGGGCCAACTGTATCCTTGGGTGTACCAAGAACAACATTGCCAGACGGTCAAGGGAAGTGGTTGTCTCACTCTACTCTGGCTAGAACCTAGAGCTGGGAAAGGTGGTTGCGAGGAACTGCTCTGGGACCAGTGCCCTGGGGCAGCATCTTCCAGGATGTCCCCTGTTCTGCTGGTCCTCTCTGTCTCTGCCCAGAGGCCAGCCCAGCCTATCCCCTCCCCAGCTCTCCAAATCTCCCTGTCTTCCTCCCAGCCCAGCAATCTCTATGGGTGCTGGAAACCAACAAGCAAGAGCAGAATCATCCATCACTATCTTAATGCTCATCCTGGGACTCTGATCTCACCCTCATGTGCCCACAGAGAAACAAAGTAAGGAGAATCGCTCAAGTCTATTCCTTAGTAATATCCGTGACTGCACCTTTGGGAGAAGAGCTGAGCCTTAAGGCACTGCCCTCAGCAGATCCCCTTTTATGCTGGAGATGCTGGTGCAGAGCCAGTTGTGCTAGAGAAGTGCCCCTGGCCTGTCCCTGCCTGTAGACACTGGACTGCCCCACAGCAGCATGGTGAGAGCAATCAGTCCTCACAGCAACACAAGGGTTTAGAAGGGAAGTGAAGGAGAACAGCTCGGGAAAGGCCAAGCTGTTTGGGTTACAGGCATAGCTGCTGTGCCAGGACTCTTTTTCCCTCCACCTCTGCACACAGCCAAGTGCCCCTGCAACTCCACAGTGGTCTCAAAAGAAGGATCTCAGGAGAACAAGTCACTGTAGGGACGTTCCTTTTATTAAAAGATTCAGAAAGCCTGGATCCTTCTTTACACCAAGTCCCTGAGTCATATGAAACAAGTAGACACTGAAATGGAAGGTGACGAACAATCATATTTCTTTGTTAATAACTTTATCACAAGGAACGTAAAGAAAAAAAAAGAAAAAAAAAATTATAAATAAATCAATAAACAGAGAAAAAATAAAATTTGGGCCAGTAATGTGTTACATTATGAGTGATCTGCAGAAGATAGGTATTACATTGCTTCCGAAAAGCATCCAGTCATCACTTTCCATACTGCATCCTTCAGCTCCTTGTTCCTCATGCTGTAGATGAGGGGGTTCACTGCTGGAGGCACCACCGAGTACAGAACTGCCAGCAAAAGATTAAGAGAGGAGGAGGATGTGAAAGGGGGCTTCAAGTAGGCAAAAAAGGCAGTGCTGATGAACAGGGAGACCACAGCCAGGTGAGGGAGGCATGTGGAAAAGGCTTTGTGCCGGCCCTGCTCTGAGCGCATCCTCAGCACAGCCCTGAAGATCTGCACATAGGACAGCACAAGGAAAACAAAACAACCAAATGCTATTAATACACTAAGCATAAGAAGCCCAGCTTCTCTGAGGTAGGCATCTGAGCAGGAGAGCTTGAGGATCTGGGGAATTTCACAAAAGAACTGGTCCAGGGCATTACCTTGGCAGACGGGGAGGGAAAAGGTATTGGCCGTGTGCAGCACAGCATAGACAAAAGTAATGCCCCAGGCAGCTGCTGCCATGATGACACAAGTACTGCTGTCCATTATTGTCCTGTAGTGTAGGGGTTTGCAGATGGCAACATAGCGGTCATAGGCCATGATAGTGAGTAGGTAAAATTCCGCTGTGATAAAGACAGTAAATATAAAGACCTGGGTGGCACAACCTGCATAGGAAATGGTCCTGGTGTCCCAGAGGGAGTTGGCCATGGCTTTGGGAACAGTGGTAGTAATAGTGCCCAGGTCGATGAGGGCAAGGTTGAGGAGGAAGAAGTACATGGGGGTGTGCAGGCGGTGGTTACAGGCTACAGCTGTGAGGATGAGGCCATTGCCCAGGAGGGCAGCCAGGTAGATGCCCAGGAAGATCCCGAAGTGCAGGAGCTGCAGCTCGCGTGTGTCTGCAAATGCCAACAGGAGGAACTCTGTGGGGAAGCTGCTGTTGGACATTTGTTGCCTCAGGGCCTGGTTGCCTGTCCTTTGGAGGAAAAGAGAGACATATTAGAGAGACTTCTCTGAAGAAAACTTTCACCATGTACCACTGAAACCTCCTCAAAAAGACTCACTGCCTCTTCCCTGTGAGCTCTGTATTTTTTCTGTCCAAGCATGCCTTGATGATGAGGCATAATTATGTGTTTTCAGGAGGAATCCATACTGCTTTACAGTATCTAGTAAAGTGTACCAGAGACAGATCTCTGGTGCCCACTGGCCAGAGACATTTCCCTGTTTGCAAATGCTGAACAGGACATCCTATAGTCTTTCAAGAAACAGTGAAGGTGGTGTTGGTGCTGCCCATAGGCTAAAGGGTATGGAGTGAAATTGTGGGTTTCCTCAAAGACCTACAGATCAGTGTAATGGTCTCTGCGCTTCAGTCTCTGATACAAACCTGACAACTCCATTATCATCCCTCTGGTTGCCCTTCAAAGTAGGAAAGCAAGACCAGAGAACCCAGAGAGTGCCTTCCCTTCAGATACTGCAGATGTTCATTTTCCCTGTCAAGAATGTCCCCCAGAGATGCCCCTAGGGGTGCTGTGGAACTGTGATCAGCCTGCACCAGCCAGCAGCCTCTGGGCACCAGCAGGACACTGCTCTACCTTGTTTGGGGGAATCCTTCTACCAACAGGTTCTCCCCACAGCACCCTTGGCAGCTCCCCGGGCAGGTTGAGTGCTGGGTCTTGCAGGTGGCAGAGGCCCTGTCCCGGCACACAGCCCCTGGGGCACAGCAGGGACCCTGCTCTGCACCACAACCCTGGCCACCCCTGCCTGCACCCCAGCTGCACAGCCTGCAGCCATCTCCAAAAGAAGAAAACCATCATCCCCTGTCCCTGTGACCGCTTTGAAAAGTAATCCCTGCTCTGGAGCTTGTCATTCTTCTCCTGTCCAAAGAAACTCTGAGAGTCCTCCTGACAGCTCCCATAGGCTGTGAGATTTGCCAGCAAATCTGCAGATGGCACCAGGAACAACAGCTGCATTTCCCTGAAGCCAGAGACTTACTTTGTTCAGGGCTGTGAAGATTTCTCCCACAGTGAGCTCTCAGCATTCCCCCCCCACACACACACACTGCCTTTAACATCTCCCTCCCTTCTCTCAGCTGCCTTTGTCCCCTGCAGGCAGTGCCCCGAGCCCTGCTGTGCTGTGCAGAGGAGCTGCTCCTGAGCAGAGCTGTCTCTCTGTAGTACTTCCCGCTTGTCAGGAGCTCCCCTTGGGACCAGGAGCTCGGCCCAGCTCAGCAGCACAGGGAGCTCTTGACATGTCCCTGGGCCTCAAGGGGAATCGACTTTGAAACAGACTGAAGCAATCCCTGATGCTTCTTCCCTCTATAACTTAAAGAAACTTTTCCAGCACTGTCATTCCTCATACAGGAAAAGTATGCGACCCAAGAATCACCTTTCTGTGCCCTGGTTTTAGGCAGGATACCCATCCAAGGACAGAGAGGGATCTCCATCCCCCCTCCTGAGGGAAGAGTTTCAGCTGAGTCAAGCAAGGCATTTGCAGTCCAGAAGCTAGGAGGGGGCTCAGCTGTCTCCCATGCCTCACACAAGCCCACAGGAGTTGGGATTCACAGAATCACAGAAGCATCTAGGTTGGAAGACACCTCCAAGATCACCTACACCAACCTGTGACCTAAAATTAACAAGTCCTCCACTTAACCATATCACTAAGCTCTAAATTGAAACGTTTTTTAAACACCTCCAGGGATGTCAACTCCACTACTTCCCCAGTCAGCCCATTCCAATGCCTAACAACCCTTTCAGTAAAGAACTTTTTCCTAATATCCAACCTAATATCCAACTGGCAGAAGAGCTGACTAAGCCACTCTCAATAATTTATCAACAGTCCTGGCTATCCAGGGAAGTCCCAGATGACTGGTGGCTAGCAAATGTGATGCCCATCTACAAGAAAGGCTAGAGGGTAGACCGGGGAAACTATAGGCCTGTTAGTTTGAGTTCAGATAACTACATTATCTTAAATGTCATTGCATGGTACTTACAGAGCAACCAGGCGATTAGGGCCAGTCAGCATGGATTTATGAAAGGCAGGTCTTGCTTGATGAACCTGATCTCCTTCTATGACAAAGTGATGTGCTTAGTGGGTGAGGGAAAGGCTGTGGCTGTGGTCTACCTTGACTTCAGTAAGGCTTTTGACACCATTTCCTACAACATTCTCCTGAAGAAACTGGCTGCTCATGGCTTGGACTGCCATATGCTTCATTGGTTTAAAAATTTTCTGGGTAGCCAAGCCCAAAGAGTCATGATGAATGGAGTTAAATCCAGTTGGAGGCCGGTCACTAGTGGAGTCCCCTAGGGTTAATACTAGGGCCATTTTTATCAATGACCTGGATGAGGGGATAGAGTGTGCCCTCAGTAAGTTTGCAGATGACACCAGGTTAAATGCATGTGTTGATCTGTTCGAGGGTAGGAAGGCTCTGCAGGAGGATCTGGATAGGCTGGACAAATGGGCTGAGGCCAGCTGCATGAAGTTCAACAAGGCCAAGTGCCGGGTCCTGCACCTGCAATGCAATAACCCCAAGCAGAGCTACAGGCTGGGAGATGAGTGGTTGGAGAGCTGCCAGGCAGAGAAGGACCTGGGAGTGATGGTGGACAGTCGGCTGAATATGAGGCAGCAGTGTGCTCAGGTGGCCAAGAAGGCCAACAGCATCCTGGCTTGGATCAGAAACAGTGTGACCAGCAGGGCTAGGGAGGTGATCATCCCCCTGTATTCGGCTCTGGTGAGGCCGCACCTTGAGTACTGTGTTCAGTTTTGGGCCCCTCGCTACAAGAAGGACATCGAGGTGCTTGAGTGGGTCCAGAGAAGGGCGACGAAGCTGGTGAGGGGCCTGGAGAACAAGTCTTATGAGGAGCAGCTGAGGGAGCTGGGCTTGTTCAGCCTGGAGAAGAGGAGGCTCAGTGGCGACCTTATCGCTCTCTACAGATACCTTAAAGGAGGCTGTAGAGAGGTGGGGGTTGGTCTGTTCTCCCATGTGCCTGGTGACAGGACGAGGGGTAATAAGCTTAAGTTGTGACAGGGGAGTTTTAGGTTGGATGTTAGGAAGAACTTCTTTACTGAAAGTGTTGTTAGGCATTGGAACAGGCTGCCCAGGGAGGTGGTGGAGTCACCATCCGTGGAGGTCTTTAAAAGACATTTTGATGTTGAACTTAGTGATATAGCTTAGTGGAGGACTTGTTAGTGTTAGGTCAGAGGTTGGACTACGTGATCTTGGAGGTTTATTCCAACCTAAATGATTCTATGATTCTGTGATACTGCGAAAAGCTTGTGTGTTGTAGTTTAATAAGTCAGAAAAGAAAGAGAAAATAATAATAATAATTATGATAATTATATATTTTATGGTCAATAATAATAAATATTTTTATTACTATTACAGAATGTACAAACCAGGTGATTCTCAAGGCACTTGCTCAACACTCATTGACTAATACCCAGCCTATCCCAAAGCAGCTGTCTCCTGACCCTGGCCAGCCTGCAGCAGGATCTGCTCTGCAGGCCTCTTGACCTTACCTTTGTTTACGACAAAGTCATCTTTCAAAAGGATTTGAACTATTTTCTTTCTGAAATACTTCTGCTGTGTTATCCCACTCAGTGAAGCCATCAATGGACTGCAGGTGTTCAGAAGCTTCCCTCTGTTCCAGAACAGTCTGGATCAGTCCATGGCAAATGGCAGGGCTGTGTATCCAACCCTGGGGCAGTCAATTCTAGGTGTATTGGACACCCCTGAAATGAAAGCAAACTGTGGCCTTCACACTGTTGTCAAAGGGCTAGATAAAAAATGCATTCTTGATATCCATTGTGGCTTAGCACTTGGCTGCCTTTGACTCCAGTTCGTATTGCAGTTCTGGCATGTCCAGCATGGCAGCACCCAGTGGTGGAGAGACTTCATTCAGGCCACAGTAGCCTACCATTAGTCTCGACTTACCATTATACTTTCACCCTGACCATATGGGACTATTAAAGTGTGAGCGAGTCTTGCTGATCATTCCTTGGCTCTCCGGTTGATGACTTACATTATGGATGGAATCAGGGAGTCTTGGTTAATGCAATAATGCCTCAGGTGCACTATTGTGGTAGTAATGATCACCAGTTGTTCATCAATCTTCATCAACCCAAATCAGCTGTCACAGTAGTTGGAGTGGCTGCAGGACCTTTGGCATGTGTTGGAGTGGTTGCAGGGCGTAACAGAGGGGCTGAAGTGGCATTGATTGAGTCTCCGTAAGAAAAGGTTAACTCCCAGCATGTTGATTTGTGTCTCTTTGGAATGGCTGTCATAATCACACTACTTTTTCAAGGGTTTCTCTAGATTTTTTGAATTCTGGACTTGTTCAGGGGTGAATTTCCAAAGCATTGGAGGTGTTCACTGCTATAGGTACCTGCCCATATCCTCCCTCAATCCCTGCCACTCCAAACTCTCCTGCCTCTAGACAGATCTCTGGATGGCATTCTTAAATAATTGTCTGACGTTAAACAAAAGCTGAAACACATTAATGAGACCTAACAATAGGAACATGCTGGTTTGACCGTCCCAAGGATACTCAAAGCTTTGCAGAGCTATTGGGAGTATCCTGGAGGAGAAGGGGGAGATGAAGGAGACAGGGAGAGTTAACAAGTGGGAAAAAGCGTCCCCCTCTTGTCCTCTCCATGTCCCTGTCTCCCAGTTCTGGGGGCTGAGTATCAGGAGAACAACCGGTGCTGCTGCTAAAGACTGAGGGAAAGAAAGCATTAAATACCTCAGCCTTTGCCTCATCTCTTGTCACTATGTTTACCCCACCTACAATAAAGGATGAATATTTTCCTTAATCCTCCTTTAAAGTATTTCTATAAAGAGTTTTGATTGTCTTTGACAGTAATAGATGGATTGAGCTCCAGCTGGGCTTTGACATTTCTAATTTTGTCCCTGCACAGCATCATAACATTTTGGACACAGCTCTGGACAAAAAGGCAGCACGCATGACAAGGAAGCACAGAAAAGGTGGAACCTGGCAGCCTGCAATCCCTTACCCTTCTGAGACTGTGTTGCAATTCCATTCAGCTGGTTACTCCTGTATTATCCAAACTTGCCTGCAACTCCTGATGCTGCTCTCTTGTCAGAGATAGCACAATCACACAAAGGTTAAACCGTCTGCCTGCAGACATTAACAGCTGACAGAATGGAGCGTCAGTGTGGGGGAGCCATGAGAAACTGCATGAATATGCCTACAGAAATCTCCTGACATTTACAAGGAGAAGAGTCTAGTCCTGCACCAGTGGAAGAGGAGCTCCACACATCAGGGCAGATTGGGACCCTGCTGAGTGAGCAGTGCCCAGGAGGAAGAGGAGGGCCTGGGCACCACCATGGATGCCATACGAGCAGTGGTGCCTGCTCACCAGGAACCAGGCCAGATTCCTACAGAGCTGCCTTACGAGGAGCATGGCCACCAAGAAAATCTCAATTACCAGACTCATCTCAGATCTGGTGAGACACCGCATGGAAGAGGGTCTACAGCCAGCAGGGAAAGAGGTGGAGGTATGAGAGTCCCAAGGACTGCATGGGGTGGGGAGGAACAAGGGCTGTAGCAAGGCTGAAAGTCCAAAGAGCACCAAGTTCTTTGTGTCCATGGTTATGGCTGTTGTCAGTGTCACTGAGGCCTATGAGGAGACAGCTTATCGGTAAAGTGTCAGGGCCTCATTGCCTCCTCACACCCAGCCATGAACCAGGCAGAGGTCGTACCACTGTCCTGCACTTGGCAATGCACATCCCCATCTCCTAGTGTCCCGGAAAGAGCCCTGAGCAATGTGTGAAGAGAAAGGATCTCCCTTCCCAGAGGCCAGGGATCAAGGCTCAGCCTTTGTGCTTGGTGAAACATATCCAGTTTTTCCAAAGATCAGTGTCAATTTCACATTGCCTTTGTCTCCTTGGCCTCACCGCCTCCAATGTTTGTCTCTAACGAGCTCCAAGGGAGGCTATGTCAGTCCTGGCCCTTGGGGGGAAACTCCAGAAAACTTGCATCTGACTTGGACTTCTTGAGAGAGTTCTTCACTTTTCACTCAGTGTCTGAGGTTCATGAGCTCATCACCAAAGCCACCAGAGGGGTGATTCCAATGCCTTGGCTGGGGCTCCGTTGCTGAGCTGGGTTGGGCTCCTGGGACAGAGAGAGCTCCTGGCAAGAGGGCCCTGGTGCAGACAGACAGCTCTGCCCAGAAGCAGCTCATCTGCATAACACAGCAGGGCTGGGGGCTCTGACTGCAGGTGGCATGGGGAGAGGACAGAAGAAGAGAGGGGCTGAAGGCAGTTGGGAGTGGGAGAATGCTGAGAGCTGACTGCAGGAGAAATCTCCACAAGGTAAGTCTCTGGTTGCAGGGCCATGCAGCTGCAGGTCCTGGAAGGGTCTCCTCCTGGGTTTTGTTTCTGGGAGGGCAGTGGGCAATGCAGTAGGCTTTGAGAGTCCTGCTGGGTTGCACTGCGAGGGGAGGAAGTCTGGCAGAAGCCCCTCGGAGTGCCCTAAGCCAGGTGCCCCCAGTCAGCCCAGAACACCCTGCCCTGGCTGGCCATGCAGAGCCCAGATGAGGAGAAGCCCCCAGGCTCCTGGCTGAGAGCTTCTCCTGGAGACAAGGTGAGGATTCGGTCCAGCTGCACTTGGACTGGGGCTTTTCTGCTCTAAGCTGTCTCCAGTTTCTTCTCAGGAAAACACCTGAGTGGCATTGTGCTGCAGCTCGCAGAGGGGTAATACAGGGCAGCTGAGAGCAGGAATGGTTGGCACGTCTGCTCTGCTCAGTCTTCACCAGGGCACAGTCCTGGCACACACAGGGTTTCACTAAGAGTGTACATGACCTGTCAGGGCATTCAACTGTCTCATACATCTCCTAAGCATTATAAGGGCAACTCAAACCAATAAAATATCTGCAGCTCTGCTCATCATTCAGATGAGGTGTTTGCAACAGCACTGCAAAGCTCATGTCTTATTTGTGGACTGAGCATGAGTTTCCCTTACTCTCCTCTTTCATTTCCAGTTTTTCTCATTTAATTCTGCTTTAATTTTTTTTTCCTTCTTCTCCTCTTCAACAGACAACTGGCTCCAATGTCAGCAAATGTCCAACATCAGCTCTGTGAGTGAGTTCCTCCTGTTTCCATTTGCAGACACGAGCGAGCTGCAGCTCCTGCACTTTGGGCTCTTCCTGGTCATCTACCTGGCTGCCCTCCTGGGCAACAGCCTCATCTTCACCGCTGTAGCCTGCAACCACCACCTCCACACCCCCATGTACTTCTTCCTCTTCAACCTCGCCCTCCTCGACCTGGGCACTATTACCACCACTGTCCCCAAAGCCATGGCCAATTCCCTCTGGGACACCAGGGCCATCTCCTATGAAGGATGTGCTGCACAGGTCTTGCTTTTTCTTTTCTTTCTCACAGCAGAGTATTCCATGCTTACTGTCATGGCCTACGACCGCTACATTGCCATCTGCAAACCCCTGCACTACGGGAGCCTCCTGGGCAGCAGAGCTTGTGCCCAGATGGCAGCAGCTGCCTGGGCCAGTGGCTTTCTCAATGCTGTCCTGCACACTGCCAATACCTTTTCCCTGCCCCTCTGCCAAGGCAATGCTGTGGAACAGTTCTTCTGTGAAGTCCCCCAGATCCTCAAGCTCTCCTGCTCAGATGCCTACCTCAGAGAAGTCGGGGCTCTTGCGTTTAGTTTTTCTTTAGCATTTGGGTGTTTTGTTTTCCTTGTGGTGTCCTATGTTCAGATCTTCAGGGCTGTGCTGAGGATGCCCTCTGAGCAGGGCCGGCACAAAGCCTTTTCCATGTGCCTCCCTCACCTGGCCGTGGTCTCCCTCTTTGTCAGTACAGCCTTTTTTGCCTACCTGAAGCCCCCCTCCATCTCTTCCCCATCCCTGGACTTCGTGGTGTCACTTCTCTACTCGGTGGTAACTCCAGCAGTGAACCCCCTCATCTACAGCATGAGGAACCAGGAGCTCAAGGATGCAGTGAGAAAACTGTTTCTATACGTGCTTCTCAAGCATAAGTAATGATACCATAATTGTGATTAATATCATAATATTTTTCTCATTAGCAACATTACCATAATATAACCATTAATAATAACCTTGTCAAGATGTTTGAGAAACTGACGTGCCAATTTTCATATCATTTTGTGCATTATTATTTTCATAAATGTTGATATTGGTTTAAATGGTCTTATTATTTCTATGTATACTTCCTCAGAATTAATTTGACTAAATCTTCTAATTTACCTATAAAACAAGGTTTCCAGTGTACATAAAGACAATAAAGAATCCATCAGAAATTCATCGATCTCATCTGCCCTCTCTTGCCATCCTCTCTGGAGCTGGTGGAGCAGCCCCAGCACACAGGAGGGGCTCAGGGCCAAAAGCCCAGCTGCCACATGGAGGAGCAGCCCTGGCGGCCCTCGGGCCTGCCCCTCACTGCCTGCTGGGCTCTGCCTCCCTGGGTCAGGGCTGCTGCTTCTCTGGAGCCATGGCCATGGCCAGCGGCAGGACATGGCCTTTTCACGGCTGCTCTCTTTTGGCTTCCACATTGTTCCTCTGTGCTCTTGCATTTCTCTTAGCCCTCAGATCTCGCGTACCTTGGTGACAGTCCTGTTGTCTCTGCGGTGGCATCCCTGTGGCTGCAGGCAGCAGCAGGCAATGTGCAGCCCTGGGTCACAGCTGGCCTCCTTGCTAGCACCACAGTAAGAAAAGGGGCTGCTTAGGGCAAACCCAGAAGCCTGGACACTTCTTGCAAAGCTGCTGTAAGACATACAGCCATGGAGTTACTTCCTGCTTCCCTGTTTTCTGGGATTTTTCCCAGAGTGAAGGACACAGGCTGAAAGTCCCAGTGTGGTCTGTGAGGAACCAAGGGCTGGACCAAGAGCTCCCTTTGTGGTAGCACATGCCGAAGCAGATGACAACTGGTCTTGGAATCATCTACATTGAAATGTGTCCCTGCAGTGGGACATATAGCCAATGCCTGCCTGGAAAGGAATCTGGAGCTGCCAGATGGCAGGGGAACCCAGGGAAAATGTGCTTATTGGATAGTGATTAGAACCTCATAAAAGGAGTGACCAAGAAGAGTCTGGGAAAGGAAAAGGAAAATGTGAGGTGTCCAGGGACTAAGGAAGACTGAAATTCCTGCTGAGGTGGTGAAGAGCCAGCAGATGAAGGCCCATAAGAGTAATTGAGGACACTCTCTTTGGAGCCTCATGGGCCAGGTCTGGTACAGCACTCACCTGCCCCTTGAGCCCTTAGAGACATCCCATGGCCCTACCAAGCATGGCCCTATAGTTCTGAGCCATCAGGGGAGCTGGAAGGGGGCTCAGCAGCAGAGATCCCCATGGAGTTGGGTCTGATGACCACCTGGAGCAGAATGGGTGTGGTGGAGTCCTCCAGGGGACCCTGGGCACCACAGCCCCCTGGATCTGCAGAGCAGAATCACCAGCTCAGGACCCTCCATTTCCTGAGCCATGGCTCGTCCCAGCCCGGGGGCTGCTGGGGGGGCCCAGAGCCACCTTTGTCCCAGCAGCTGTGGTGGCCATGCCCAGAGCTCTACAGCACACTGCGGTGGGAACTGCCCTGGGGCTAGCCCATACTGGGCTGATGGGCTGGGCTGCTGGGGTGGGCTGGGAAGAGGGCAGGGTGGTGGGGGGAGGTGGGCAGGGGCTGGGCTGCGATGGGCAGTGCCCGGCAGAGGGCAACAGCAGCATCAGGGAGCGGTGGGAGCATGTAGGGGAGGGCTCCCGGCAGGGCTTGGTGCTGCAGATCCAGGGCTGCGTGAAGGGAGCCCAGAGCTGCAGGGGAGAGGAGGCCACTCTGGGCCTTTGCTGGCCTGGGCAGAGCAGGAAGGGGGCCCAGAGCATTCGTCCCTTCACCATGGCCTGCCAGAACCTTCAAGGTGGTCATGGAGCATCCAGGGCCAGGCTCTGCACTGTGGCAGTGAGCCCTGCGTGCCCTCCTCCTGACACACTCCATGCGGTGGCTGTAGCAGAGGAGACCCCTAGCCAGTCCCTGCATGAGCCTCTGCCCCCCGCTTTGCCCCAGCCCTCTCCAGCACCCTCCTTGCTGCTCTCTGATGCACACCAGGACCTCCCAGTGCATGCCAGCCGGCACATCTGCTGAGGGCCAGTGCGGCTGCTGCAGGGGCAGGAAGCTCAGCATGGCACATGCAGCCACCTGGGCCTGGGCCTGCCTATCCCCTTGGCCTCGGCCCCAGCCTTGTCTCTGCTGGCAGGAGCTCTCTTGGCATGCATTTCCTGGCTTCCCCTCACCTGCGCACAGCTGCTGCCCACTCAGGCTGCTGGCACAAACGTGTCCTCACAAGCAGCAGCATCCCTTGGGCTGCTTCTCCTGGCCTCCCCCAACCCACTGCCTTGACTCCTTGTCTCTGCTGGGCCCCCTCATTGACATGCAAATGTGTCCCTTGGTTGTTGGCTCCATCTGTCCTGCCCCACAGGATGGTATATATGGGGTGGGACATGTTACTGTTACATGTGGAAGTGTTTTTGTAGTCCTAATTTGTGATGGCAAAAAACCACAGTTCTTTCACCAGTGATCTACATCCTTCTTCAGGTGAATTTTCAGGATCTCTATTCATCACAGGAGAAGAAATACTGATGGTCATGAGCACTTGCATTTCATTGCTTTCTCCATCATGGTGTACTCCCTCATTTTCCAGGCACTTCCACCCATCTTGAATAAACAATCCTTGTTGAATGTCCCCTTTCCAGCTGCCTGTCTGGACCTATGCACTTCCCATGGTTCTCCTGTTTTGCCCCCCCTTACTCTTTGATCATTCAGACTGCTCTCACTGACCCAGTTGCTGCTTTGAGCTTCATTGAGTTCAAGCTTGCCCATCGATTAGCAGTCTGCCTAATTGTTTCTGTAGCAAGCTCCTCATCATTTATCATTGAATTAATATGATATGGAATATTACCAATCTTAATACCTATAATTTCTTATCAGTCAATATCAAATACTTAATTTACAGTCAGGCTTTTGGGAAGGTAAACCTGACTGGAGACGTACAAGATGAGGAGCTTGCTTTGCTGTTTGGAAAATTGCTGCATGTTTTCCTGTTGATTGTTTTAAAATAGGGAAAAACCCTTCTGTGCTTGTGTGCAGCCAGTTCTCTAAGGAAAGCAGGTGGGAGCTGGTGCAAAGGGGCTCTAACATCCAGCTGCAGACTTCAGTGCAGAAGTGTGGTGTAAGGAAAAGTGATGCAAGCTCCAGGTGGCCAATGAGAGAAATGTCAGGGTTGAAGTGGTGAGGAGCAAGGTTACCCATGCACTGTCACACCTCAAGAGTCTGCTTTTCCTCCCTATGTCCATCTCCATAGAAGAAGTCCTTGATTAATATCAATTGAAGAAAGATGCTCAAAACTGAAATGCAACAAAATTCACCCTTTAAAATGAGAAAAGATTTTTATTAAGTGGTTTTTGAAATCTTCCTCCTTAACTGCACCTTGAAATTCTCCAAGTAGCTGTCCAAGTCTTGAAGACTTGAATAAAACTATGGAAGACATATGGTTCCTTAGGTGTTTCTGCATTTTAATGAATTCCGTGGTGGATTTTGGTGCTCAGTCTGTGAATGTCAGATACTGAGAGGAGAATGATGCAATTGCTTGAGAAAGTAAAGTCAGAAGGAAAAGCTGAAGTGACTTGGAGTATTAATGGTCCCCACTGAGGGCGGTTACCAAGAGATTCTCCTCAGGGACTTGTTAGGGCAGATAATTGGAGACCATGATGACAGATAGACAAAGCACTGTGCTGAGAAAAGTTTCGTTTTGTTTTGGTCAGACAAAAGCAGAAAGCTCAAGGCCTGAGCCCAGCCTGGAGGAGAGATCCTGCAACCCCATATCTCACTCAGGGCTGTTCCTAGGGTCTGTGAGGTAGGGGGTGATTCCCATAATATCATGTGAAAGACAATGGTATGACACCTTGCAGCATTTGAACACAGTTGAACGGAGAATACATGGTCCCAATGCCATGAGTATAACTTGTCCCCTCATAAGCCATGGCTGTGGGGACAAAGATGTCAGTGCTACTGCAGCCATCCATTTTTGCCAGAGCCGTCTGCCTTCTCCTCTGCAGGCTTTCCTATTCTGCCCCACTCCACTCTAAAAGCTGCAGACAGCCACTTCTCTTCTCCACCTGGCTCTCACTCTGCTATTCCCATGATTTCACTGATGCCTCTCCATTCTTGCCAGCTGTCCCTTCAAACACAAGGGCAGGGGCTGATTCAAACTACCCGTGGGTGATCTCTGGACCCACAAAACCAGTTCCAGTGCCTCACTTCCAAGCCAAGAACTTCACCTGAATATCTAATCTAAATCTACCCTCTTTCAGTTTAAAAGCATTCCCCTTGTCCTATCACTGCACACTCAGAGAAAATATCTCTCCCCTGCTTTCCTGTTGCCCCCCCTTAAGTAGTGGATGGATTCTATGTGGTCTCCTCAGAGCCTTCTCTTCTCCAGGCTGAACAACCGCAATTCCTCAGCTTGTTTTAATAAGTGAGGTGCTCTAGCCCCTTGATCATCTTTGCGGTCCTCATATGGACTTGCTTTAATAGCTTCATGTCATTCTTATATTGGGAGCCACAGAGCTGAATGCTGTACTCCAGCTGAGGTCTTGGGAGAGCAGAGTAGAGGGGGAGAATCACCTTACCCATTCTCCTCCCAGCCTAAATTTGTGCTTGGGATTGCCGTGGCCCAGATCCAGGACCAGATGATGGTTGGACCAGGTGATCACAGAAACATAGAATCATCTAGATTGGAAGAGACCTCCACGATCAATGAATCCAACCTCCAACCTAATACTAACAAGTCCTCCACTAAACCACATTGCTAAGTTCTACATCTAAACGTCTTTTGAAGATCTCCAGGGATGGTGACTGAACCACTTCCCTGGGCAGCCCATTCCAATGCCTAACAACCCTTTTGGTAAAGAAGTTCTTCCTAATATCCAACCTAAAACTCCCCTAGAACAACTTTAGTTCATCCCCCCTCATCCTGTCTCATCCTGTCACCAGGCACGTGGGAGAATAGTCCAATCCCCACCTCGCTGCAGCCTTTATTAAGGTATTCACAGAGAGCTTATTATACTTATTAGATTCACGTTGTCCCAAATCTCAACTTTGTCCAGGTCCTTTGGATGCCATCCTTTTCTTCTATTGTATCAACTGCAACATTCAGCTTGGTGTCATCTGCAAACTTGCTGAGGGTGTACTCGATCCCACTGTCTATATCATTGATAAAGATAATCAACAGTACCAGTCCCAGCACAGACTCCCCAAGGTGCACCACTTGTCACCGGCCTCCACTGTGCTCAAGAAAGGGGATATGGTGGGTACACACCACACGTCACCCAATGGTTTTACTTGCATGACCATGGAGAAGACACGAGAAAATGGGATAGGAAAACTACCTTGACCCTAGAGGTATGGACATGTGAATTTCAAGGAAAAACAATGGCCAAAGAGGGGCCTTCTGAGAAAATTGCTGCTCCGGTTTCCAGTAGGCAGTCCCTGAGACACAGTAACAAATACTGTGACCAGGGCTAGAGGGGCTCTGCTTCCAGCCAGGTGGAGGGAAGAGACAGTTGGGGTTATTGGACTGTGTGGATTTGATGGCCTTGAACTTCAGACACACAAGAGTGAAAGGCTCAAGTGGACACTGGTACAAAGTGTACTGTAATGCCATCAAACCACAAAGGGGCAAGTCCATTTGTATTTCTGCAGTGACAGGGGGATCCCAACTGGTAACGGTATTGGAGGTAATTGGGACTGGCCTGGAGGCTCTGTACATCCTTGGCATAGACTACTGCAGGAGAGGGTACTTCCAAGAGCCAAAAGTTTTCGGGGTGGGGGGGTTGGCATATCTGCCTTGGAGACAGAGGACATCAAACAGCTGTCTGCCTTGATCTGGTCTCTCACAGGACCCTTCTGTTGTGGATTTGCTGGGGGTCAAAGAAGAGCAGGTGCTGATGGCTACCCCAATGGTACACCTGAGGCAGTATCACACTAACTGAGACTTCCTGATTCCTATCCATGATCTGGCTCATCAAGTGGAGAGCCAAGGGGTGAACAGCAAGACTCTCTCACCCTTTAATAGTCCCATATGGCCAGTGGACTATCGTGGCCTGAATGAAGTCATGCCACTTCTGAGTGCTGCAGTGCCAGACATGGTAGAACTTCAATATGAACTAGAGTCAAAGGCAGCCAAGCGGTATGCCACAACTGATATTACTGATGTGCTTTTCTCCAGCCCTTTGGCATCAGCGTGCAGACCACAGCTTGCTTTCCCTTGAAGGGCTGTCCAGTCCTCCTGGAATCGACTGCTCCAAGGGTGGAAATACAGCCCTTCCATTTGCCATGGAAGGGCTGTGCTTTTTTTATTTATTTATTTATTCAGTACTTTCTTCTCTTAATCTGTCTACTTGGCAGTAGAAGATTTCACCTGTATTGGTGATATTCTACACTTCAGAGACTGATCATTCTCTGGATGGGGATGTTAGTAACAGCAGAATATAGTGACTTTTTATTCCTCACTCAATTCCTGCATTTAAGAAGCTTAGAACTTTTCAAGTTATGAAAGTTCAGTGAAATTAAAAATATTGAAATGACTTCCCTCCCTCCCCCCGCCCCCGCTTTTTTTTTTTTTAATCGGTGGTTGCCCTTTTGCCTTTCCACTCCTTTCAGCCTTTCCACAGCTATGTCACACACAGAGATGTTTTTGTGCCCTGCAGGCATATACCTCTATTCAACCAAGAGCCCACTCCAGCATCCTAAGAGACCTGAAGCTGCTGCAGCTCCATGCCCCTGGGTCCAACAAGAGCAAGGCAGAGTGCGTACACCCGGCAGGCACACACACAAGCCCACACAGACAACATGTAGGCATCAATACATGGCTGGACATAGGTGAATGCAGGCATGCACACTCAGTGTTCACACAACCACAAACAGCAGAAATGGCCTTATCCTGATCCCCTCTCTGGCTGAGCAGGACAGAGGCCCATTAGTAGGAAATGTAAAGTGGTGGTGTCTGTGTGTGAATGTGTGCATGTGTGTGTGTGTGTGCAAGGTAGTTCTCTCCAGCAGCTGTGATCAGACACTCAGCCTGCCCAGGACAAGTCCCTGGCTCCCAGTCTCTCCGGTTGAAGGCACTTGGACATATGCTGTTCAAAAATGAATCATGATTAGGGGAAAAGTTGTGCTGATGCACGGGCCATAACTTCCTTCAGGGCCAGCATCACGGCCTTGTTTCTAAGACTGTAGATGAATGGGTTTAAGAATGGGTACAGGACAGTGTTCAGCAAAGCTACAATGTTGTTGGTCTCTAAAGAAATATATCCTGAGGAGTGTGCATAGAGAGCAATGCAGCTTCCATAGGCAATGGCCAAGGTGGTGAGATGGGAGGAACATGTAGCAAAAGCTTTTCTCCTCACAGAGGCTGCTGGCATTTGTAGAATACAGAAAAAGATGTGCGTGTAAGATGCCAGAGTTAAACACAAAGAAGACAGCACAATAAACGATATAAAAAAAGAGTCTATTTTCCAAAGCAGGGAGACATCAGAGCAGGACAGTTGAAATAAGGGGGTGCTGTCACAAAAAAAGTGTTGGATCTTGTTCGAACCACAGAAAGTGAGCTTGGAGAGCAGCACCAGGTGGTAAATCGAGAATGTGAAGCCCATGACCCAAACAGCAGCAACCAAGTGGATACAGAGCTGATGCTTCATGATGGCAGCATAGCGCAAAGGCTCGCAGATGGCAATGTAACGGTCAAAGGACATGACAACAAGGAGAGCTAATTCTGCACCACCCAGGGCAAAATAGAAGGAGGACTGGGCAAAGCAGCCGCCTACTGAGATTGTTCTCCTGCCAGAGCTCAGAATTACCAACAGTTTGGTGCTTGTGGAGGACGTAAACCAGATTTCCAGGAATGCCAGATTGCCAATGAAAAAGTACATGGGGGTTTGTAGGCGGTTATCCACACACACCAGGAAAATGATGGCTGCATTCCCCATCACCGTTGTCAGGTACATGAGTAGAAGGACCATGCAGAAAAATAGCTGTAGCCTTTGTTCAAGCTCTGTGAAGCCTGAGAGGATGAATTCAGAAATGACAGTTCCATTGCCTACTCCCATGCCCAATTTCCATTCATCCTGCTGAGGCAGGAACATGGCAAAACCAAGTAAAATAATTTCATGGTCTGGATGCAAGGTTATCTCCTTCCTTCTCTCTTTCCTTGCTTGCAGACTTCCTATACAACAGAGAGAGGAGACTCTGTTGGACCTTCCTCACACTCTGACCTTTCCATTTCACATATCATGCAGAGTCAACAGGGAATTTCTTGTCTTCTTTCCAACCTTGTCCATCAGCCACAAATTATTCTTTCTCAAGAACACAGGACTAATAAGGGGTTGTTAGCGATTGCACCCTGTTCCTGGGAAGGTCCTCATTTACTCAGAACAATTGCAAACATCCATTGTAACAATGTTTCAAAAGGAAATCTCATCTTCTGCACAAATAATTTCTATTATGTAGATGCTAAACCATGAATTCAAAGATGTATATTGAAAGCTATTCTCTCTCCTCTTCAGTACTTGCCTTTTTGGACTACCAGCAGCTGAGGATCCACTGGTTTATTTCAAGACAAAGAAATTTCAGGTCTTTCTTTTATAGTGCAGTGATTTCTTCTTTGTCATCTTCCCTTATTTCTTGAGGAAAGAAGGAAAATGGGGACCAAGCGTAGCTTGCCTTTTTCAGTACTGTAAAGTAAGGCCAAAATTCATTATGGTCCCACCAGGTCGGTAGAAACAGATCTGTCACAATCTCATCTGACTTCATTCTGCACTGAAAAGCAGATATATCCAGAATTGCTCTTTGTTCTTACTATCAGACATTCTCAACTAAATGCCTTAGTTTTCTGAGAGGTGGAAAAATCTTGTCCTCTTCAAAAGCTTAAGGATAGTCCTTGTAGTACAAAGAGGAAGTGCCTAAAAAAAGCAAAGTGCCAAGTACTACTGTGTGGGTTTATGTTTCACTTGTCTAAAAGTCACATCCTTCAGGTTGAGCTATTTGACTTACTCCCATCCCATCAATGCTGAGAGAGAGAAGAGCATCTGAAAGAGATCCCTCACCTTTATTTTGCATGACAGTTCTAGTCTGGGATGACCCAGACACGAGCACTTTTTCTTGCCTTCATTGATTGTTGGGGGATCCTCAGGAGAACAAGTTCTCACAGGCACCAGGAGTGAAGTAGGTTAAACTCATTACTCAAGTCTCTGATGATTGTAGTAAATTACTCTCTTCTGTAAATCAAACTACTTCTCTAACAGGAAATCAAACAAAACTAAAACAAAAACCACAAGAGAAACTTGTTCAGCAAAGACAGACATTTTCTCCTTCACCTTTCCCTATGTGTTTAGACATAGAAAGGATCAGAACAGATGACTGCAAAAAGCGACCACCTCAAAACACAAGGGTGGGGGAGGAGATGATGGGTTTGAAGCAGTGAAGTAGTTTCTCCATGGGCTGTGTTGTCCCCTCAGGACCTGTCCCAGGACAGAATGGGTGCACTTAGGCAGGAAAATGGGAAGCTCAGAAGTGGGGAGTTTTAAGGACTTTTAAGCATGGGGCTTGGGTTGGTCTTAGACCCCAAGTGCCCTGCCTTGCTCTTTGCCTCTAGACTGGCAAAGAGGAATCTGTGCACTGGCTTCATCTGGAAAACTTGTTGAGATTAACCCATTAGCTGTAATAGTTTTAGCAGAAGCTCAAGCCCAGTCACCAACAGCAATATGTTGTGGTTTAGCCCTGACGATCAGCTAAGCACTGAGGGGATCTGATCCAAGACTTTTTCCCATGTAATGAGGAAAAATAAGAATGGGAGGCAGTGACGGGAAACAAGTCTGGTCAGTCACATTAATCATAAGATCACAAGAACATAAGAAAGATTTAGTTTCAAAGGCACCTTAAAGATCAGCTAGTTCCAACTGCCCTGCCATAGGCAGGGGCACCTTCCACTAGACCGGGTTGCTCAAAGCCCCATTAAGCCTGGCCTTGAATACTTCCAGGGATGGGACACCTACAGCTCCTCTGGTCAACCTGTTCCAGTGCCTCACACTCTCAGAGAATACAATTTCCTCTGAATATCCAATCTAAATCTACTCTCTTCTAGTTGAAAAGCTACCTCTCTTCTGAATGGAAATGCAGGATGAGGAGACCCAGTGGACACAGTTGTTTGTGCTGGTGCTGCTAAGGACAAGAACTATGGATCCCAAATTGTCTCAGGAGCCTCACATTGAAATGTAGGTGCACGGGGTTCACGTCCAAGCCTGATATGTGACCTCCTCATTCTGGTGAAGATGGTCAATGAAGAGGAACACTGTTTTGCAAGCACACAGCAGAGAAGAGAACAGAAGCTGTCCCAGTCCATGTCTTTTCTACCTCCTGCAGCTACTGAAATGGGGGACAGTCACCTTAAAGGCCTATGTCATATTTTCTGATCCATGCAGAATTTTCAGATAACCAAAGGCATCAGAAATGGCCCCAGAAACCAATGTCCGGGTTATCCCACCTAGTTTTATTCACAGACTCTCATCTGCATGGAATCTCTTCTCCAGCTGGAACCCTCTCTTCACATCTAATTCCTTGTCCAAGGAGCTCCCAGTGGGCTGCATCAGCTCAGTACTTTGGCAACTTGGTTATATATGTTGCACTTGGGCTATTGCCCATGGTGGGGGTTAAGAGAAGCTCCTTTCCTCTTCTTGTCTCACACCTGGCTTTCTCATCTGGAAGAAATCTCAGCTGATGAGCTACAGGCTTCAGAAAAAATATGCCTCTCTGTGAAACTCCAGAGAAATATCCTCATCAGTCAAAGTGTTCATGGAGCAAGGATCTGTGTGGGTTGTGTTTGCTGAAAGCTGAGAATCAGACCACTGTAAAATTGTGATCTCTGTTGGGCTAAAGCAGCCCTGTGTTTCAGTTCTCCTCTGTGCTGAGGAAGGACGCTGCTAGCTGGCACTGAGAAAACCAGAACCTTTGTAGCTTCTTTGTATGTTATAGGATGTTCTAAGGAAAGTAGGAGGGATTTGGGACAAGGGAACTACAAGGTGCAACTGCAGACTTAAGTGGAGAAATCTGAAGTCAGGAGAAGTGATGCACGTCCTAGGGGATCAATGAGAGAAATGGTGTGAGCTGGGGAGGTGAGGAGCAAGGTTGTCAGCACAGTGTCCAACTTCTCCTACCTGTCCAGACCTCCTTAAGAGACTCTTAGGCCTTTCTGTGTCTTAAGAAGTCCCAAGGTGTAGTTGCTGCTAAGTCTATCAACTTCAGCTCCTGAGAGCAGACTGATGAAATGTCATGATGAATATCATGATGACAGCCAAAGACAGAAGCCAAACACCAAAGTTCTTGAAAGCATTGATTGGTTCCAATGAGGGCCATTTCTGACAAAGCTCCATGGAGTCCTTAGAGCAGGCAACCGGAGGCCATGATTACAGGTAGGCCAAGGCCCTGTGCAGGTGGCTCTGAGGCTGAGAAAGTGCTGGGTTTGTTTCATCAAGCAGAAAGGCCAAGGCCTGCTGCCAGCCCTGGGCAGAGAGCTTCTGTCTCTCACAAAGGAGCTCCGGGCACTTCCTCAGACAGTGGGATGTGGTATGCAGTGCCAAGTGAAAGACAGAGGTGTGACACCTCCAGGCCTCTGTCAGGAGGTACAAAAAGGAGAGGAGCCCCAGTTGTATTGCCATGTTAGAGAACCACATCTCCTCCTAGGCCTTGGTGGAAGAGACCTGCCATAGCCAAGGACAAGAATCATAGAATCATAGAATCATAGAATATCCTGAGTTGGAAGGGACCCTTAAGGATCATCAAGTCCAACTCTTGACACCGCACAGGTCTACCCAAAAGTTCAGACCATGTGACTAAGTGCACAGTCCAATCTCTTCTTAAATTCAGTCAGGCTCGGTGCAGTGACCACTTCCCTGGGGAGCCTGTTCCAGTGTGCAACCACTCTCTCTGTGAAGAACCCCCTCCTGATGTCAAGCCTAAATTTCCCCTGCCTCAGCTTAACTCCGTTCCCGCGGGTCCTGTCGCTGGTGTTAATGGAGAAAAGGTCTCCTGCCTCTCGACACCCCCTTACGAGGAAGTTGTAGACTGCGATGAGGTCTCCCCTTAGCCTCCTCTTCTCCAGGCTGAACAGGCCCAGTGCCCTCAGCCGTTCCTCGTACGTCTTCCCCTCCAGGCCTTTCACCATCTTCGTAGCCCTCCTCTGGACACTCTCCAACAGTTTCATGTCCTTTTTATACTGTGGTGCCCAGAACTGCACACAGTACTCGAGGTGAGGCTGCACCAGCGCAGAGTAGAGCGGGACAATCACCTCCCTCGACCTACTAGCGATGCCGTGCTTGATGCACCCCAGGACACGGTTGGCCCTCCTGGCTGCCAGGGCACACTGCCGGCTCATATTCAACTTGTTGTCTACCACGACCCCCAGATCCCTCTCTTCTAGGCTGCTCTCCAGCGTCTCATCGCCCAGTCTGTACGTGCAGCCAGGGTTTCCCCATCCCAGGTGCAGGACCCGGCACTTGCTCTTATTGAACTTCATGCGGTTGGTGATCGCCCAGCTCTCCAACCTATCCAGATCCCTCTGCAAGGCCTTTCCACCCTCATTCGAGTCCACAACTCCTCCAAGTTTGGTGTCATCAGCAAACTTGCTCAAAATGCCTTCTATTCCTACATCCAGATCGTTTATAAAAATATTGAAAAGTACCGGCCCTAAAATGGAGCCTTGAGGGACCCCACTGGTGACCGCCTGCCAGCCTGACGCAGCCCCATTCACCATAACCCTTTGGGCCCTGCCCGTTAGCCAATTGCTCACCCATCGTGTGATGTTTTTATTTAGCTGTATGTTGGACATTTTGTCCAGTAGGATCCTATGGGAAACCGTGTCAAAAGCCTTGCTGAAGTCCAAAAAAATCACATCAGCTGGTTTCCCTTGGTCTACCATACGGGTGATCTTATCATAAAAGGAAATCAGGTTAGTTAGGCAGGACCTACCCTTCACAAACCCATGCTGGCTGGGACCAATGACTGCATTGTCCCCCAGGTGCGCCTCAATACGTTCGAGAACCATCTTCTCCATGATTTTACCAGGCACTGACGTGAGACTGACAGGCCTGTAATTGCTAGGGTCTTCTTTCTGACCCTTCTTGAAAATCGGCACAACATTTGCCAGCTTCCAGTCTACCGGGACCTCTCCAGACTCCCAGGATCGTTGAAAAATAATTGAGAGAGGTTCCGCGATGACGTCCGCCAGCTCCTTCAGCACCCGGGCATGAATCCCATCTGGACTCATGGACTTGTAGGGATCCAGGTGGAGTAGCAGATCCCGCACACGTTCAGGGTCGGTTGGGAGTTTGTCATCCCCACCGTCCCGGTCCTCCAGCTCGGGGCACCCTGGGTCCCGAAGCCCATCATCGGCATTGAAGACAGAGGCAAAGAAGGCGTTAAGCGTCTCTGCTTTGCCTATGTCATCGTCTGTGAGAAGACCTTCCCTGTCAAGGAGCGGCCCTATGTATTCTTTAGTTCTCCTTTTTCCATTCACATATCTAAAAAAAACCTTTTTATTTTCTCTCACAGACACAGCCACCTTCAACTCTAGGTGTGCTTTAGCCACACGAATTTTCTTCCTACAGACACGAACAGCATCCCTGTATTCTTTCCATGTCACCTGGCCCTCCTTCCAGTAGCGAAACACTCTCTGTTTCCGCCTAATCTCCATAAGAATGTTCCTGGTCAGCCACGACGGCCTCCTGCCCCGCCTGCCTGACTTGCGATATTTAGGAACTGCCTGATCTTGTGCTTCTAGGAGGCATCGCTTAAAGAATGACCAGCACTGGTGGACATCAAGGCCTTCAAGAGCAGCTTCCCAGGGGACCTTGCTGACTAGTTCCCTGAGCAGCCTGAAGTCCGCCTTCCCCATATCTAGGGATGAGGTTTTGGTGGCACTTTTCCTTCTGTCACCGTAAATTTTGAACTCAACCACTTCATGGTCGCTATGACCGAGGCGGCCACCAATCACCACATCTCCCACCAGACCCTCTCTGTTTTCTAGCAACAGGTCTAGGAGGGCACCTTTCCTAGTTGGCTCCGTTAGCACCTGCACCAAGAAGTTATCATCTAGGTGCTTCATGAACCTCCTGGACTTGCTCGTGTCAGCCGTGTGGCACTCCCAGTTAACGTCTGGCAAGTTGAAGTCCCCCATAAGGACAAGGGGAGTTAATCTCGAGGCCTCTCTTAGTTCTGTAAAGAATAAGTTATCGGCGCTATCGTCCTGGCCAGGCGGTCTGTAATAGACTCCCACAACGACATCCCCTTTATTCGTTCGTCCCTTGATCCTTACCCAGAGGCTCTCAACTTTGCCATCGCCGACCTAAAGTTCCACACAGTCCAGCCCCTGCTTCACATACATCGCCACCCCACCACCTCGCCTACCCTGCCTGTCCCTCCTGAAGAGCCTGTAACCGTCTATCGTAACACCCCAGTCACAGGACTCATCCCACCAGGTTTCGCTTATGCCGATGATGTCGTAGTTGCGGGACTGGGCCAGGACTTCTAGCTCATCCATTTTATTCCTCATACTGCGTGCGTTTGTGTAGAAGCATTTCAGGTGTGTCTCTTTACACTCAGCACCTTGTGGATCGAACCGAAGGACCTCACTGGCACACAGCCCCTCTGATTCTAGCGTACCATCCCTTAGGTCTTCACCGGCGTGCCTGGTTTTAGCCCCTTCCCCCTTCGACTCTAGTTTAAAGCCCTATCTATCAGCCCTGCCAACTCCTGACCCAAGATCCTTACCCCTCTCCGAGAGAGGCCCATCCCATCCGGTGCCATCAGGCCCGGTGTAGCATAGACCTTCCCGTGATCAAAGAACCCAAAGTTCTGCCAGTCACACCAGTCACGAAGCCACGAGTTTATGCGAACAGCGCACCTTTCTGCTTCCATCCCCCCTATCGGAAGGACAGAGTCAAACACAACCTGCGCGCCTGAACCTCTAAGTTGTCGCCCCAAATCCCTAAAGTCTCTTTTGATCGCCTTCGGACTTCTCTTTGCTACTTCATCGCTACCAGCCTGAAAGACCAATAGCGGGTAGTAGTCAGTGTGCCGTACCAGGCGCTTGACCTTCTTGGCAATGTCCCTGACCCTGGCCAAGACCTTGGTTTTCTTGGCTAAGCTTTGCCTTGCCAGTGCCCTTGTCCTTCTCCACTGCTGGCTATCCTATACTGTTCCACACCTGTCTCTGTTTCCCTGCAGGCTGCAAACATTCATCTGGCTTTCCCACCTGACACTCACATAGGAATTTCTGTGCATTCATCAATGTCTGTACCCTCTCCAGCTGTTCCTGAAACACAAACCCATGGACTGAGAATGGATTTCCTCCAGGATACCTCTGACACTATAACACATCCCCTCCACTAAAGTATCTTCCTTCTCATGTCCACGCCCCACCATCAAAGCTTCACTTTGAGTCAGGTTTCCTCTTCCATGCTGTTTCCCGTCAGAAAGGAAAGTTCCAACATCTCAGAAACCATCCTTCACACAGGCATCCACACTCATCAACATTCCCATGGCTTGTCAGCTGACCAGACACAAGGAACCTCACCATGATCTTCCAGGCTATGTGGCCTTCCTGATGGACTTTCAGCTCCTCAGGTAGACACAACCAAGCCACATACCTGCCGCTCTCTGCTCATGTACTCAGGCACAAGACACTTGAAAAACCACATCCAAGGCAGGTTCTGCATGGGCCTTTCAGGTATTTGGGCAGAGGGCATCACACAAACACCATGCCAGCCAGGTGCCTTCTGCTGGCCTGTGAGAGACGCTGGAAGATGAGAGCCTGAAGGACCATCTGCCAGACAGGAGGCAAGGGTTGGGTTTACCTGGCAGCTACTTCAGAAAGATGGGACCTCCCAGTCCCTGGCCCAGCTATGCTCCTGCTGCTGGCCTATCAGCTCCAGAGGCAGAAGTGATTAGGCGGAAACAGAGAGTGTTTCGCTACTGGAAGGAGGGCCGGGTGACATGGAAAGAATACAGGGATGCTGCTCGTGTCTGTAGGAAGAAAATTCGTGTGGCTAAAGCACACCTAGAGTTGAAGCTGGCTGTGTCTGTGAGAGAAAATAAAAAGGGTTTTTTTAGATATGTGAATGGAAAAAGGAGAACTAAAGAATACATAGGGCCGCTCCTTGACAGGGAAGGTCTTCTCACAGACGATGACATAGGCAAAGCAGAGACGCTTAACGCCTTCTTTGCCTCTGTCTTCAATGCCGATGATGGGCTTCGGGACCCAGGGTGCCCCGAGCTGGAGGACCGGGACGGTGGGGATGACAAACTCCCGACCGACCCTGAACGTGTGCGGGATCTGCTACTCCACCTGGATCCCTACAAGTCCATGGGTCCGGATGGGATTCATCCCCGGGTGCTGAAGGAGCTGGCGGACGTCATCGCGGAACCTCTCTCAATTATTTTTCAACGATCCTGGGAGTCTGGAGAGGTCCCGGTAGACTGGAAGCTGGCAAATGTTGTGCCGATTTTCAAGAAGGGTCAGAAAGAAGACCCTAGCAATTACAGGCCTGTCAGTCTCACGTCAGTGCCTGGTAAAATCATGGAGAAGATGGTTCTCGAACGTATTGAGGCGCACCTGGGGGACGAAGCAGTCATTGGTCCCAGCCAGCATGGGTTTGTGAAGGGTAGGTCCTGCCTAACTAACCTGATTTCCTTTTATGATAAGATCACCCGTATGGTGGACCAAGGGAAACCAGCTGATGTGATTTTTTTGGACTTCAGCAAGGCTTTTGACACGGTTTCCCATAGGATCCTACTGGACAAAATGTCCAGCATACAGCTAAATAAAAACATCATACGATGGGTGAGCAATTGGCTAACGGGCAGGGCCCAAAGGGTTATGGTGAATGGGGCTGCGTCAGGCTGGCGGGCGGTCACCAGTGGGGTCCCTCAAGGCTCCATTTTAGGGCCGGTACTTTTCAATATTTTTATAAACGATCTGGATGTAGGAATAGAAGGCATTTTGAGCAAGTTTGCTGATGACACCAAACTTGGAGGAGTTGTGGACTCAAATGAGGGTGGAAAGGCCTTGCAGAGGGATCTGGATAGGTTGGAGAGCTGGGCGATCGCCAACCGCATGAAGTTCAATAAGAGCAAGTGCCGGGTCCTGCACCTGGGACGGGGAAACCCTGGCTGCACGTACAGACTGGGCGATGAGACGCTGGAGAGCAGCCTAGAAGAGAGGGATCTGGGGGTCGTGGTAGATAGCAAGTTGAATATGAGCCGGCAGTGTGCCCTGGCAGCCAGGAGGGCCAACCGTGTCCTGGGGTGCATCAAGCACGGCATCGCTAGTAGGTCGAGGGAGGTGATTGTCCCGCTCTACTCTGCGCTGGTGCGGCCTCACCTCGAGTACTGTGTGCAGTTCTGGGCACCACAGTATAAAAAGGACATGAAACTGTTGGAGAGTGTCCAGAGGAGGGCTACGAAGATGGTAAAAGGCCTGGAGGGGAAGACGTACGAGGAACGGCTGAGGGCACTGGGCCTGTTCAGCCTGGAGAAGAGGAGGCTGAGGGGAGACCTCATCGCAGTCTACAACTTCCTAGTAAGGGGGTGTCGAGAGGCAGGAGACCTTTTCTCCATTAACACCAGCGACAGGACCCGCGGGAATGGGGTTAAGCTGAGGCAGGGGAAGTTTAGGCTGGACATCAGGAAGGGGTTCTTCACAGAGAGAGTGGTTGCACACTGGAACAGGCTCCCCAGGGAAGTGGTCACTGCACCGAGCCTGACTGAATTTAAGAAGAGATTGGACTGTGCACTTAGTCACATGGTCTGAACTTGGGTAGACCTGTGCGGTGTCAAGAGTTGGACTTGATGATCCTTAAGGGTCCCTTCCAACTCAGGATATTCTATGATTCTATGATTCTATGATTTCACAGTCCCCACCAAAGGCAAATGCTTCCTACAGGAGAGAGAGTTTCTAAGGCACAATTGGCACCCTATAGGAACATACAAACCTGGCACCCTCCTTGATGCCCAGCACCTAACTAGACAAAGGAAAAGTCCTTGTCATCCTCCAAGGCCATACATATCCAGATGGCCTTTCAATTTCTCAAGAGGTTGGACAAACCTATGCGCAAGCTCTGTTAGGTACTAGGGCAGGACTGACCTTGAAATAAAGATTTACATTAGCTGCATATCAGCAGCTCCTCAGTTCCTTATGGAATCTAAAATGACACCCTCAGAGACCAGCCATGTACCTGAAGGGGGCCTATCAGGCCATCAGGCACAAGTGCCCTGACACCCACCTCCACAGCCATGGGCCTCCTGCTGCCTCCTGACATCCTGAGGCACAGCTAACCTCAGCTGAGCATCCCCACCCATGTCCTCCGTGATCCCTATGACCTGACCAGATCCACATCAGCCTCATGGGGCCAAACCAATTTGATTACATGATCAGAGTGCAGGGATTTAGGGGTTAGGTTTTCAGGTTAGGCTCTAGGGATTAGGTCTTGCCTTGCAGTTTTAGGGATTCAGCAGAGTCTTAGAGCTTTGGTGTTCTGCTTTGGGTAACCAGTCAGTGTTTAGGGTATGGGCTAGATTTTTGGTCAGGGTTTTATTATCCGCTTTGTTCTGGGATGAGGGCAGGTATTAAAACTGGCAGTATAGTGATAGGAATTTAGGGCCTGGGATTAGGATGAACAATATGTAAAGACCAATGGTAACAGCAAATGTGTTCGGAGTTTGAGGTATGATCTGATGTTGGAGATTAGAACAGTGGATTCCTTTCAGGCTGAGGGACAGAATTTAAGGTAGGACTAGGTTCTCAGGGTACCAATTAGAAATATTGACTAACATGAATATTTTGCAGTATCAGCACCCTTATGTGAACCATTTTTCCCTCTTCCAAATCTTTCCTTAATGTTAGCGAAGTCAATCTTCTCTTCCCCAGGTCTCCCACCTTTATTCTCCCAGCTTTCCCCTGGCCTCCCCAAATGTGTCATCCTGTTGGGGGCGGCTTTCTGATGGCCTTTAGGACCTCAGAGCTTCTGCCTCCCTGCTGTTTTCCAGCCGGGGGCTGGGACAGAAGTGACCTCACAGCCAGCATCCACAGGGCAACAAGAAGCTATTGTGCTCAGGATGCCTCTTTCCAACACACCCAGGAGCACTGGGCGCAGGTGATGCCCTGCACAATCCCTCAGGTACTCTGCCTGCCAACCAGCTCATGCTTCAAAAGGTTGTCCACACATCCAAAGTCATGTTTCTTCATGCAGTCTTTAGCAACTCCTGGGCATCCTGAAGGAAATAGTCACTTCTGTGTGGAAAAGTGAAACAAGAACTGAATATATATTTTAAGAAAATGTGGAGAACTCTGCAGAGAAGGAGTTGCTGTGAAAGTCTTGATGAGTAGCATTGGTCATATCCATACCCAGTGAACAAGGACCCAGCCCAGACTGCTCTGTGGTTCCCCCTTGTCGCTTCCAGGACGCAAACCCAGCCCAGACCCTCCCCAGCTTTCCACACCTCCATCTTCTCTCCCAAGCCCAGCCCAGCAGAGCAGCCCAGACTGTGCTGGTCCCAAAGAAGAAAATGGAGAAGTGGAGTTCAGTGGGGTGCCCACAGATAGCCAGCCTTCTTGACAGACAGAGACTCATGGAATAGCCCGAGATGGAAAGGACCCACAAGGATCATTGAGTCAAACTCATCTCCAATGTCAGGAGATGATTTGGGGTGATTCACTCAATCTAGTCTGAAATTTCACTTCTTGAATAACTAATAATTTTCCCGACCCCTTCCCATTGCCTCATGTTGCAGGGCTCTAGCATTTTCAAAAGAAAAGGAAAACGAAATAAACAAAAATATCTTGGTCTTTAGTGAGTTTCGTTATCAGCGATATGCAGAAGACAGAGATTTTATTGCTTCTGAAAAACACCCAGACATAACTTTCCACACTGCATCCTTGAGTTCCTGGTTCCTCATGCTGTAGATGAGGGGGTTCACTGCTGGAGGCACCACTGAGTACAGGACTGGCAACAAAAGATTCAGGAATGAGGAGGAAATGGACGGGGGCTTCAGGTAGGAAAATGTGCCAGTGCTGATGTACAGGAAGACCATGACCAGGTGAGGGAGGCATGTGGAAAAAGCTTTGTGCCTGCCCTGTTGTGAGGGGATTCTCAGCACAGCCCTGAAGATCTGCACATAGGACAGCACAATAAAAATTAAACACCCCAGAAGTGAACATGCAGTAACCACAATAAGTCCAATTTCCTGGATGTGGGCATCTGAGCAGAATAGCTTGAGGATCTGGGGAAGTTCACAGAAGAACTGGTCCAGGGCATTGCCTTGGCAGAGTGGGAGGGAAAAGGTATTGGCAGTGTGCAACACAGCATTGAGAAAACCACTGCCCCAGGCAGTTGCTGCCATGTTGACACAAGTTCTGTTGTCCATTATTGTCCTGTAATGCAGGGATTTGCAGATGGCAATGTAGCGGTCATAGACCATGATGGTGAGAAGATAAAATTCTGCTGGAACAAATGCAACAAACATAAAGACCTGGGTAGCACAATCCAAATACGGAATGGTCCTGGTGTCCCACAGGCAATTAGCCATGGCTTTGGGAACAGTGGTGGTAATAGTGCCCAGGTCGATGAGGGCGAGGTTGAGGAGGAAGAAGTACATGGGGGTGTGGAGGCGGTGGTCGCAGGCTATGGTTGTGAGGATGAGGCCGTTGCCCAGGAGGGCAGCCAGGTAGATGCCCAGGAAGAGCCCGAAGTGCAGGAGCTGCAGCGCACATGTGTCTGCAAATGGCAGAAGGAGGAACTCTGTGGGGAAGCTGCTGTTGGACATTTGCTGGCTTTGGGTGTAGTAGTCTGTCCATTGAGAAATTTAAAGAGGTATTTTAGATAGTGTTTTCTGAGCAAAACCTCAACCAAATTTCCCTGAAACCTTCTCAGCAAGAATCACATGTTACTGCTTGTAAAATATCTAGTTTTTATTTTTATTTTATTTTTTCCCTAGGGATACGATAATTATCAGGTTAATCCTCTGTGTCCTTTGTGGGCTTCAGAAGTGTCAGTACTACCCTGCTGTATATAGTAAAGAATATCAGGGACTGATCCATTATAATTCTCCTTACTGTCCTTCATGGCAGCAAAACAGAAGCATAGACTCCTGAGAGTGCCTTTCGTTTAGGTAGTGCAGGCGTTGGTGCTCCCCATCAAGAATTTCCCCCAAAGATGGCCTGGGGGTGCTATGGACCTGTTAGCAGCCTGCCCCAGGAAGCAGCCTCTGGGCACCAGCAGGACCCTGCCTGTCCTGCCTGTTTCAGGGGGTTCCTTCCAAGTGCAGCTTCTCCCCGCAGTGCCCTGGGCAGCTCCCTGGGCAGGCTGAGTGCTGAGGCTGGCAGGCGGCAGAGAGCCTGCCCTGGCTCACAGCCCCAGAGGCACAGCGGGGACCCTGCTCTGCACCACAGCCCTGGGCACCTCTGCCCGCACCCTGGCTGCACAACCTGCAGCCAGCCCTGTGAGAAGGAAACCTTGTCTCCTGTCCCTCTGACAGCTTTGGCAGGTAGTCCCTGCTCTGGAAATTGTTCTTCTTCTTTCTTAGGAACTCTTAATTGTCCTCCAGAAAGATCCCATGTGCTGTGGGGTGTGCCACCAAATCTGCAGATGGCACCAGGAACAACAGCTGTGTTGCCCTGCAACCAGAGACTTACTCTGTTCAGGGCTGTGAAGATTTCTCTTGCTGTGAGCTCTCAGCATCCCCCCTCCACATTGACTTTAACGTCTCCCTCCCTTCACTCAGCCACCCTTGTCCCCTGCAGGCAGTGCCCCCAGCCCTGCTGTGCTGTGCAGAGGAGCTGCTCCTGGGCAGAGCTGTCTCTCTGCAGCATTGCCCGCTTGCTAGGAGCTCCCCTTGGGCCCAGGAGCCCAGCCCAGCTCAGCAGCACAGGGAGCTCTTGACAAGTCCCTGGACCTCCAGGGGAAACAACTTTGAATCAAATGCATGTAATCACTGCTCTTCCTTCTGTCAGCTAGAGAGAGACACCTACTTCCAGTTATATTTTTTCTCCTAAATCAAAATAAGAGTTCATTATGGGAATCATTTTTCCTGTCCTTTTATTAGTTAGGACACCCACAAATTGACTGAGAGCTGTATTCTGTTTCTTCCAAGCACTTGTTAAGATTGAGGAGTAGGAATCTTTTTCACAGCAAATGAAATCCCTCTGTCTACACAGAGTACACAACCAATTGTTGGCCAACAAGCTCATGGAATCATAGAATGTTTGGGGTTGGAAGGGACCTTAAGGTCTAGTTCCAGTCACTCTTAAATGGGCAGAGTCACTTCCCTCTAGACCAGTTTGCTCAAGGTTTCATCCAACCAGACATTGGACTCTACCAGGAAAGAGGCATCCACCACTTCTCTGGGCAACCTCTTCCAGTGTCTCACCACCCGCTGCGTGAAGAGTTTCTTCTTTATATCTGATCTAAATCTACTCTTTTCTAGCTTAAAAGCACTGCCCCTTGTCCTATTCACTCCCTGATAGAGTTTCTCTAGCTATTTCTCCAATCTTTCTCTCCCTGTTCTGTTAAGAGAGAGGAGGGAGAGAGTGGATGTGTGGTGCTTGGCTACCTCCTGGGGATAAAGTACAACACATCTGGGGCACAAACCTAACCAACAAATGATAAAGGAGGCAGTGAAGGGAGCCAGACCTGGTCAGTCACACTGACTGGTGAGAGCATGGGAGAGAGAGAAAATGCTTCTTCCAGCGAGGTTATCTGACCAGGAATCTTGTCAGTTGGGAAACCAAGGGAAAACAGGGAATACTAGTAAAAGGGGATGTCCTATGACGAGAGGCTGAAGAAACTTGGGTTGTCTAGTCTGGAGAAAAGAAGGCTGAGGTGCGACCTCATTGCTTTCAGCCACTGTCTTAGGAGGGCAAGTGGAGAGGGAGATGATGACCTCTTCTCACTGGTAACTGATCAGAGAAAGTATGGGAATGGCACATAGATGCACCAGGGGAGGTCCAGACTGGAGAGTAGGAAAAATTTCTGTACTGTAAGGGTGGTCAAACACTGGAATAGGATTCCTTGAGACCTGCTTGTAGTTCTAGGCCTGTCAATGTTCAAGAAGCATTTGGACATTGCCCTCATTGACATGCTGTAACTTTTGTTTAGCTCTGAAGAGGTCAGGTAGTTGGACTAGATGATCTTTGAAGGTCTCTTCCAACTAAACTACTCTGTTCTAGTCTAGTCTAGTCACTACACATGTGGGTAGGCCCCATTTATGTATTGGAAGACCACAATAATATCTCCTGGAGTCTTCTTTTCTTCAAGGTAATCCCATCTCTCTCAGCTGCTCTTCACAGGTGTATTTGGTGTGCACGGCATGCTTTTGGTAGTCAGGTGGTAGGCTGCAGGGGGTTTCTGGATGGTGAAGGCCATCAGTTTGAACACTTTGGGTTAGCTTTCCTGGCTGTGTCCCATAACCATGTCCTGCACAATTCCAACCTACATGGCATGGGGTACAGTATGAGAAACAGAAACCCTTGATGCTTTGTAGACACTCTCCATGACTGTTTCTAAACACTCTCAAAAACATTTACCCTCTGCATAACACACCTTATCCCTGGAGAACCCCAGTGCAACAGCTGTCTGGAAGAGTGTTTTGTTTTCATCTTTCCTTTAACATGTGACCGAGTCTTAGAAGATGGAAGAGGCTACAAAAGTCTTTGTTTGGAAGGCAAAGTTGAGGCTAAATGAGTCTGGAAAAAAAAAAAGTCTGAGACATAAATAAAAAGATATGCATATATTGAGCTATTTAAACAACACTAATTTTTTGTTTGTTTGTTTGTTTTACTGATGGTGTAGAGAATGTTAGGAAACATGGCATTTGCCTTTGCAAGTAATACTTCTTGGAGCTAGGATGGACATTCTGCTACTCACCAGGAATGATCCAAGATGACCAAGAGTGGCCTCGCAAGGACATCAGCCAGCTCTCTCTGCTGTCATGGGTGAATCCCGTCAGGTCCCATAGATACGTGTATCCCATTTGGTCAAGTATGCCCTGACCTGATCCACTCCCACCAAGTGTACATCTTCCTTCCAGACTCTCCCCATTCTTCGTGACTAGGGATTCCTGAAGGGCAGTCTTGCCAGTACTGACTGACGTGAAAAAGGAATTCAACACCTCTTGTCTTTTCCCTGTCCTGTATCAACAGATCCTGGGCCTCATTCAGCAGTGGGTCCACATATTCCAGGACCTTTCTTTTGTCACCTGTGTACTTCTAGAAGCTCTTTTTACTGCCTTAGACATCCTTGTCCTAATTCCACTGGAGTTGGGCTTTAGTTTTCCGATATTCTTCCTTACATGCTCAGACAAGGCCTTTGTATTCCTCTCAGGGTATCTTGTTCTTGTTTCCACCTTCTCTATGCTTCTTTTCTGCGCTGGAGTTTGGTGAGAAGCTTCTGGTTCATCCATGCAGGCCTCTTGCCGTTTTTACCTGACTTTGTTTATCTTGGGTTGGACTGCCCTTGATGTTGGAGGGGGTGGTCCTGGAATATTAACCACCTTTCTTGGACTTCTCTTCAATATAGGGCCTTACTCCAAAGGACTCTTCCAAGCAGATATTGAAGGGGCCAAAGATGGCTCTCCTGAAGAGCTATGCTGCCCTCCCGCAGGATCAACTCCACCATGGTCCCTGCAGGGAACATTGTTAACTTATCCTGAGCTTACCATGAACCACAGCCCCCAGATCCCTTTTTTTCAGAGTTATGCTCCATCCACTTGTCCCTCAGTCTATATGTACATTCAGGAATACATGGTCTGATGTACAGAATCTGGTATTAGTTCTTATTGAATTTTATATTGTAACGACTGACCAACGTTCTGATCTATCAAGATGTCTCTGTAAGGCCCCTCTACCCTCAAGGCAATTGATAGAGCTTCCTAATGTACTAGATGTAGGGCAGTCCACTCATGTGCCTAAGCTCTCAAACACCTTTTAGAAAGTACTGTCTCTAAATTACCACTTCTCCATTAATCTACTCCCAATTTTGGGGACGAGAGAGATATGTTAAAGGGGAGGTTTATATTATTTAGCTAAATGACAAGGGACAGCTCCCAGGTGAGTGACAAGGCACAAAGGGAGGCCACATTTTTAGGCAGTCTGCACTGACAAAACTCTAATACCTACATTCCCAGTCTCTGAAGTCCTAACTTAAAAGATTACCGCTAAGACAGACATCTTTGTGCACCTCAAATGTCAAATGGTGTTTACAGTTGAACAACTCACTGCTCTGCTCTATCTCCTGTAATTACTGTGGGAGTTTAGCCTATATTATTTTTTACATATCTGAGCAGAGGTGAAAGAAATCTGAAATTGTGTGGGTTTGTGGCTGATAAGGAAGGTTCTGGGCCCCATTACAGGCCTAGGACATCAAGCTCAGAATGAGATGCATCAGTTGACTCCCTGTGATCACTTCCCTCATCCTGGGAAAATGTGATCCCTGCCAGTCACATTCTGGGTGTCCAGCCTAAAAGTGGAAGAAGACAAGGTGATTCTTTGATGAATCTTCTCCCAGTAGGAGAAATGACACTGCTGGAAGTAAGTGTTTCTCCCCAGCTCAGAGAGGGAACATCAGGGATTGCTTCAGCCTGATTCAAAATCATTTCCCTGGAGTTCCCTCGAGTCAAGAGCTCCCTATGCTGCTAAGCTGGGCCGGGCTCCTGGGCCCAAGGGGAGCTCCTGGCAAGCGGGCAGCACTGCAGAGAGACAGCTCTGCCCAGGAGCAGCTCCTCTGCACAGCGCAGCCGGGCTGGGGGCACTGCTTGCAGGGGACAAGGGTGGCTGAGAGAAGGAAGGGAGATGTTAAAGGCAGCGTGGAGGGGGGGGATGCTGAGAGCTAATGTCATCTACCTGTAAAGCTATCACTGCTCAGAGAAGATGATGGTAGTGGACACCTCCAGAGGTCCCTTCTGACTCAGGGGAGAAGGGGCTGGACTGTGCAGTCAGAGTGTATGACAATCCTGTGCTTTGAGGCCTTTATGGTGTTTGTAATCCCTGCTTCTCAAGGTTACCCAGTGAGTGGGGTAGTTCTCAAAACAATGTTCTTCCCCAAGGGAATCTGGAGTACAGCTGATACAAGAATACTACTGAAAACTTCCCAGAAACTCTACCAGGCATTCCAGAATAAAGAAATCACAAACTTGTGATCACAAATAAGGAGATTGGTTCCAGGGCAGATGTGTTCTATAGTGGAGAGGGCATTGAGGCAGACAAGGCTCTTTCCTGCACTGAGGCCACTCGGGAGCCACCAGGAGCCAGAAAGGACGTCAGGAAGAGGTTCTTCACCAAGAGGGTGGTTGCACACTGGAACAGGCTCCCCGGGGGCGTAGTCACTGCACCAAGCCTGTCTGAATTTAAAAAGCGATTGGACTGTGTACTTAGTCACATGGTCTACACTTCTGGGCAGACCTGTGCGGGAGTGGGACTTGTGCAAGGAGTGGGACTTGGTGATCTTTATGGGTCCCTTTCAACTCGGGATACTCTATGATTCGATGATTATATGACTTCCTTCTGAAAGAGACAGAGGGCCTGATACGCCGACTGGACCCAGCCCACAGGGAAGTCTGCTGCCTCCCTGTGGCTTGGGTAAAAGGCATTGCAAGGAAAGTCACTCGCCTGGTACAGCTTTCTGACTACCAGCCTTTACTGTTTTTTCAGGCTGGTAATAAGTAGCAAGGAGAAGTCCAAGAGCAATCAAAAGGGACTTTAGGACTTTGGGGTGACCGGTTAAAGATCAGGGGCACAGGTTGTGTTTGCCTCTGTCCTTCTGATAGGAGGGATCATTGTTGACAAACACACTCGCCATATTAATTCGTGGCTTCGGGACCAGTGCAACTGGCAGAACTTTGTGTTTGTTGATCATGGGAAGGTCTATGCGACACTGGGCCTACTGGCACCAGATGGGATGCGCCCCTCTCAGAGGGGGAGAAGGATTTTTGCCCAGGAGTTAGCGGGGCTTATAGGGCTTTAAACTAGAGTTGAAGGGGAAAAGGGATAAAATAAGGCCCGCTGGTGATAAGCTAAGTGATGGAGTGCAAAACCTTGTCAGATGTCAAGTGGGAATATCACAAGGCTGACACAAGCAGGTCCAGGAGGTTCCTAAAGCACCACGATGATAACTTCTTAGTGCAAGTGTTAAGGGAGACAACTAGGAAAGGTGCCCTCCTAGATCTGTTGCTGGAGTATACAGAGAGTGTTGTGGGGGCTGTGGGAATTGGTAGCTGTCTTGGTCATAGTGACCATGAAGTGGTTGAGCTTAAAATTTTTGTGACAGGAGGAAAACTGCTACCAAAACTTCAGCCCTGGATATGGGGAGAGCAGACTTCAGGCTGCTCAGAGGACTAGTTAGCAAGGTCCCCTGGGAAACTGCTTTTGAAGGTGTCGGCATCCATCAGTGCTGGTCAGTCTTTAAACACTGCATCCTAAAAACACAGGTAGTCAAGAAGGTGGGGAAGAAGGCCAGCTTGGCTGACCAGGGATCTTATTCTGGAGCAGAGGGATTAAAAGAAAATGTATGGCTGTTGGAAGCAAGGTCAGGCAAAGTGGAAGGACTACAAGGATGCTGTTCGCATCCGGACCCATAGGGAGAAGATTCCTGTGGCCAAAGCCCAATTAGAGTTGAAGCTGGCCACATCTGTGGGTGACAATAAAAAGTTTTCTTTGAAATATATGAATAGAAAAAGGAGGACCAGAGAAAAAATAGATCCTCTACTTGATGGGGAAGGTCACCTCACAGACAAGGACATAGGAAAAGCAAAGATGTTTAATGCCTTCTTTGCCTCCGTCTTCAATGCCGAGGATGGGCTTCAGGACCCTGGGTGCCCTGAGCTGGAGAACTGTGACAGTGGGAATGATAAACGCCCAACTGACCCTCAAAGTGTGTGATTTGTTGCTACACCTGGATCCATTCAAGTCAATGGGTGTCCTGGTTTCAGTTAGAACAGAGTTAATTTTCTTCCTAGTAGCTGGTAGAATGCTATGTTTTGGCTTAGGATGAGAAGAGTGCTGATAACACCCCGATGTTTTAATTGTTGCAGAGCAGTGCTTATACTAAGCCAAGGACGTCTCAGCTTCTTGCTCTGTCCTGCCAACGGGCAGGCTGGGGGTGCAGCAAGAGCTGGGAGGGGACAGACCCAGGACAGGTGACCCAAACTAGCCAAAGGGGTATGCCATACTATCTGACGTCATGCTAAAAAATATATAGGGGTGGCTAGCCGGGGGGAGGGGGCCGGACTGCTCAGGGTTAGGCTGGGCATCGGTCAGCGGGTGGTGAGCAATTGCATTATGCATCACTTGTTTGTACACATTATTAGTAGCAGTACTATTATCATCATTGTTATTATTATTATTATTGTTATTATTATTTTCCTGTTTTATTAAACTGTCTTTATCTCAACTCACGGGCTTCACTTTCCGTTTCTCTCCCACATCCCAGAGAGGGAAGGGGGAGGGTGAGCGAATGGCTGTGTGGTGTTTAGCTGCTGGCCGGGTTAAACCACGACAATGGGTCCGGATGGGATTCATCCCAGAGTGCTCAGAGAGCTGGCTGACATTATCACAGGGCCTCTCTCAATTATTATAAGAGTCTTGGGAACGTGGAGAGGTCCCAGTTGGCAAATGTCGTGCCAGTTTCAAGAAGGACAAGAAAGAAGACCCTGGTAACTACAGGCCTGTTAGTCTCATGTCAGTGCCTGGTAAAAGTATGGAGAAGATTGTTCTGGTAGCTATTGAAGTGTGCTTGGGGGACAATGCAGTCATTGGTCCCAGTCAACATGGGTTCGTGAGAGGTAGGTCCTGTTTGACAAAATGGATTTCCTTTTATGAGAAGATCACCCATCTAATTGATCAAGGGAAACCAGCTGATGTGATCTTTTTGAATTTCAGTAAAGCTTTTGTCACAGTTTCACATATGATCCTACTGGACAAAATGTCCAGCATATAGCTGGACAAAAATATCATACCTTGGGTGAATAACTGGCTGATGGGTAGGACTCAAAGGGTTGTGGTAAATGGCTCCGCATCAGGTTGGCAGCCAGTCACCAGTGGGGTCCCTCAAGGCTTTGTTTTAGGGCCAGTTCAATTACATGTTTGTATAAATAATTTGGATGTAGGACTAGAAGGTGTTTATAGCTAATTGGATTATGATACTAAACTGGGAGGAGTTGTTGACTCTGTTGAGGGTGAAAATGCCTTGCAGAGAGATCTGGACAGATTAGAGAGTTGGGTGATCACCAACTGCATGAAGTTTAAGAAGACCAAGTGCCGGGTCCTGCTGGTCACTAAAGAGAATAGATCAGCACCTGCCCCTCCACTCCCCCTCGTGAGGAAGCTGTAGACTATGATGGGGTCTCCCGTCAGCCTCTTCTTTCCCAGGCTGAACAGTCCAAGTGACCTCTTCCGCTCCTCATACATCTTCCCCTCTAGGCCCTTCACCTTCTTCATTGCCCTCCTCTGGACACTCTTCTATAGTTTCATGTCCTTTTTGTACTGTGCTGCCCAGAACTGCACACAGTACTCGAGGCGAGGCCACACCAGCGCAGAGTAGAGCAGGACAGTCACTTCCCTCAACCAACTAGCAAAGCCATGCTTGATGCACCCCAGGATACGGTTGGTTCTCCTGCCTGCCAGGGCACACTACTGGCTCATATTCAGCTTGCTGTCAACCATAACCCCCAGATCTCTCTCAGTGGGGCTGCTCTCCAGCGTCTAGTGCCCCAGTCTGTAAGCATAGCCAGGGTTGCCCCATCCCAGCTACAGGACCCAGCACTTGCTCTTTTAAAACTTCATGCAGTTGGTGATTGCCCAGCTCTCCAATCTATCTCTGCAAGGCTTTTCCACCTTCAATGGAGTCAACAACTCCTCCAAGTTTAGTATCATCAGCAAATTAGCTCAAAACACCTTCTAGCCCTACATCCACATTGTTTATAAAAACATTTGGGTAGACCCATGTGGAGCTAGGAGTTGGACTCAATGATCATTATGTGTCCCTTCCTACTTGGGATATTCTATGATTCTATAGTAATATTCATAGTTATGAATATAAATATACATAACTATGGGCATATATATAGGAAAAAAAAATCCCTGGTTAATTTCTGGCAATTTCCAAATGTCTCTTGAACACTGACAGGCATGGGGCATCAGCCAGGTATCTAGGGAGCCTGTTCCACATTTAACCAGCCTCACAGTACAAAATTTTTTCCTGATGTCCCATCTGAACGTCCTCTTGCACAGCTTTGTGCCATTCCCATACCTTCTGTGGTCAGTTACCAAGGAGAAAAGGTCATCACCTCCCTCAGCACTTCCCCCACTCAGGAAGATGTTGAGGACAATGAGGTCACCCCTCAGCCTTCTTTTCTCCAGACTAGACAACCCAAGTGTCTTCAGCCTCTTCTCATACCCTTTAACCAGCATTCCCCCTTTTCTATTGGTTTCCAGACCAACAAGTCCCTGATCAGATAATCTCACTGGAATAAATACTTTCTCTCTCTCCCGTGCTACCTTCAGTCAGTGTGATTGACCAGGTCTGGTTCCCTCACTGCCTCCTTTATCAATTGTCAGTCAGGTTTGTGTCCTCAGATGTTTTGTGGTTTATCCCCAGCTGTTAGCGAAGTACAACGCAGCCACTGTCTTCCTGACTCTCCTTAACAGAACCGGGGGAGAAAAATAGGAGAAAGATAGGGATAGAATCTTTATCAGGGATTGTAGCTCTAGGAAAGGGGCAATCCTTTTAAACTACAAGACAGTACATTTACATTAAATCTAAAGAAGAAAATCTTCACTGGGAGGTTGGTGAGGGACTGGAACAGGTTGCCGAGAGAAGTGTTGGATGCCCCCTCCCTGATAGTGTCCAGGGCCAGGATGGATGGGACCTTGAGCAACACTAGTAGGATTTCTTCCTGCCCAGGGCAGGGGGGACTGGAACTTGATGGTCTTTGGGGTCCCTTTAACCCAAAGCATTGTATGTTTCTATGACTCTGTGGGCTGACAAGTGGTTTTGTAGCATATGTAGACAGAGAGATTTGAGTTTCTGTGGAAAAGTCGTGTCGTCTCTTCCCCCACACACACTCCACAGCATCCCACCAATATCTACAAGTGCTTGGAAGAGGTGGTATTCACCCTGCCTTTCACGTTGAGGGTGTCTGGTCACATAATGGGACAAGAATAGATGATTCTCCTGCTAACATCTTCTATGGAATTAGGAGCAAAGACAGCACTGGAAATAAGTCCTGATCAAAACTTTAGAGAAGTGATTGTATCCCAAAAGACTGCTTGAGTGTGATTCAAAGTTGATTTCCCTGGAGTCCCAGGGACTTGTCAAGAGCTCCCTGTGCTGATGAGCTGGGCCGGGCTCCTGGGCCCAAGGGGAGCTTATGGCAAGTGGGCAGAGAGACAGCTCTGCCCAGGAGCAGCTCCTCTGCACTGCACAGCAGGGCTGGGGGCACTGCCTACAGGGGACAAGGGCAGCTGAGAGAAGGGAGGGAGATGTTAAAGGGGGGATGCTGAGAGCTGACTGCGAGAGAAATCTTCACAACCCTGAACAGGGTAAGTCTCTGGCTGCAGGGAAACGCAGCTGTTATTCCTGGTGCCATCTCCAGATTTGCTGGCAAATCCCACAGCCTATGGGAGCCTTCAGGAGGACTCAGGACTCAGGAGGAGCTTTTTGCATAAGAGGAGAATGACAAGTTCCAGAGCAGGGATTACCTTCCAAAGCTGTCAGAGGGACAAAACATGAGGTTTCCTTCTTGTGGGGCCTGCTGCAAGTTGTGCAGCCGGGCGTTTAGACGGGTGGCCAGGGCTGTGGTGCAGAGCAGGGTCCCTGCTGTGCCCCAGGGAATGTGTGCCGGGGCAGGGCCTCTGCTGCCTGCCAGGCTCAGCACTCAGCCTGCCTGGGCAGCTGCCCAGGACACTGCGGGGAGAAGCTGTGGGAGGAAGGAGGCCACCCAGAAGGGTAAGGGGGAGTCTTTCTGCTTCCCAGAGCCTGCTACCTGGGGCAGGTACCTGTCTCAAAGACCACCACCAGTCCCTGGTGGTCTTTATCATGTACCTACAGGGCAGTACTGACCCTTCCAGAGAGTGAAGTTGACTAACCTGGTCTCTTAGGCATTCTTAGGCAACCAAATCAAAAGCTCCAGGCAGAAGCATGTATTCTTCCCTGGAAAAGGCAGTGTGTCTTGTTGAGGATGTTTCAATGAGGTATGGCTTAGGTTTTGCTCAGAAAACACTATCTAACTTGCCTCTTTAAATTCCTCCATAAATAGGCTGCTATGCCGAGAAGCAGCAAATGTCCAACAGCAGCTTCCCCAATGAGTTCCTCCTCCTGCCATTCGCAGACACACACCAGCTGCAGCTCCTGCACTTCGGGATCTTCCTGGGCATCTACCTGGCTGCCCTCCTGGGCAACGGCCTTATCTTCACCGCCATAGCCTGTGACCACCGCATCCACACCCCCATGTACTTCTTCCTCGTCAACCTCGCCCTCATCGACCTGGGCTCCATCTCTACCACTGTTCCCAAAGCTATGGCCAATTCCCTGTGGGACACCACGGCCATTTCCTTCTTCGGTTGTGCTACCCAGGTCTTTATGTTTTTCACATTTGTCACAGCAGAGTTTTCTCTTCTCACCATCATGGCCTATGATCGCTACGTTGCCATCTGCAAACCCCTGCACTATGGGACAATAATGGACAGCAGAACTTGTGTCAACATGGCAGCAAGTACCTGGGGCTGTACCTTTCTCTATGCTGTGCTGCACACTGCCAATACCTTTTCCCTTCCCCTCTGCCAAGGCAATGCCCTGGACCAGTTCTTCTGTGAAATTCCCCAGATCCTCAAGCTCTCCTGCACTGATGCCTATATCAAAGAGGCTAGGCTTCTTGTGGTTAGTGCCTCTTTATTATTTGTGTGTTTTGTCTTCCTTGTGCTGTCCTATGTGCAGATCTTCAGGGTTGTGCTGAGGATCCCCTCACAGCAGGGCCGACATAAAGCTTTTTCCACATGCCTCCCTCACCTGGCCGTAGTCTCCCTTTTCACCAGCACTGCCATATTTGCCTACCTGAAGCCCCCCTCCATGTCCTCCTCCTCACTGAATCTTTTGCTGGCTGTTCTGTATTCGGTGGTGAGTCCAACAGTGAACCCCCTTATCTACAGCATGAGGAACCAGGAGCTGAAAGATGCGGTGTGGAAAGTGACGAATGAGTGTTTTTCAGAAGGAATAAACTGCCTGTCTTAGAATCATAGAAACATAGAAACATAGAAACATAGAACTGCCTGGTTTAGAAGGGACCTCAAAGATCATCTAGTTCCAACCCCCCTGCCATGGGCAAGTATGCCACCCACTAGATCAAGTTTGACAGGGCCCCATCCACCCAGGCCTTTTAGAGCTCCAAGGATGGGGCATTCACAAGTTCTGTGGGCAACCTCTTACAGTGCCTCACCACCCTCTGAGTGAAGAATTTCCTTCTAACCTCTAATCAAAATCTCTGCTCTTTTAGTTTAAAACCATTCCCCCTTGTCCTGTCATTATTTGATTGAGCAAAGAGTTGTTCTCCATCTTTTATTATGCCCCCTTTAATTACTGAGAAGATGCCATCATCACAGACAGCCCCTCGTAACCACCGTTCCCTGCACTGGGCTTTGGCCCCAGCTCAGACAGGTGGTTTGTAGGCAATGAATTCACCCTAAAGCCTTCTCTTCTGCAGGCTGATCCACCCCAACTCTCTCTGCCTTCCTTCATAGGAGAGGTGCTCCAGCTCCTTGATCATCTTTGTGGCCCTCCTCTGGACCTGTTTTAACAGATCAACATCCTTCTTGTGCTGGGGCACCAAACCTGGATTCAGTACTCCAAGTGGGGCCTCACAATAGCAGAGTAGAGGGGAACAATCACCTCCCTCGACCTGCTAGCCACTCATCCTTTGATGAATTCTGGGATGCAGCTGGCCTTCTGGGATGCAAACACACACTGGTGGCTCATGTTGAACAGTTCATGTCCACCAGAACAAAAATCTTCTCTGCAGAGCTGCATATCGTTCATAATGTAACTCATTAAAGGCCCAGATGCAGGTTTGTTTTTTATTTTGAGTATAATTTTTTCTTTCTATTACTTGTGAAATTATTGTCCACAAAGAAATGTCTTTGTTCATATTCTTTCATTTAAGTATCTACATGTCCCATGTGACTCCTGGACTTGGTGTAAACAAGGAGGCAGGCTCTCTGTGTATTTAAATAAAAAAAAACGACCCTGCAGTGATATGCTTGCCTGAGATCCTCCCTCAGAGATCTGCAGTGAACCTGCAGGGGCACTTGGCTGTGTGCAGGGGTGGAGGGAAGAAGTGTCCTGGCACAGCAGCACTGTCAAGGAGCCCCAGAGCTTCGTCTTTCCCAAGCTGCTCTCCCTTTCAACTTCTACTCTCCTACAGAGCCCTTGTGTTGCTGCGAGGACTCATTGCTCTTTTGTCTTGCTCACCGTGCTGCTCTGGCGCAGTTCTGTGTCCACAGGCAGGGACAGGCCAGGGGCAATTCTCTAATACAGCTGGCTCCGTACCAGCATCTGCAGCATAAAAGGTTCTGCTGAGGGCAGTGCCTGAAGGCTCAGCTCTTCTCCCAAAGCTACTCTCATGGATATTGCAAAGTAAAGATAACTTTCTGAAGTATAGATATAGTGCTAAATCTGTGTGGGAACATGCAAAGGGGAGCTCTGCAACTGCAAGGAACACAGCAGGTACAGGGAAAGCAGTCTGCTGCATTGTCATACCTCAGTTGACATTTTGTAGACTGAATAAAGTGAAATACCCCAAAACATCTAATGACATTGGAAATAAATTGGATGCAATGATCCTTGTGGGTCAGGGTCCCTTCCAGCTCGGACTATTCCATGCATCTCTGACTCTGAAGAAGTCCGGCTTTCTGTGTCGGCTATCCATGGCCAAGGAACCACTTGTGTGGGAGGCAGTCAGTGGCAGTGCCCCCCACCAGCTGGCTCTGCCTCCCCAGCCTGGCCAGCACGGCCCTGCAGAGTGCCCGCACGGCCCTGTGCACCACAGCCCCCTTGCTCTACGGAGCAGCACCACCAGCTGGGGGGCTGTGGGCAGCATGGGAAGGGGCTGCAGGAATGACTGCTCAGGCCAGCCCAGATGTGCTGGGATGGGGCAAGGATGTGTGGGACATGGGGTGTCCTGGGAGCAGAGCAGTGTGCTGAATGTGTGCAGTGGTGCTGCCTGAGGAGCCCCAGGGCCATCAGTGTGGTGCTGTTCTGGGGAATACGGCTGGACTGGGTGGTTGCAGGCTTCCCTGGTGAGTAACGTACGGGGGAATCTCCTGCAGATGGCAGCAGCAGAGACACTGCTCTGACCCCCACTTCTCCATTTGATGCTTTTTTGCCATCCCAGCCTAGGCTGCTCTGCTGGGCCAGGCTGGGCTGGGCTGGGCTTAGCTGGGGAGACTAGAGGCAGGTGTGGAGAGCTGGGGAGGGTCTGGGATGTGCTGGCCTCCTAGGAGACACTGGGAGGACCAACAGAGTAGACACTGCCACTGTCCATTTCCACGTGCCTCCCTCACTTGGCTCTGGTCCCCCTGTTTGTGAGCACTGGCTTGTTTGCCTACCTGAAGTTCCCTTCATTCTCCACCCCATCCACGGACCTGCTGGTGGCAGTTCTATACTCATCCACAAATCTTTTGCTGGTGGTTCAGTACTCAGTGGTGCCTCCAGCAGTGAACTCCCTCATCTACTTCATAAGGAACCAGGAGCTCAAGGGTGCAGTGAGGAAACTCTTTGAATACATGCTTCAAGCAAGTATTTGCAGGCATTCTTCTTCTACATTAATCATGTGCCTACAATCATTTCAGGACACTGACGTTTTCTGAAATAAACTGTTAGGACAATTTTCTTTAATTTTTATTTATTTATTAATACTTTCTAAAGCTGGTGAATTTGACTTACTTTTATTCTTAATGTCTGCTATGTTTGTTTTTTTTGCTTGTTTGTTTGTTTGCTTGTTTGTTTTAAGTTTTGACCCAATCCTCTAATGTACTTATAGAACTGGGCTTCTTGTGCAGATAACGACAATAAAGAAGAGAGCAGAAGTTTACTGGTCTCATGTCCTATCTCCTCCCATCTCTTCTGCAGCTGTGGGAGCAGTCCCAGCATACACGAAGAGCTCAGACCAAGAGCCCAGCTGCCACATGGAGGAGCAGCCCCAGTGGCGTTTGGGGCTGTCCCTCACTGCCCACTGGGATCTGCCTCTGTTCTGCCTTTGGGTCAGGGCTGCTGCTTCCCTGGAGCCACGGCCATGGCCAGCAGCGGGAAATGGCTGTTTCCCAGTTGCTCTCTTTTGGCTTCCACTTTGTTCCCTTGTTCTTTTGCATTTCTCTTAGCCCTCAAATCTCGTGTACTTTGGTGACAGTCTTGATGTCTCCACAGTGGCATCTCTGCCGCATCTCTGCACTCATCTTCCAAAGATAGCGTCAGAAATACAGCCCAGTTCACCTTCCCTGGACAGGCCTGTTACTTTTCTGGGCTTCACCATGGTTCAGAGTCACACAGAGATCACTGAAGGACTGTGAGATGCCTTCTGGATTGCACATAGCCTAGCAAATAGTAGCTGGCCTTTCACTGGCCTGGGAGTGTTCCATAGGTGCTGGGACTGATGGCAAATGGTATGCTGGAGGGGAATCTGGAGCTGCCCTGTGCCTGGGCCAGGCTTCTTGTGCTGGCCTGGGGACTGGGGCTGGACCTGTGGGACACAGGCACTCTGTGCTGGGGATCTCCCAGGCAAGAGACCAGGAGTCCTACAGCTTCATGGACCTCCATTTCCAGAGCCATGGCTGGCCCCAAAGGATCTACACCCTTCAGATGAATTTTCAGGATCTATATTCATCACAGGAGAAGAAATACTGATGGTCACAAGCACTTGCATTGTCATCGCTTTCTCCATCATGGTGTACTCCCTCATCTTCCAGGTACTTCCACCTACCTTGAACAAACAATCCCTGTTGAATGTCCCCTTTCCAGATGCCTGTCTGGACCTATGCACTTCCCATGGTTCTCCTGCTTTGTCCTCCCCTTACTCTTTGATCATTCAGACTGCTCTCACTGACCCAGTTGCTGCTTTGAGCTTCATTGAGTTCAAGCTTGCCCATCGATTAGCAGTCTGCCTAATTGTTTCTGTAGCAAGCTCCTCATCATTTATTGTTGAATTAAGATCATATGGAATAATACTAATCTTAATACCTGTCATTTCTTATCAATCAGTATAAAATACTTAATTTACAGTCATGCTTTTGTGAGGATAAGCCAGAGAGATAAACCTGACTGGAGACATACAAGATCACAGAATCACAAAATTTCTAGGTTGGAAGAGACCTCAAGATCATCGAGTCCAACCTCTGACCTAACACTAACAGTCCCCACTAAACCATATCCCTAAGCTCTACATCTAAACATCTTTTAAAGACTTCCAGGGATGGTGACTCCACCACTTCCCTGGGCAGCCTGTTCCAATGTCTAACAACCCTTTCGGTAAAGAAAGGGTTCTTCCTAACATCCAACCTAAAACTCCCCTGGCGCAACCTAAGCCCATTCCCCTTTGTCCTGTCACCAGGCACGTGGGAGAACAGACCAACCCCCACCTCGCTACAGCCTCCTTTAAGGTATCTGTAAAGAGCAATAAGATGAGGAACTTGTTTTTCTGTTTGGAAAATTGCTGCATGTTTTCCTGTTGATTGTTTTAAAATAGGGAAAAACCCTTCTGTGTGCAGCCAGTTTTCTAAGGAAAGCAGTTGGGAGCTGGTGCAAGAGGGCTGTAATATCCAGCTGCAGACTTCAGTGCAGATGTCTGGTGTAAGGGAAAGTGATGCAAGCACCAGGTGGCCAATGAGAGAAGTGTCAGGGTTGGGGTGGTGAGGAGCAAGGTTGTCTATGCACTGTCAAACCTCAAGTGTCTGCTTTTCCTCCTTTTTTCACAGGAGAAGCCCTGGATTAATATCAATTGAAGAAAGATGTTCAAAACTGAAATGCAACAAAATTCATCCTTTAAAATTAGAAGAGATGTTTATTAGGTGCTTTTTGAAATCTTCCTCCTTAGTACACCATGAAAGCTCTCCAATTAGTTCTCCAAGTCTTGAAGACTTGAATAACACTATGGAAGACATATGTTTCCTTAGGAGTTTCTGCATTTTAATGAGTTCCATGGTGGATTTTGGTGCTCAGTTTGTGAATGTCACATACTAAGAGGAGAATGATGCAATTGCTTGAGCAAGTAAAGTCAGAAGGAAAAGTTGAAGTGAGTTGGAGTATTAATGGGCCCCACTGAGGGCCGTTACCAAGAGATTCTCCTCAGGGACTTGTTAGGGCAGATAATTGGAGGCCATGATTACAGATAGGTAAAGCACTGTTCTGAGAAAAGTCTGGGTTTGTTGTGCTGAAGTAAAAGGGCCAGGTCCTGACTCCAGCCACTGAAAGGGAATGTCCTGCTCCCATGTCTGGCTCTGGGCTCCTGCTGGGTGTTTGTGGGGTGTGGTGGGCAGTGTGATGCCATAAGAAGAACAGTGGTATGACACCTTCCTGCCTCTGCACAGGGTCTCAGGAAAGCAATGTGCCCCCTTGCAATGACTATATTTCATCTCCTTAGAAGCTCTATCCAAGGGGACAAAAATGTCAGGGCTGCTGGGGCCTTCTGTTCTTGAGAGCACCCACCACTTTGTCCTCTCCAGACTTTCCTATGCTGCCCCACACTTTGTCCTATTTCCTGGAAACCTGCAGACACCCATCTCTGTTCACCACCTTGCTCACATCCTGGCATTTCCGTGGTTTCACCTATGTCTCGTCAACCCTCACCAGCTGTTCCTTCAAACACAAAGCCATGGTCTTTGATCAAAGACACTCTTTGGGTGACCTCTAGCAGCACAACACAACTCTTTGAGGGACATTTCTTCCTCTTCATGGCCAGTGCCAACCTTCCAAGGTGCATTTTCTGGCAGGTTTTTCTCTCCTGCTCTTTCCTACCACTAAAGAAAGTTCCACGTGGGTGGAAACCAGTCCAAAAGTAGGCTTCCCAACCCATTGGCCTTCTTGCGGCCTGTCAGCCAACCAGACCCAAGTCACCTCACCAGCATCTTCTAAACCATGGGCCTGCTACTGGCCTTGCAGCTTCTTGTGTAGACAAACCCAAGTCTTGTGCCTCCCGCTGTCCACTTATGGACTCAAGTAAAAGGGACAGGACAACCCATATCTGGGCCTTATTTCTGTCTGGGTCCTCCTGGGTGTGTAGGCAGAGGGGATCCCACAGTCAGCATGCCAACCAGGTGCCTTCTGCTGGCCTACCAGGACCACTGGTAGTTATCAGCTGAAAAGTACAGATCCCAGGTAGAAGTGTGACCTGTCAGCTACTTCAGACAAAAGTGACCTCACAGTCCCTTTCTGTGACACTTTCCTGTTGCTGCCCTATCAACTGCAGAGACAGAACTGACCTCACATTCCCTTTCATAGGCCAATCCTCCTGCTGGTTCGGGAGATCCTGAGGTACAGCTGAGCTCATCAGAGCATTCTCACACATCTTCTCTTTGTGGCCTAGAAGCTGATCAAATCCATGGCCCCTCACATTCATTTTGAATGCCATGTGACTGCACAGCAATCTCACGGTTCCTGCCCTGCCACAAGGGAACACGAACCTAAACTGAAGGGTTAGGATAAGGGTTAAAGGTGAGAAGGTTAATGCACAGGAAGACAGGCTTTGGATAATAATTGTTCATGTATGACATTGGGGACTATGATGAACCCTTCTGGGTGAGAGATTAAGCAGATGTTTAGTGGGAAGGTTTGGTGTTCTGCTTTGTGTGTCAGGTCTGTGGTTAGGGTATGGGCAAGCTGTTTGTTTGAGGGTTTTGTTTAGGTCTGCAAGAAGACTAGGGTTGAATAGAGCATTTTAATGCTAGTGTTAAGGGCAGGGATGACGGTGAGCAAGAGAAGAAAGGTAATGGAATGGGATGATGGACTAATTTTGGCTTCAAGGGATATTGTGGTCAAAAATTAGAGCAGTGGATTCCTGTCAGGGTGTGGAGTGGCATTTAGATTTAGGTATTAATGTATCAGGTTAAAATAGGGTAAGGTCCTCACATAACTGCTTTAAGTCAGCTTTATGGTAGGATCAACATTTCCTGAATATTCTTACCTCTCCAAAATCGTTACCTTCTGCTATCCAAGCTCCCCTTTCCTCCCCCAAATCTCACATCTCTCCTGGCCAGGCTCCTCTTGCCTTCCGTGTAAAGAAGTTTTTCCAATATCCAACCTGAACCTCCTCTGGCACAACATTAGCCTATTCCCCCTTGTCCTATAAAAGGGCACGTGGGAGAATAGACCAATGCCCACCTCTCTACAGGAGGATGAGGGATGGGATCCCTCAGGTGGATCCCATCCAGCCCTACTGACTTGTGTACATCTAAGTGCTGTAACAGGTCTCCAACCACGTCCTCATGGATTATGAGGGCCATATTGTGCTCCCCATCCCTTCCACCAGATCAGGTGGATGGGTACCCAGAGAACAACTGGTCTTGTTGCTAAAGACTGAGGCAAAGAAGGTATTAAGCACCTCAGCCTTTTCTTCATCTCTTGTCACTAAGTTTCCTCCCGTAACCAGTAAAGGATGGATATTGTCCTTAGTCCTCCTTTCTGTGTTTCTGTATTTATAAAAACATTTTCTGTTATCTTTAACAGCAGTAGCGAGACTGAGCTCCTGATGAGCTTTGGCCTTTCTAATTTTGTCCCTACACAGCCTCATGACATCCTTATAGTCCTCCTGAGTGGCCTGCCCTCTTTTCCAAAGGTCCTAAACTCTCTTTTTCTTCCTAAGCTGTAGCCACAACTTTCTGTTCAGCCAGGCCAGTCTTCTTCCATGCTGGCTCATCTTTGGGTACATGGGGATGGACAGTCTGCTCCTGATCCTTGAAGATTTCCTTCTGGAGGAGTGCTCAGCCTTTCTGGACTCCTCTGCCCTTCAGAACTGCCTCCCAAGGCACTCTGCCAACCAGTGTCCTGACCAGCTCGAAGTCTGCTTGTAGAACACCTCATCTGTCTCCTCATCCGGGTTTGGCAGTCAATAAGATATCCCCTCCACGATGCCTGCCTTGTTGGCCTTCCCGCTGACCCTAACCCATAGGTACTCAACATTATCATTCCCAGATTGAAGTTCTGCAACATCAAAACACTCCCTAATATAGAGAGCCACACCACCACCCCTTCTGTTCTGTCTGTCTCTTCTGAAGAGATCATAACCAGTCATTGCAGCATTCCAGTCATGGGAGTGGTCCCACCACGTTCCAGTGATGGCAACCAGGTCACAGCATGCCTTTTATTTCTTTTATTCCTTTGCTATTGAGCAATGGCTACAGTTATATTATATTGTACATGCAATAATAAAATCTCTGTTTATAGCCCAGAGGAATTAGGCACATCAAATGTCACTCAGATGTCACTCTGCCATCTCCAATATCACCTGGTGTCTGCCTCTGAACAGCTCCCTTTTGGCCTCTGTCTCTATTCAAAGTGGTGAAAGCTGAGACAAGCAGCTTACATGCTGCCTGGTTTGTACCCACCTGAACCGAGGCAAGAGGAATCCCAACTCCTGTGGGATTCTGTGAGGCACAGGGAGGCAGCTAAGCCCCCTTCTAGGGGAATGACACAAAGGATGACACAAAGCCTTTTCCACATGCCTCCCTCACCTGGCTGTGGTCTCCCTGTTTCTCAGCACTGCCTTCTTTGCCTACCTGAAGCCCCCCTCTATGTCCTCCTCCTCCCTTAATCTTTTGCTGGCAGTTCTGTACTCGGTGGTGCCTCCAGCAGTGAACCCCCTCCTCTACAGCATGAGGAATCAGGAGCTCAAGGATGTAGTATGGAAAGTGATGACTGGAGGTTTTCCCGAAGGAATAAACTGTCTGTGTTCTTAATGTTAACTGTATACATACCCAGAAATCTTTCTATTTGTTTCTATTTTTTTTTCTTTTTACTTTGCTTTACAGAATCACAGAATCACAGAATTTCTAGGTTGGAAGAGACCTCAAGATCATCGAGTCCAACCTCTGACCTAACACTAACAGTCCCCACTAAACCATATCCCTAAGCTCTACATCTAAACGTCTTTTAAAGACTTCCAGGGATGGTGACTCCACCACTTCCCTGGGCAGCCTGTTCCAGTGTCTAACAACACTTTCAGTAAAGAAGTTCTTCCTAACATCTAACCTAAAACTCCTCTGGCGCAACTTAAGCCCATTCCCCTTTGTCCTGTCACCAGGCACGTGGGAGAACAGGCCAACCCCCACCTCGCTACAGCCTCCTTTAAGGTATCTGTAAAGAGCAATAAGGTCACCCCTGAGCCTCCTCTTCTCCAGGCTGAACAAGCCCAGCTCCCTCAGCCGCTCCTCGTAGGACTTGTTCTCCAGGCCCCTCACCAGCTTCGTCGCCCTTCTTTGGACCCGCTCAAGCACCTCGATGTTCTTCTTGTAGCGAGGGGCCCAAAACTGAACACAGTACTCGAGGTGTGGCCTCACCAGAGCCGAGTACAGGGGGACGATCACCTCCCTAGCCCTGCTAGTCACACTGTTTCTGTTACAAGCCAGGATGCCGTTGGCCTTCTTGGCCACCTGAGCACACTGCTGGCTCATATTCAGCCGACTGTCCACCATCACTCCCAGGTCCTTCTCTGCCTGGCAGCTCTCCAACCACTCATCTCCCAGCCTGTAGCTCTGCTTGGGGTTATTGCGCCCCAGGTGCAGGACCCAGCACTTGGCCTTGTTGAACTTCATGCAGTTGACCTCAGCCCATCGGTGCAGCCTATCCAGATCGTCCTGGAGAGCTTTCCTACCCTCGAGCAGATCGACACATGCACATAGCTTGGTGTCATCTGCAAACTTACTGAGGGTGCACTCAATGCACTTGTCCAGATCATTGATGAAGATATTAAAGAGGACCGGACCCCGCACCGAGCCCTCGGGAATGCCACTAGTGACTGGCCTCCAACTGGACTTGACTCCATTTACCACGACTTTTTGGGCCCAGCTATCCAGCCAGTTTCTAACCCAACGAAGTGTGTGCCAGTCCAAGTCAAGAGCAGCCAGTTTCTTGAGGAGAATGCTGTGGGAGACGGTGTCAAAAGCCTTGCTGAAGTCAAGGTAGACCACATCCACAGCCTTTTCCTCATCCACCCAGTGCGTCACTTTGTCATAGAAGGAGATCAGGTTCGTCAAGCAGGATCTGCCTTCCATAAACCCATGCTGACTGGGCCTGATCGCCTGCTTGCCCTGCAAGTGCTGCGTGATGACTCTCAAGAGGATCTGCTCCATGAGCTTCCCTGGTACTGAGGTCAAACTGACAGGCCTGTAGTTTCCTGGGTCTGCCCTCTGGCCTTTCTTGTAGATGGGGGTCACATTTGCTAGCCGCCAGTCAACTGGGACCTCCCCCGTTAGCCAGGACTGCTGATAAATGATGGATAGTGGCTTGGCCAGCTCCTCTGCCAGTTCTCTCAGTACCCTTGGGTGGATCCCATCTGGCCCCATCGATTTGTGGACATCCAAGTGCCGTAGCAGGTCACCAACCAGTTCTTCGTGGATGGTGAGGGCCACATCCTGCTCCCCATCCCCTTCCAACAGCTCAGGGTACTGGATATCCAGAGAACAACCGGTATTGCCGCTAAAGACTGAGGCAAAGAAGGCATTAAGCACCTCCGCCTTTTCCTCATCTCTCATAGTGTTTCCCACAAAGAAATATCATTGTTCATACCTTCCTACACTGTATGTACCTGTCTCACGTGACTCCAAGTCTTTGTAAAAATTGTGGGTCAGGCTTTCTGTGTATTTTAATAAAAGAAAGGACCATGCATTGACTTACTTGCCTGATACCCTTCCTTGTAGACCTGTGGTGGAGCTTCAGGGGCACGTGGCAGATTGCAGAGGTGGAGGGAAGAAGGGTCCTGCCACAGCAGCACTGCCAGGGTGCAGCATTGCCAGGCTGCACCTGTCATTGTTCCCTGTTCTTGGACAGCACTACAGAGACAGTGAATTCACCTGCCTCTGTACACAATAGGTGAGAGGGATGATGGCAGGCAGGCTTCTTTCTGGAGGAAAGCGGGAGCTTCCTGGAGAGCCCAAGCGCTCGGCAGTGACAGTGTGTGCCAGGGAGTCAGTAGCACATGGAGCCCATAGAGCATGGGCACATCCCAGGTGGAGCCACCCTGAGGTGCTGAATCTGGGTTTGAACAGGCAAAGGAGAGCTCTGCAACTCCAGGGACACAGCAGGCATAGGGAAAGCTCTCTGCTGAGTTATTTGTTACACCTCTGGTGAAATTTCATGGATTTAATAGAGTGAATCACCCCAAAACATATCCTGACGTTGGAAGTGGGTCACTTGTGCATCATCTGACATGGGAAGTGGGTCACCCTTGTGGGTCCCTTCCAGCTCGGAGTATTCCATGAGTATTCCATGAGCATTCCTGACTCTGAAGAAGGCCGCCTATATGTGCCAGCTATCCATGGCCAAGGAACCATTTGTGAGGGAGGCAGTCAGTGCCAGTGCCCCACACCAGATGGCTCTGCCTCCCCAGCCTGACCAACACGGCCCTACAGAGTGCCCCCACGGCTCCACTCACCACAGCCCCCTTGCTCTACAGAGCAGCACCACCAGCTGGGGGGCTGTGGGCAGCATGGGCAGAGACTGCAGGAATGGCTGCTCAGGCCATCGTCTGCAAACTTACTGAGGGTACACTCAATCCCCTCATCTAGGTCATTAATAAAGGTATTAAACAAGATAGGCCCCAGTACCAACCCCTGGGTGATACCACTAGTAACGGGACGCCAACTGAGGTTAATTCCATTAACCACAACCCACTGGGCATGGCCCTCCAGCCAGTTCTTCACCCAGAGAAGACTATACACAGCCAGGAGAGATGACCCAGAGGGATTAAATAGATGCTCCAATAGGTGTTCCAGCCCACCATCCCACTACCAAAAGCACCTCCCAGCCTGCAGCAGAGGAGCCTGCTGGGGAAGACCTGGAAGGCTGTGGGGACCCACCAACAGGAGCTGGTGCCAAGTCCTGCCCAAGGGTCCAAGACATCTCCCTGTTCAAGTCTTGCAGCTGAGGTATCTCTGCCCATGGGTGCTGGGCAGGCATCCTTGGCCTCCATGGGGGCCCAAGGCAGCAGAGGGTGGGAAATGCCAGTGAGTGTCTCATGGAACTTCCCAAAGATCCACTTTGTCTGGAAACTGCCTGTGGCTGGCAGGACAGAAATGTTTCTGTCAGTAGGAATAGTGTCCAGGGACCAGGGCCTCTGTCAACACCACAGCAAGACCACGATCCTGCTGGCTCTAAGATGTGCCCCTTCCCAACTGCTGGATCTTTGAGCTCTTCTCCCCTCCATCAGCCTCAGGGAGACACCATGACACCTGGGCAAGGAAGCACTGGACCTGGGGCAAAGCCCCCAGACGGTTTTAATATGAGGAAATACCAACACACAGCATAAAAACAGGGGAATACCAAGAGGGGAAATATCCATGTGCGTCTGCTGACTGCTGGAAAAGGGACACCATTCCCTGGCACTCACGGCTCTCCCAGTGGCACTGAGCTCTCCTCCCTCCCGGCTGCACCCAGCTGCTCAGCAGAGCTGGGCTCTGCTGGCCTGGGGCTCTGGAACTCTTGTGCATGGAACTCTGGTGTCACATCCTGGGTGTCCTCATGGGGATATGCCAGAGACACCTCTTCAACATCGTCATAGCCTGTGGTCCCCAGGAAAGGTGACGAGGTGTCTCCCTCAGCTCCAGGGACCCCAGCACTTCTCCAGGAGTGCAGGCTTCCCCCTGTAAGCATCAAGGCAGGTTGCTGTGGTTGGGCCTGTGGGGTGCCCCTCGGGGCTGTTTATCACCTTCCTCGTCCTCACCAGCCTGAGACACTCGGCCCATTCTCCCAGTCCCCACAAAATATCCCAGGACAGGTTCTCCATGGATGGTCAGGCTTTCAATATGGCATGGATTCTCCTAGGCCCGGGGCTGGCACCTAGGAAGTGGCAGTGCTGCATTGCCCTCTCACCTGTGGCTGCATCCCTGCGCCCATCTCCTTCCTCTGGTGTCCTGCACACTTCCCAGTCCTCCTGCCCAGGGACAGGATCATCCCCAGGGTCAGAAACCTCCCCAGCATCATCATAGCCATCTGCTGGGTAACCTCCGGGCAGGACAGGGACATCTGAAAGGAGAGGGAAGGTGGTGGCAATGAGAAGAGATGTCCTGCAGAGCAGAGGATGGGAGGGTGTGTGGGGACACAGGGCTGACATGCTGCTGGTGTCAGGGTCACAGCAGAGCCTTCATGCTTCCAGCTCTGATGATAACACTCGGTGGCTACTGCTGTCTGTCTGGTCTGTCTGCAGTGAGGAGAAATGGAGCCCTTTCTTCTCCCCCCTCCCCGACCTCTTATCCCTGGGTGTGGCCCCAGACCATCCTCCTCCTCATGTGCCTGGGGTAGGGCTGCAGCTGGGTCAGGGACCCCTCTGAAAAGGAGGCTGCAGAGAGCTGCAGTGGGTGCTGTGGGATGAGCCCTGCTGCCCTGACTGGTGGTCAGCACTGCTGGGGATGGGCACCCACAGAGCTGGGGGTGCATGGGGAAGAGACCAGTTCCTTGGAAAGAGACAATTCTCAGAGGGACTCCAACAGCTGCCCTAGGAAAGACCTTCACATATTCCTTGGTTCAGGGACAAGCAAAGAGGGGCTATCCCCTCTGGGATGGGCAGAGCTGGTGTGGAGGAAGCTCCTCGTTGGGGCTCAGCACCTGGATGCTCTCCCAAAATCCCCACAGCCCAGCAATTTTGGGGACCCTGGGCAGGAGCTGCAGGACACAGCCCTGGTCTGGGACAGGAAGAAAGGGCCCCGCAAATGTGCCTCCACAGTGACCTGCACCCACCTGAGAGACTGAACCTCGCCTGCTTCTCCCACGCCAGGCTGTAAGCGATCTCCTCATACACGGCCTCAGGGAAGGGCTCCCCAGCTCTCCAGGAGCCTGAGGACAGAGGCAGGGCTGGTCTGGGAATGGGCAGAGAGGGACAGGACCCCACTGGGCTCCCCCAGACCCATTCCCTAGGCCAGCACAGGGCTGTCCCCACAGCACAGCCCCACTGTGTTGTGTTGGCACTGCAGCCACATCCCCAGGGAGGGCAGCATCCCCATAGAGATGGTCTGGGACAGTCAGCCTTGCACCATCCCTTTGGAGACAGCCCTTGTGCCCCTTTGGTCCCTGGGTCATGTCCCAGTGCAGACCCTGCACCAATTTCCCCATTTCTCCTCCCCATGGAGCTGCTCCATCTATGCCCCACACAGCAATAGCACAGTCCGTGTCCTGTTGGGAGGTGGCTGACACCACAGTGATGGACTCCGCTGCCCTATGCTCCTCCTGGAGAGCTGCCCAGAGCACTTCCAGCAGTGCATCCTCCCATTCTCACCCAGCCCAGCTCTCACATTTCTCTTCTCACCCCAGAACTGATGCCTCAGGCTCTGGGCTCTCTCCACCCCTTGATGTTGGTGCCCCATGGTCTGTCAGTCAGTGGGGCAGCACATGGGGCAGGAGGCAGCACACAGCTCCGTTTCTGTGCCCCAGGACACCAACACCCCCAGCCGTGCCAGGAGGCATCTCCCCCCCAGGACCACTGGGGAAGGACCCACCTCTGCGCAGAGCCCTGGCACTTCGCACCTGCCCAGCCAGGAGGGCCAGGAGCAGGCAGAGGAGGGCCCCCAGGATGATGCAGATGACAACAGACACTGAGAGTCCCTCTCTGGTGGTGGTCGGACGGCCCCGTGGGGGATCTGCATGGGCAGGAACATGGCAGGGGCAGCATCAGACAAGGGAGAGGTTGGGGGCAGGACATGCCACTCCTGACCACACAAGGCAGCAGGGGCTGTGGGGGACAGGGCTGGGTGATGGGGCAGCTCCACCCTGCTGGGTACATCACAGACTTCCCCCAGCTCTCTCAATTTCCTGGGAGTCTCACAGCCCAACAGGGAGCCCCTTCCCCTGGCTGTGGGTCACAGCGTGGCCATGTTCAGACCCAGCCCTGGGGGAGGACAGCTTACCTGCTTGTGGGGGGGGTGTTGCTGTCCTGGGTGCAGCTGCAGGGGAGCAGAAGGAGAGCTGGGCTGAGAGGCTGGGGCTGTGGCACCAGGCAGCCTCCCTGGCAAATGACCCCAGCATGTGCCACCTGAATTGTCCCTCCTGTGGGGCTGAGCAGGGTGGAAGGGACAGGGCCCAGCACCCCTGCTCTGGGCTGATCACAGGACAGTGCAGGCAGACCAGGGGATGTGCTGGCACATCCAGCCCCACAGAGGCTGCTCCCCACCCACCACCAGCCTCCCACTCTGCAGGGACAACCTTGCTCAGGCCAGCAGCGGGGCCACGCCTGGATCGAGCAGGGCAGATACCCAAGCCAGCTCCTTGCCAAGCCCCCAGCCATGTCTCCCAGCCCCACTGCTCACCTGAGCAATGCACAGCCGCATCTGCCTTATGCTGGCAGGCAGCGCTGTCCCCTGGCTGGGCCCAGCAGTCCTGCAGAGACAGCTCCGTCCCCCTGCACTCCATCAGCCACATGGGGCCCGTCCCCTCTCCAGCAGCAGCCTGGCCCAGGGCATAGACGGCGGGGCCACAGCCCAGCTGCCTGCATGCCACCTCGGCGTCCCGCATGTCCCAGGCATTGTCACACAGCGTCCCCCAGGTGCCACGGTGCCAGATCTCCACTCTGCCTGAGCAGCCGTCCTTGCCTCCCACGGCACGGATCTTCTCCCTGTCTGGGGAGGCAGCGATGTCCCATGGCACTGGGACAGCTGCGACAGCCCTGCCAGGTGATGGGGGCACGCGTAGGGGCAGCTCCCTACCTGTGCAGCTGGTGGAGTTGGGGCATGCAGCCACCTGTGGCCTTTCTGTCCATGTCCCAAAGGAAAGAGAAGTTGGGCTGAAAAGGGTTGTTCTGGGGGTCGTGCAGAAGAGAGCAGAGCTGACCTCTGCTCACACGTCCCCATGCTGCCTGGGTCAGGGCAGCAGCAGAAGCCTGTTCACTCAGGGGACACACACGGCACTGCAGGGGGGACCCAAGTGCTCGACCCCACAAGGTCCCTGGTTCACAGAGCAGCAGGAGGCTGTCCCTGGAGCGGGGACTCCTGAAAGCCCTGCATGGTCTCCTCTGAGACCTTGCCTGGAGTTGCCTCTGCATCCCCCAGGGAGCTGCTAGCAGCCCGGCTGTTGACTGCTGCTGGTGGACATGGGTGGCTCTGAGAGCTGAAGTCACCTTTGTGTACCAGTAGAAACAGGGTCTAATGCAGGAAGTCAAAGCCCCTCTGGGTTCCTTCTCTGCATTTAACCACACCCAGTGGGGAACAGAACCTGGTGCCTTGATGGCTCAGATTTACCATTGCAGGTGATGTGGGTCTCTTCTCGGCTGTCATCACACGACTGCGGATTCCAGGGAGCAGAGGGACACTGCCAGAAGGAGCTGTTGCTCTTCCCACACTCCACGTAATCCAGCCATGCAGTGCCAGAGAGCTTGGCATAATTAAAGAATATTTCCCGGTCCCCTTCATTCCCGCAGCCCAGCTCCTTGCACACCAGTGACACCGTCTTGGTGGTCATGGAGTTGGAGCAAACGCTGCCCCACGTCCCGTTGTAGAAAACCTGCAGGCGCCCGGAGCAGCCGTCGCTGTTCTCCAGCCTCAGGGCCGTGAACTCTGGAAGGAGGAAAGGCCCCAGGGACATCCTTAGATGTCAGTCACTGATGGCCTTGGCCCTACCTGGCTCTGCCCTCACCCCAGACTCACTGTCCCCAGCTCCCAGCCCCACTCCCAGCACAGACCTGAACAGACGACTCCCGCGTCCTCCTTGTGCCCGCAGTCGTGCTGCCCCCAGGCCTCGGCAGGGCAGTCCCAGAGAGCAGCTTCGGCCCCGGAGCAGTTGACGCCATCCAGCCAGATCTGCCCGGAGCCCTCCCCAAACCGAGCAGAGCCGGCTGCCTCCAGGGCCCCTCCGCAGCCCAGTTGGCGGCAAACGACGGCGGCGTCGGCCAGGTCCCAGGCGTCGTCACAGACGGTGCCCCAGCGCCCCTGGTAGTAGATCTCCACTCTCCCAGCACAGCGCCCGGCCCCATCCACCAGCCGGACCCGCCGGCTCCCTGCAGCAGGGAGAACCCCGGCTGTCAGGGGCTGGCTGCCCTCCCAGCCCCACACCTGGGGGACGTGCAGCACCACTCACCCCGGCACACGACCCCCACATCCTCCATGATCCCTGCTGCCGGTGTGCTCTGAGGCAGGGAGGTGTTGCAGAGGCTCAGGTCAGCCTCGTGCCCTGCACACTGCACCCCACGCAGCCCCACAGGTCCTCGTCCTCGCTCGGCCCTCACGGGGGTGTAGGCTGCCTCTGCCTCTCCGCACTGCAGCTGCCGGCACACCACGCTGGCCTCCTGCATGTCCCACTGCTCATCCAGGACTCTGCCCCACGTCCCGTGCTGGAAGACCTCCACGCTCCCGTCGCACCGGCTCCCTCCGCCCACCAACCGTACAGACATGTGGCGAGCCGGGCCTGGTGAGAGGAGAAATTCAGCCTGGTGCTGCCATGGGGTCCCCAGCTGTGGGTGGCCGTGTCACACTCCAGGGCCAAATGGACTTTGCAGTACTGCCCAGCACTCACCTGAGCAAATGACAGCAGCAGCGTTCTCCTGGGAGCACGGCGAGGCCCCCAGGGCAGTCACCGGGCACTGCCCCAGGTGGGCTTCAGTCCCGTCACAGTGGAACGAGTCTCTCCAGACGGGGCCGGTTCCTCTCCCAAAATGCCCTCCTCCAGGAATGGACTCAGCAAAGCCACAGCCGAGGTGCCGACAGAGAACGTGGGCATCCGAGAGGTCCCAGCGGGAGGCACAGAGGGTCCCCCACGTTCCCAGCATGTTGACCTCCACCCTGCCCTCACACGCTGTGCTGCCGTTCACCAGCCTGAATCCTGTGTACTCTGGGGACAAAGGAGGGTGAGAGAGGCCACATTTGTGCTCTTGTTCCCACAGGAGCTGCAGGAGAGGCCAAAGGGACAGAGTGCCTTTCTCCTCCTGCAGCACTCTAATTTTAGGGCTGCAGACCACCACCTCACCCCACCTGTCCCCCACCCAGCACAGCCCAGTGCCCACCCTGCTCTCATGCCCCCACCACAGCCCCCGTGGACATCATCCCTCCCCTAGTCCTTACGTGTGCAGGTGACATGAGTGCCATTGCTGTGGGTGCAGGCCTTGTCCTTGGAGGCCCCCCAGGAGCAGAAGAAGATTGTGGATTCATTCCCCACACACTGCAGCTCTCTGTCCCAGACAGGACTGGCCCCTTCTCCCAGCTGAGCTGCCCCATGGACAGACAGGGCTGTGCCACACTGCAGCTCCCTGCACACCACCTCGGCAGCTTTGGCACCAAAGTGGGAGTGACAGACAGCTTTCCACTGGTCCCTGTCGTAGACCTCCACACTTCCTGAGCAGGGGCTGTCCCCTCCGACCAGCCGGACAAATCCTGGAGCAACCAAGGAGAGCTGTGAGTTCCCAGAGCCCTCTGGCACTTCCATGCCCACCTCCCACCTTATCCCTGAGGTGGCCACATGCAGAGCCCCACGGCCAGCCCAGCAGCTCTCAGTGGGTGCTGATGGCACAAAGAGGTCAGGGCCCCCCTGCTGCTCCTCAGAATCCAGCCCAGTACCCATGATCTGCCCTCTCTCCCAGCCCCCAGCCACTTGTTCTCTTGGACTACTGGGGGTACAACCCATAAGTCCTGGGCCATTGCCCTTCCCTGAGGCTGCTGGTGGCTGGCAGAGCTGGAGGGTGGAGGCTTTCCTCTCCCAGCGCCAGGCACCTCCCCAGGCTTGGCTGCTCCAGCTTCAGGGTCAGGTTCAGTGTGCTGGGCTTTCCCCAGGGACAAGGGACACCAGCAGTGACAGACCCAGCTCAGAGTGCAACTTGACACACAGAGCCATGTTCTGGTGTGCACTTGTTGCTTCCTGAGGTCACAGCCAGGTCCTTTAGAAGTGTGCTCGTCCCAGAGGTAGGGAACAAGTTCAGTCCTTACCTGAGCATGTCACTCCAGCATCCCATCTGTGAGGGCAGTTTGTTTGACCCCATCCGTTGTGTGTGCAGTCAGACAGGGCAGACTCCATGCCATTACACTGAACATTATCCATCCAAATGGAACCAGATCCTGGTCCAAAGTGTGCATATCGAGGAACTTCGAGAGCAACCCCACAGCCCAGCTGCCTACAAACCACTGCAGCATCGGACTTGTCCCAGCGGTCACTGCACACGGTCCCCCACTGACCCCGGTGTTTCACCTCCACTCTCCCAGCACAGCGACTGCCGCCATCCGCCAGCCTCACCTCCGCAGCCCCTTCAAACACCAACACAGGAAGGGTCAGGAGAGTTTTGAGCCCCACATTGTGTGTCCGTGAGGACCCCCTCCCCAGGCAGACTCCCAGTTCCCAGGGTGGGATCCCTGTCCCCATAGGCTGTCTCAGGGGCAGCGGGGGGTTCCTCCTCTCCCCATGGGCTACACTGGGCTGCGGGTAACCAGCTCTAGCCCTCCTGGGCCATTTGCTGCCCCACAGCCCTCACCACCTCTTCCCACCCCAGTGGACCACTGCCCCCACTCATGCCCACCCCCACACAGCCCCCAGCCCTGTACGGGGCTCCCACTCCTCCCCTTCCCAGTGTGCCCCAAACAGACCCATGCCCCTGAGCAGCTTCCATTGCCCACTGCCTGCCACAGGCACCTCCCAAACCCACTGTCTGGGTTGACGGCAAGGATACCAACAGCCCACATTCCTTCCTAATCCCTGCTGTCAGACTGGCCCCTGTGCTTGACCAGGGCCCCCAAGAAGAGCACCTCTCGGTGCAGATGCCTCAGTCCCCTTCAGTTAATGGGACACAACCTGCCCTTCTGGAGTCCGTGTTTCCCCAGATCCCAGGGGCAGGGAACAGCACACAACCCCTCTGGGACATCCCAGACATTGGCTGTGCCCTGGAGCTCAGTGAGAACCACCCTCACTGTCTGGGACTCCTCTAGATCCAGAGGCACAGTAGTGGGGAACAAGGGGTCCCAGAAAGGTACCCAAGGACAAGGTGTCTAGAAATGAAGTCAGGCTTGGACTGCCAAAAACATAAGAGATATGAAAATGGATTACCCCCTCCCACCCAGACAGGCACAGATTAAAGAACAGAGCTGAGAGACTGAGCACCTTCTGCCTCTCATACCAGTGGTTCCTGAAAACAACCCCACTCCCAGAGAGATCCCAATGACCCCACTGCTGCCCACAGTCCCAAGGCTGTGGAACAGAGAAGCTGGCACTTACCTCTGCAAGGCTGCACCCAGAGGAACAGCCACAGCACCCAAGGGGACAGGAGTCTCTCTGTCCCCATCCTGAGGCTCCTGTCCTGACAGCACGGCCCTGCTGCTGGAGCTCCTGGGGACCCACGGGGCAATGGCAATGATGGGAGGGGAATATATCTGTGCAGATGCTGTCCCAGCTGCAGGAGGAGCCAATCGAAGCAGCAGGCACCTTTTTAGACGTTATCGGCACTTATCTCCCCTCCGACGCAGCCCAGCTCTCCAATGAACTTCTCCAGCGCTCTTCATGACCATATATGAAGGACGGCTCCGCTGCGGGTCTCACGTCACTGCGGTGGGACATCATCGTGGGGTAGGGCTGGGTGTGGGGGCAGATGGCTCTGACACCCCTTGCAGCCTGCTGTGGGAGCACGGAGCATCTCCTAAGCTGTAGCATCCAAGAGCCCAAGGTGCGATCGTCCGGCCGTCCCTGCACCATGGGATCCACGGGACTGGTCCTGCAGCAGGGCTGTGTCAGGCTGGGAAGGGACCAGCCCCTGCCCCTGCTACAGCCCCTGCTGTGCTGGCAGCAGCAGCTGGGAAAGGCCCTTGGGCAGGGCCAGAGCCCCATGATGGGGGTGCTGGCTGTCCCGTCCCTCCCCAGGGAGCCTCCTGTGGGGTCCCGGCAGCAGCCAGAGCTGGTCCAGGGCCTGCCCTGGCAGCAGAGCTGCAGCCCAGAGCCTCAGGCGTCTCCCTGGCTCTCAGCGTGTCACCCAGGGGCCGTTATTCCCCGCGGCGGGTCGGGAGCTGGAGCCTGCCTGCCACTGCAGGTGCACAAACCGCAGCCCACGTGACATGGCGCCCGGGCAGGAAGACGGTGGTTTCCTCCTGGCCCCGTGCCCAGGCATGGCCCTGCGGTGCCTCCCAGCCTCCTCACAGCTCCAAGCCTGGCAGGGTTCAGGAAGTGTTGGGACAATGCTCTCAGATGTACAGTTTCATATATATGTATATATATGTATATATATATATATGTTTATATATATATATGCATATATATTTATATATATATTATATATATATATATAAATAAATAAATATATATAATAAATACATATAAAAATATATATTTTACTAATATATCATATCATATTTTATTATAATACATTATATTTATTGTCACGTTGTGCTATGTTATTACATATTATATATTATATACTATATACTATATAGTATATATATAGAATATAGTATATATTATATAATATATATTTAATAATATATATAATACTATATAATATATTATAGAGTATATATTTAATTATAAAATATAAAAATAATTTAATAATAAAATATATAATAATATATATTATATTATATTATAGTATAGTATAGTATAGTATAGTATAGTATAGTATAGTATAGTATATTATAGTATATTATAGTATATTATATATACATATTATTATATATTATAATATAATATTATATATAGTATGATATATAATAAAATATATAATATATTATATATTATATAATTTTAATATATATTATATATTATATAATTTTTTAATATATATTATATATTATATGATATAATACTATAAAATATATATATTTTATTTTTATTTTATTTAAATAATATATATTATATTGTATTAAATATTATGTTATGAGTTTTTATACATATCATACATATAGTGTTTAATATATATATACTTATAAATATAAAAATATATTTTTTATATTTTTGATATAAATCTTTTATAGTTTTTTAGATACATATAATTTAATTTTATTCTCATGGCTGAAGTTGTTCTCACTGATCTTCAATTATTTCCAGAGCAGGATATTTCAAAATTCAGTTCAACCCAGCTCCAGGTGATGCCATAGCATCTTCACTTGCCATGGGCCTGTTCCTGGCCTGTATTCAGACAGCAATGACCTCACAAACACCTACACAATTCTTGGTCTGACAGCTCCTCGGGCACCAGTGGTCTCACAGGTACAATGCATGGGCCTTGCCCTGACCTATCAGCTACTTGATCACCAATGACCTCCCCACAGACCTACATAAGCCACGTGCCTCAGGCACCAGGGTCCTCCCAGTATCTAGCACAGTCCATTTTTGCTCTCGGCCTGTCAGCTACTCAGGCACCACTGGCATCACAGGAATATTCACCTGCCATGGGCCTGCTCATGGCCTATCAGATCTTCAGCTGACAGTGACCTCATAAGCACAGATGATCTATTGGAAGATGTCAGAGTCCCTGCCCAAGACAGGGGGTGGCTGCTCATGCTCAGCTGGCTGTTGACCAAAATTCCCAGGTGCTTTTCTGTTGGCATCTGTCCAGCCACTCTTCCCAAAGCCTATGCTGCATGGGATTGATATGATCCAAGTGCAGGAGCTGGCACTTAATAATTGTTGAATGTCATGTGATTGCACTCAGTCCATCAACCTAGCCTTTCCAGATGCCTCCGAAAAGCCTTCCTTCCTCAAGAAGACCAGCTGTCCCAACAAACTTGTTATCATCTGCAAATGTACTAAGGGTGTACTTGATCCTCTCTGTCAGATCATCCATCAAAATAGTAAACAAAGCTGGACCCAGTACAGAGGCCTGGGGAATGCCACCCACGACCATCCACCAACTGGATTGATCTCTCTTCACTCAGACTCTTTAAGCATGGCCATTCAGACAGTTCTTCAGCCAGCAAACTGTACTCTTGTCCAAGCCATGAGCAGACGGATGGGTTGTCATTCTGCAGGGCTGCTGCTACTGAGTCCACACTGAGAAGATGTAGCTCCTTCTATTATGCTTTTTGTGATGCCCTGTGCTCAGTCCTTTCAAACCAAGTAAGCATGAATTTGGTGCTTGTGATGAGCTGGTTCTCAGCTCATGTTCCAGTTACTTGCTAGCATGTATCATTGTTGTTGAGTTTGTACAGCACTGGCATTCTTGCATTCCCTTTTGTCTCTGTTTGCTTGAATCTGCAATGTCAATGGTAGTTCAGGAATACTGGAGGGGTGGCTGCGGGGAAGCATGAGGTTGCATCTGTCATGGTGGGACCTCAGTCAGCATTCACAGTGCAGTGACTCAAGCTGTGACACAGACAGGAATTCTGTCCTTTGAGGGAATCCCAAACGTAATTCCTTCTTGAAGGGAGATGCCATCCTGAGTCGTGTCCTTGCCTGTGCAACATCTGTCAAATGGCTGATCTAAGTTTCTCCTCAGAAGAAAGTCCCTATCCTGAGGGGCTGTCTAGAGCCGGGCTCCTCTCCACAGTTCTGACACAGAGTCTTCTCTTGCAGGGGCTCTCCAAGGGCTGCAGCCTCCTTCAGGCCACATCCACCTGCTCCCACATGGGGTCTCCCATCAGCTGCAGTGTGGAGATCTGCTCCAACATGGTGCACCACAGGGGAACATTTTCTCCAGCACCTGGAGCAGCACCTTACCCTCTTTCTTCACTGACCTTGGTGTCTGCAGGGTTGTTTTCTCTCTCAGTTTCTCAATCTTCTCTCCCGGCTAGTCCCTCATGTCATTTTCAACCCCTTTCTTTAAAAAGCACTCACAGATGTACAAACAGCATTACTCATTGGCTGAGTTTGGCCAGCACCATTTCCCCTTTGGAGCCAGCTGGAAGTGGCTCTTTTCTAAGAAGCGGCAGCTTCTGGACTCTCCTCACAGACACCAGCCCTGCAGCTGTCCCTGCTACAAAACCAATAAGTAAGTCCAATACAACCTCCCACTCACAAAGTAAAAACAGAGCCCAGACAAGCAGCAGTAGACCCATGAGCTGGCAATGGCAAGGCACATCAAGGCCTGCTAGCAGAGGCAAACCCTGGGAGAACTGCTCTGAGTTTTTTTTGGCTCTGCCCTCCATGGATGAGATCAAACAAGGAGGGTTTTGGCAGGGGTTGAGGTTAGAAACCAGCCCAGGTGTTTGTACCAAACCCAACACACCCACACACATCCCAGAGCAACAAGGACTGCACTACCACAGGCCACCTCTGCACACCTGTGCATTTCCCTACAGGACACAATGGGTGACACACACCTTGGACATTCCAGGACCAAGGAGCCTCTGCAGAGATACTGGAGCTTGACTCAGGGAATGTGCTAACCCAGCTCTGGGCTGGAAAGATTCCCAAAGTGCTCAGTGCAGTATTTCCAGCCTGTAGAATTCAAGTAATAGTCAAACAAGCTTTGAGAATATGGCCCGACACCCACCTGTACAGCCATGGGCCTCCTGCTGCCTCCTCAGACCCTGAATCACAGCTGACCTCAGCAGAACTACCCCACCCATTGCCTCCTTGAGTCCTGTGACCTGACCACATCCATGTCATCTCACCTGCCTCCTCCAAGACCAAGGGATTGTTGCAGGACCTCTCAAGCCCTGCCCAGCCTCATGAGTTCAAACAGTTTCAGTTAGGTGTCTAGACCACAGGAATGCAGGATTTGGGTATTACGTGTTCAGGTTAGGCTTTAGGGATTAGATTTTGCCTTCCAGGGTTAGTGGTTGGGCAGAGTATCAGAGGGAGGCCTGTGTTTACTGCTTTGGGTTCCAGTCTGTGTGTACTGTAGAGACTATGTTATTTGTTGGGATTTTCTTCAGGGCTCTGTTGAGGAATCATGTCATGGAATTCAGTGCAAAGGATGAAAGGCTGAGGAATAGGGTGAGAAATGAGCTAAGAGTGTATGGTAAGGCCTTATGGGTTTGGGACTTGGCTAACCAATGCCAGGTGATGTTTGAGGTTAGTAGTGGATTCCTTGCAGAGAGAGGGATAGCATTTAGATGTAGGGGTAGGGCTTACGGTTACTGCTTAGAAATATTGCCAGGGATTTACCTGGATGTTTTCCTAGGAAGTGTTGCAGCTCAAAGTCTTACCTGAACCCCTCTCACCTCTTCCAGATCTTTCCTTTCTGTTAGCCAAACCCCTCTTGTCTCCACCAGATTTCTTACCTTCATTCTCCCAGCTCCCTGTTCTCACAAAATATGTCACCCTGTTGGGGGCAGCTTTCTGATGGCCTTTATGACCTCAGAGGCTCTGCCTCCCTGCTGTTGTCCAGACAGTTGCTGGGACAGAAGTGACCTCACAGCCAGCATCCACAGACTACAAGGTGCTGTTGTGCTCTGGAGGCCTCTTTCCAGCCTACCCTGGAGCACCAGGTGCATGCCCTTCACAGTCCCTCAGGTACACTGCCTGCCAACCAGCTCATGCTTCAGAAGGTCTTCTACATGTCCAGACTCACGTTTCCTCATGCAGCCTTTAGCAACTCCATTGCATCCTAAAGGAAATGCCCACCCATGTGTGGAAAAGTGATTCAAGAACTTTACAGTGGAGGTGCTGGTACGGAGCCAGCTGTGTTAGAGACCCTGGCCTGTGGACAAAGGACTTCCCCACAGCAGCACAATGAGCAAGCAACAAGAGCAATCAGAACTCACAGCAACAGAAGGGCTCTGAAGGAGAGACTGGGAGGTGGAAGAGAGCACCTCAGGACAGACCAAACCCTTGGGCTCCCTGGTAATGCTGCTGTACCAGGACTTTTCTCCCCTCCACCTCTGCACACAGCCAAGTGCCTCTGCAGTTCCACCACAGGTGTCTGAGGAAGGATCTCAGGCAAGAAAGTCACTGCAGGGTCCTTTCTTTTATTTAAACATACAGAGAGCCTGGCTCATTGTTTTCACCAAGTCTTGGAGTCACTCAAGCAGGCAGATACTGAAATGAAGGGGAGGAAAAATGTTATGTCTTTGTGCCTTTCACAAAATCTTTGTGCCTTTTTACACAATCATAAGTAAGGCAAAAACAAACAAACAAACAAACAAACAAAACAGCAAGTCACACTCACAGAAAACAAACATTTGGGAATATAATGATTAACATTGTAAGTGATATGCTGATGAAAACAGGCCATTTATTGCTTCTGACACATTCCAGTCATCACTTTCCACACTGCATCCTTCAGCTCCTGGTTCCTCATGCTGTAGATGAGGGGGTTCACTGCTGGAGGCACCACCGAGTACAGAACTGCCAGCAAAAGATTCAGGGATAAGGAGGACATGGAGGGGGGTTTCAGGTAGGCAAATGTGCCACTGCTGATGAACAGGGAGACCACAGCCAGGTGAGGGAGGCACGTGGAAAAGGCTTTGTGCCGGCCCTGCTTTGAGGGAATCCTCAGCACAGCCCTGAAGATCTGCACATAGGACAGCACAAGGAAAATAAAACACCCCGATGCTACAGCGACACTAAGCATAAGAAGCCCAACTTCTCTGAGGTAAGCATCTGTGCAGGAGAGCTTGAGGATCTGGGGAATATCACAGAAGAACTGGTCCAGGACATTGCCTTGGCAGAGGGGGAGGGAAAAGCTATTGGCAGTGTGCAGCACAGCATAAAGAAAAGTACTGCCCCAGGCAGCTGCTGCCATGTTGACACAAGTTCTACTGTCTATTATTGTCCTGTAGTGCAGGGGTATGCAGATGGCAATGTAGCGGTCATAGGCCATGATGGTGAGAATAGAAAACTCTGCTGAAAGGAAAAAGAAAAAAACCTGAGCAGCACAACTTGTGTAGGAAATGGTCATTGTGTCCCACAGGGAATTGGCCATGGCTTTGGGAACAGTGGTGGTAATAGTGCCCAGGTCGAGGAGAGCGAGGTTGAGGAGGAAGAAGTACATGGGGGTGTGGAGGCGGTGGTCGCAGGCTATGGTGGTGAGGATGAGGCCGGATGGATTTCAGGTGCCCACTGGTCAGAGGTATCTCTGTATTTTAGGTGCTGAGCAGGACATCCAACAATATTTTGGGAAACAATGAAGTATGTAGATTAAACTGTGTGGAGAAAAATTGTGAGGCTCCACACAGACCTAAAGATCTCTTTGTGTAATGTTCTAACAGCCTCACTGACTGACACAACCTGACAACTCCATTAGCATTTCTCTCACTGCTCTTCAGGGCAGGAAAGTGAAAGCACAGACTCTCAAGAGTACTTTACCTGCAGGTAGTTCTGGAGTCGATCTTGCTTGTCAAGAATCATACCCAGAGATACCCTGTGGGTACTGTGAGCTGTCTGCCCCACGCACCAGCCTCTGGAGGCGGAGGGGGCTCCTTCCATCCACAGCTTCTCCCCGCAGCACCCTGGGCAGCTCCTCGGGCAGACTGAGCCTGGCAGGCAGCAGAGGCCCTGCCACAGCACACAGCCCCTGGGGCACAGCAGGGATCCTGCTCTGCACCACAGCCCTGGACACACCTGTGTGGTGGTTTTACCATGCTAGGCAGCTAAACACCACAACCGCTGTCTCACTCCCCCTCCTTAGATGATGAGGAGAAGAAGTAAAGTAAAGAAAAACTCACGGATTGAGATAAGGATAATTTAATTAAATGAACAAATGAATAATTATTAAGGAAATACTGTTATTATCTAAACAATTTAAAGGCAAAAAAAAAAAAAGAAAAAAAAAAAGGAAAGGGGGAAAGGAAGAGGGAAAGGGAAAAAATAAAATAAAATAAAGGCTATGTGGAATTGCAGAGGAAAGAAATTACTCTCTACTTCCCACAAATGAGTGATGCTTGACCATATCCTTGAAGCAGGGACTCAACACACGTAGCTGGTGTTTGGGAGGAGGACTGACATTTTCACGAGAGCCCACCCCTCCCTTCTTCTTCCTTTTTCCACCTTTTATTGCTGAGTGTGACATCATATGGTATGGAATATTCCTTTGGTTGGTTGAAGTCAGCTGCCCTGGTGATGTTCCTTTTCTCACTTTTTTTTGCCCACACCCTAAGAGTGTTAGAGAGAGTACTGATGCTGTGCCAGCACTGCTCAGCAGCAGACATAGCACTGGTGTGATAGCACTGCTGTTCTAGCTACAAGTGCAGAGCACAGCAGTGTATGGGCTGCTGCAGGGAAAGTTAACATCCCAGCCAGATCCAGTACATCCTGCTTGCACCCTGCCTGCGCAGCATGCAGCTGTCACCACAAGAAGAAACCATCATCCCCTGTAACTCTGACAGCTTTGGCAGGTAATCCCTGCTCTGGAGCTTCTCACTCTTCTCTTATCCAAAGAAACTCTGAGAGTCCTCCTGAAAGTTCCCATAGGTTGAGGGATTTGCCAGCAAATCTGCAGATGGCACCAGGAACAACAGCTGTGTTGCCCTGCAGCCACAGACTTACCCTGTTCAGGGCTGTGAAGATTTCTCCTGCAGTGAGCTCTCAGCATCCCCCCTCCACACTGCCTTTAACATCTCCCTCCCTTCTCTCAGCCAGCCTTGTCCCCTGCAGGCAGTGCCCCCAGCCCTGCTGTGCTGTGCAGAGGAGCTCCTCCTGGGCAGAGCTGTCTCTCTGCAGTGCTGCCCACTTGCCAGGAGATCCCATTGGGCCCAGGAGCCCAGCCCAGCTCAGCAACACAGAAAGCTCTTGACAAGTCCCTGGGCCTCCAGGGGAATCAACTTTGAAACAAACTGGAGAGGGAGTTAGGAGAATACAATAACTTACTAACTTTTTAGAAAAGAATTTACTGGGCTGGGCTGGGAAGAGGACAGGAAGGTGTGGAGAGCTGGGGAGGTTGGGCTGGGTTGGCCTCCTGCAAGAGTCAGGGAGGACCAGCAGAGCAGGGGCTAGGCTGGGCTCTTGTTCTCTAAAGACTACATGTGGAAACGTGAGTCTGGATGTGTGGCCGGCCTTCTGAAGCATGAGCTGGTTGGCAGGCAGAGTACTTGAGGGACTGTGCAGGGCATCCCCTGCACACACTGCTCCTGGGGGACCTGGAAAGAGGCCTCCAGAGCACAACAGCTCCTTGTAGTCCTGTGGATGCTAGCTGTGAGGTCACTTGTGTCCCAGCCCCTGGCTGGCCAACAGCAGGGAGGCAGAGCCTCTGAGGTCATAAAGGCCATAAGAAAGCTGCCCCCAACAGCGTGTCTCCTCTGGGGAGGCCAGGGAAAAGCTGGGAGAATAAAGGTGGGAGATCTGGGGGAGGTAAGAGGGAATTGACTAAGAGAATGGAAAGATTCTGAAGAAGAGAGAGGGGTTCAGGTAAGGCTACTGCTGCTGCAACACTTAGTGGGAATAAATTCATGTTAGATCCTGACAATATTTCTAACAAGTAACCATTAATCCTACGCCTACTCTTAAGCACTATCTCTCATCCTGAAATGAATCCTCTGTAGTAATCACCAACCTCGAACCTTACCCTGAAGACAAAGCCCATAACCACTCAGACACAACCACTTACCATTTTTTACCCCATTGCTCACCATAATCCACAGCCCTTAATTCCTAGCATTAAATTGCCTTAACCCTAGCCCTCACTCAGGAAGAAATGAAACCATAACCAAAAATCCAGCCCATAGCCTAAACACTGAATGGGTTGACAAAGCAGAACACCAAAGCCTTCCCCATAGCCTCTTTCCAAACACTAACCTGGAAGGCAAGGTCTAATCCCTAGACCTAAACCTGAACACCTAATCCTCAAATCCCTCATTCCTGGACTTTAATAATGAATGGGAAGTGTCTGGCTGTGGAGGTGACTCTGAGGTCACTTCTGCCTCTGGAGCTGATAGGCCATCAGCAGGAGCATGGCTGGGCAAGGGACTGGGAGCAGGTATGTGGCTTGGTTGTGTCTATCTGAGGAGCTAAAAAGCCTGCAGGAAGGCTCTATTGCTTGGAAGATCATGGAGAGGTTCCTTTTGTCTGGTCAGTTGACTGGCCAGAGGAAAGCTGATAGGTTGGGATGCCTGTGTGAAGGATGGTTTCTGAGATGTTGGAACTTCCCTTCATCACAGAAAACTTACCCTGATCACGGTGAGAGAAAACTTGCTAGAAATTGAGGCTTGGATGATGGAGACAGGGCATGAGAGGGAAGATACATTACTAAAAGGCTTTAGTGTCAGAGGTCACCTGGAGGGAATCTGTTCTCCGTCCATACCTTTGTGTTTCAAGGCACAGCTGGAGAGGGTACATGAATCACCAGTGAAGGCACAGCAATGCTAAGCAAGGTAGGAAAACAAGATGCATGTTTTCAACCTGCAGGGAAACTGGGACGGGTGTGGGACGTCCTAGGGCAGCCAGTGGTGGAGATGGACAAGGACACTGGCAAGAGTAGACTTAGCCATTAAAAACAAGGTCTTGTCCCCTTGGCTATTGCAGGTCTCTCTGCCACCAAGGCCTAGAAGGAGACATGTTGTCCTATTAGCAATGGGGGCTCGTCACCTCTTTGCACCTCCTGACAGAGGCTAGAATGTATCACACCATTGTCTTTCACTTGGCACTGCATACCCCACATCCCACTGTCTGAGGAAGAGCCCAGAGCCTCACATGAGGGACAGGACCTCTCTGCCCAGAGCTGGCATCAGGGTTTGGTCTTTGTGCTCGATGAACCAAAGCCAGCATTCTCTCAGCCTCAGAGCCACCTCCAAAGTGCCTTGGCCAACCTGTAATCATGACCTCCAATTGACTCATCAGTCTCCTTTCAGGAGCTGAAGTTGTTGGACTTTGCAGAAGCTATACTTCGGGGTTACTAAGACACAGCAAGCCCTGAGTGTCTCTTAAGGAGGTCTGGACAGGTAGGAGAAGTCTGACCCTTTATGGACAACTTTGTTCCTCACCTTCCTACCCCACTATTTCTGTCATTGCCCCACCAGGATTTGCATCACTTCTCCTGACATCAGACTTCTCCACAGAAGTCTGCAGTTGCACCTTGTAGATCCCTTGCACCAACTCCCTCCTTAGAGAAATGGCCATGAAGGAGACCATGGTGGAGCAGGTGGACCTGCACTGAAGAAGGCTGCAGCCTGTGGAGGAACCCCACCAGAGTAGATTCTGGCCCAGAGCTGTAGCCCGTGGAGAGGAGCCCCCGCAGGAGCAGGTGACCTGGCAAGAGCTGCTGCCCGTGGGGGACCCAGGTTGGAGCAGTGTGCACCTGAGGGATGGACCCTGTGGTACGGACCCATATCTGAAGCAGTTCTGGAAGAGTTGCTGCCTGTGGGAACCCCACACAGGATCAGTTCAGGAAGGATGTGATCCCATGGGAGGGACCCCACGTTGGAGCAGGGGAAGAGAGTGACCAAGAAGATCAGAAACAAAGTGCTATAGATTGACCACAGACCCCCTTCCCCTGTTCCCCTGTGCTGCTCGGGGGGAGGAGGTGGAAGATGGTAGATGGGGGAAAGTGTTCTGGGCTTTCTTTACTTTGTTTCTCACCTTTTTAGCTTGTTAGTAATAGGCAATAAATTTTACATTCTATCTCCCTACTCTGAGTCTGTTTTGCCCATCACAATAGATTTTGAGCACTCTCCCTGTCCTTCTCTCAACCTTTGAGCCCTTTGCATCGTATTTTCTCCCCCTTTCCTTTTGAGGACGGGGGAGTGATAGAGTGGTTGTGTTGGAGCTCAGCTGCCCACCCAAGTAAAACCACCACAGCTTGGAAGAGGTGATCCATGAAGACCAAGCAGCTTTATCCTCTTTGGTCCCTCTTTCCTGAAGGGCTTTGTCCCATGGGACTCTACAAAGGAGATGCCCAAAGAGGCCAAGTCTTCTTTCCTGAAGTCCAGGGTAGTGAGCCTGCTGTGCTCCCTCCTTGGTGCACTTAGCATCCTAAACTGCACCATTTCATGGCCACTGCAGCCCAGGCTGCCCTTGAGCTTCACATTCCCCACCAGCCCCTCCTTGTTGCTGAGAATGAGTTCCAGCATAGCACTTCTCTCTGCTATCAATGGAAGAAGGAAGGTATCATTAATGCATAACAGGACCTTCCAGGATTGACTGTGCCCTGCTGTGCTGTCCCTCCAGCAGATACCAGGTCCCCCCTGAGGACCACGTCTTTTGAATGTGAGGCTGCTTCTATCTGTTTATAGAGGGCTTCACCTGCTGGTCTTGCTGATCAGGTGGCCTGCAGCAGACTCCCACTATAATGTCCCCTGTCCCTACCCTCCCTTTACTCCTGACCCATCAGCTTGCTGTCAGATCCTCACTCATCCCTAAGCAGGGCTCCATGCACTCCAGCTGCTCACACACATAGAGGCCACACTGAACTGAAGCAACTGAACAAGGTCCTGTGGGTTTGTGGCAGTGTGTGAGGGGAGCTTCATCACAGAAGGATCATCACATGGATCAAGGGTTTCCAGCTGGGGATGAGATGCCACAAATGGATAGGTGCACTGCACAAGGGTACCGAACCCCTCCCCATCCCTGCCTGTGTGTCCTCTTTGTTATTGGCCATGAACAGAGTTTTCCAGAGGGAATATTTGCACCTCTCAGTGACAGTCAAACTCTCTTAGGAATAACTGTAATTCTGTACTCAGCCTCTCTCTGCTGTTTCAAAGGGATATTTGGCAATTATTTGAGTTGACTTTAAAGTATGTTCTGCAAAAGTGACTCTTGCTTTGCAGGAGCTGTCAGCCCTGGAGCCCCAGGGACATCTCAAGAGAGACAAGAAGTAAAGAGGCAGCAAAGCCTAGGGCTGGAGCTGTGCTGCTGAGCTGGGCTGGGCTCCTGGGCCCAAGGGGAGCTCCTGGCAAGCGGGCAGCACTGCAGAGAGACAGCTCTGCCCAGGAGCAGCTCCTCTGCACAGCACAGCAGGGCTGGGGGCACTGCCTGCAGGGGACAAGGGCAGCTGAGAGAAGGGAGGGAGATGTTAAAGGCAGTGTGGAGGGGGGATCCTGAGAGCTGACTGTGGGGGAAATCTTCACAGCCCTGAACAGGGTAAGTCTCTGGCTGCAGGGCCGCACAGCTGTTGTTCTTGGTGCCATCTCCAGATTTTCTGGCAAATCCCACAGCCTGTGGGAGCTTTCAGGAGGACTCAGAGCTTCTTTGGATAAGAGGAGAATGAGAAGATCCAGAGCCAGGATTTCCTTTGAAAACTGTCAGAAGTACAGGACGTGAGGGTTCATTCATATGGGGCTGGTTGCAGGCTGTGCGGCTGGGGTGCTGGCAGGGGTGGCCAGGGCTGTGGTACAGAGCAGGGTCCCTGCTGTGCCCCAGGGGCTGTGTGCCAGGGCAGGGCCTCTGCTACCTGCCAGGCTCAGCACTCAGCCTGCCTGGGGAGCTGCCCAGGGTGCTGTGCGAAGAAGCTGTGAGTGTTAGAAGCCCCCTGGCAGGGCAGGGAATGGCAGGGTTCTGTTGGTGCCCAGAGCCTGTTGCCTGGGGCAGGCTGCTCACAGCTACACAGCACCTCCACTGCATCTTTGGGGATATTCTTGACAGTGAAAACCAAGGCAGGGACTACCTGAAGGGAAGACACTCTCTGGAGTCTGTGCTTTAACTTTCCTTCCCTGAAGGGCAGTCAGGAGGATCATAATGAAGTTGTCAGGTTTGTATCAGTGACAGATGCCCCTGGATATTTACACTGAAAGAGATCTGTAGGTCTATGAGGAACCTCATAACTAAGCAGGACTCTCCTCCTGTCCAGATGCTGCTCTACGAGTCAGGTTCCAGAGCACCCCGAGGGTATTTTGGAAGGGACTTTTCAGGAGGAAGATCAGAGCAAGGAATTCTTGAAGGGAAGGTGTTTGCATTTCGACTTCTCTCCTCTTGCTCTCCTGGGTGGCAGTGGGAGATGGGAATGTATTTCTATATTTTCATGAAGACCCTGAGAGCCAAGTTCTTCTTAGCTCTTGATAGGTATGAGCTACTCCATAGCCAGTGAACACATAGAGATATTCCTAAAAATTATACAGGGACAGGTGGTGTCTGCAAGACAGAGTTGAGCACATAGTGGGTGGGATGGGGTCTGTGAGCAATGGCAGGGAGGATAAGTGGGGAGAGAGAAGCAGCTGCCAACAGGGACAGCTCAAGGAAGTAGAGACCTGGGCAGGGATGGAGAGGGAGCTGCTGCCTGAAACACCAAGGGAGGGAGGCTTCAGACACCCCCTGCCAGGCCTGCAGTGAAGGCACCTTCCCTGCAGCAATCCCCTGTTCTCCTCTGACACCCAGCACAGCATCTGCCCTCAGGGGCTTTAGGGCATGAGCCACCTCCTCCTCAGGAAGACCTCCAGGAGAGGAAAGGAGCCGGTGTCCTGCAAGGTGATGCACAAGAATGAGACTAAGAGTACCTGCCCTGCAGTGTCACTTCCAAAGGTGGCGTGCAAGCTTGTAAACTGAAGGCTTCCTTGCACGCCCATCTGCCTTTCTCTGTGTCAGCAGGTTGGAGCATTGTGGTATTCTTTCTTATTTCTCCACCTGTGTGGGGGTCTCTTAATCTCTTTGTCAGGGGTGCAGGTGGGTGTAAGCTTCTGTTCTGACATGGATTGCTGGGCCCTGCCCTGAGGGCATCTTTTTGGGAACAAGGTGCCCAAGCTTCATTTTAAACTGTCAGACACGCCTGTCATCCACTTGGGAGGGTTGGAGATGAGCTGATTCATTCCTCATTCAGATCAGGGAAGGGTAAGTTCTGTGGGAGGTGTGAATCTCGCTCAGAGAAGTCTGTCTAACTTGTCTCTGTTTTTTTCCTCCATGGATAGCCAGTCCTGTCCAGAGGCTGCAAATGTCCAACAGCACCTTCCCCACAGAGTTCCTCCTCCTGCCATTCGCAGACACACGCGAGCTGCAGCTCCTGCACTTTGGGTTCTTCCTGGGCATCTACCTGGCTGCCCTCCTGGGCAACGGCCTCATCCTCACAGCCATAGCCTGCAACCACCGCCTCCACACCCCCATGTACTTTTTCCTCCTCAACCTCTCTCTCATCGACCTGGGCACTATTACCACCACTGTTCCCAAAGCCATGGCCAATTCCCTGTGGGATACCACAACCATTTCGTATGCAAGTTGTGCTACCCAGGTCTTTTTCTTTATTCTCTTTGTCTCAGCAGAGTTTTATCTTCTCATCATCATGGCCTATGACCGCTACATTGCCATCTGCAAACCCCTGCACTATGGGACAATAATGGCCAACAGAACTTGTATCAACATGATAGCAGTTCTCTGGGGCAGTACTTTTGTCTATGCTGTGCTGCACACTGCCAGTACATTTTCCCTTCCTCTTTGCCAAGGCAATGTCCTGGACCAGTTCTTCTGTGAACTTCCCCAGATCCTCAAGCTCTCGTGCTCAGATGCCTACCTCAGAGAAGCTGGGCTTCTTATGTTTAGTGCCTGTTTATTATCTGGGTGTTTTGTTTTCCTTGTGCTGTCTTATGTGCAGATCTTCAGGGCTGTGCTGAGGATCCCCTTGCAGCAGGGCCGGCAGAAAGCCTTTTCCACGTGCCTCCCTCACCTGGCTGTGGTCTCCCTGTTCATCAGCACTGGCATATTTGCCTACCTGAAGCCCCCCTCCATCTCTTCTCCTTTCCTCAACCTTTTGCTGGCCGTTCTGTACTCCGTGGTGCCCCCAGCTCTGAACCCCCTCATCTACAGCATGCAAAACAAGGAGCTCAAGTGTGCTGTTAGGAGACAGATTTGGGGAATGTTTTCCAGTACTTAGAAAGATCCCTTCACTGTCCAATAATGAATACAAGTAAATCTCCTTCCAAGCTTCTGTTTTCTTTGTACTCATTATTATTATTATTAATTACTTTTTTCTTTTTTTTTTTGGGGGGGGGAGTGGGTAGGTCATTATTACTGCTTCTGTTCCTTGCATTTGTACATAAATATTTGGATTCCCCCCACTGCTGTGAACGAACAAACTTGTTCTGTCCCATTAGTAGGCTGTATAGACAGCCTACTAACACTCACCTAACACTGTGAGTCAGTGAAGACTATCTCATGACATCTCAGTAATAAAATGGAATTACCCCAGTGCAATGCGTGAAGCCTGGGACTTCCTTTCCCCCAAAAACTTGTCAAGAATAGGCCCAAAGAATTGCTCCCCAAAAGGATCTGTTCTTGCTTCAGTTCAGGACGGAATGGCTCATTTTTGCATTGTGACCTGTCAGAGACCAAGGACTAGATTTAACACTCATCCATGGGTGTCTGCTGACAGCAGAGGCAGCGAATGGTCACTGCATTACATAGCCAGGGCCATTCCCACATGTGATCCATAGGTGATGTCCTTCAGAAGGGGAATCTGGAGCTGCCTGCAGAGCCCAGGATACCTCCAGGGACATGAGAGTCTGGTGTGGGCAGTGACTGCAGCCCCTCTGAAAGTGAGAGATCTCCCACTGTGAGCTCAGCCACAGGGAAAGAACTAAAGCCAGGTACTTCAGGGAACCCGTGACTCCGCGATCTCAGGGAAGAGAGTGGGCACCCAGCAGGCAGAGGGAAGGGAAGGTGGGGAGTGATTCAATTCCCCCTTCGTGAAGTAGCTTTGTCTGAAGTACCTCTGTACAGCCTGTTTGTTCTGCATAGCAGTACCAACAGCTTGGGGACCACATGTGGGGAGTGTGGGGACTGCCATTCCCCACTGCCCAAGGGGCGCTAATCTTTGAAATTTGACCAGCTCCATCCTTCTGCTGGCATCAGTGTCTATACTGGGGGAACAGTTACTGTGGATCAAGACTGGGTCATGGGCCCAGAGATTTCAATACCCAGCTGCAGAAAGCACTGACTATCCTGATCTACCATAAAGCTATCACTGCTCAGAGAAGATGATGGTAGTGAACACCTCCAGAGGTCCCTTCTGACTCAGGGAAGAAAGAGCTAGACTGTGGAGTTAGAGTGCATGACAATGCTGTGTTTTGAGGCCTCGCTGCTGATTGTAATCCCTGCTCCTCAAGGTTACACAGTGAGTGGTGTCATTCTCAAAATGAGTCTCTGCCCTTGGGAACCTCGAGTACAACTGGTGCAATGATACTACAAAAAAGTTCTCAGAGACATTGCAAGACATTCCAGAATGACTGAATCACAAATTGGTTGGAGTTGGAAAAAGTCTGTTGGACACCAGGACCATCTCCTACTCAGCATGTGTTGCCCAGGTCTTTTTCTTTCTGTTCATGATTGGAGGAGAGTATTGTCTTCTCACCCTCATGGCCTATGACCGCTATGTCGCCATCTGCAAGCCCCTGCACTACGGGAGGCTCCTGGGCAGCAGAGCTTGTGCCCAGATCGCAGCAGCTGCCTGGGGCAGTGGTTTTCTCTATGCCATGGTGGACACTGCCAGTACATTTTCCCTCCCCTTCTGCCAAGGCAATGCCCTGGACCAGTTCTTCTGTGAAATCCCCCAGATCCTCAAGCTCTCCTGCTCAGATGTCTACCTCAGGGCTTGTTCTGATTAGTCTCTCTTTAGTTTCAGGGTGTTTTATTTTTATTCTTTTCTCCTACTTGCAGATCGTCAGGTCAGTGCTGAGGATACCATCCAAGCAGGGACAGCACAAAGCTTTTTCCACGTGCTTCCCTCATCTGGCTGTGGTCTCCATCTTTTCCAGCACTGCCATATTTGCCTACCTGAAGCCCCCTTCCATCTCTTCCCCATCCCTGAACCTGGTGGTGACAGTTCTGTACTCAGTGGTGCCTCCAGCAGTGAACCCCGTCATCTACAGCATTAGGAACCAGGAGCTCAAGGATGCACTGAAGAAGTTGAGTCAATCAGTAGTCTTTCAGCAGCAGTAAGCTGCTCATGTCTTTTTGCAAGGGATTTCCATTTCATCTCAGGAAACTGCTGGTCTTTGTGCTTTTTTTCTGTGATAATCTTGTTTTTCTTCCTTCACTCCACTTCTGCAGAGTGGCCTAAACCCACTCTTTTTTACCCAGAGACCCTTGTATCTGTATCTATTGTTAACGTATAGCTGGCTACCCCGTCACGTCTGTTTAAAAAAAAGGGTATTTCCACAGTGCTGGTGCCTGGACGTTGGGTTCTTCTTCCAATGTTGTGGTCAGGAACAGGATGAAGAAATTGTTTTATTATCAGGTGGAGGTCATTGCTCTATGAAATTGCTATCCATGGCTCTATGTCCAGGTGGAGGCCAGTGAGGAGTAGTGTCCGTCAGGGTCTGTCTTGGGACCAGCACTGTTTCCTGTTATTATCAGAAGACGTAGACAGTGAGATCAAGTGCACCCTCAGCAACTTTGCCAATGACACCAATCTGAGTGGTGCTGTTGATACTGGAAGCACTCAGTATCTTCTTTGCATTAGTCTTCTTCAGGGTGGTGATCAGAATAGCAGAGTCTGGCTGGAGGCCTGTGACTAGCTGTGTTCCCCAGGGGTCGTTGCTGGGTCTGCTCTTGTTCAACATCTTCATCGATGACCTTGATGAGGGAATAGTGTCTGCCCTCAGCAAGTATGCCAATGAAACAAAGCTGGGAGGAGTGGCTGACACGCCAGAAGGCTGTGCTGCCATTCAGCAAGACATGGACTGGCTGGAGAGATGGGCAGGAAGAAACCAAATGAGATTTAATAAGAGCAAGTGTAGAGTCCTGCACCAGGGAAGGAACAACCCGAAGTATCAGTACAGGCTGGGGGATAACCTGCTGGAGAGGAGCTCTGAGGAGAAGGACCTGGGGGTCCTGGTGGACGACAGGTTGACCATGAGCCTGCACTGTGCCCTTGTGGCCAAGAGGGCTAATGGGATCCTGGCGTGCATTAAAAAAAGCTCTAGGCCTGAAAGATGTCAATTGATGTCAATTAATATCAATTAAAATGAAACAAAAAACTGAAAGGTTAAAATCTAAGAAAATGTGTCCATGCACTTTTCAGCTTCTAGAATTCTTTGGGGGTTTGTTTTCTTTTGGTTTAATACAATAGTCATTGAGGACAGTCTGAGTCTATTAGCATTTTGTTTGTTCATTTGTTTCTTTCTTGTTAAAGGTCAGTGTTTCCCAGAACTGGGGTTCTATGTAGAAGACAATTGTCTTCAGCTACAGGATCACAGACACCTGGGGAACTCCAAGCCTGCCAGCCTGACTTCAGTGCCAGGAAAGGTGAGGGAAGAGGCCATCTTGAAGGCAATCACGCAGCATATGCGGGACAACCAGGGGATCAGGCCCAGTCAACATGGGTTCATGAAAGGCATGAATCTGCCTGACCAACCTCATTTCCTACTATGAACGAGTGACCCACCTGGTGGATGAGGGAAAGGCTGTTGACATAGTTTATCTACACTTCAGTAAGGCCTTTAACACAGTCTCCCACAGCATTCTCCTGGAGAAGTTGGCAGCACAATGGCTTGGACAGGTACACTCTTTGCTGGGTTAAAAACTGGCTGGACAGATGGGCCCAGAGTGTGATGGTGAATGGAGTGAAATCCAGCTGGTGACCCGTCACCGGTGGTGTTCCCCAGGGGTCAGTGTTGGGGCCCATCTTCTGATATCTTTACTGATGATTTGGATAAGGAATTGAGTGCACCCTCAGGAACTTTGTAGATGACACCAAGTTGGGGAGAAGTGTCGATCTGCCAGAGAGTATGAAGGCCCCTCAGAATGACCTGGACAGGATGGATCAATGGGCAGAGGCCAATGGGATGAGGTTCAACTTGGCTAAGTGAATCCTCATGTAACACTACAGGCTTGTGACAGAGTGTCTGGAAAGCTGTGCAGAGGAAAAAGTTCTGGGGGTGTTTGTTGATGCTCACCTGACCATGAGCCAGCAGTCTGCCCAGGTGGCCAAGAAGGCCAATGGCATCCTGCCTTGTGTCAGGAATAGCGCAGCCAGCAGGACCAGGGAGGTGATCATCCCCCTGTACTCGGCTCTGCTGAGGCTGCACCTTGAGTACTGTGTTCAGTTTGGGGCCCCTCACTACAAGAAGGACATTGAGGCCCTGCAACATATCCAGAGAAGGGCTACAAAGCTGGTGAAGGGTCTGGAACAAATTCTAATGAGGAGCAGCTGAGGGAACTGGGTTGTTTTGTCTGCAGAAGAGGAGGCTCAGGGGAGACCTAATTGCTCTCTCCAGCTACCAAAAGGAAGTTGTGGGGAGTTGGGGGTCAGCCTCTTCTTGCAGATAACTACTGATAGGATTAGAGGGAATGGCCTCAGGTTGCTCCATTAGTTTTAGTTTGGAAATTAGAAGACATTTCTTCTCAGAAAGAGTAGTCAGGCATTGGAATGGGTTGGCTAGGGAAGTGGTGGTGTCACCGTCCCTGGGGGGTTTTTAAAGAGAGGTTGGACCTGGCACTTAGTGACATGATTTAGTGGGTGACATTGGTAGTAGGGGCATGGTTGGACCAGATGACCTTGGAGGTCTCTCCCACCATAATGATTCTATGATTCTATTTTGCCCAGTTGCTGTATGAGCTTCAGGGAGTTAGAAACTTGTCCAATCTCCCAGAACTGTCATGAACTCCTTTACAGTATTTATCTTTCTATGGTCTGTTTTTCCAAGGCTTTTCTTGTGCAGATAGCCCTAATGGAAAGTAGATCCCCTTAGATGCAGCATGGTCATGGCAGGCATTTCTTCTGCACTATGGGCCTGTGTCTTGGTTGTGGAGAAACTTTCGCAAGAGGTCCACCAACTCAAAGAGCATATACCTTCCTCCCTCTATGTGTACGAACCAGTACCTCAGCTGTTAGGAGTAAGCATGCCTCTGCACAAGAAAGGGGATATGGTGGGTCCACACAACATACCACTCTGTGGTTTTACCCACGTGACCATGAAGGAGACATGAGAAAATGGGATGGGAAATCTACCTCAACCCTAGAGGCATAGGTATGTAAGTTACAAGGAAAAACAATTGCAAAAGGGAGGGGGGAGGGAGGGGGGAAGAATGGCTCTTCCAGGAAAATTGCTGCTCCAATTTCCATGAATATTCCGACCAGAACTAAAGGTGCTCTGCCTCCAATCGGGTGGAGGGACAACTGAGTTTATTGGACTGTGTAGGTTCAATGGCCTGACACATCAGACCAACAGAAGTTTAAGGCTCTTGTGGACACCAGTGCACAATGTACTGTAATGCCATCCAGCTATAAAGGGGTAGAACTCATTTTTATTTCTGGATTGACAGGGAAATCCTGACAGTTAACTGTATTGGAGGCTGAAGCAGAGTTACATTAAGATGATGACATTAAACAGCTGTTTACCTTGTCCGGTCTCTTGGAGAATCCTTCTGTTGTGGGGTTGCTGATGGTCAAAGAGCAGCAGATGCTGATCATTACCCCAGTGGTGCACAGGGAGCAATATTGCACTAGCTGAGACTCCCTGATTCAAATTCATATGTTAGTTTATTGACTGGAGAAACAAGAAGTGATCAGCAAGACTTGCTCACCCTTTAATAGTCCCATATGGCTAGTGTGAATTCTTGACAAAAAGTGGAGACTAACAGTGGACTATTGTGGCCTGAATGAAATCATGCCACTACTGAGTGCTGCAGTGCTGGACGTGGTAGAACTCCAATATGAACTAGAATCAAAGCCAGACAAGAGGCATGACACAACTGATATCACGAATGTGTTTTTCTCAATCCCTTTAGCAGCAGAGTGCAGTCCACAATGACACAGGACACAGGTGAATGCAGGCAGGCACACTCAGCATTCACACAACCACAAACAACACCAGCAGCATTATCCTGATTGCCTCTCTGGCTGAGCAAGATGGAGGCCCATTACTGGGAAATGCAAAGTGCTTTTGTGCGCAAATGCATGTTCATGTGCGTGTGTGCAAAGTAGATCCCTCCAGCAGCTGGGATCAGATACTCAGCCTGCCTGGGACAAGTTCCTGGCTCCCAGTCTGCCCAGTTGCAGACAGTTGGACATATGAGCCCCTGTGGGTGCAGTCCCACTGTAGCTGCTGGCACACATCACCCCAATCTAACACACACTCACAAAGACACAGGCACACACACATAAGTCCACACACTCCCATCTCTCCTGTTGCTGACTACAATGACACATGGGGTCTCTGATGCCCTGGTTCTAGTCCAGCTGCTGCACTTACCCCTATGTACAACCACCAGGTGACCTACAGCCCTTGGCAGCAATCCCATTACTCCAAATGGTGATGTGGAGAGCTGCTGCCAGTGATGCATCTGGATGGGTTTCCACCTGGACAGTGGGGTGACAGCCCTCCCAAGGCAGTCCTGGAAGGAGCTGGGTCAAGATCTTGGCTCCTCAGGAGCCAGTGACTTGGGTTCCCACCTGCCATTGTGCTTTGTGTTCTTCTGAGCTCATGGAGATGGGCTTTTGTTGAGCTGAGGGCTCTCCTGTGATGGGCCTGGAAGCAGACAGAGCAGGGCATGAACTGAATTACTCATCCTGCCATCGCTTGCCTGAGCCTTCATTTTGTGTCCAGATGTGCTTCTTATCACACAGCCCAACACAATCCAGCAAGAACATAAAACTATGGAGGCATCTGGATGTGGAGGTCACATATACATGGAGGTGGTATTACATAAGATATGACAGCAGAGAACTCAAATTGCTCTTCAGAAATGCATCATGATTAGGGGAAAATCTGTGCTGTTGCATGGGCCATGGCTTCCTTCAGGACCAGCATCACGGCCTTGTTTCTAAGACTGTAGATGAATGGGTTTAAGAATGGGTACAGGACAGTGTTGAGCAAAGCTACAATGCTGTTGGTCTCCAAAGAAACGTGATCTGATGTGGGTGCGTAGAGAGCAATGCAGCTTCCATAGGCAATGGCCAAGGTGGTGAGATGGGAAGAGCACGTAGCAAAAGCTTTTCTCCTCGCTGAGGCTGCTGGCATTTGTAGAATACAGAAAAAGATACACGTGTAAGATGCCACAGTTAAGCACAAGGAAGACAGCACAATAAACAATATGAAAACCGATTCTGTTTTCCAAAGCACGGTGACACCAGAGCAGGACAGTTGGAATAAGGGGGTGTTGTCACAAAAAAAATGCTGGATTTGTTCAAACTACAGAACGTGAGCTGGGAGAGCAGCACCAGGCGGTATCTCAAGAATATGAAGCCCGTGACCCAAACAGCAGCAACCAGCTGGATGCAGAGCCGATGCTTCATGATGGCAGCATAGCGCAAAGGCTGGCAGATGGCAATGTAACGGTCAAAGGACATGACAACAAGGAGAACAAACTCTGCACCATCCAGGGCAAAATAGAAGGAGGACTGGGCAAAGCAGCCGCCTACTGAGATTGTTTTCCTGCCAATGCTCAGAAACACTAACAGTTTTCTGAGGAATGTTTTAACAATTTATGTCCATAAAGAACAGTCCTGTCTGCCTCTGGGCCCTGCACTGGCAATTTAATTCTTGAACCACAGATGCAGTGTGTCCCAGTCTCCCCCTCATTCTAGTCAATTTATCAAGTCTTCAGAAAATATTCCTCAAATTTGTGAACCTGTTTGCTTTTGTTATTCCGGACTTCTATTTCTAACAGTTACAGCCTTTTTTTTTTTGTCTTCTTCGAGATTAACTTAACACTGCTATAGGTGTAACTGTCCCTATGAATGGCTGGTGAAGAATGTTTTAATTACTGGTGAAGTGTCAATAAGAAAGCTATTTGTGTTTATATGAAGTCTTTGATGTCTGGGGGTTTCAGAACAACTGATAACAACTAGTGACTGTTATGGGATACTATGCAAACCTCTGGTATCTGGCCAGGTGGCCAAGAGATTAAGAAGAAGAAAAAAGAAGCTGAAGGACGGCTGGGAGAGAAAACCTGCAGAAAATGTTCTATAAACTTAGTACGGTGCCAAAGGAGTACAAAGGGGAAGGACGAAAAAAAACTTGGAGAGGAAGACTACGAGCCTTCAGCATGAAAGACACCCAGAGACCCCCAGAGGAGACTGATGCGCATGCTCCAGTAGGAGGGACTGGACCCCGGAAGCTAATTATAATAACCTGTTTTTTTTAGAAGAAGTAATGAATATGTATTAGTCTAGGAGCATAAAAATCAGCTGCTTGATGTAACTGGTGTGTGTCCTGGTGGAGCGGAGACTCCCGGTGCACCCAGCGCTGTTTTCTTACCTCTATTCTTTTAATAAATCCTATTTTTTATTTAATCCTATTTTGAAGATTGAGCCATTTCTAACAGTTTGGTGCTTGTGGAGGACATAAACCAGATTTCCAGGAATGCCAGATTGCCAATGAAATAGTACATGGGGGTTTGCAGGCGGTTATCCACACACACCAGGAAAACGATGGCTGCATTCCCCATCACTGTTGTCAGGTACATGAGTAGAAGGACCAGGCAGAGAAATAGCTGTAGCCTTTGATCAAGCCCTGAGAAACCTGTGAGGATGAATTCAGTAACGACAGTTCCATTGCCTACTCCCATGCCCAATTTCCATTCATCCTGCTGAGGCAGGAACATGGCAAAAGTACAGGTACGATAATTTCATGGTCCGGACAGGAGGCTATCTCCTTCCTTCTCTCTTTCCTTGCTTGCAGGCTTCCAATACAACAGAGAGAGGGACTTTTGTGTTTCACATATCAAGAAGAGCCCTCAGGGAATTTCTTGTTTTCTTTCCACCTTTGTCCATCAGCCACAAATGATTCTTTCTCAAGAACACAGGACCAATAAGGGGTTGTTAGCGATTGCACCCTGTTCCTGGGAAAGTCCACATTCTCTCAGAACAATTGCAAACAGCCATCATAACAATATTTTAAAAGGAAATCTCATGTCCTGAACAAATACATAGGTGCTAAACCATCAGTTCAAATATGTACATTGAAAATTATTATCTCTCCTCTTCAGTACTTGCCTTTTTGGACCAGCAGCAGCTGAGGATCCCTTGATTTCAAACTGAGAAAACTTCAAGTACCTCTTTTGTAATGCCCTGCTTTCTTCTACATCATCTTCCTTTGCTTCTTTAAGAAAGAGGGAATACCAGTAGTTAGTGTAGTTTGCCTTTTTCGGAACTGTAAATTAAGGCCACAATTCATTATGGTTCCACCAGATCAGTGGAAACGGATCTGTCACACAATCTCATCTGACCTCATTCTGTGTGGAAATGCAGTTGTTTCCAAACAGTTGCTCTTCTCTCTTACTATCAAACGTCCTCACCTAAATGCCTTATGTTTCCGAGAGGTGTAAAAATCTTGTCATCTTTAAAAGTTTAAGGACAGTCCTTGTTGTACGAGGAGGAAGCGCCTAAAAACAAACAAACAAACAAACAAATAAATAAATAAATAAAAAAGCAAAGTGCCATGTACTACTGTGTAGGTTTATATTTCAGTTGTCTAAAAGTCACATCCTTCAGGTTGAGCAATTTAACTTACCCCCGTCCTGTCAATGCTGAGAGAGAGAAGAGCATCTGAAAGAGATTCCTCAGCTTTATTTGTCATGACAGTTCTAGGCTGGGACGACCCAGCCACGAGCACTTTCTCTTGTCTGCATTGACTGTTGGGGGAGCCTCAGGAGAACAAGTTATTACAGGCACCAGGAATGAAGTAGGTGAAACTCATTACTGAAGTCTCAAATCTCTGATGATTTTAGTAAATTATTCTCTTCTGTAAATCAAAGTACTCCTCAAACAGGAAAAAACAAACAAACAAACAAACAAAAACTTATTGAAGAAAGACAGACATTTTCTCCTTCACCTTTCCCTGTGTGTTTAGAAATAGGATCAGAGCAGATGACTACAAAAGGAGAACACCTCAAAATGTAAGGGTGGTGGAGGAGGAGATGATGGATTTGAGGCAGAAAAGTAGTCTCTCAATGGGCTGTATTGTCCCCTTAGGACCTGTCCCAGGGCAGAATGGGTGCACTTAGACAGGAAAATGGAAAGCTCAGAAGTGGGGAGTACAACCATGTTTATGTGGACATTTCAGCCTGGGGTTTGGGCTGCTCTTAGACCCCAAATAACCTGCCTTGCTCTTTGCCTCTAGACTGGAAAAGGGGAATCTTTGCACTGGCTTCCTCTGGAAAACTTGTTCAGATTAATCCATTGGCTGTAGTTGTTCTAGCTGAAGATTGGCCCAGTCACCAACAGCAATATGTTGTGGTTTAGACCTGACAGGCAGCTAAGCACTGAGGGGATCTGGTCAAGGACCTTTTCCCGTACAAAAAGGGTAAATAAGCATGGGAGGTAGTGATGGGAAACAAGTCTGGTCAGCCACATTAATCATAAGATCACAAAAACATAGAAAGATTTGGTCTCAAAGGTACCTAAAACATCATCCACTTCCAACAGCCCTGCAGTAGGCAGGGGTACATTGCACCAGACCAGGTTGATCAAACCCCATTAAACCTGGCCTTGATGAATTCCAGGAATGGGACACCCACAACTTCTCTGGTCAACCAGTTACAGTACCTCGCCGCCCTCAGAGAAATCAATTTCTTCTGAATATCCAGTCTAAAACTACCCTCTTTTAATATAAAAGCTACCTCTGTCTTGAATGGAAATGCAGGACAGGGAGACCCACTGGGCACAGTTGTTTGTGCTGCTGCTGCTAAGGACAAGAGATATGCATCCCAGTCTGTCTCAGGAGCCTCACACTGAAATGTAGGTGCACAGGGTTCACGTGCAAGCCTGATACATGAACTCCTCATTCTGGTGGAGATAGTCAAGAAAGAGGAACACTCTTTTGTAAGCACCCAGGAAAGAAGTGCACAGCATCTGTCCCAGTCCATGTCTTTTCTACCTCGTGCAGCTACTGAAATGGGGGACAGTCACCTTAAAGGACTATGTTATGCTTTTCTGATCCATGAGAATTTTCAGATACCCAAAGGTATCTGAAAGGTACCAATGTTTGGGATAGCCCATCTATTTTTATTCACAGGCTCTCATCTGCATGCTGCTCTTGACTTGGACTGGCGCACGCTTCATTGGGTTAGAAACTGGCTGGATAGCCGGGCCCAAAGAGTCGTGGTGAATGGAGTCAAGTCCAGTTGGAGGCCAGTCACTAGTGGCGTTCCCCAGGGCTCGGTGCTGGGGCCAGTCCTCTTTAATATCTTCATCAATGATCTGGACGAGGGCATTGAGTGCACCCTCAGTAAGTTTGCAGATGACACCAAGCTAGGTGCGTGTGTCGATCTGCTCGAGGGTAGGAAAGCTCTGCAGGAGGATCTGGATAGGCTGCACCGATGGGCTGAGGTCAACTGCATGAAGTTCAACAAGGCCAAGTGACGGGTCCTGCACCTGGGATGCAATAACCCCAAGCAGAGCTACAGGCTGGGAGATGAGTGGTTGGAAAGCTGCCTGGCAGAGAAGGACCTGGGAGTGATGGTTGATAGTCAGCTGAATATGAGCCAGCAGTGTGCTCAGGTGGCCAAGAAGGCCAATGGCATCCTGGCTTGCATAAGAAACAGTGAGACCAGCAGGGCTAGGGAGGTGATCGTCCCCCTGGACTCAGCTCTAGTGAGGCCGCACCTCGAGTACTGTGTTCAGTTTTGGGCCCCTCGCTACAAGAAGGACAGCAAGGTGCTTGAGCGAGTTCAGAGAAGGGCGACGAAGCTGGTGAGGGGCCTGGAGAACAAGTCCTATGAGGAGCGGCTGAGGGAGCTGGGCTTGTTCAGCCTGGAGAAAAGGAGGCTCAGGGGTGACCTTATTACTCTTTACAGGTACCTTAAAGGAGGCTGTAGCGAGGTGGGGGTTGGTCTATTCTCCCACGTGCCTGGTGACAGGATGAGGGGGAATGGGCTTAAGTTGTGCCAGGGGAGTTTTAGGTTGGATTGTAGGAAGAACGTCTTTACCAAAAGGGTTGTTAGACATTGGAACAGGCTGCCCAGGGAAGTGGTGGAGTTACCATCCCTGGAGGTCTTTAAAAGACATTTAGATGTAGAGCTTAGGGATATGGTTTAGTGGGGACTGTTAGTGTTAGGTCAGAGGTTGGACTCGATGATCTTGAGGTCTCTTCCAACCTAGAAATTCTGTGATTCTGTATCTCTCTTCCAGCTGGACCCCTTCCTTCACATATAATTCCTTTGCCCCCAGTGGACTGCATCATCTCAGTACTTTGGCAACTTGCTTGTCTGTGTTACACCTGGGCTATTGCTCATGGTGGGGGTTAAGAGAATTTCCTTTCCTCTTCTGGTCTCACACCTGTCTTTCTCATCTGGAAGAAATCTCAGCTGATGAGCTACAGACTTCAGAAAAATGTCGTCTCTGTGAAACTCCAGAGAAATATCCTCATCAATTAAAGTGTTCATCAAGCAAGGATCTGTGTTTGTGGTGTTTGTTGAAAGTTGAGAAGCAGACAGTCCTGGAATTGTGATCACTGGTGGGCTAAAGCAGCCCTGTGTTTCAGTTCTCCTATGTTCTGAGGAAGGATGCTGCCAGCCGACACTGAGCAAACCAGAACCTTGGTAAGGAAGCCTCTGAGACATGGGGTAGAGAAAGGAGTAAAAGTTTTATTTATTCACCCCTGAATTTTGATTGAAGGCACTTGATTTGATTAAGGTACTCGTTAAAGGTGCTGTTTATATTTTTTGTGTGTGAAGGTATTGTTTGATATGTTATAAGAAAGATGCATATACAGGAAATATACAGGAAAAACATGGTAATATATATATATGGTAATATACATAGGCTAAATGTAGTAATATATGTATCATGTATAGTCCTTTATGTTATAGGATGTTCTAAGGAAGGAATCCCTCTGTAGGAGGGATTTGGGACAAGGGAACTGCAAGGGGCAACTACAGACTTGAGTGGAGAAGTCTGATGTCAGGAGAAGTGATGCAAGTCCTAGGGGATCAATGAGAGAAATGGTGTGATCTGGGGAGGTGAGGAGAAAGGTTGTCTTTACAGGGTCAAACTTCTCCTACCTGTCCAGACCTCCTTAAGAGACTTCTAGGCCTTTCTTTGTCTTAATAAGCCCCAAAGTGTAGTTGATGCTAAGTCTATCAACTTCAGCTCCTGAGAGCAGACTGATGAAATCTCTCAGAAAGTCAAAGTCAGAAGCCAAACCCTAGAGTTCTTCAAAGCATTGATTGGTCACAACGAGGGCCATTTCTGAAAAAGCCCCATGGAAACCTTAGAGCACTGTAGTGGCAATTGGAGGCCATGATCAGAGGTAGGCCAAGGCCCTGTGCAGGTGTCTCTGAGGCTGAGAAAATGCTGGCATCCTTCACACAGGCATCCACACCCATCAGCTTTCATGGGGCCTGTCAGCTGACCAGACACAAGGAACCTCACCATGATCTTCCAGGCTATGTGACCTTCCTGATGGACTTTCAGCTCCTCAGATAGACACAACCAAGTCACACCACTGTCTCTCTCCAGTCATGTACTCAGGCACAAGACATTTGACAACCCACTGCCAAGGCTGCTTCTGAATGGGCCTTTCAGGTACTTGGGCAGAGGGCATCACACAAGCACCAGGTGCCTTCTGCTGGCCTGTGAGAGATGCTGGGAGATGTGAGCCTAAAAGTCCATCTGGAAGCCCAGAGGTGAGGGTTGACCTGGCAGCTACTTCAGATAGATAAGACCTCCCAGTCCCTTGCCCAGCCATGCTCCTGATGCTGGCCTCTCAACTCCAGAGGCAGAAGCGAGCTCACAGTCCCCACCAAAACCAATTGCTTCCTGCTGGAGTCAGAGTTTCTAAGGCACAATTGACACCCTATAAGAACATCCAAACCCGGCACCCTCCTTGACACCTGGCACCTAGCAAGATAAAGGCAAGGTCGTTTTCATCTTCCAAGGCCATGCACCTCCTGATGGCCTTTCAGCTTCTCTGATGGACAGAAGACCCCTGTGTGAAAGCTCTGTTAGGTACTAGGTCAGGACTGACCTTGAAATAAATATTTACACTAGCTTCATGTCAGCGTCTCCTCAGTTACTTATGACAGCTAAAATGATAAAAGTATACACCAGCCATGTTGCTGAAGGTGGCACATGACATCCTCAGTCAGAAGTGCCCTGACACCCACCTGCACGGCCATGGGCCTCCTGCTGCCACTAGAGATCCCTAGGCACAGCTGACATGAGCAGTTCATCCCCACCGGTCTCTGGTTAGGGTTTTATTATGTACTTTGTTATGGGACAAGGGTTGGTGTTAAGGCTGGCAATTTAATGCTAGCGATTAAGGGCTAGGGATGAGTGCGATCAATTGGATAAGACTAATGGTAAGAGGTGATGTGTTTGGGGGTTTAAGATAAAGGTAGGATTTGAAGTTGGGGATTAGAGCAGTGGATTCTTTCCGTGGTGAAGCATAATAATTAGGGTAGCACTAGTTTTTAATGTTCCTGGTTAGAAATATTGCCAGGGCTTGACATGAAAGTTTTCCTAGTAAGTGTTGCTGCAGCATGAGCCTTACCTGAACCCCTCTCACCTCTTCAAAATCCTTCCTTTCTATTAGCCAAGCCAATCTTCTCTCCCCCAAATCTCCTAGCTTTATTCTCCCAGATTTCCCCTGACCTCCCCAAATGTGTCACCCTTTTGGGGGCAGCTTTCTGATGGCTTTTTATGACCTCAGAGGCTCTTCCTTCCTGCTGTTGGCCAGCCAGGTTCTGGGACAGAAGTGACCTCACAGCTAGCATCCACAGGGCTACAAGGAGCTGTTGTACTCAGGAAGCCTCTTCCCAGCCCACCCAGGAACACTCAGTGCAGGGGATGCCCTGCACAATCCCTCAGGTACTCTGCCTGCCAACCAGCTCATGCCTCAGAAGGCCTCCCACATGCCCAGACTCATGTTTCCCGATGCTGCCTTTAGCAAGTCCAGGACATACTGAAAGAAATGACCACCTCTTTGTGGAAAAGTGAATTAAGAACTGTATATATATGTATATATATAGGATAAAGTCGAGAACTCTTCAGTGAAGGAGTTGGTGTGAAAGTCATAGAATCATAGAATCATAAAATGGCCATGTGTTGAAAAGGACCTTAAAGATCATCTAGGTCCAGCACTGCTTCTCTGGGCAGGGTTGGCAACCACCAGAGCAGGCTGCCCAGAGCCGCATCCAGCCTGGCCTTGAATGCCTCCAGGGATGGGGCATCCACAACCTTCCTGGGCAACCTGTTCCAGTGCCTCACCACCCTCTGAGTGAAAAACTTTCTCTTACTTTCTAACCTAAATCACCCCTGCCTTAGTTTAAGTCATTCCCCCTTCTCCTATCACTATCAACACATGTAAACAGGTGTTCCCCCTCCTGTTTATATGCACCCTTTATGTACTGGAAGGCTGCAATGAGGTCTCCCCAGAGCTTTCTCTTCTCCAAGATAAACAAGCCCAGTTCCCTCAACTTTCTGCATAGGAGAGGTACTCCAGCACTCTGATCATCTTTGTGGCCCTCCTCTGGATGCCTTCCAAGAGCTCCACATCCTTCTTGTGCTGGGGGCCCCAGGCCTGCACACAGGATTCCAGGTGGGGTCTGACAAGAGCAGATTAGAGGGGGACAATCACCTCCCTCTCCCTGCTGGACTCCCCTTTTTTAATGCAGCCCAGGACATAGTTGGCCTTCCGGGCTGCAAGCACGCACTTCTGGCTCATGTCCATCGTCTCATCCATCAGGACCTTCAAGTCTTTCTATGCAGGTCTGCTCTCAACTTCTTCTTCTCCGAGTTGATATGAATACCTGGGATTGCCCCAGCCCAAGTGCAACATCTTGCACTTGGCCTTGTTGAACCTCATTATGTTCTCATGAGCCCACTTCTCCAGCCTGTCCAGGTCCCTCTTGGATGGCATCCCTTCCTTCCACTGTTTTGACTGCACCTCTCAGCTTGGTGTCATCTGCAAACTTGCTGAGGGTGCACTCGATTCCGTCATCTATGTCATTGATAATGACATTGAAAAACACCGGGCCGAAGGCTGGCCCCTGAGGGACACCACTTGTGACTGCATGTCATGATGACTAGCATTGCTTTATTCAGCTGGTTTTCCAGAGGGCCATACCTCCAATGGGAAGTGATCTTGAGACTCTGTCTGTCCCACTGGATATGATGGCACCCTGAAGAAACAGCTGATGGCACTTGGGCTCATTCAGGTTCATCTCACCACACCCACACCATTTGTACTCTCATATGGACAAGGCAAACATGGACTCGTGATGTAGCCATTTGGTGTCCATAGCTGGAGGAAGAAACCATCTGTGTGAGCTGGGGCGAGAGCCCAGTGCTGGGAAAGGTGGTTGTGAGGGGCTGCTCTGGGACCATTGTCCTGGGGCAGGATCTCCCAGGGTGTCCAGGGTGTTTCCCAAGGGCCCAGCCCAACCCACTGCTCTGCTGGTCCTCCCTGTCTCTGCCAGGAGGACAACACAGCCCAGACCCTCCCCAGTGCTCCAAAATTCCCTGGCCTCTTCACAGCCTAGCTTAGCCCAGCAGAACAGCCCAGGCTGGGCTGGCCCCACAGCAGCAAATGAAGTAGGGGAGGTCAGTGGTCGTGTCTCTGATGCTGCAATTAACTCTTCCTCCTTTCCCCCCTTCCTCCAACCCTTTTCTCTCCCCCAGGCATCCTGCAACCCCCAGGCCAGTCCCACTCCCCAGCCCCACACCCAAACTCTGCTGACCCTGGGGCTCCTCAGGCAGCACCACTGCACAAACACAGCACCCTGCTCTTCTCCCAGGACACCCCATGTCCCCCTGTCCAATGTACCCACAGCCCCCAAGCTAGTGGTGCTGCTTTGCAGAGTGAGGGGGCTGTGGTGTGTGGGGCCGTGGGGGCACTCTGCAGGGCTGTGCTGGTCAGGCTGGGAAGGCAGAGCCAGCTGGTGGGGGGCACTGCCACTGACTGCCACCCACACAAGTGGTTCTTTGGCCATGGAGGATGCACACAGAGAGCCAGCCTCCTTCAGAGTTAGAGACTCATGGAATACATGTAGCCCGAGCTGAGAGGGGCTCACAAGGATCATCAAGTCCAACTCATTTCCAATGTCAGGAGAGATTTTGCAGTGATTCACGTGATCCAGTCTATGAAATTTCACCAGAGATATAACAACCAATTCAGCAGACTGCTTTCCCTGTGCCTGCTATGTTTCCTGGAGTTGCAGAGCTCTCCTTCACCTGCTCGCACCCAGATTTAGCACCTTGTCTCTGGGTCACTTGGCCTTGGACATGATCATACTCTGTGGGCTCCATGGCCTGCTGACTCCCTGGCACATATTGTCTCTGCCAGTCCACTGGATTCTCCCGGCAGCTCCTGCATCCCTCCAGAAAGATGCCTGCCTGCCTTCAGCCCTATCGCATGCTCTGGATCCATTCTAGTGAAGCCACCATCTCTGTGGGTGCCAGGCACCAGAAGGCAATTCCAGAATCAGCCCTTCTCGCCTAAAAGCTCATCCCGGGTGATCAGCTGATCTCATGCCCTGAGCACATAGAGAAACAAGCAAAGCAAGGAGCCTCCTTTGAGTCCATTCCTTTGAAATATCCATGAGAGCAGCTTTGGGAGAAGAGCTGAGCCTTCAGGCACTGCCCCAAGCAGATCCCCATTTATGCTGGAGGTGCTGGTACAGAGCCAGCTATGTTAGAGAAGTGCCCCTGGCCTGTCCCTGCCTGTGGACACAGGACTGCCCCACAGCAGCACAGTGAGCAAGCAACAAGAGCAATCAATCCTCACAGCAACACAAGGGCTCTGAAGGAGAGCATGGGAGGTGAAAAGGAGAGCAGCTTCCACCAAACCAATCCCTGGGATTTCCTGGCAGCGCAGCTGTGCCAGGACTCTTCTTCCCTCCACCTCTGTGCACAGCCAAGTGCCCCTGCAGCTCCACCACAGGTCTCTGAGGAAGGATCCATTTATTTAAATATATCTCAAACACACTTTAAATACACCTTGTTTCCACCAGTTCTCAGAGTCACTCAAGACAGGTGGATGTTTACATGGAAGAAAATGAACAAATCATTTCATATTGGACAATATTACCACAAGATATGAAAAGCAAAATAAGGAAAAAACAATACATCTCACTGGAATGAGTTTTAATTTGAGTGATATGAGAAGGATGATAGACAGCTTATCGCTTCTGAAAAACAGTCATGAGGTTCCACACTGCATCCTTAAGCTCCTGGTTCCTCATGCTGTAGATGAGGGGGTTGACTGCTGGAGGTACCACCAAGTACAAAACAGCAAGCAAAAGATTCAGGGACTGGGAAGAGGACATGGAGGGGGACTTCAGGTAGGCAAAAAAGGCAGTGCTGAGAAACATGGAGACCACGGCCAGGTGAGGGAGGCATGTGGAAAAGGCTTTGTGCTGGCCCTGCTCTGAGGCAATCCTCAGGACAGCCCTGAAGATCTGCACATAGGACAGCACAAGGAAAACAAAACACCCAAATGCTAAAACAGCACTAACCACAAGAAGCCCACCCTCTCTGAGGTAAGCATCTGAACAGGAGAGCTTGAGGATCTGGGGTATTTCACAGAAGAACTGGTCCAGGGCATTGCCTTGGCAGAGGGGAAGGGAAAAGGCATTGGCAGTGTGCAGTACAGCATAGAGAAAAGTACTGCCCCAGGCAGCTGCTGCTATGTTGACACAAGCTCTGCTGTCCATTATTGTCCCGTAGTGCAGGGGTTTGCAGATGGCAACGTAGCGGTCATAGGCCATGATGGTGAGAAGATAAAATTCTGCTGAGATGAAAAAACCTAACAGAAAGGCTTGGGTAGCACAACATGCATAGGAAATGGTTGTTTGGTCCCACAGGGAATTGGCCATGGCTTTGGGGACAGTGGTGGAGATGGAACACAGGTCAAGGAGGGCAAGGTTGAAGAGGAAGAAGTACATGGGGGTGTGGAGGCGGTGGTTGCAGGCAATGGCTGTGAGGGTGAGGCCGTTGCCCAGGAGGGCAGCCAGGTAGATGCCCAGGAAGAGCCCGAAGTGCAGGAGCTGCAGCTCGCGTTTGTCTGCGAATGGCAGGAGGAGAAACTCAGTGGGGATGCTGCTGTTGGACATTTGATGCCACGGGGACCTGCCCATGGAGGAAAAGAGTGACAAGTTAGGGAAACCCCTCTGCTTCTCTCACAGAAATCACCATTCACTTAGCTTGCATTTCAGCTATGGAAGTGACACTACAGGGCATGTACTCTTAGCCTCCTCATTGTGTATCACAGTGCAAGACACAGGTTTCTCTCCTCTCCTGGAGGTCCAGCTGAGGAGGAGGTGGCCCAGGAGGTGACCTGCCCAGGTCTGTGCTGCCTGAAGCTGTCCCTGCTGGCAGCTGCTTCCCTGTCCCCACGGCTCCTCCCTGCCATTGCTCAGAGACTCCATCCCATCAACTGTGTGCTCAGCTCTGCGCTGCAGACATCCCCTGTCCCAGGATAATTTTCAGGGACAATTCTTCATGTTCAGTGGCTAATGAGCAGCTCTGACCTAATAGGATGTAAATAGAACTGGTGAGTCAGGGCATTCATAATAATGTAGAAATAAATTTGCATCTCCTACTGCCACCCAGCAAAGCAAAAGTAGAAATTTCAAAGGAAAGAATGCTTCTCCTCAAGAATCTCTTGCTCTACCTTCTTTTTGAGGAGTCCTCTCTGATGTGTTTTTGGTGTCCCGTGGAGCTCTGAGCCCCATGCCCCAGGAAGCAGCCTACCACAAGCAGCAAGACCCTGCCATGTCCTGCCCTTGTTGGGGGGCTCCTTCCACCCAGAGCTTCTCCCCACAGCCCCCTGGGCAGCTTCCCGGGCAGTCTGAGTGCTGAGCCTGGCAGGCGGCAGAGGCCCTGCCCAGGCACACAGCCCCTGGGGCACAGCAGGGACCCTGCTCTGCACCACAGCCCTGGCCACCCCTGCCTGCACCCTGCCTGCACAGTCTGTAGCCATCCCTGCCAGAATGAAGTCTCATGTCCTGTTCCTCTGTTATTTATGGCAGATAATCCATGCTCTAGAGCTTCTCATTCTCCTCTTCTCCAAAGAAACTCTGACAGTCCTCCTGAAAGCTGCCACAGGCTGTGGGATTTGCCAGCAAATCTGGAGATGGCACCAGGAACAACAGCAGTGCTGCCCAGCAGCCAGACACTTACCCTGTTCAGGGCTGTGAAGATTTCTCCTGCAGTGAGCTCTCAGCATCCACCCCCCCACACTGCCTTTAACATCTCCCTCTCTTTTCTCAGCCGCTCTTGTCCCCTGCAGGCAGTGCCCCCAGCCCTTCTGCGCTGTGCAGAGGAGCTGCTCCTGGGCAGAGCTGTCTCTCTGCAGTGCTGCCCGCTTGCCAGGAGCTCCCCTTGGGCCCAGGAGCCCGGCCCAGCTCATCAGCACAGGGAGTTCTTGACAAGTCCCTGGGCCTCCAGAGGAATCAACTTTGAAACACACTGAAGTAAACATTCATGCTGATTCCCTCCATTGGATAGGGGACAATGTCCTTTTTCATTTCAGAAGAGGTATGATGTGCAAGAATCACTTTTTCCATATCCCGGTTTTAGTCAGAACACCCAGCCTTCCCTCTCCTGAGGGACGAATTTCAGCTGGGTCAGTCAAGGCATCTCCTTCTTTATTTGCAGTCCAGATGCTAGAAGGGGGCTTAGTTGACTCTCCCATGCCTCACACAAGCCCACAGGATTTGGGATTCCTCTTGCCTTGTTTTAAATATGCACAAATCAGGAATCTGCATGTTAGCTGCTTGTCTCAGCTCCCAGCACATTGAATGAAGACAGAGGCCAGGAGGAAGCTGTTCAGATGCAGACACCAGGTGAAAATGGAGGTGCCAGAGAGACATTAGAGTAATATTTGTAGTGCCAAATCCCTCTGAGCCATAAACAGAGATTTTATTGATGTATGTTCAGTATAATATAGTTGTAGCCATTTCTCAAGAGCAAAGAAATAAAAAGTAAGCTATGACTTGGTTGCAATAACTGAAACATGGTGGGACTACGCTGATCACTGGACTGCTACAATGAATGGCTATAAGCTGTTCAGAAGGGACAGGCAGCACAGAAGGGGTGGTGGTGTGGCTTTTTATATGAGAGTGTTTTGATGTTGTGGAACTCGAGTCTGGGAATGATAATGTTGAGTACATATGGGTTAGGGTCAGCGGGAAGGCCAACAAGGCAGGCATCATGCTGGGGGTCTCTTATAGATCACCAAACCAGGATGAGGAGATGGATGAGGTGTTCTACAAGCAGCTGGCAGAAGTTGCGCAATCACCAGCACTTGTTCTGATGGGGGACTTCAACTTCGCAGACATATCCTGGAAATGCAATGCAGCTCAGAGGAAGCAGTCTAGGAGGTTCCTGGATAGTGTCGAGGATAGCTTCCTGACCCATTTGGTTAGTGAGCCTACCAGGGGAGGTGCCCTGCTAGACCTGGTGTTCAAGAACAGAGAAGGACTGGTGGGAGATGTGGTGGTCAGGAGCTGGCTTGAGCAGAGTGACCACGAAAAGGTAGAGTTCTCTATTCTTGGTGAAGTCAGGAGGGGGATCAGTAAAACTGCTGTCTTGGACTTCCGGAGGGCAGACCTTGAGCTCTTCAGGACACTGGTTGGCAGAGTCCTTTCAGAGATAGTCCTGAAGAGCAGAGGAAGGCTGAGCACTCTTGAAGAAGGAAATCTTAAAGGCTCAGGAGCAGTCTGTCCCCACATGCCCAAAGATGAGCCAGCATGGAAGAGGACTGGCCTGGCTGAACAGAAATTGTGGCTAGAGCTTAGGAAGAAAAAGAGGGTTTGGGACATTTGAAAAGAGGGCAGGCCTCTCAGGAGGGCTATAAGGATGTCACAAGGCTGTGCAGGGACAAAATTAGAAAGACCAAAGCTCATCTGGAGCTCACTCTGGCTATTGCTGTTAAAGATAACAGAAAATGTTTTTTTTGTAAATACAGAAACACAAAAAGGAGGACTAAAGGAGGAGAATCTCCATCCTTTACCGGATACGGGAGGAAACTTAGGGAAAAGAGATGAGGAAAAGACTGAGGTGCTTAATGCCTTCTTTGCCTCAGACTTTAGCAGCAAGACCAGTTGTTGTCTAGATACCCATCCCCCCGATCTGGTGGAAGGGATGGGGAGCAGAATGTGGCCCTCATAATCCATGAGGACATGGTTGGAGACCTGCTATGGCACTTGGATGTACACAAATCAGTGGGGTCAGATGGAATCCACCCGAGGGTACAGAGAACTGGTGGAAGAGTTGACCAAGCTGCTTTCTATCGTTTATCAACAGTCCTGGCTGTCAGGGGAGGTGCCAGTCAACTGGCGACTAGCAAATGTGATGCCCATCTACAATGAGGATTGGAGGGTGGACTCAGGAAACGATGGGCCTGTTAGTTTGACTTCAGTACCAGGGAAGCTCATGGAACAGGTTATCTTGAGTGTCATCATGCGGCACTTGGAGGACAACCAGACAATCAGGCCCAGTCAGCATGGGTTTATGAAAGGCAGATCCTGCTTGACGAACCTGATCTTCTTCTATAACAAAGTGACACACTTAGTGGATGACAGAAATGCTGTGGATGTGGTCTACCTTGACTTCAGTAAGGCTTTTGACATTGTTTCCCACAGCATTTTCCTGGAGAAACCGGCTGCTTTTGGCTTAGACTGGTGTATACTTCATTGGATTAAAAACTGACTGGGTAGCTGGGCCCAAAGAGTTGTGGTGAATGGAGGACTCTGCTAGTGACCAGCAGTTGGAGGCCGGTCACTAGTGGAGTCCCCTACTAGGACTAGGGCCAGTTCTCTTTAGTATCTTCATCGATGATCTGGATGAGGGGATCGAGTGCACCCTCAGTAAGTTTGCAGATGACACCAAGTTAGGTGTGTGTTTCAATCTGCTCGAGGGTAGGAAGGCTCTGCAGGAGGATCTGGATAGGCTGGACTGATGGGCTGAGGTCAACTGCATGAAGTTCAACAAGGCCAAGTGCCGGGTCCTGCACCTGGGATGCAATAACCCCAAGCAGAGCTACAGGCTGGGAGATGAGTGGTTGGAAAGCTGCCTGGCAGAGAAGGACCTGTGAGTATTTTTGGATAGTTGGCTGAATATGAGCCAGCAGTGTGCCAAGAATGCCAAGAGCATCATGGCTTGTGTAAGAAGCAGTGTTGCCAGCAGGTCTAGGGAAGTGATTTTCCCGCTGTACTCGGCTCTTGTGAGGTTGCACCTTGAGTACTATGTTCAGTTTTGGGCCCTTCGCTACAAGAAGGACATCGAGGTTCTCAAGCAAGTCCAGAGAAGGGCAACGAAGCTGGTGACAGGTCAGGAGAACAAGTCCTACGAGGAAAGGCTGAGGGAGATGGGATTGTTCAGTTTGGAGAAGAGGAGGCTCAGGGGTGACCATATCTCTCTCTATAGGTACCTGAAAGAAGGCTGTAACAAGGTGGGCATTGGTCTTTTCTCCTACGTGTCCTTTTATAGGACAAGGGGAAATCGGCTGAAGTTGCACCAGAGGAGGTTTAGGTTGAATATTGGCAAAAACGTGTTTAAGGGGAAAGCAGGAGGAGCCTGGCCAGGAGAGATGTGAGATCTGGGTGAGGAAAGAGGAGCTTGGACAGCAGAAGCTAACTATTTTGAAGAGGTAAGAATATTCAGGAAATGTTGATCCCACCATAAAGCTGACTTAAAGCAGTCATGTGAGGGCCTTACCCTATTTTAACCTGTTACATTAATACCTAAATCTAAATGCCACTCCACACTCTGACAGAAATCCACTGCTCTAATTTTTTACCACAATATCCCTTGAAGCCAAAATTAGTCCATAACCCCTTTCCATTACCTTTCCTCTCTTGCTCACCCTCATCCCTGCACTTCAATATAGCATTAAAATGCTCTATTTATTCCTAGTCTTCTTGCAGACCTAAACAAAACCCTCAAACAAACAGCTTGCCCATACCCTAACCACAGACCTGACACCCCAAGCAGAACACCAAACCCTCCCACTAAACCTCTGCTTGATCTCTCCACCAGCAAGGTTCGCCACAGTCCCTAATTCCACATATGAACATCTAACTTTCAAAGCCTGTCTTCCTGTGCATTAACCTTCTCACCTTTAACCCTTTTCCTAACCCTTAACTTTAGGTTCTTTTTCCCTTGAGGCAGGGCAGGAACTGTGAGATTGTTGTGCAGTCACATGGCATTCAAAATGAATGTGAGGGACCATGGATTTGATCAGCTTGTAGGCCAGAAGGAGGAGATGTGTGGGAATGCTCTGATGAGCTCAGCTCTGCCTCAGGATCTCCCGAACCATCAGGAAGAATTGGCCTATGAAAGGGACTGTGAGGTCAGTTCTGTCTCTGCAGTTGATAGGACAGCAGCAGGAAGATGTCACAGAAAGGGACTGTGAGGTCACTTCTGTCTGAAGCAGCGAACAGGTCACATTTCTACCCGGGAACTGTACTTTTCAGCTGATAACTACCAGTGGTCCTGGTAGGCCAGCAGAAGGTACCTGGTTGGCATGCTGACTGTGGAATCCCTTCTGCCTACATACCCAGGAGGACCCAGACAGAAAGAAGGCCTGAATATGGGTTGTCCTGTCCCTTCTTTTAGGGGAAAAAGGATCCTGGGCCAGGAGCTGGCAGGGCTTATTGAGAGGGCTTTAAACTAGGTAAGAAGGGGGATGGGGCTGAAGCAAGGATTGTTGGAGCTGTGCCAGGGGGAACAATGGCAAGGCTGGAGGATAAGGTAATGGCCCAGCTGAAGTGCATCTACACCAATGCACACAGCATGGGTAACAAACAGGAGGAGCTGGAAGCCATCGTGCAGCGGGCAGGCTACGGCTTGGTTGCCATCACGGAGACGTGATGGGACCGGTCTCATGACTGGAGTGCTGCGATGCCTGGCTATAAGCTCTTCAGAAGGGACAGGCAGCACAGAAGGGGTGGTGGTGTGGCTCTCTATATTAGAGAGTCTTTCGAGGTTATAGAACTCGAGGCTAGGAATGACAAGGTCAAGTCCCTTTGGGTTAGGATCGGCAGGGACAACAAGGCTAGTGTCCTGGTCGGGGTCTGTTATAGACCGCCGAACCAGGATGAGGAGACGGATGAGGAGTTCTACAGGAAGCTGACAGAAGTTGCGAAATCCAAAGCGCTTGTTCTCGTGGGGGACTTCAACCTCCCTGACATATCCTGGAAGCACAACACAGCCCAGAGAAAGCAGTCTAGGAGGTTTCTGGAGACAGTGGAAGATAACTTCCTGACGCAGCTGATTAGTGAGCCTACCAGGAGTGGTGCCCCGCTAGACCTTCTCTTCACAAACAGAGAAGGACTGGTGGAGGATGTGATTGTCGGGAGCTGTCTTGGGCAGAGTGACCACGAAATGGTGGAGTTCACTATTCTTGGCGAAGCCAGGAAGGGGGCCAGTAAAACCACTGTATTGGACTTTCGGAGGGCTGACTTTGGGCTGCTCAGGACACTAGTTGGTGGAGTCCCTTGGGAGGCAGTTCTGAAGGACAGAGGGGTCCAGGAAGGCTGGGCACTCTTCAAGAAGGAAATCCTATTGGTGCAGGAACAGTCTGTCTCCATGTGCCCAAAGATGAGCTGGCGGGGAAGAAGACCAGCCTGGCTCAACAGAGAATTGTGGCTTGATCTTAGGAGAAAAAAGAGGGTTTATAATCTTTGGAAAAGTGGGCAGGCCACTAAGCAGGACTATAAGAATGTAGCGAGGCTGTGCAGGGACAAAATTAGAAAGGCCAAAGCTCATCTGGAGCTCAATCTGGCTACTGCCGTTAAAGATAACAAAAAACGTTTTCATAAATACATCAACACAAAAAGGAGGACTAAGGAGAATCTCCATCCTTTACTGGATGCGGGGGGAAACTTAGTTACAAGAGATGAGGAAAAGGTGGAGGTGCTCAATGCCTTCTTTGCCTCAGTCTTTAGTGGCAATACTGGTTGTTCTCTGGATACCCAGTACCCTGAGCTGGTGGAAGGGGATGGGGAGCAGGATGTGGCCCTCACCATCCACAAAGAACTGGTTGGAGACCTGGTACAGCACTTGGATGTGCACAAGTCGATGGGGCCGGATGGGATCCACCCAAGGGTACTGAGAGAACTGGCAGAGGAGCTGGCCAAGCCACTATCCATCATTTATCAGGAGTCCTGGCTAACGGGGGAGGTTCCAGTGGACTGGCGGCTAGCAAACATGACGCCCATCTACAAGAAGGACCGGAGGGCTGACCCGGGAAACTACAGGCCTGTCAGTTTGACCTCAGTGCCAAGGAAGCTCATGGAGCAGATCCTCTTGAGAGTCATCACGCAGCACTTGCAGGGCAAGCAGGCGATCAGGCCCAGTCAGCATGGGTTTATGAAAGGCAGATCCTGCTTGACGAACCTGATCTCCTTCTATGACAAAGTGACACGCTGGGTGGGTGAGGGAAAGGCTGTGGATGTGGTCTACCTTGACTTCAGCAAGGCTTTTGACACTGTTTCCCACAGCATTCTCCTCAAGAAACTGGCTGCTCTTGACTTCGACTGGCGCACGCTTCGTTGGGTTAGAAACTGGCTGGATAGACAGGCCCAAAGAGTAGTGGTAAATGGAGTCAAATCCAGTTGGAGGCCAGTCACTAGTGGCTTTCCCCAGGGCTCGGTGCTGGGGCCGGTCCTCTTTAATATCTTCATCAATGATCTGGATGAGGGGATTGAGTGCACCCTCAGTAAGTTTGCAGATGACACCAAGCTATGCGCATGTGTCGATCTGCTTAAGGGTAGGAAAGCTCTGCAGGAGGATCTGGATAGGCTGCACCGATGGGCTGAGGTCAACTGCATGAAGTTTAACAAGGCCAAGTGCCGGGTCCTGCACCTGGGGAGCAATAACCCCAAGCAGAGCTACAGGCTGGGAGATGAGTGGTTGGAGAGCTGCCAGGCAGAGAAGGACCTGGGAGTGATGGTGGACAGTCGGCTGAATATGAGCCAGCAGTGTGCTCAGGTGGCCAAAAAGGCCAACGGCATCCTGGCTTGTATCAGAAACAGTGTGACCAGCAGGGCTAGGGAGGTGATCGTCCCCCTGTACTCGGCTCTGGTGAGGCTGCACCTCGAGTACTGTGTTCAGTTTTGGGCCCCTCACTACAAGAAGGACATGGAGGTGCTCGAAGGAGTCCACAGAAGGGTGACGAAGCTGGTGACGTGTCTCGAGAACAAGTCCTATGAGGAGCGGCTGAAGGAGCTGGGCTTGTTCAGCCTGGAGAAGAGGAGGCTCAGGGGCGACCATATCTCCCTCTATAGGTATTTTAACGGAGGCTGTGACAAGGTGGGCATTGGTCTATTCTCCCATGTGCCCTTTTATAGGACAAGGGGGAATAGGCTAAAGTTGCACCAGAGGAGGATTAGGTTGGATATTGGCAAAAACTTCTTTACGGGGAAGGCAGGAGGAGCCTGGCCAGGAGAGATGTGAGATTTGGGGGAGGAAAGAGGAGCTTGGACCTTATTGCTCTCTACAGGTACCTCAAAGGAGGCTGTAGCAAGGTGGGGGTTGGTCTGTTCTCTCACGTGCCTGGTGACAGGACGAGGGGGAATGGGCTTAAGTTGCGCCAGGGGAGTTTTAGGCTGGATCTTAGGAATAACTTCTTTACCGAAAGGGTTGTTAGACACTTGTGTTGGGTCTGTCTGAGCTGGAGTCACCTTTTCCCTGCAGCAGCCCGCACAGTGCTGTACTCTGCACTCGTAGCTGGAACAGCACTGATATCACTCCAGTGTTGTGTCTATTGCTGCGTAGTGCTGGCACAGCATCACGACTCCTTCCAAGCCCACAAGAGCCAGCAGGCTGGGGGTGGGCAAGTGATGGGGAGGGGACATTGCCGGGGCAGCTGACCTAAACCAACCAAAGGGATATTCCATAACACCTGATGTCACACTCAGCAATAAAAAGCGGGGCTCTCGTGGGGGAGGGGGCTGTTCCTCCTGAACAACCACTACGTGTTTTGAGGCTCTGCTTCCCAGGACATGGCCGAACACCACTCGTTGATGGGAAGTAGAGAATAATTTTTTTCTCTCTCTCTGTGCTTCCGCACGGACTGATTGTTTCTTTTGTTTCTGTTTTTCCTCCCCATTCCCTTTCCCTTTAATTAAACCTGTCTCATCTCAAACCTCGAGTTCTCTGTGTTGTATTTTCTCCCCCTTCCTCTTTGAGGAGAGGGGGAGTGAGAGAGCGGTTGTGGTGGAGCTCGGCTGCCCACCTGAGTAAAACCACCACAGTCCTTTCAGTAAGGAGGGACGTTGCACCCCCATGCTGCGTCTCGAACCCGTGACCTCAGATTTCTCTTCATGTCTCCAGGTGAGGGTTATGCGAGCACCTCGAGCTGGTGAGCCAGGCTGCCCAGGGAAGTGGTGGAGTCACCATCTCTGGCTGTCTTTAAAAGACGTTTAGATGTAGAGCTTAGGGATATGGTTTAGTGGGGACTGTTAGCGTTAGGTCAGAGGTTGGACTCGATGATCTTGAGGTCTCTTCCAACCTAGAAATTCTGTGATTCTGTGCTTCTTATTGACTTCTGATATCCTGTGTCCAGTTCTGGGTTCCACGGTACAAAAAAAAAAGACAGGGATCTCCTGGAAAGAATCCAGCGGAGGGCCACAAAGATAATATGGGGCGCCTGGAGCATCTTCCCTATGAAGAAAGGGAGAAAACAAAGCAAGTTGAAGTCCTTTATAAGGACAAGGGCAGTCAATCTCAATGTATTAATTCCTCAAAGAATAATTAGCGTTGTCATCCTGGCTGGGTTATCTGTAATAGACTCCCACAATGACGTCGGCTTTATTTGTTTTTCCCTTAATCCTAACCCAGAGGATCTCAACATTGCCATCATCAACTGCAAGCTCCATGCAGTCCAGCCTTTCCTTTACATACAGCACCACCCCACCGCCTTGCCTGCCCTGCCTGTCCCTACTGAGGAGCCTGTAACCATCTATTGCAACACACCATTCACAGGACTCATCCCACCAGGTTTCGCTTATGCTGATGATATCATTGCTCCAGAATTGGGCCAAGAATTCTAGATCATCCAGTTTATTCCTCATATTGTGTGCATTTGTTTAGAAGCACTTCAAATGCACCTCATTGCACGCAGCACTTAGTGGAGAAGCCTGAAAGACCTCACTAGCACACAGTCCCTCTAATTCTGGCATTCCATCCCTTATTTTATCACTGACATGCCTGGTTTTATCCCTTTCCCCTTATGACTCTAGTTTAAAGCCCTGTCTATCAGCCCTAATAATTCCTGGGCAAAAATCCTTTTCCCCCTCTGAGAAAGGTGCATCCCGTCTCATTCCAGGAGGCTTGGTGTCTCATAGACCTTCCCATGATGAACAAACCCAAAGTTCTGCTGGTGGCACCAGTCTTGGAGCCATGTATTGATGAGCCGAGTCTGCCTGTCAACATGTCTTCTTCCTATTGGAAGGAAGAGGCAAATATGACCTGTGCACCATATCCTTTAACCAGTCTCTCTAAAGCCCTAAAGTCCCTTTGGATTGATCTCAGACTTCTCCTTGCTACATCGTCATTACCAGCCTGAAAAAAAAGCAGTAGTGGGTAGTAGTCAGACAGCTGTACCAGGTGAGTGATTTTCCTGGCAATACCTTTTACCTAAACCACAGGGAGGCAGCAGACTTCCCTGTGGGTTGGGTCTAGATGGCATATCAGGCCCTCTGTCCCTTTCAGAAGGGAGTCCCCATGATGATAACCCTTCTTTCTTTCTTGACAGAAGATGTAGTCCTGCAAGGGGTAGGTTGCCTTCCCTTAGGCACCCCTTCCAGCTGGGATGGGCTTTTGTCTACATCGTTGTTTTGACTGCCATGTTCTAGAGCCTCATAGCTGTTACAGAGGGGTAGTCAGGAAGGAAAGGTGGGCAGGGAGAGGGCTCACCTACCACCCCGAGCAGGAACCTGCTTCCATCCCCCTCCTTGGCCTAGGTCCCCTCCTTGCCTGGCAAGATGGGGGAACTTTTGTCTTTTGTGTGGTGGCTGCCTGGTGGGATAGAGGAACCTTTGTTACTTGTGTTGTGGTTGGCTCATCAGTCTGTCTCGAGGAAGGTAGAGTATGCTTCCACCAGTCAACTTCCCTCTCTGCCTCCCTGATGCTCCTCAGCCTGTTCACCTCCTCCCAAAGCTTTGCCACTGGGCTGAGCAATTCTTCAGCCAGTGCACACCTCCCACAGGCATACCCACCGCTGCTGCTGTCAGACACCAACAGAAGTGTTGCAGGAAGGATGGCCGAAGACATGACATACACCAATGTGGTGAAATCATATGGTTAAATCACTCAGACATACAACTACAAGAAAACAACCCCACCTGCATGAAAACAACCCCCTTTGTGATTAGCAGTCACGTAGATCTTGTCCTTGAAGAAGTGCCAGCTGCTTGCAACAATTTTTTTAATTCCTCAATCAGGCGATAGAAGAACATCGTTATGGCAACTTCTCGTAGTCGTCCTGGTACCTTGGTTTGCTCAGCTGCAGCAAGTCACGGCCTCCTTGCTGTTTCAAAAATCCCTCAACAATTCCCCCTTTTTCTTTTTGAGCAATCCAAGCCTGATGTAATATTTTTGCAAATAACCTTTTAACCACATTTACTACAATACAACACACAATGATGATTAACACCACAATAAACAGAAGCCTTAATCCCTGTGATTAATCCCTGTAATCCCAGGTATCATCCCAAACAAATCAGTGAGCCATTGATCGAAAGAACTAATATCGTGTTGAATTTTTCCCATGTGCTCCTTCAGGAAAGTAATGGATTTGTAAATTGACTCACTATGATCAGAAAGGTTCAAACAGCACATTCCCTCAAAGTCCTCACACCCATGTCCTTGATTTCTTTTAATTTCACTAATTGTTCCTTTAAAACCTGATGTGATTGCTTGACAATTGCTTGGCCCATGGGAGAATATGGAATACATGTGATATGCTTTGCTCCCCACATTTTCATAAATTTTCTAACTTCTTCACTAACATATGCTGGACCATTGTCCGTTTTGACCTGCTGTGGCACTCCCATAATGGCAAAACATACCGTCAGATGTGTACACACATGGAGTGCTTTTTCTCCCCCCTGCGCAGTTGCCCTGCATGAATCTTGAAGAAGTATCAATACTCACATGCACATACCTTTTAGTACCAAATTCTGTTACATGTGTTACATCCATTTGCCATACATTAGTGCCTTAACACCCCATGGATTAATACTCAAACCTAACCCTGGTCCAAGGTGACTACAAGAAGGGCACGTTCTTACTATATCTTTCGCCTCTGTCCAGGTAAGTCCAAACAACCTCCAAAGACCCTTTGCATTCTGATGGAACTTTTCGTGTGACACTCACGCACGTGCAAAATCACTCTCTGGCTCCACTGTGACCATACTCACCAACTTATCTGCTTGTGCATTACCTTCCGCTAACCCAATCGAGAACTGATGACTATGTATACGGATAACACAATAAGGTGAAGTTCTCCCCTGAATGTCATCTCACAGCTGCAGAAATAATGACAACAATATGTCCCTCTTAGTTTGCCATATCAAGGCATCCTCTATCCGGCTTACCATGTTGACAACATACAGAGAGTTTGAGACGATATTGATCGGCTCATGCATCCAGCACCGACAAGCCCAAACAACTACTGACAATTCCAGTGTTTGTAATGAAGCCCTTGTCTGCCCTGAATTAAGTATTTTTCCCAACTCCCATTCTTGTACCACACACACGCAGCCTTCCTACTTGCTGCACCTGTATCAGTGTATACAGTGCGGCCCACCACTGGTCGGGATGAGAGTCGTGCTACTACCTGCCATTTATATGATCTTATAACTTGCCAGAGAGGCCCCTTTGAAGTTCAGGAATGCACCAATCCCAGATAACCTAACACAGCTTCTTGTAGCGGTATGGACTACTGTAAACACCATTCCAAAAGATCCCGAGTCATTGGCAGACTAATGTCTCCTGATTCCTGCCTGCTGATCTCAATACTCCGAGAACAACCCTTACGTACTAACTCTGCGATAGCTTCTGCCCATGTTTGAGCACTCGTTTTTGGCTGAACCAGCCGGAAAATCCACTCCAGGACTCAAAAATCCTGTCCTATCATTCCGCTCTTGCTATCTCCTGTTTCACTTATGCTATTCCTATTACCAGTGCTGTTAGGGTCAGTGGCAACCTCCTGATACTGTTTCTGTCTGTGTCACAACTTACTCTCCCCCTTTTCTTTTTGCCACTGACCAAGACACGATTGCTAACGAGTAAGGAGAGTGCAACTTATGCTATACATCTGCAAGCAGCGCCAGCTGCAACCTTAGCAACTATTTGTGAAAGAGGCTGCCCTTGCTCATTTGTTAGTTTAACCTCTTGCTCTGCACTTCTTCCTCACAATAGACGTAATAATATAGCTAAATCGTCATTAGTAATCCATACAATGTGGCAACCCCACTGAATGTTACCCAGGAACGTTTGTGCATCTGTCAAATTAAATAACACTGTAGATATATCAACTTTCTGTGGACGAATGGTAGAGTCTGATATTTTCCATCCTAAGTATAGCCATGGCTGTTTCCGTTGAACCTTCTCTGGGGCTAACTTCAACCGTTTTGCTTCTAGCATATTCTGAATAAACTTTAGATCTGAATCCTGGAAGCATTCCGGCCTACAAAACAGAATGTCATCCATTCTGTTTTTATTCTGTGATATAATGGCAAATAATTACGTCACACCTCTTGATACAGTCAGGTGAAAGATTCCTAGAAATACTAATGAAATCCCAACATGGAATGAGACCCTTACAACACCACACTCTGAAAACTTTTTTCAGCTGCTGGGATTGATTGAGTTTCTTGTTTTCACTGCTGAGATCTGTGTCTGCCTTTTCAGGGGATCCACCCACATCCTTGGCCGAGCTGCTGGCAGTGGCCCACAGCACCAGCAGAGGGGCCGGCGGGCTGAGGGGGGGCCGCCCATGGGTGGAGGTTGGCGGGGAGGAAAGCAGCGGCGGCAGAGGGTGAGTGGAGGCCCGCGGGGCAGTGGGCCCGGGCGCAGCAGCAGGCGGAACATGGCAGCACCCAATGCGTAACCGCTTGATCAAGTAAAGTCAGAAGGAAAAGTTGAAGTGACTTGGAGTGTTAATGGGCCCCACTGAGGGCTGTTACCAAGAGATTCTCCTCAGGGACTTGTTAGGGCAGACAATTGGAGGCCATGATTGCAGACAGGCAAAGCAATGTGCTGAGAAAAGTCTTGGTTGGTTTTGGTGAAGCAGAAGAGCCAAGGCCTGACCCCAGCCACTGGGAGGGGAGGTACTGCACTCCCACACCCAGCTCAAGGCTCTTCCTGGGGTCTGGGGGATGTTGTGGGCAGTGTGATGCCACAAGAACAGTGGTATGACAGCTCTGAGGTGCTGCACGGGGTTGAAAGGAATCAATGAAGCCTCATCACAGTGAATATAAAATATCTCCTCATAAGTTCTAGCAAAGGGGACCCTTGTTGGGGTCTTTCATTTTTAAAAGCACCCTCTGCTTCTCCTCTGCAGGCTTTCCCATTCTGTCCAACACTTTGTCTTATTTCCTTGAAGTCTTCCGACACCTATCTCTGTTCCCCACCCTGCTCTCCTCCCAGCATTTCCATCATTTCACCGATGCCTCATCAACCCTCACCACTTGGTCCTTGAAACACAAAGCTAGGGTCTGATTAAACACACTCTTTGGGTGACCTCTGGCACCACAACATGACCATTTGAGGGACATTTCTTCCTCCTCGTGGCCAGAGCCAACCTTCCAAGGTGCACTCTGTGGAAGTTTTTTCTCCTGCTCTTTCCTACCACCAAAGAAAGCCCCATCTCGGTGGAAACCACTCCTAAAGTAGGCATCCCAACTCATCAGGCTCCTTGAAGCCTGTCAGCCAACCAGACACAAGTCACCTCACCAGCATCTTCCAAGCCATGGGCCTGCTGCTGGCCTTGCAGCTTCTTGGCTAGACACAGCCAAGCCTTGTGCCTCCTGCTGTCCAGTCATGAACTCATGTAGAAGGGACAGGACAACCCATAATGGGGCCTTCTTTCTGTCTGGGTCCTCCTGGGTCTGTAGGCAGAGGGTATCCCACAGTAAGCATGCCAAGCAGGTGCCTTCTGCTGGCCTACCAGGACCACTGGCAGATGTCAGCCAAAATGTCCCAATCCCAGGGAGAAGTCAAGGGTGACCTGCCACCTACAGACAGAAGTGACCTCACAGTCCCTTCCACAGTCACATTCCTCCTGCTGGGGCAGGATATCCTGAGGCACAGCTGACTTCTCTCTAGTCTCCTAGGGACTAGATTTTACCTTTCTGGGTTAGAGATTAAACAAAGTTTTAGATGGAGTGTTTGGTGTTCTGCTTGTGGTGTCAGGTTTCTGGTTAGGGTATGGGCACGCATTATGGTTAAGGGTTTTGTTTAGGTCTGTCAAGAAGTCTAGGGTTAAATAGAACATTTTAATGTTAGTGTTAAGGACAGTGACACTGCAAGAGAGTAAAGGTAAGGGAAAGGGACTATGGGCTGAGTTTTGCTTCAAGTGATACTTTGAGGTCTGCCTTATAGTAGTGGATTCCTGTCAGGGTGTTGGACTAATGTGTACGTTGAGGGATTATTGTTACTGTTGAAAATAGTGTAAGGGCCATATGTGACATGTTTTAAGTCAGTGTTACAGCAGCATCAATGTTACATGAACTGTCTTACCTCTACAAAGGTAAGCTTCCAAACTCCTTTTCCTTTCCTCTTCCCTCCCCCAAATTTGTCCTGGTCAGGCTACTTCTGACCTTCCCGTATCAGTCATCTAACTGTGATCAGCCTTCTGATGGCTTTCATAACATCAGAGCACCTGTCTCACCTCTGTTGACTACTCTATTCCGTAGTATTAGAGTACTCTATACTCTGTTGGCTATTCAAGTCTGTTACTATGAAAGCCTCCCATGGGAACTGTTAAGGCAGATAATTGGAAGCCATGATTACAGATAGCCAAAGGCACTGTGCTGAGAAAAGTCTTGGTTTGCTTTGGTGAAGCAGAAGGCCAAAGCCTTACCCCAGCCACTGGGAGGGGAGATCCTGTACCCCCAGCACCACCATGTCTCACTCAGGGCTCTTCCTGGAGTCTGTAGGGTAGGGTTTAATGCCCACAAGATCATGTGAAGGACAATGTTATGATTCCTTCCAGTGTTTTCACATGGCTGAAGGGAGAATACATGGTCCCAATGCCATAACATGTCTCCTCATTAGCCATGGCCAAAGGGACAAAGATGTCAGTGCTGCTGAAGCCTTCTGTTCTTGTCAGAGCCCTCTGCCTTCTCCTCCACAGGCTTTCCTATGCTGTCCCACTTCTCTCTGAAGGCTGCGGACAGCCACTTCTCTTCCCCACCTGGCTGTCACTCTGCTATTCCCATGATTTCACTGGTGTCTCTCCATTCTTGCCAGCTGTTCCTTCAAACACAAGGGCATGACCTGATCCAAACTCTCTCTGGGTGACCTCTGGACGCACAGTACCAGTGCCAGAGCCTCACCTTCAAGTCAAGAATTTCATCTGAGTATCTACTCTAAATCTACCCTCTTTCAGTTTAAAACCATTCCCCTTGTCCTTTCACTGCACACCCTGAGAGAAAGTCTCTCCCCAGCTTTTCTGTAGCCCCATTTAAGTACTGGATGGATGCAATAAGGCCTCCTCAGAGCCTTTTCTTCTCCAGGCTGAACAACCTCAGCTCCCTCAGCAAGTTTTAATAGGAATCATAGAATCATAGAATATCTCAAGTTGGAAGGGACACATAAGGATCATTAAGTCCAACTCCTGGCACCACACACATTTACCCAAAATTTTAGACCATGTGACTAAGTGCACAGTCCAAACACTTCTTAAACTCCACTAGGCTTGGTGCAGTGACTACTTCCCTTGGGAGCCTGTTCCAGTGTGCGACCACCCTCTCAGAGAAGAACCTCTTCCTGATGTCTAGCCTAAACCCCCCTTTCTCAGCTTGACACCATTCACTCAGGTCCTATTACTGGTGATTAAGGAGAATAGATCGGTGCCTGCCCCTCCACTCCCCCTTGCAAGGAATCTGTAGATCGTGATGAGGTCTCTTCTCAGCCTCCTATTTTGCAGGCTTAACAGGCCCAGTGCCTTCTGCCACTCCTCATACATCTTCCCCTCTAGACCCTTCACCATTTTCGTAACCCTCCTCTGGACACCTTCCAACAGTTTTACATCCTTTTTTGTACTGTGGTGCCCAGAACTGCACACAGTACTCAGGGTGAGGCTGCACCAGCGCATAGTAGAGCAGGACAATCACTTCCCTCAACTGACTAGCGATGCCATGCATGAGAGGTGTTACAACCTCTTGACCATCCTTGCATCCTTGTGTGGACTCACTCTAATAGCTTCATATCCTTCTCATACTGAGAACCCCAGAACTTAACACACTACTCTAGGTAGGGTCTCATGAGAGCAGAATAAAGGGGGAGAATCACCTCATCCATTCTCCACCCGGACTGTATTTGTGCTTGGAGTGCCCTGACCAGGTGCAGGACCTTCTGCTTGGCCTTGTTGAGCTTTATGAGTTTGCCACAGTCGTGGTTTTATTCCAGTGGGCAGCCGAGTTCCACCATGACCTCTCTCTTACTCCCCCTCCTCGAAGGGAAAGGAGGAGAAAATATGACACAAAAGGCTCAAGGGTTTAGATGAGGATGGGGAGATGACTCATCGATTATCATGATGGGCAAAATAGATTCAGAGTAGGGAGACAGTAAAATTTATTGCCTATTACTAACAAGCTAGAGAAGTGAGAAACAAAGGAAAGAAACCAAAAACGCCTTACCCCCATCCACCCTCTTCCACCTCGTCCCCCCAAGCGGTGCAGGGGAATGGGGGAATGGGGGCTGTGGTCAGTCTATAGCACTTTGTCTTCACCACTCCTTCTCGGTTGCTCTCTTCCCCTGTGCTGTGAGGTCCCTCCCATGGGATACTGTCCTTCCCAAACTGATCCTGCATGGGCTTCCCACAGGCAGCAGCTCTTCAAGAACTGCTCCAGACATGGCTCCGTACCACAGGGTCCATCAGTCAGGAGCAAACTGCTCCAACCTGGGGCCCCCATGGGCAGCAGCTCCTGCCAGGTCAGCTTCTCCTGCGTGGGCTCCTCTCCATGGGCTACAGGTGGATTTCTTTTTATTTTTTATTATTTTATTATTCTTTTTTTATTTATTTTTTTAATATTTATATTTTTATATTTTATTTTTATTCTTTTGTTGTTGTTATTTGTTTTCTTATTAGATTGACTTTACCTCAAGTGAAGAGTTCTTGCACTTTTTCTGTTTTTTGATTCATATGGTGGCAGTGAGCTAACGGCTCTATGGTTTTTCCCTGTCTGCCAGGTGCAACCAACAGCAGATGAGTCCTTGCTGAGCCCTCAGTCCCCATGCTGTGATCCTGACTTCAACACACTGAGCTAATGGAGAAACACGAAAAGCAATGATCTTTGCTGTCTATTCCTTGAAAATGTTCTTGACCACAGATTTTAAGAAGACATCAGCCTTCAAGCAGTGCCATGAGAAGATCTTTCCTGAGTACTGAAACACTTCTCTGGAGACCAGCTGTGCCACTGCCGTGCCCACTTCCTGTCCCTACCTGCAGTCCCAGCACAGCCCCACAGCAGCACTGGCACCAAGCTACAGGAGCAGCCAGGCCTGACTCCACCAGGAGGGCTCAGTAGGAGAGAGTGGCAGTGGCAAGAGAGCAACTCTGCATGCACCAAGTGCTGGTGCTCCCTGGCCATGCTGCTGGGATGGGACTCTTTTCCTCTGCACCCCTTGTCCTGGTTTCAGTTAGAATTAATTTTCTTCCTAGTAGCTGGTGGAATGCTGTGTTTTGGCTTAGGATGAGAAGAGTGCTGATAACACCCCGATGCTTTAATTGTTGTAGAGCAGTGCTTATACTAAGCCAAGGACATCTCAGCCTTTTGCTCTGTCCTGCCAACGGGCAGGCTGGGGGTGCAGTAAGAGCTGGGAGGGGACAGACCCAGGACAGGTGACCCAAACTAGCCAAAGGGGTATTCCATACCATCTGACGTCATGCTAAACAATATATAGGGGTGGCTAGCCGGGGGGAGGGGGCCGGACTGCTCGGGGTTAGGCTGGGCATCGGTCAGCGAGTGGTGAGCAATTGCATTGTGCATCACTTGTTTGTACATATTATTATTACTTTCCTATTATCACCATTGTATCATTATTATTATTATTGTTATTATTATTTTTGTTATTATTATTTTCCTGTCTTATTAAACTGTCTTTATCTCAACTCACGGGCTTCACTTTCCGTTTCTCTCCCCCGTCCCAGAGAGGGAGGGGGGAGGGTGAGCGAACGGCTGCATGGTGTTTAGCTGCCGGCCGGGTTAAACCACGACACAGTAGGAATGTTTCAGGGGACCATGTCAAAGGCTTTATAGAAGTCCAGGTAGATGACATTAGTAGCTCTTCCCTTGTGTGATGAGGAATATCAAAGAATAGAACATAACAGTGGAATTCCTTTATGTGTATAAAAACATATAAGTTTGTAGTTATATATATTTTTTGTGCTATCATGTCAAGGCCTCCAAAGAATATTACATATTTCTATATATTTCTGAAGACTATCATATACCCTTGGTGTAACATATCAAACAATGTCCTCACATTGAAGGAATAAACTGGCAGCATGAATGAGTACCTTAATCAAAGAAAATAGATGAAATGAAAATACCAGGGTTGATTAAATAAAGATTTTTAAATAACACCTTCCACACCTCCCAGCCTAATTGCTGACAAGACAGCAAGAGAAGCTAAAACGTCCTTAACTTAGTATAAGCACAGCTCATTAGAAGCCAAAAGACTCATGTGTTATTTTCATCAAAAATCCAAAGTAAAGAATCAGATGAGTCTCTACAAAGAAAATTAACTCTATGCCACCCCAAACCAACTGAAACCCTTCCCTCAGCAGGGTTAGGGAGATCCCTCCCTGTCCTTGTATGAGTGTTCTGCCTGAAACCAGGACATTGGAAGGTGATTTCCCAGACATCGTATTTTTTTTAATGTGAGGAAAATATCATCCTGGAAATGAGTTTCTTTCCCCAGCCATGGGAGGGAACATCAGTGATTGTTTTAGTCTGTTTCAAAGCTGGTTCCCCTGGAGACCCAGGGACATCTCAAGGGACACAAGAGAGGGCAGAGACAACGAGGCCTTGGGCTGGCGCTGTGCTGCTGAGCTGGGCTGGGCTCCTGGGCCCAAGGGGATCTGCTGGCAAGCGGGCAGCACTGCAGAGAGACAGCTCTGCCCAGGAGCAGCTCCTCTGCACAGCAGGGCTGTGGGCACTGCCTGCAGGGGACAAGGGCAGCTGAGAGAAGAGACAGAGATGTTAAAGGCAGTGTGAAAGGGAAATGTTGAGAGCTCACTGTGGGAGAAATCTTCAGAGCCCTGAACAGGGTAAGTGTCTGTGTGAGGGTAGGCAGGTGCAGTATCATAGAGGATTCTCCTACAGCTGCCACTTCTATGGCTGGTAGGACATGTCACAGGGCTGTGCTGGCTTTTTTAGTGTGGAGGACAGGGATATTCCATGGATCAATGATGACCTGCCAAAGCTGTCAGAGGGACAGGACATGAAGGTTCCTTCTCACGGGACTGCCTACATCTGGGGTGCAGGCACGGGTGGCCAGGGCTGTGGTGCAGAGCAGGGTCCCTGCTGTGCCCCAGGGGCTGTGTGCCAGGGTAGGGCCTTAGCTGCCTGCCAGGCTTAGCACTCAGCCTGCCTGAGGATTGGCCCAGGACGCTGCAGGGAGAAGCTGTGGGTGGAAGGAGCCCCCTAACAAGGGCAGGACAGGGCAGGGTGCTGCTGGTGCCCAGAGGCTGCTGCCTCATGCAGGCAGCTCACAGCTTCGCAGCACCCACAAGATATCTCTGGGGGTGATTCTTGACAGAGAAGACCAACTCCTGCATTACCTGTAGGGAAGGCAGTGTCTGGGGACTCTGCTTTCACTTTCCTGCCCTGAAGAGCAGTCAGAAGAATGCTAATGAAGTTGTAAGGTTGTGTCAGTCACGAAGGATATTAGACCATTACACTCAAAGGGATCTGTAGGTCTGTGAGGAACCTCACGTTTTTCCTCCACACTCTTTAGCCTATATACAGCACCAACAACACCTTCATTGTTTCCTAAAGGTTTGTTGGATGTCCTGCTCAACACCTAAAATAGGGAAATGCCTTTGGCCATTGGTATTTAGCAGATTGACTAGGGCAGTACTGATTCTGGATGAGCTTGCAGAGGATCTCTCTGGTCCTTATGTACCCTTAGGAAGTAAACCTGAAAACTAGAGGCAAAAGAATGTCTTCCTCAAAGGGAAGTAGCAGTCTGTCTTACTGAGGAGGTTTCGATAAAACAGAATACATAGGTTTAGCTCAGAGATGTCTCTCTAACTTTTCTCTGTCTTTTCCACCACTGGAAGACAACCATGCCCTGAGGCAGCAAATGTCCAACAGCAGCTTCCCCACAGAGTTCCTCCTCCTGCCATTCGCAGACACACACGAGCTGCAGCTCCTGCACTTTGGGCTCTTCCTGGGCATCTACCTGGCTGCCCTCCTGGGCAACGGCCTCATCCTCACAGCCGTAGCCTGCGACCGCCGCCTCCACACCCCCATGTACTTCTTCCTCCTCAACCTCGCCCTCATCGACATGGGATCCATCTCCATCACTGTTCCCAAAGCTATGGTGAGTTCCCTCTGGGACACCAGGACCATCTCCTATGCAGGTTGCACTACCCAGGTTTTTTTCTTTGTTATGTTTGTAGCAGCAGAGTTTTATACTCTCATAATCATGGCTTATGACCGCTACATTGCTATCTGCAAACCCCTGCACTATGGGACAATAATGACCAGCAGGACTTGTGTCAACATGGCAGTAGCTGTCTGGGGCTGTACTTTTCTCTATGCTGTGCTGCACACTGCCAATACATTTTCCCTCCCCCTCTGCCAAGGCAATGCCCTGGACCAGTTCTTCTGTGAAATTCCCCAGATCCTCAAGCTCTCCTGCTCAAATGCCTACCTCAGAGAAGTTGGGCTTCTTTTTGTTAGTGCTGTTTTAGCATCTGGCTCTTTTGTTTTCCTTGTGCTGTCCTATGTGCAGATCTTCAGGGCTGTGCTGAGGATCCCCTCACAACAGGGCCGGCACAAAGCCTTTTCCACATGCATCCCTCACCTGTCTGGGGTCTCCCTGTTCATCGTCACTGACATATTTGCCTACCTGAAGCCTCCCTCTATGTCCTCCTCCTCCCTGAATCTTTTGCTGGCAGTTCTGTACTCGGTGGTGCCTCCAGCAGTGAACCCCCTCATCTACAGCATGAGGAACCAGGAGCTAAAAGATTCAGTGCGGAAACTGATGACTGGATGATTTTCAGAACCAATAAATTGCATGTTATCTTCTGCATATTACTCATAATGTAACTCATTATAGGTCCAGATTTTGTTATTATTATTTTATTTTTTTGGTGTGTGTCTGTGTTTCTTCTTTATTTTCTGTACTTCTAATAGTGTCTTCTGCAAAGAATATTTATTCTTCATCCCCATCTATTTAAGTATTTTCCTGTTTTGTTTGACTCAAAGGCTTGGTGTAAATGAGGAACCAGTCTTTCCTTGTTATTTAAATATAAGAAAGAACCCTGCAGTAACTTGCTTGCCTGAGATCCTTCCCCAGAGACCTGTGGTAGAGCTGCAGAGGCACTTGGCTTTGTGCACAGGTTGAGGGAAAAAGAGTCCTGGCACAGCAGCACTGCCATGGAGCCAAACAGCTTGGTCTTTCCCAAGCTGCTCTCCCTTTCACCTCCTGTGCTCTCCTTCAGAGCCCTTGTGTTGCTGTGAGGAATGATTGCTCTTGTCGCTTGCTCACCGTGCTGCTGTTTGGCAGTCCTGTGTCCACAGGCAGGGACAGGCCAGGGGCACTTCTCTAGCACAGCTGGCTCTGCACCAGCATTTTCAGCATAAGAGGGGATCTGCTGAGGGCAGTGCCTGAAGGCTCAGCTCCTCTCCTGGATATTACTAAAGGATGGACTCAAAGAGGCTCCTTTCTTTGCTTGTTTATCTGTGGGCTCATGGGGATGAGATTAGAGTCCCAGGATCAGTATTTAGTCAGGGAGGGGGTTGATTCTGGAATTGCCTGCTAGTACCCAGCACCCATATAAATGGTGACTTCACCTGCCTGCATCCGCCACATGCAACAGGGCTGATGGCAGGCAGGCATCTTTCTGGAAGGAAGCAGGAGCTGTCAGGAGGGCCCAGGGGATTTGCAGGGACAGCATGTGCCAGGGAGTCAGCAAGGCATGGAGCCCACCCACATTGCACAAGCATGTCCAAGGTGGAACAGCCCAAAGAGAAAGTACTAAATCTGTCTGTGAACTCCAAGGAAAACACGAGGCATCGGGAAAACTCTTCTGAAGTAGAAGAGAAGTTGTGCCCTTCGGGCAGAGTACCAGAGGGATTGTGCAGGGCATCCCCTGCACCCAGTGCTCCTGGAGGAGCTGGGAAGAAGCCTCCTGAGCACAACAGCTCCTTGCAGCCCTGTGGATGCTGGCTGTGAGGTCACTTCTGTCCAAGCACCTGGCTGGCCAACAGCAGGAAGGCAGAGCCCCTGAGGTCATAAATGCCCTCAGAAAGCTGCCCCCAACAGGGTGACACATTCGGGAAGGTCAAGGGAGAGCTGAGAGAATAAAGGAGGGAGATCTGGGGGAGAGAAGAGGGGTTTGGCTATGAGAAAGGAAAGATTTGGAAGAGGTGAGAGGGGTCCAGGTAAGGCCGCTGCTGCTGCAACACTCACTTCGAAAATATATACGTTATGGCAAGTTTTCTAACCAATAACCTTAAAACATAATGCTAACCTAGTGCTAAATACTATCCCTCACCCCAAAAGGAATCCACCACTCTAAACCCCAACCTCATTTCCTACCTTGAAGTCAAACCCCATACACATTACTTGTTACCATTAGACTTAACATATTACTCTTGCTATTCCCTAGTTCTTAATCCCTACAATTATAGTGCTAGATATCATCCCTTAGCAAGGTACATAATAAAGCCCTAACCAGAGATCTATCTCATACCCTAAATACTGTCTATCCAATGCAGAATACACAAGGCTTGCTCTGAGACTCTGTTCAATCCCTAATCTGAAAGGAAATACCTAATCCTTAGACCCTAACCTAAACGCCTAATCCTCAAAGCCCTCATTCCTGCCCTCTTATCACAAAATTGAAGCAATTTGGCTGCATGATTCTGGGCATCAGAGAAGCTGAAAGGCCATCAGGAGATGTATGGTCTTGGAAGATGACAACGACCTTGTTTTTATTGCATTAGGTGCTAGGCGTCAATGAGGGTGCCAGGTTTGGATGTTCTTAGAGGGTGTCGATTGTGCTTTAGAAACACTGAATCCAGTCGGAAGCAGTTGGCTTTGGTGCAGACTGTGAGGTGACTTCTGCCTCTGGAGCTGAGAGGCTAGCAGCAGGAGGATGGCTGGGCAAGGGACTGGGAGGTCCCATCTTTCTGAAGTAGCTGCCAGGTCAACCCTTGCCTCCTGGCTGGCAGACGGGCCTTTTAGGCTCACATCTCCCAGCGTCTGTCACAGGCCAGCAGAAGGCACCTGTCTGGTGTGGTGCTTGTATGATGCCCTCTGCCCAATTACCTGAAAGGCCCATGCAGTAGCAGCCTTGGCAGTGGGTTGTCAAGTGTCTTGTGCCTGTGTACATGACTGGGGAACAGCATGCATGTGGCTTAGTTGGATCTTTCTGAGTAGCTGAAAGGCCACCAGGAAGGCCACATGGACTGGAAGATCACGGTGAGGTTCCTTCTGTCTGATCGGCTGACAGGCCCCAGGAAGGCTGATGGGTGTGGATGCCTGTGTGATGAATGGTTTCTGAGATGTTGGAAGTTTTGTTGGTCATGGTATACTGCATGTGAGAGAAAACCTGTCTCAAAAGAAAGCTTTTGTGATGGAGTTAAGGCATGAGAGGGAAGATAAGTGATTGGAAAGGGTGTGCTATAGTGTCAGAAGTCACCTGGAGGGAATCTGTTATCAGTCCATGAGTTTGTGTTTCAGGGCACAGCTGGAGCAGGTACAGACATCAATGAAAGTGCCTAAATGTCAAGGAGAAAGCAAGGTGAGAAAGCAAGATGGATGTTTGCATCCTGAAGGGGAACAGGGACAGATGTGGGACATCATAGGAAAGCCAGCAGTGGAGATGGACAACTGCACTGGCAAGGCTAGACTTAACCAAGAAAACAAAGTGTTATAAATAGCTCAGTCCCAAATTAGGATTATAATCAAAGTTTACAAAGTTAAACTACAAAGTTTATTTATTAAAGGAATAGAGGTAAGCAAACAGCGCTGGGTGCCCCAGGAGTCTCCGCTCCACCAGGACGCACACCAGTTACATCAAGTAGCTGATTTTTATGCTCCTAGACTAATACATATTCATTACTACTTCTAAAAAAAAATGGGTTATTATAATTAGCTTCTGGGATCCAGTCCCTCCTACTGGAGCATGTGCATCAGTCTCCGCTGGTCCCCCTGGGGGTCTCTGGGGGCCTTTCATGCTGAAGGCTCGTAATCTTCCTCTCAGTTTTTTTTTCTTGTCATTCCCCTTTGTATTCCTTGGCAGCATGTCAAAAGCTTACACAGCGTCCCCTGCAAGTTTTGTCTCCTAGCCATCCTTCAGCTTCTTCTTTCTTCTCCTTAATATCCTGGCCACCTGGCCAGATATCAGGGGCTTGCATAGTGTCCCATTCAGAAGCCATAACAGTCACTAGTTTTTAGCAGTTGTTCTGAAACCCCCAGACATCAGAGACTTCAAAGAAAGAACATACAAATACAAATAGCTCTCTATTGACACTTCACGAGTTGTTAAAACATTCCTCACAGGCCATTCACAGGGACACTCCAGTCACATCTATAGCAGTGCTAAATCAACCACAAAGAAGGCAAGAAGGCTGTAACTGTTAGGAATAAGAGTTTGGAATCAGTAACAAAAGCAAATAGGCTCATGGATTTGAGGACTATTTCTGAAGATTTGATAAATTGACTGTAATGAGGGGGAGACTGGGACACGGGGAGGAAAGAGAAGAAACCACATCTGTGGAAGAACTAAATTGCCAGTACAGGACCCAGAGACAGACAGAACTGTTCTCTATTGACACAAATTGTTAAAACATTCCTTTGCAAGGTACAAGAACTATATCCATTAACCATTCTGTTTGTCTTAGACTTGTGGTTATACAAGGGTATGTAAGACAGACGATCACATTCATCATACCATGTGGCCCTAGCATTGTTCCATACTGACAGGAATCAGATGAACGTATCTCACAATGAGATTGAGAAGGGATCTTATCAGCCTTTAGAAATACTTGATGGGACAATGTAAAGTGGATGGGGCCAAGCTCTTCTCAGTGGTGGTGAGTGATAGGACAAGGGGTAATGGGTGTAAATTGAATGACAGGAGATTTCATTGTCATATGAGGAAGAACTTCTTTACAGTTCAGGTGAGAGAGCACGAGAACAGACTGCCCGAAGAGGCTGTGGAGACTCCTTCTTTGGAGATACTCAAAATCCACTTGGATGTGATCCTGTGTAACATGCTCTAGGTGAGCCTGCTGGAGCAGGGGCGTTGGAATAGATGATCTCTGGAGGGCCCTTCAACCATTCAGTAATTCTGTGAAATAAATAAAAACATGTTGTGTTGTCGGTGTGTAAGAAGTCTTCATTTTCAGAATTTTGTAGATTGTCTAGAAGATCTCATGATTTTTTTCATAGGTCTGGGACATGTCCCAGCAAGATGAGGACACTCCCTCTATGCAAATATAAATGTATATAGATATTTCCAAAAATGCATGTCCTCCCAATAACTTAAATGGAGATATTGTATCTCCCAAACATACTTATGTTGGCATATTTCACATCTACGTTTCATATCTAAATGGACTTGGGAGCAATAAATTCTTTAGAGGTTGAATAGATCCTGCCTTTACTTCTTTGCCATTGGGCTACAGCTGGTAGCAGTTTCCTCATATCACCTCTGTTTATGACCCAGAGAAATCTGACACCACAAATGTCACTCAGTGTCACTCTGGCACCTCCAATGTCACCTGGTGTCTGCATCTCAGCAGCTCCCTCCTGCCCTCCACCTCCATTCGATGTGCTGGGAGCTGAGACACGCAGCTGACATGCAGATGTCTGGTGTGCGCCCATCTAAACCACGGCAAGAGGAAATGGCTGTGGAATTCCATGAGGCATGGGAGAGGCATCTAAGCCCCCTCTAGCCTCTGGACAGCAAAAAAAAAAAAAAAAAAAAAAAAAAAGGAGATGCCTTGCTTGATTCAGATGGAACACTTCCCTCAGCAGAGGGAAGGCAGATCTCTCCCTGTCCTTGTGTGGGTGCCCTGCCTAAAACCAGGACTTGAAAAGGTGCTTCTTGGACCTCATATTTTTTCTGATATGAGAAATGACAGTGCTGGAAATCAGTTTCCTTCCCCAGTGCAGGGAAGTAACATCAGTGATTGCTTCAGATTCCAAGTATGTTCCCCTGGAGGCCCAGGGACTTGTCAAGAGCTCCCTATGCTGATGAGCTGGGCCGGGCTCCTGGGCACAAGGGGAGCAAGTGGGCAGCACTGCAGAGAGACAGCTCTGCCTAGGAGGAGCTCCTCTGCATAGTGCAGGGCTGGGGGCACTGCCTGCAGGGGACAAGGGCAGCTGAGAGAAGGGAGGGAGATGTTAAAGGCAGTGTGGAGGGGGGATGCTGAGAGCTGACTGTGGGAGAAATCTTCAGAGCCCTGAACAGGGTAAGTCTGTGGCTGCAGGGCAACACAGCTGTTGTTCCTGGTGCCATCTGCAGATTTGCTGGCAAATCCCACAGCCTGTAGGAGCTTTCAGGAGGATTCTCAGAATTTCTTTGGAGAAGAAAATGACAAGTTCCAGAGCAGGGACTACCTGCCAAGGCTGTCAGAGGGACAGGACACGAGGGTTCCGTCTCATGGGGCTGGCTGCAGGCTGTGTAGCCACAGTGCAGGCAGGAGTGGCCAGGGCTGTGGTGCAGAGCAGGGTCCCTGCTGTGCCCCAGGGGCTGTGTGCTGGGGCAGGGCCTCTGACGCCTTCCAGGCTCAGCACTCAGCCTGCCTGGAGAGCTGCCCAGGGCGCTGCAGGGAGAAGCGGTGGGTGGAAGTTTATACCTCCAGTACTTTGTCCCGTTCAGCACTCCCCCATACTAGAGAGACATAGAACTACTGGAGCAAGTTCATAAGAGGGCTACTAAAATGAGATTATTAGATGACTGTAGCTCCTGTTGTATGAGGACTGGGTGAGAGAGCTGTGCCTCTTTAGCTTTGAAAATAGAAGAATGAAGGGAAACCTCATTAATGTATATGAATATCTGAGGGGAGGGTGTTGAGAGCATGGAGCAAGTTTATTTTCATTTGTGCCCAAAGACAGCACGAGAGACAATGGGCACAAACTGAAGCACAGGAAGCTCCAGCTGAATATGAGGGAGCACTTCTTTACTGTGAGGGTGACAGAGCCCTGGAATGGGTTGCCCAAAGAGGTTGTGGAATCTCCTCCTCTGAAGATATTCAAAACCTGCCTGGGTACCATTCTGTGCAATGTGCTTTAGGTGATCCTGCTTGGTGGGGGGATTGGACTAGATAATCTTCAGAGGTCCATTCCAACCCTGGACATTGTGTGATTGTGTGAAGGAGGCCTTCTGACATGGCAGGACCTTGCTGCTGCCCAGAGGTTGCTGCCTAAGGCAGGCTGCTCACAGCTCCACAACACCCCAGGGCATCTTGGGGGGAGATTCTTGACAGGGAAGACCAAGGCAGGAGCTTCCTGAAGGGAAAGCACTCTCTAGGATCTCTGCTTTCACTTTCCTGCTAAGGGGGCAATCACTGGGATCATAATGGAATTGTCAGGTTTGTATCAGTGACTGAACCTCAGAGATCATTACACTGAAATAGAATTGCAGGTCTGTGAGGAACCTTCTAATTTCCCTTCACAGCCCTTAGCCTACAGACAGCACCAAAAACATCTTCATTGTTTCTTGTGGGATTGTGGGATATCCTGCTCAACACTTGCAAATAGGGAGATGCCTCTGGCTAGTGGGCACCTGAGATACATCTCTGGTTCTCTTTACCAGACACTGTAGGAAAGTACAAACTCCTGCTGAGCCCAGAGAGGATCTGCCTGATCTCTGAGACAACTTTAAACTCAAAAAAAAAAAAAAAAAAAAAAAAAAAAGAGAGCTCACAAGGAAGAGGCAGCGTGTCTTGTTGAGCAGCTTTCTGTGAAGAATGGTAGAGGTTTTGCTCGAATAAGTCTCTAACTTATCTCTGTCTTTTCCTCCACGGATAGGCAACCATGTGCAGAGGCAGCAAATGTCCAACAGCAGCTTCCCCAATGAGTTCCTCCTCCTGCCATTTGCAGGCACACACGAGCTGCAGCTCCTGCACTTCGGGCTCTTCTTGGGCATCTACCTGGCTGCCCTCCTGGGCAACGGCCTCATCCTCACAGCTGTAGCCTGCGACCACAGCCTCCACACCCCCATGTACTTCTTCCTCCTCAATCTCGCCCTCCTCGACCTGGACACTATTACCACCACTGTTCCCAAAGCCACGGCCAATTCCTTGTGGGATACCACGACCATTTCCTATGCAGGTTGTGCTACCCAGGTGTTTATGTTTGCTTTCTTTCTCACAGCAGAGTTTTATCTTCTTACCATCATGGCTCATGACCACTATATGGCCATCTGCAAACCCCTGCACTACGGGGCAATAATGGACAGCAGAACCTGTGCCAAAATGGCAGCAGCTGCCTGGGGCAGTGGCGTTTTCAATGCTGTGCTGCACACTGCCAATACCTTTTCCCTCCCCCTCTGCCAAGGTAATGTCCTGGACCAATTCTTCTGTATGATTCCCCAGATCCTCAAGCTCTCCTGCTCAGGTGCCTACCCCAGAGAGATTGGCCTTGTTGTGTTCAGTTCCTGTTTATTTTTTGGGTGTTTTGTTTTCATTCTTTTCTCCTACGTACAGATCTTCAGGGTCGTGACTAGGATCCCCTTGCAGCAGGGCCGGCACAAAACCTTTTCCACGTGCCTCCCTCACGTGGCTGTGGTCTCCCTGTTTCTCAGCACTGCCTTTTTAGCCTACATGAAGCCCCCCTCCATGTCCTCCTCATCCTTGAATCTTTTGCTGGCAGTTCTGTATTCGGTGTTGCCTCCAGCAGTGAACCCCCTCATCTACAGCATGAGGAACAAGGAGCTCAAGGATGCGGTTTGGAAACTGATGACTGGAGGCTTTTCAGAACCAATTAAATGCCTGCCTTCTTTGGTATATCAGTCATAATATAACTCAATACAGGACCAGATATAATTCTTTTTCTTTGTTTTTCTTTACTTCTAATATAGTTGTCCACAAAGAAATGTTTTTCAAACCCTTCCACTTCAGTATCTACCTTGGGTGTTTCCAAGACTTGGTATAAGTAAGGTGTATTTATAGTGTGTTTGAGATGTATTTAAATAAAAGAAAAGACCCTGCTGAGACTTGTTTGCTTGAGATCCTTCCTTAGAGACATGTGGTGGAGCTGCAGGGGGACTTGGCTGTGTTCAGAGGTCGAAGAGGAAAAGAGTCCTGGCACAGCAACACTGCCAGAGAGTCCCAGGGCTTGGTCTTTCCTGAGCTGCTCCCCTTCCACACTCTCATTCGGAGTCTTTGTGTTATTGTGAGGACTGATTGCTCTTGTCACTTGCTCACTGTGCTGCTGTGTGGCAGTCATGTGTCCAAACGCAGGGCAGGCCAGGGGCACTTCTCTAACACAGCTGACTCCATACCAACATCTCCAGCATAAAGGGGGATCGGCTGAGGGCAGTGCCTGAAGGCTCAGCTCTTCTCCCAAAGCTGGTCTCATGGATATTTCAAAGGGACGGACTTGGACGAGGCTCCATGCTTTGTTTATTTCTCTTCTATTAATCTCTGACTCTGAAGAAGGCCAGGTACCTGTGCACATCCTCCATGGCCAAAGAACCACTCGTGTGGGAGGCAGTCAGTGGCAGTGTCCCCCTCGAGCTAGCTCTGCTTTCCCAGCCTGACCAGCACGGCCCTGCAGAGTGCCCGCATGGCTCCACGGAACACAACCCCCTTACTCTGCAGAGCAGCACTGCCAGCTCAGGGAATGTGGGCAGCATGGGCAGGGGCTGCAGGAATGACTCCTCAGGTCAGCCCAGACGTTCTGGGCTGGGGCAAGGCTGTGTGGGACATGGCGTGTCTCGGGAGCAGAGCAGGGCTCTGTGTGTGTGCAGTGGTGCTGCCTGAGGATCCCCAGGGCCAGCAGTGTGGTGCTGTGCTGTGCTGGGGAGGGAGGCTGGGCTGGGGGGCTGCAGGCTCCCTGTGGGAGGGAAAAGCTTTGGAGGCAGGGTGGAAAGCAGGGAGAGGAAATTGCAGTAGAAGAGAGGCAACCATTGATCTCCCATTCTCCATTTGCTGCTTTGGAGCCATCCCAGCCTGAGCTGTTCTGCTGGAATGGGCTGGGCTGTGAAAAGGTCAGGGAATTTTGGAGAGCTGGCGAGGGTCTGGACTAGGCTGGCCACCTGGTAGGAAAAGAGAGGACCAGAAGTGCAAAGGTTGGGCTGGGCCCTTGTTCTCTGGACACCCTGGCAGATGCTGCCCCAGGACAATGGTCCCAGAGCAGCCCCTCACAACCACCATCGCGAGCACTAGGCTCTTGCCCTAGCTCACACAGGTGGTTTGTTCCTCCAGCTACGAACACTAAATGACTACATCTGAAGCCTATGTTTGTCTTGTCCATCTGAGACAGCCTATGGTGTGGGTGTGGTGAGATGAACTTGAATGAGCCCAAGTGCCATCAGCTGTTTCTTAAGGGTGCCATCATATCCAGTGGGACAGAGAGAGTCTCAAGGTCAATTCCCATTTGGAGGTATGGTCCTATTGAAAACCAGCTGAATAAAGCAATGCATCATGAAAAAACCAGCTGAATAAAGCAATGCAGTCACAAGTGGTGCCCCTCAGGGGCCAGCCTTGGGCCCAATGTTTTTCAACATCTTTATCAATTACATAGATGATGGAATCGAGTGCACCCTCAGCAAGTTTGCAGATGACACCAAGCTGAGTGGTGCGGTCGAAACAGTGGAAGGAAGGGATGCCATCCAAGAGGGACCTGGACAGACTGGAGAAGTGGGCCCATGGGAACCTAATGAGGTTCAACAAGGCCAAGTGCAAGATGTTGCACTTGGGCTGGGGCAATCCCAGGTATTCATATCGACTGAGAGAAGAAGAACTTGAGAGCAGACCTGCATAGAAGGACCTGGGGGTCCTGATGGATGAGAAGAAGGGCATGAGCCAGAAGTGTGTGCTTTCAGCCCAGAAGGCCAAGTATGTCCTGGGCTGCATTAAAAAAGGGGAGTCCAGCAGGGAGAGGGAGGTGATTGTCCCCCTCTACTCTGCTCTTGTCAGACCCCACCTGGAATACTGCGTGCAGGCCTGGGACCCCCAGCACAAGAAGGATGTGGAGATCTTGGAAGGCATCCAGAGGAGGACCACGAAGATGATCAGAGGGCTGGAGCACCTCTCCTGTGCAAAAAACACCTCTCCTATGCCTCATTGCAGCCATCCAGTACATAAAGGGCGTGTATAAACAGGAGGGGAAATGCCTGTTTACATGTGTTGATAATGATAGGACAAGGGGGAATTGTTTTAAACTAAAGCAGGGGAGATTTAGGTTAGAAATTAGAAGAAAGTTTTTCACTCAGAGGGTGGTGAGGCAATGGAACAGGTTGCCCAGGGAGGTTGTGGATGTCCCATCCCTGGAGGCATTCAAGGCCAGGCTGGATGCAGCTTTGGGCAGAGAGCTCTAGTGGCTGGCAACCCTGCTCAGAGCAGCAGTGCTGAAACTAGATGATCTTTAAGGGCCTTTTCAACCCAGGCCATTCTAGGATTCTATGATTCTATGACTTTCACACCAACTCCTTTGCTGAAGAGTTCATGACTTTTTCCTAAACTATATATACAGTTCTTGATTCACTTTTCTACAAAGAGGTGGTCATTTCTTTCAGTATGACCTGGACTTGCTAAAGGCAGCATCGGGAAACATGAGTCTGGACATGTGGGAGGCCTTCTGAAGCATGAGCTGGTTGGCAGGCACAGTACCTGAGGGATTGTACAGAGCATCCCCTGCACCCAGTGCTCCTGGGTGTGCGGGGAAGAGGCCTCCTGAGCACAACAGCTCCTTGTAGCCCTGTGGATGCTGGCTGTGAGGTCACTTCTGTCCCAGAAGCTGGCTGGCCAACAGCAGGAAGGAAGAGCCTCTGAGGTCATAAATGTCATCAGAAAGCTGCCCCCAACAGGGTGACACATTTGGGGAGTCAGGGGAAATCTGGGAGAATACAGCTAGGAGATTTGTGGGAGAGAAGATTGGTTTGGCTAATAGAAAGGAAAGATTTTGAAGAGGTAAGAGAGGTTCAGGTAAGGCTCATGTTGCAGCAACACTTACTAGGACAACTTTCATCTCAAGCCCTGGCAATATTTCTAACCAGGAACATTAAAGCCTAGTGATACCCTAACTGCGATGCTTCACCATGGAAGGAATCTAATCCCTTACCTCAAAACCTACCTTTATATTAAACCCCAAACACATCAGCTGTTACGGTTAATCTTAATCTATTGCTTTTACTAATCCCTAGCCCTTAATCGCTAACATTAAATTGCCATCCTTAACACCAACCCTCATCCCATAACAAAGCACATAATGAAACCCTAACCAAAGATCTAGCTCATACCCTAAACATTGACTGTCTACCCAAAGCAGAACTCAGAAGCATCCCTCTAAAACGCTGCTCAGTCCCTAACCTGGAAGGCAAAATCTAATCCCTAAACCCTAACCTGAACACCTGATCGTCACATACCTTGTTCTTGCACTCTTATCACAAAATTGAAGTGGTTTCACCCCATGAGGCTAGGAAGGGTTGGAGAGGTCCTGCAGCAATTGCTTGGTCTTGGAAGAGGTGACATGGATCTGGTCAGGTCATAGGGCTCAAGGAGGAGATGGGTGGGGATTTTCTGCTGAGGTCAGCTGTGCCTCGGGATCTCAGGAGGCAGCAGGATGCCCATGGCTGTGCAGGTGGGTGTCAGGGAACTTCTGCCTGAGGGCCTGATGTACCACCTTCAGGCACATGGCTGGTGTATGCGTGTGGCATTTAAGTTGTCATAAAGAACTAAGGAGCCGCAGACATGCAGCTAGCGTCAATATTTATTTCAAAGTCATTCCTAACCTAGTACCTAACAGAGCTTCCATGTAGTAGTCTGCTCTCCATCAGAGAAGCTGAAAGGCCATCAGGAGCTCTATGGCCTTGGATGATGACAACGACCTTGCTTTTATTGCATTAGGTGCTGGACGTCAAGGAGGGTGCTAGGTTTGGATGTCCTTATATGATGTCCAGTCAGAAATGGTTGGCTTTGGTGGGGACTGTGAGGTCACTTCTGCCTCTGGAGCTGAGAGGCCAGCAGCAGGAGCATGGCTGGGCAAGGGACTGGGAGGTCCCATCTTTCTGAAGTAGCTACCAGGTCAACCCTTGCCCCTTGGCTGACAGATGGGCTTTTAGGCTCACATGTCCCAGCATCTCTCACAGGCCAGTAGAAGGCACCTGTCTGGCATGGTGCTTGTGTGATGCCCTCTGCCCAAGTACCTGAAAGGCCCATGCAGAACTGGCCTTGGTTGTGTTTTTTTAAGTGTATTGTGCCTGAGTATATGACTGGAGAGAGACAGGCATGTGGCTTGGTTGCTTCTTTCTGAGGAACTGAAAAGCCAGCAGGAAGGCCACGTGGCCTGGAGGATCATGGTGAGGTTCCTTGTGTCTGGTCAGCTGACAAGCCACAGAAAAGCTGATTGGTGAGGAGGATTCCTGTGTAAAGAATGGTTTTTGAAGTGTTGGAACTTTCCTTGGTCATGGGAAACAGCATGTGAGAGAAAACCTGCCTTAAAGGAAAGCTTGGGTGCTGGAGATAAGGCTTGAGAGAGAAGATAAGATAGTGGAAGGGATGTGAAAAATCATCAGAGGTGACCTGGAGGGAATCTCTTGTCCCTCCATGACATAGTGTTTCAGGGCACAGCTGGAGAGGGTACAGACATCAATGAAAGCACGGAAATGTCAAGGGGTGAGCAAGGTGGGAAAGCAAGATGGATGTTTGTAAAATGCAGTGAAACAGGGGCAGGTGCGGAACAGCATAGGACAGCCAGCAGTGGAGAGGGACAAGGGCACTGGGAAGGCGAAACATAGCCAGGAAAACCAAGGTCTTGTCCTCCTGGCTCAGGCAGGTCTCCCTGCCACTGAGGCCTAGGAGGACACATGTTGTCTTCTTACCAATGGGCCTCTATCCCCACTTTGCACGTCCAAAGGGAGGCCAGGAAGTGTCACACAACTGTCTTTCACTTGGCACTGCATACCACATGTTCCACTGCCTGAGGAAGAGCCCAGAGCCCTATGTGAGGGACAGGACCTCTCTGCCCAGGCCTGGCAGCAGGCCTTGGCCTTTCTGCTTGATGAAACAAACCTAGCATTTTCTCAGCCTCAGAGCCACCTGCACAGGGCCTTTGCCTACCTGTAATCATGGCCTCCTATTTCCTGCTCTAAGGAGTCCATGAGTCTTTGTCAGAAATGGCCCTTTGCAGGGCCTGAAGCTGTAGCCTGTGGAGAGGAGCCCACACAGGAGCAGGAGCCAGGAGCTGCTGCCCATGGAGGACACAGGTTGGAGCAGTGTGCTCCTGAGGGATGGACCCCATGGTACGGACCCATATCTGAAGCAGTTCTCGAGAAGCTGTTGCCTGTGGGAAGCCCATGCAAGATCTGTTTTGGAAGGACAGTATCCTGTGGAAGGGACCCCATGTTGGAACAAGGGAAGAGAGTGACCGATAAGGAGAAGTGGAGATGAAATGCTATAGACTGACCGCAGCCCCCATTCCCCCATTGAAGAGGGTGGATCAGGGGAAGGTGTTTCTGGGCGTCTTTATTTTGTTTCTCACCTCTCTAGTTTGTTAGCAATAGGCAATAAATTTTACTATCTGTCTCCCCACTCTGAGTCTGTTTTGCCCATCAAAATAACTGCTGAGTGATCTCCCTGTCCTTATCTCAACCTTTGAGCCCTTTGCATCTTATTTTCTCCCCCTTTCCCTTTGAGGAAGGGGGAGTGATAGAGTGGTTGTGTTGGAGCTCAGCCGCCCAACAAAGAAAAATCACCACAACTTGGAAGAGGTGATCCTTGAAGACCAAGCAGCTTCCTTGGGCCCCTCTTTCCTGAAGGGCTTTGTCCCATAGGACTCTACAAAGGAGATGCCCAAAGAGGCCAAAGTCTGCTCTCTTGAAGTCCAGGGAATTGAGATTGCTGTGCTCCATCCTTGCTGCACTTAGCAGCCTAAACTGCACCATTTCATGGCCACTGCAGCCCAGGCTGCCCTTGAGCTTCACATTCCCCACCAGTCCCTCCTTATTGTTGAGAATGAGGTCCAGCATAGCACTTCTCTTCGCTATCAATGGAAGAAGAAAGGTATCATTAATGCATAACAGGGCCTTACTGGATTGACTGTGCCCTGCTGTGCTGTCCCTTCAGCAGATACCAGGGTGGTTGAAGTCCCCCCTGAGGACCAGGGCTTTTGAATGCGAGGCTGCTTCTATGTGTTTACAGAGGGCCTCACCTGCTGGTCTTGCTGATCAGGTGGCCTGCAGCAGACTCCCACTATAATGTCCCCTGTCCCTACCCTCTCTTTACTCCTGACACATCAGCTTGCTGTCAGATCCTCACTCATCCCTAAGCAGGGCTCCATGCACTCCAGTTGCTCACACACATAGAGGCCACACTGAACTGAAGCAACTGAACAAGGTCCTGTGGGTTTGTGGCAGTGTGTGAGGGGAGCTCAATCACACAAGGATCATCACATGGATCAAGGGTTTCCAGCTGGGGATGAGATGCCACAAATGGATAGGTGCACTGCACAAGGGTACCTAAGCCCTCCCCATCCCTGCCTGTGTGTCCTATTTGTTATTGGCCATGAACAGAGTTTTCCAGAGGGAATATTTGCACCTCTCAGTGACAGTCAAACTCTCTTAGGAATAACTGTAATTCTGTACTCAGCCTCTCTCTGCTGTTTCAAAGGGATATTTGGCAATTATTTCAGTTGACTTTAAAGTATGTTCTGCAAAAGTGACTCTTGCTTTGCAGGAGCTGTTTGCACTGGATCCCCAGGGACATCTCAAGGGAGACAAGAAGTAAAGAGGCAGCAAAGCCTAGGGCTGGAGCTGTGCTGCTGAGCTGGGCTGGGCTCCTGGGCCCAAGGGGAGCTCCTGGCATGCGGGCAGCGAGACAGAGAGACAGCTCTGCCCAGGAGCAGCTCCTCTGCACAGCGCAGCAGCAGGGCTGGGGGCACTGCCTGCAGGGGACAATGGCAGTGAGAGAAGAGAGGGAGATGTTAAAGGCAGTGTGGAGGGGGGATGCTGAGAGCTCACTGCGGGGGAAATCTTCAGAGCCCTGAACAGGGTAAGTCTGTGGCTGCAGGGCAACACGGCTGTTGTTCCTGGTGCCATCTCCAGATTTTCTGGCAAATCCCACAGCCTGTGGGAGCTTTCAAGAGGACTCTCAGAGCTTCTTTGGATAAGAGGAGAATGACAAGGTCCAGAGCCAGGATTTCCTTTGAAAACTGTCAGAAGTACAGGACGTGAGGGTTCATTCATATGGGGCTGGTTGCAGGCTGTGCAGCCGGGGTGCAGGCAGGGGTGGCCAGGGCTGTGGTGCAGAGCAGGGTCCCTGCTGTGCCCCAGGGGCTGTGTGCCAGGGCAGGGCCTCTGCCGCCTGCCAGGCTCAGCACTCAGCCTGCCTGGGGAGCTGCCCAGGGTGCTGTGCGAAGAAGCTGTGGCTGTTAGGAGACCCCTGGCAGGGCAGGAAAGGGCAGGGTCCTTCTGGTGCCCAGAGCGTGCTGCCTGGGGCAGGCTGCTCACAGCTCCACAGCACCCCCACTGCATCTTTGGGGATATTCATGAAAGTGAAAACCAAGGCAGGGACTACCTGAAGGGAAGACACTCTCTGGAGTCTGTGCTTTAACTTTTCTTCCTTGAAAGGAAGTCAGGGGAATGATAATGAAGTTCTCAGGTTTGTATTAGTAAAACAAGCTCCAAGATCTTTACACTGAAAGAGATCTGTAGGTCTATGAGGAACCTCATAACTCAGCAGAACTCTCCTCCTGTCCAGATGCTGCTCTATGAGTCAGGCTCCAGAGCACCCTGAGGGCATTTTGGAGGAGACTCCTCAGGAGGAAGATCAGAGCAAGGAATTCCTGAAGGGAAGGTGTTTGCATTTCGACTTCTCTCCTCTTGCTTTCCTGGTTGGTAGTGGGAGATGGGAATTTTGATGAAGCCCCTGAGAGCCCAGTTCTTCTTAGCTCTTGATAGGTACGAGCTACTCCATAACCAGTGAACACATAGAGATATTCCTGAAAATTATACAGGGACAGGTGGTGTCCGCAAGACAGAGTTGAGCACATAGCGGGTGGGATGGGGTCTGTGAGCCATGGCAGGGAGGAGATGTGGGAACAGGGAAGCAGCTCCCAGCCGGGACAGCTCCAGGCAGCAGAGACCTGGGCAGGGATGGAGAGGGAGCTGCTGCCTGAAACACCTAGGGAGGGGGGGATTCAGGCACTCCCTGCCAGGCCTGCAGTGCAGGCCCCTTCTCTGCAGCAACCCCCTGCTCTCCTCTGCCACCCAGCACAGCATCTGCCCTCAGGGGCTTTAGGGCATGAGCCAGCTCTTCCTCAGCTGGACCTCCAGAATAAGAGAGAAGCCTGTGTCTTGAGAGGTGATACACAATGATGAGGCTAAGAGTACCTGCCCTGCAATGTCACTTCCAAAGGTGGCATGCAAGCTTAGTAATGTGAAGGCTTCCCTGCATGCCCATCTCCCTTTCTCTGTGTAAGCAGGTTGGAGCATTGTGGTATTCTTTCTCATTTGTCCACCTGTGTGGAGGTCTCTTAATCTCTTTGTCAGGGGTGCAGGTGGGTGTAAGCTTCTGTTCTGACATGGATTGCTGGGCCCTGGCCTGAGGGCATCATTTTGGGAACAAGGTGCCCAAGTTTCATTTTAAACTGTCAGACACACTGTCATCCAGTTGGGAGGGCTGGAGATGAGCTGACTCATTCCTCATTCAACTCATGGAAAAGTAATTTCTGTGGGAGAAGGTGTGAATTTTGCTGAGACGTCTCTCTAACTTATCCCTCTTTTTTTCCTCCATGGATAGCCAACCCTACCCTGAGAGGAGAGCAAATATCCAACAGCAGCTTCCCCACAGAGTTCCTCCTCCTGCCATTCGCAGACACACGCCAGCTGCAGCTCCTGCACTTTGGACTCTTCCTGGGCATCTACCTGGCTGCCCTCCTTGGCAACGGCCTCATCCTCACAGCCATAGCCTGCGACCACCGCCTCCACACTCCCATGTACTTCTTCCTCTTCAACCTCTCTCTCATTGACCTGGGCACTATTACCACCACTGTTCCCAAAGCTATGGCCAATTCCCTGTGGGATACCACAACCATTTCCTATGCAGGCTGTGCTACCCAAATCTTTTTCTATATTCTCTTTGTCGCAGCAGAGTTTTATCTCCTCACCATCATGGCCTATGACCGCTACATTGCCATCTGCAAACCCCTGCACTATGGTACAATAATGGCCAACAGAACTTGTGTCAACATGGCAGCAGCTGTCTGGGGCAGTACTTTTCTCTATGCTGTGCTGCACACAGCCAATACATTTTCACTGCCCCTCTGCCAGGGAAATCTCCTGGACCAGTTCTTCTGTGAACTTCCCCAGATCCTCAAGCTCTCCTGCTCAGATGCGTACCTAAGAGAAGCTGGGCTTCTTGTGGTTAGTGTTGTTTTAGCATTTGGGTGTTTTGTTTTCCTTGTGCTGTCCTATGTGCCAATCTTCAGGGCTGTGCTGAGGATCCCCTTACAGCAGGGCCGGCACATAGCCTTTTCCACATGCATTCCTCACCTGGCTGTGGTCTCCCTGTTCATCAGCACTGGCATATTTGCCTACCTGAAGACCCCCTCCATCTCTTCTCCATTCCTCAACCTTTTGCTGGCCATTCTGTACTCCGTGGTGCCCCCAGCTCTGAACCCCCTCATCTACAGCATGCAAAACAAGGAGCTCAAGTGTGCAGTTAGGAGACAGATTTGGGGAATGTTTTCCAGTACTTATAAAGATCTCTTCACTCTCCAATAATGAATACAAGTGCATCCCCTTCCAAGCTTGTATTGTCTTTGTACTCATTACTATTATTATTAATTATTATTTCTTTTAGGGGGTTGGGTCATTATTACTGTTTCTGTTCCTTGCATTTGTACATAAATATTACATAGCCGGGGCTGTTCCCACATGTGCCCGTAGATGAAGTCCTTCAGAAGGGGAATCTGGAGCTGCATGCAGCGCCCAGGGTACCTCCAAGGACATGGGAGTCTGGTGTGGGCAGTGACTGCAGCCCCTCTGAAAGTGAGAGATCTCCCACTGTGAGCTCAGCCACAGGGAAAGAACTAAAGCCAGGTATTTCAGGGAACCTGTGACTCCGCAATCTCAGGGAAGAGAGTGGGCACCCAGCAGGCAGAGGGAAGGGAAGGTGGGGAGTGATTCAATTCCCCCTTCATGAAGTACCTTTGTCTGAAGTACCTCTGTACAGCCTGTTTGTTCTGCATAGCAGTACCAACAGCTTGGGGACCACATGTGGGGAGTGTGGGGATTGCCATTCCCGACTACCCAAGGGGAGCTAATCTTTGAAATTTGACCAGCTCCATCCTCCTGCAGGCGTCAGTGTCTGTAATGGTGGAACAGCTACTGTGGATCAGCACTGGGTCATGGGCTCAGACATTTCAATACCCAGCTGCAGAAAGCACTGACTAACCTGATCTACCTGTGAACCTACCACTGCTCAGTAAGATGATGGTACTGAACACCTCCAGAGGTCCCTTCTGACTCAGGGAAGAAAGGGCTAGACTGTGGAGTTAGAGTGCATGATAATGCTGTGTTTTGAGGCCTTGCTGCTGTTTGTAATTCCTGCTCCTCAAGGTTACACAGTGAGTGGTGTCATTCTCAAAATGAGTCTCTGCCCTTGGGAACCTGGAGTACAGCTGGTACAATGATACTACAGAAAAGTTCTCAGAGACATTGCAAGACATTCCAGAATGACTGAATCACAAATTGCTTGGAGTTGGAAAAAGTCTGTGGGACACCAGGACCATCTCCTACTCAGGATGTGTTGCCCAGGTCTTTTTCTTTCTGTTCATGACTGGAGGAGAGTATTGTCTTCTCACCCTCATGGCCTATGACCGCTATGTTGCCATCTGCAAGCCTCTGCACTATGGGAGCCTCCTGGGCAGCAGAGCATGTGTCCAGATGGCAGCAGCTGCCTGGGGCAGTGGCTTTCTCAATGCCATGGTGCACACTGCCAGTACGTTTGGAAAGGCCTTGCAGAGGGATCTGGATAGGTTGGAGAGCTGGGTGATCACCAACCGCATGAAGTTCAATAAGAGCAAATGCCGGGTCCTGCACCTGGGACGGGGAAACCCTGGCTGCATGTACAGACTGGGCGATGAGATGCTGGAGAGCAGCCTAGATGAGAGGGATCTGGGGGTCGTGGTAGACAACAAGTTGAATATGAGCCGGCAGTGTGCCCTGGCAGCCAGGAGGGCCAACCGTGTCCTGGGGTGCATCAAGCACGGCATCGCTAGTAGGTCAAGGGAGGTGATTGTCCCGCTCTACTCTGCGCTGGTGAGGCCTCACCTCGAGTACTGTGTGCAGTTCTGGGCACCACAGTATAAAAAGGACATGAAACTGTTGGAGAGTGTCCAGAGGAGGGCTACGAAGATGGTGAAAGGCCTGGAGGGGAAGACGTATGAGGAACAGCTGAGGGCACTGGGCCTGTTCAGCCTGGAGAAGAGGAGGCTGAGGGGAGACCTCATCGCAGTCTACAACTTCCTCATAAGGGGGTGTCGAGAGGCAGGAGACCTTTTCTCCATTAACACCAGCGACAGGAGCCGCGGGAACAGGGTTAAGCTGAAGCAGGGGAAGTTTAGGCTTGACATCAGGAGGAAGTTCTTCACAGAGAGGGTGGTTGCACACTGGAACAGGCTCCCCAGGGAAGTGGTCACTGCACCGAGCCTGTCTGAATTTAAGAAGAGATTGGACTGTGCACTTAGTCACATGGTCTGAACTTTTGGGTAGACCTGTGCGGTGTCAAGAGTTGGACTTGATGATCCTTAAGGGTCCCTTCCAACTCAGGATATTCTGTGATTCTATGATTCTACCTGGATGTCTATGAGGCTTTTGAAATGATCTCTCACAACTTTTTCGCTACTGAACTGGAGGAATATGGGCTTGGTGGATTGACTGTTAGATGGAGAAAAGAATTAGCTAGATGACCTCATCCAAAGAGTTAATACTCCTTGTGAGTCTATGGGCAGAGGTCCTGCCCCTCATGGCATAGTCACAGATCACAGAATTTCTAGGTTGGAAGAGACCTCAAGATCATCGAGTCCAACCTCTGACCTAACACTAACAGTCCCCACTAAACCATATCCTTAAGCTCTACATCTAAACGTCTTTTGAAGACCTCCAGGGATGGTGACTCCACCACCTCCCTGGGCAGCCCGTTCCAGCGCCTAACAACCCTTTCAGTAAAGAAATTCTTCCTAACATCTAACCTAAAACTCCCCTGGCGTAACTTTAGCCCATTCCCCCTCGTCCTCTCACCAGGCACATGGGAGAACAGGCCAACCCCCACCTCACTACAGCCTCCTTTAATGTACTTATACAGAGCAATAAGGTCACCCCTGAGCCTCCTCTTCTCTAGGCTGAACAAGCCCAGCTCCTTCAGCTGCTCCTCATAGGACTTGCTCTCCAGGCCCCTCACCAGCTTCGTCGCCCTTCTTTGGACCCGCTCAAGCACCTCGATGTCCTTCTTGTAGCGAGGGGCCCAAAACTGAACACAGTACTCGAGGTGCGGCCTCACCAGAGCCGAGTACAGGGGGACGATCACCTCCCTAGCCCTGCTGGTCACAGTGTTTCTGATAAAAGCCAGGATGCCGTTGGCCTTCTTGGCCACCTGAGCACACTGCTGCCTCATATTCAGCCGACTGTCCACCATCAGTCCCAGGTCCTTCTCTGCCTGGCAGCTCTCCAACCATTCCTCTCCAGCCTGTAGTTCTGCTTGGGGTTATTGCACCCCAGGTGCAGGACCCGGCACTTGGCCTTGTTGAACTTCATACAGTTGACCTCAGCCCATCGGTGCAGCCTATCCAGATCCTCCTGCAGAGCCTTCCTACCCTCAAGCAGATCGACACACGCACCTAGCTTGGTGTCATCTGCAAACTTACTGAGGGTGCACTCAATGCCCTCGTCCAGATCATTGATGAAGATGTTAAAGAGGACCGGCCCCAGCACCGAGCCCTGGGGGACGCCACTAGTGACTGGCCTCCAACTGGACTTGGCTCCATTTACCACGACTCTTTGGGCCCGGCTATCCAGCCAGTTTCTAACCCAACGAAGCGTGCGCCAGTCCAAGCCAAGAGCAGCCAGTTTCTTGAGGAGAATGCTGTGGGAGACGGTGTCAAAAGCCTTGCTGAAGTCAAGGTAGACCACATCCACAGCCTTTCCCTCATCCACCCAGCGCGTCACTTTGTCGTAGAAGGAGATCAGGTTCGTCAAGCAGGACCTGCCTTCCATAAACCCATGCTGGCTGGGCCTGATCGCCTGCTTGCCCTTCAAGTGCCGCATGATGACTCCCAAGAGGATCTGCTCCATGAGCTTCCCTGGTACTGAGGTCAAACTGACCGGCCTGTAGTTCCCTGGGTCTGCCCTCCGGCCCTTCTTGTAGATGGGCGTCACGTTTGCTAGCCGCCAGTCAACTGGGACCTCCCCCGATAGCCAGGACTGCTGATAAATGATGGATAGGGGCTTGGCCAGCTCCTCTGCCAGTTCTCTCAGTACCCTTGGGTGGATCCCATCCGGCCCCATCGACTTGTGCACATCCAAGTGCCGTAGCAGGTCACCAACCAGTTCTTCGTGGATGGTGAGGGCCACATCCTGCTCCCCGTCCCCTTCCACCAGTTCTGGGTACTGGGTATCCAGAGAGCAACCGGTTTTGCCGCTAAAGACTGAGGCAAAGAAGGCATTAAGCACCTCCACCTTTTCCTCATCTCTTGTAACTAAGTTTCCCCCCGCATCCAGTAAAGGATGGAGATTCTCCCTAGTCCTCCTTTTTGTGTTGATGTATTTATAAAAGCGTTTTTTGTTATCTTTAACAGCAGTAGCCAGATTGAGCTCCAGACGAGCTTTGGCCTTCCTAATCTTGTGCCTGCACAGCCTCGCTACATCCTTATAGTCCTGCTTAGTGGCCTGCCCACTTTTCCAAAGATTATAAACCCTCTTTTTTCTCCTAAGCTCAAGCCACAATTCTCTGTTGAGCCAGGCTGGTCTTCTTCCCCGCTGGCTCATCTTTGGGCGCATGGGGATAGACCGCTCCTGCGCCATTAGGATTTGCCTCTTAAAGAGCGCCCAGCCTTTCTGGACCCCTCTGCCCTTCAGAACCGCCTCCCATGGGACTCCACCAACTAGTGTCCTGAGCAGCCCAAAGTCAGCCCTTCGAAAGTCCAATACAGTGGTTTTACTGGTTCCCTTCCTGGCCCCGCCAAGAATAGTGAACTCCACCATTTCGTGGTCACTCTGCCCAAGACTGTTCCCGACAATCACATCCTCCACCAGTCCTTCTCTGTTTGTGAAGAGAAGGTCTAGCAGGGCACCACCCCTGGTAGGTTCACTAATCAGCTGCGTCAGGAAGCTATCTTCCACTTCCTCCAGAAACCTCCTAGACTGCTTCCTCTGGGCTGTGTTGTGCTTCCAGGATATGTCAGGGAAGTTGAAGTCCCCCACGAGTACAAGCACTGACGATTTCGCAACTTCTGTCAGCTGCCTGTAGAACTCCTCATCCGTCTCCTCATCCTGGTTCGGCGGTCTATAACAGACCCCGACGAGGACACTAGCCTTGTTGTCCCTGCCGATCCTAACCCAAAGGGACTCGATCTTGTCATTCCTAGCCTCGAGTTCTACAACATCGAAAGACTCTCTAATATAGAGAGCCACACCGCCACCCCTTCTGTGCTGCCTGTCCCTTCTGAAGAGCCTATAGCCAGGCATCGCAGCACTCCAGTCATGAGACTGGTCCCACCACGTTTCCGTGATGGCAACCAAGTCGTAGCCTGCCCGCTGCACGATGGCTTCCAGCTCCTCCTGTTTGTTACCCATGCTGCGTGCATTGGTGTAGATGCACTTCAGCTGGGCCTTTACCTTATCCTCCGGCCTTGCCACTGCTCCCCCTGGCACAGCCCCAACAGTCCTCACTTCAGCCCCATCCCCCTTCTCACCTAGTTTAAAGCCCTATCAATGAGCCCCGCCAGCTCCTGGCCCAGGATCCTTTTTCCCCTAGAGGATAGGGACCCGTCTACGGCCATCAGACCAGGTGCTGAGTAAACTGCCCCATGGTCGAAAAAACCAAGATTTCTGCGTAGGCACCAGCCCCGGAGCCACATGTTTAACAGGTGGGCTTTCCTTGTCCTCTCCGTACCCCTCCCTGTCAACGTAGGGATGGACGAAAATACTACCTGCACTCCTGCTCCGTCCACTAACCGTCCCAGCCCCCTAAAGTCTCTTTTGATAGCCTTCAGGCTTCTGTCATCAATGTCATCACTACCTGCCTGGACTATCACAAGAGGATAATAGTCTGAGGGGTGTACCATGTTGGGGAGCTTCCTGGCAACGTCCCTGACCCTGGCCCCAAGTCAGACAGCAAAAACAGAGTTCCTGGAAGAGAACTGCAGTTCTCTGCAGTGCCCCCCTTGGGCAGTGGGGAATGGATGTCCCTGTGCTCCCCACAAGTTGTCCCCAAGCTGTTGGAGCTGCCTTGCAGAGCAAATGGGCTGTGGTGCTGTGGGGTGAATCTGCATGGCTGTGCTAGTCAAGGTGGGAAGCAGGCTCAGCCAGGTCCAGATCACTGAGCTGGACCCTGTGAATTCCAGGTTCCTTGTGAATACCTGGCTTTAGTTCTTTCCCTGTGGCTGAGCCCACAGTGAGAGATCTCTCACTTTCAGAGGGGCTGCAGTCAGTGCTCATGCCATGCTCCGCTGTCCCTGGAGGTACCCTGGGCTCTGCAGGCAGCTCTAGATTCCCCTCCTGAAGGACATCATCTACAGGTCAGACATGGGAACAGCCCTGGCTATGTAACGAAGTGACAATTTGCTGTCTCTGCTGTGAGCAGACACCCATGGGTGAGTGTTAAATCTATCCCTTGGTCTCTGACAGGTCACAATGCAACAATGAGCCATTACCTCTGGAACAGAAACAGGAACAGACTTTTGTAGGGAGCAATGATTTGGGCCTATTCTTGACACTTGTTAGGCAAAGAAATCCCAGCCTTCAGGCATTTCATTGTGGTAATTCTGTTTTATTACAGGGGTGCTAGAAGAGAATATTGCTTAACTCACAGTGTAAGATGCACATTTATACATCCTCCATATGGTAGAGAACAGGTTCATTCATTCAATGCACTGACGAGAATCCTGGTATTTATGCAGGAACACAAGAAACCCAGGTAGCAAAAATGACAATGAGAAAAAAAATAAATAAATATATAGCCACCTGCTAAAGACAGCCAAAATATAAGTCTGGAAGTTGATGTACTGGCATTCATGATTGGAGAGCGAAGGGATCTTTATGAGTATTGAAAAACATCCCCCAAATCAGTTTCCTAACAGCATCCTTCAGCTCCTTGTTCCTCATGCTGTAGATGAGGGGGTTCACTGCTGGAGGCACCACTGAGTACAGAACTGCCAGCAAAAGATTCAGGGATGAGGAAGAGATGGAGCGGGGCTTCAGGTAGGCAAACATGACAGTGCTGATGAACAGGGAGACCACAGCGAGGTGAGGGAGGCATGTGGAAAAGGCCTTGTGCTGGCCCTGCTCTGAGGGCATCCTCAGAACGGTCCTGAAGATCTGCACATAGGACAGCACAAGGAAAACAAAACATCCAATACCTGAACAGAAGCAAAACATTATGAACCCAAGTTCTCTGAGGTAGGCATCTGAACAGGAGAGCTTAAGGATCTGGGGAAGTTCACAGAAGAACTGGTCCAGGGCATTACCTTGGCAGAATGAAAGGGAAAATGTATTGGCAGTGTGCACCAAAGCACTGAGAACACCAGCACTCCAGACAACTACTGCCATGTTGACACAAGTTCTGCTGGCCATTACAGTCATATAGTGCAGGGGCTGGCAGATGGCAACGTAGCGGTCATAGGCCATGACAGTGAGAAGGTAAAACTCTGCTGTGACAAAGACAACAAACATAAAGACTTGGGTAGCACATCCCAAGTAGGAAACGTCCTTGGTGTCCCAGAGGGAGTTGGCCATGGCTTTGGGAACAGTGGTGGTAATAGTGCCCAGGTCAAGGAGGGCGAGGTTGAGGAGGAAGAAGTACATGGGGGTGTGGAGGCGGTGGTCGCAGGCTATGGTGGTGAGGATAAGGCCGTTGCCCAGGAGGGCAGCCAGGTAGATGCCCAGGAAGAGCGCGAAGTGCAGGAGCTGCAGCTCGTGTGTGTCTGCGAATGGCAGGAGGATGAACTCTGTGGGGAAGCTGCTGTTGGACATTTGCTACCCCTGGCCATGTGGACCTGTAGATGGAGGAAGAGACAGAGACAAGTTAGACAGACTTCTCTGAGCCTCATTCACACAAATCACCATTCCCTGAGCTGAATGAGGAATGAATCCTCTCATCCTCCAACCCTTCCAACTGAATGACAGTGTGCCTGACTGTTTCAAACGGACCTTGGGCACCTTGTTCACAAGAAGACACCCTCAGGACAGGGCCCCAGCAGTCAATGTCAGAACAGAAGCTGACACCCACCTGCACCCCAGACAAAGAGTATAGGAGAATCACAGACAGGTGAACAAATAAGAAAGAATACAACAATGCTCCAATCTGCTGACAAAGGAAAATGTAGATGGGCATGCAGGGAAGCCTTCACATTACCAAGCTTGCATGCCACCTATGGAAGTGACACTGCAGGGCAGGTACTCTTAGCCTTCTTGTTGTCTATCACCTTGCAGGACACAGGCTCCTCTCCTCCTTTGGATGTCCAGCTGAGGAGAAAGTGGCTCAATCATAAAGAGCAGGGAGTTGCTGCAGAGAAAGTGCCTGCACTGCAGACCTGGCAGGGACTGTCTGAATCCTCCTTCCCTTGGTGTTTTGGGCAGCAGTTCCCTCTCCCTCCCTGCCTTGGTCTCTACTGCCTGGAGCTGTCCCTGCTGGCAGCTCCTTCCCTGTCCCCACATCTCCTCCCTGCCATTGATCCCAGACCCTGTCCCACCCATTTTGTGCTCGGCTCTGCCCCACAGACACCTCCTGTCCCAGGGCACTTTTCAGGGACAACTCCCCATATTGTGTGGCTAAGGAACAGGTCTGACCTAACAGGAGGTAACTAGAACTGGTGACTCAGTGACTTCATAATATTGTAAAAATAAATTCCCATCTCGTACTGCCATCCAGCAAAGCAAGAGGAGAAATCACAAAGCACAAAATCATTCTCTTCAAGTATTCCTTGCTCTGATGTCTCAGTTGAAGATTCCCCTCTGGCATGGACTGGAGGTGCTGTGGAGCTCTGGGCAGCAGCAGGAACCTGCCCTGCCCTGTCCTGCTGGGGGGGTTCCTAACACCCACAAATTCTCACTGCTGTGCCCTGGGAAGTTCCCAGGGCATGCTGAGTGTTGAGCATGGCAGGCAGCAGAGGCCCTGCCCTGACACACAGCCCCTGGGGCACAGCAGGGACCCTGCTCTGCACCACAGACCTGGGCTCCCCTGCCTGCACCCTGCCTGCACAGCCTGCAGCTGGCCCCGTGAGAAGGAACCCTCATATCCTGTCCCTCTGACATCTGTGTCTGGTAAACCCTGCTCTGAACCATGTCATTCATACAGTAGAGATAGTAGAAAGTCCTCCTGAAAGATCCCATAGGATGTGGGATTTGCCAGAAAATCTGGAGATGGCACCAGGAACAACAGCTGTGTTGCCCTGCAGCCACAGACTTACCCTGTTCAGGGCTGTGAAGATTTCTCCCGCAGTGAGCTCTCAGCATCCCCCCTCCACACTGCCTTTAACATCTCCCTCCCTTCTCTCAGCGGCCCTTGTCCCCTGCAGGCAGTGTCCCCAGCCCTGCTGCTGTGCTGTGCAGAGGAGCTGCTCCTGGGCAGAGTTGTTTCTTTGCAGTGCTGCCCACTTGCCAGGAGCTTCCCTTAGGCCCAGGAGCCCGGCCCAGCTCAGCAGCACAGGGAGCTCTTGACAAGTCCCTGGGCCTCCAAGTGAATCAACTTTGATACTGACTGAAGCAATTACTGGTGTTTGTTAGATGCCTCTCTCATGTAGGTTAGATGCCTCTCTCATGACTCATGGAATTCCACAGGAGTTTCCTTGTGCAGTGGTTTAGATGGGCGCACACCAGACATCTGCATGTCAGCTGCGTGTCTCAGCTCCCAGCACATCGAATGGAGGTGGAGGGCAGGAGGGAGCTGCTGAGATGCAGACACCAGGTGACATGGGAGGTGCCAGAGTGACATTGAATGACATTTGTGGTGTCAGATTTCTCTGGGTCATAAACAGAGGTGATATGAGGAAACTGTTACCAGCTGTAGCCCAATGGCAAAGAAGTAAAGGCAGGATCTATTCAACCTCTAAAGACTTTATTGCTCCCAAATCCATTTAGATATGAAATGTAGATGTGAAATGTGCCAATATAAGTATGTTTGGGAGATACAATATCTCCATTTAAGTTATTGGGAGGACATGCATTTTTGGAAATATCTATATACATTTATATTTGCATAGAGGGAGTGTCCTCATCTTGCTGGGACATGTCCCAGACCTATGAAAAAAATCATGAGATCTTCTAGACAATCTACAAAATTCTAAAAATGAAGACTTCTTACACACCGAGAAGAACAACAACGCAACATGTTTTTATTTATTTCACAGAATTACTGAATGGTTGAAGGGCCCTCCAGCGATCATCTATTCCAATGCCCATGCTCCAGCAGGCTCACCTAGAGCATGTTACACAGGATCACATCCAGGTGGATTTTGAATATCTCCAAAGAAGGAGACTCCACAGTCTTTTAGGGAAGTCTGTTGCAGTGCTCTCTCACCCGAACTGTAAAGAAGTTCTTCCTCATATGACAATGAAATCTCCTGTCATTCAATTTACACCCATTACCCTTTGTCCTATCACTCACCACCACTGAGAAGAGCTTGGCCCCATCCACTTTACATTGTCCCATCAAGTATTTCTGAAGGTTGATAAGGTCCCTTCTGGGCCAGGAGCTGGCAGGTCTCATTGAGAGGGCTTTAAACTAGGTAAGAAGGGGATGGGGCTGAAGCAAGGATTGTTGGGGCTGTGCCAGGGGAACAATGGCAAGGCCGGAGGATAAGGTAAAGGCCCAGCTGAAGTGCATCTACACCAATGCACGCAGCATGGGTAACAAACAGGAGGAGCTGGAAGCCATCGTGCAGCGGGCAGGCTACGACTTGGTTGCCATCACGGAAACGTGGTGGGACCAGTCTCATGACTGGAGTGCTGCAATGCCTGGCTATAAGCTCTTCAGAAGGGACAGGCAGCACAGAAGGGGTGGTGGTGTGGCTCTCTATATTAGAGAGTCTTTCGATGTTGTAGAACTCGAGGCTAGGAATGACAAGGTCGAGTCCCTTTGGGTTAGGATCGGCAGGGACAACAAGGCTAGCGTCCTGGTCGGGGTCTGTTATAGACTGCCAAACCAGGATGAGGAGACTAATGAAGAGTTCTACAGGCAGCTGACAGAAGTTGTGAAATCTTCAGCGCTTGTACTCGTGGGGGACTTCAACTTCCCTGACATATCCTGGAAGCACAACACAGCCCTGAGAAAGCAGTCTAGGAGGTTTCTGGAGAGAGTGGAAGATAGCTTCCTGACGCAGCTGGTTAGTGAACCTACCAGGGGTGGTGCCCTGCTAGACCTTCTCTTCACAAACAGAGAAGGACTGGTGGAGGATGTGATTGTCGGGAGCTGTCTTGGGCAAAGTGACCACGAAATGGTGGAGTTCACTATTCTTGGCGAGGCCAGGAAGGGGACGAGTAAAACCACTGTATTGGACTTTCGGAGGGCTGACTTTGAGCTGCTCAGGACACTAGTTGGTGGAGTTCCTTGGGAGGCGGTTCTGAAGGGCAGAGGGGTCCAGGAAGGCTGGGCGCTCTTCAAGAGGGAAATCTTAATGGGGCAGGAGCGGTCTGTCCCCATGTGCCCAAAGACGAGCTGGTGGGGAAGAAGACCAGCCTGGCTCAACAGAGAATTGTGGCTTGAGCTTAGGAGAAAAAAGAGGGTTTATAATCTTTGGAAAAGTGGACAGGCCACTAGGGAGGACTATAAGGATGTAGTGAGGCTGTGCAGGGACAAAATTAGGAAGGCCAAAGTTCATCTGGACCTCAATCTGGCTACTGACGTTAAAGATAACAAAAAAAGTTTTTATAAATACATCAACACAAAAAGGAGGACTAAGGAGAATCTCCATCTTTTACTGGATGCGGGGGGAAACTTAGTTACAAGAGATGAGGAAAAGGTGGAGGTGCTCAATGTCTTCTTTGCCTCAGTCTTAGCGGCAATACCAGTTGTTCTCTGGATACCCGGTACCCTGAGCTGGTGGAAGGGGATGGGGAGCAGGATGTGGCCCTCACCATCCATGAAGAACTGGTTGGTGACCTGCTACGGCACTTGGATGTGCACAAGTCGATGGGGCCGGATGGGATCCACCCAAGGGTACTAAGAGAATAATATCTTCATCAATGATCTGGACGAGGGCATTGAGTGCACCCTCAGTAAGTTTGCAGATGACACCAAGCTAGGTGTGTATGTCGATCTGCTCGAGGTTAGGAAAGCTCTGCAGGAGGATCTGGACAGGCTGCATCGATGGGCTGAGGTCAACTGCATGAAGTTCAACAAGGCCAAGTGCCGGGTCCTGCACCTGGGGCACAATAACACCAAGCAGAGCTACAGGCTGGGAGATGAGTGGTTTGAGAGCTGCCAGGCAGAGAAGGACCTGGGAGTGATGGTGGACAGTCGGCTGAATATGAGCCAGCAGTGTGCTCAGGTGGCCAAGAAGGCCAATGGCATCCTGGCTTGCATCAGAAACAGTGTGACCAGCAGGGCTAGGGAGGTGATCATCCCCCTGTACTCGGCTCTGGTGAGGCCGCACCTCGAGTACTGTGTTCAGTTTTGGGCCCCTCGCTACAAGAAGGACATCGAGGTGCTTGAGCGGGTCCAGAGAAGGGCAATGAAGCTGGTGAGGGGCCTGGAGAACAAGTCCTATGAGGAGCAGCTGAGGGAGCTGGGCTTGTTCAGCCTGGAGAAGAGGAGGCTCAGGGGTGACCTTATTGCTCTCTACAGATACCTTAAAGGAGGCTGTAGCGAGGTGAAGGTTGGCCTGTTCTCCCACGTGACTGGTGACAGGACGAGGGGGCTTAAGTTGCGCCAGCGGAGTTTTAGGTTAGATGTTAGGAAGAACTTCTTTACTGAAAGGGTTGTTAGACATTGGAACAGGCTGCCCAGGGAGGTGGTGGAGTCACCATCCCTGGAAGTCTTTAAAAGACGTTTAGATGTAGAGCTTAGGGATATGGTTTAGTGGGGACTGTTAGTGTTAGGTTAGAGGTTGGACTCGATGATCTTGAGGTCTCTTCCAACCTAGAAATTCTGTGATTCTGTGATTCAATCTTCTCTTCTCTATGCTAAACTGACCAAGCTTATTTAGACTTTCCTCACAGGACAGATGTTACAATATCTTAATCATCTTTGTGGTTCTACACTGGACCCTGTCTAGAAGTTCTATATTCCTCTTGCAGTGGGGAGCCCACAAATGGACAAAATACTCCACATGTTGCCTCAACAGGGTTGAGCAGAGGGGGAGGATCACCTCCCTCGACCTGCTGTCCACACTCTTCTTGATGCAAGCTAGGACCTCATTGGCCTTCTTGGCCACAAGGGCACATTGCTGGCTCACGGTTAACTTATAGAATCATAGAATATCCTGAGTTGGAAGGGACCCTTAAGGATCATCAAGTCCAACTCTTGACACCGCACAGGTCTACCCAAAAGTTCAGACCATGTGACTAAGTGCACAGTCCAATCTCTTCTTAAATTCAGTCAGGCTCGGTGTAGTGACCACTTCCCTGGGGAGCCTGTTCCAGCGTGCAACCACTCTCTCTGTGAAGAACCCCCTCCTGATGTCAAGCCTAAACTTCCCCTGCTTCAGCTTAACCCTGTTCCCGCGGCTCCTGTCGCTGGTGTTAATGGAGAAAAGGTCTCCTGCCTCTCGACACCCCCTTATGAGGAAGTTGTAGACTGCGATGAGGTCTCCCCTCAGCCTCCTCTTCTCCAGGCTGAACAGGCCCAGTGCCCTCAGCCGTTCCTCGTACGTCTTCCCCTCCAGGCCTTTCACCATCTTCGTAGCCCTCCTCTGGACACTCTCCAACAGTTTCATGTCCTTTTTATACTGTGGTGCCCAGAACTGCACACAGTACTCGAGGTGAGCGCAGAGTAGAGTGGGACAATCACCTCCCTTGACCTACTAGCGATGCCGTGCTTGATGCACCCCGGGACACAGTTGGCCCTCCTGGCTGCCAGGGCACACTGCCGGCTCATATTCAACTTGTTGTCTACCACCACCCCCAGATCCCTCTCTTCTAGGCTGCTCTCCAGCGTCTCATCGCCCAGTCTGTACGTGCAGCCAGGGTTTCCCCGTCCCAGGTGCAGGACCCGGCACTTGCTCTTATTGAACTTCATGCGGTTGGTGATCGCCCAGCTCTCCAACCTATCCAGATCCCTCTGCAAGGCCTTTCCACCCTCAACAGAGTCCACAACTCCTCCAAGTTTGGTGTCATCAGCAAACTTGCTCAAAATACCTTCTATTCCTACATCCAGATCGTTTATAAAAATATTGAAAAGTACCGGCCCTAAAATGGAGCCTTGAGGGACCCCACTGGTGACTGCCCGCCAGCCTGACGCAGCCCCATTTACCATAACCCTTTGGGCCCTGCCCGTTAGCCAATTGTTCACCCATCGTATGATGTTTTTATTTAGCTGTATGGTGGACATCTTGTCCAGTAGGATCCTATGGGAAACCGTGTCAAAAGCCTTGCTGAAGTCCAAAAAAATCACATCAGCTGGTTTCCCTTGGTCCACCATACGGGTGATCTTATCATAAAAGGAAATCAGGTTAGTTAGGCAGGACCTACCCTTCACAAACCCATGCTGGCTGAGACCAATGACTGCTTTGTCCGCTAGGTGCGCCTCAATAAGTTCGAGAACCATCTTCTCCATGATTTTACCAGGTACTGACATGAGACCGACAGGCCTGTAATTACTCGGGTCTTCTTTCTGACCCTTCTTGAAAATCGGCACAACATTTGCCAGCTTCCAGTCTACCGGGACCTCTCCAAATTCCCAGGATCGTTGAAAAATAATTGAGAGAGGTTCCGCGATGATGTCCTCCAGCTCTTTCAACACCTGGGGATGAATCCCGTCCGGACCCATGGACTTGTAGGGATCCAGGTGGAGTAGCAAATCCCGCACACGTTCAGGGTCAGTTGGGAGTTTGTCATCCCCACCTTCCCGGTCCTCCAGCTCAGGGCACCCTGGGTCCTGAAGCCCATCATCGGCATTGAAGACAGAGGCGAAGAAGGCGTTAAGCGTCTCTGCTTTGCCTATGTCATTGTCTGTGAGGAGACCTTCCCTATCAAGGAGCAGCCCTATGTATTCTTTAGTTCTCCTTTTTCCATTCACATATCTAAAAAAAAACTTTTTATTTTCTCTCACAGACACAGCCAGCTTCAACTCTAGGTGTGCTTTGGCCACACGAATTTTCTCCCTACAAACACGAACAGCATCCCTGTATTCTTTCCATGACACCTGGCCCTCCTTCCAGTAGCGAAACACTCGTCTGTTTCCGCCTAATCTCCATTAGAATGTTCCTGGTCAGCCACGCTGTTCTTCTGCCCCGCCTGCCTGACTTGCGATATTTAGGAATTGCCTGATCTTGTGCTTCTAGGAGGCATCGCTTAAAGAATGACCAGCACTGGTGGACATCAAGGCCTTCAAGAGCAGTTTCCCAGGGAACCTTGCTGACTAGTTCCCTGAGCAGCCTGAAGTCCGCTTTCCCCATATCCAGGGATGAGGTTTTGGTGGCACTTTTCCTTCTGTCACCGTAAATTTTGAACTCAACCACTTCATGGTCGCTATGACCGAGGCGGCCACCAATCACCACATCTCCCACCAGACCCTCTCTGTTTTCTAGCAGCAGGTCTAGGAGGGCACCTTTCCTAGTTGGCTCCGTTAGCACTTGCACCAAGAAGTTATCATCTAGGTGCTTCATGAACCTCCTGGACTTGCTCGTGTCAGCCGTGTGGCACTCCCAGTTAACGTCTGGCAAGTTGAAGTCCCCCATAAGGACAAGGGGAGTTAATCTCGAGGCCTCTCTTAGTTCTGTAAAGAATAATTTATCAACGCTATCGTCCTGGCCAGGCGGTCTGTAATAGACTCCCACAACGACATCCCCTTTATTCGTTCGTCCCTTGATCCTAACCCAGAGGCTCTCAACTTTGCCATGCATGTCCAACATATTATTGATGCATGTTGGACAAGCATCAATAAAATCTTTGTTTATGGCCCGGAGGAATTTGGCACTTGAAACATCACTCAAATGTCACCATGGCACCTCCAATGACACCCGGTGTCTGCATCTGAACAGCTCCCTCCTGGCCTCTGTCTCCATTCAATATGCTGGGAGCTGAGACAAGCAGCTTACATAGAGCTGCCTGGTTTGTGCCCACCTGAACCTAGGCAAGAGGAATCCCAACTCCTGTGGTCTTCTGTAAGGCATAGGAGAGTCAGCTAAGCCCCCTTCTAGCCTCTGAACTGCAAACAAGTTATGAGTTGCTTGGTTTGACACAGCTGAAACCCTTTCCTCAACAGGGGGAAGGCAGATAACTCCCTGTCCTTGCCTGGGTGTTCTGCCTAAAACCAGGATATGGAAAAGTGATTCTTGGACATCATACCTCTTCTGAAATGAAGAAGGACAGTGCTCCCTCTCCACTGGAGGGAAGCAACATAAATGTTTACTTCAGTGTGTTTCGAAGTTGATTCCCCCGGAGGCCCAGGGACTTGTCAAGAGCTCCCTGTGCTGCAGAGAGACAGCTCTGCCCAAGAGCAGCTCCTCTGCACAGCACAGCAGGGCTGGGGACACTGCCTGCAGGGGACAAGGGCAATGAGAGAACGGAGGGAGATGTTAAAGGCAGTGTGAAGGGGGGATGCTGAGAGCTAACTGTGAGAGAAATCTTCAGAGCCCTGAAAAGGGTAAGTCTCTGGCTGCAAGGCAGCACAGCTGTTGTTCCTGGTGCCATCTCCAGATTTGCTGTCAAATCCCACAGCCTATGGGAGCTTTAAGAAGGACTCTCAGAGTTTCTTTGTGTAAGAGGGGAGTGAAAACCTTCAGAGCAGGGATTACCTCCCTAAACTGTCAGAGGGACAGGGCATGAGGGTTCCTTCTCACAGTGCTGGGTGCAGGCTGTGCAGCCAGGGTGCAGGCAGGGGTGGCCAGGTCTGTGGTGCAGAGCAGGGTCCCTGCTGTGCCCCAGGGGCTGTGTGCCGGGGCAGGGTCTCTGCCACCTGCCAGCCTCAGCACTCAGCCTGCCCGGGGAACTGCCCAGGGTGCTGCGGTGAGAAGCTGTGGGTGGAAGGAACCCCCAGGGCAGGGCAGAACGGGTCAGGGTCCTGCTGGTGCCCAGAGGCTGCTGTCTGGAGAAGGCTGCTCAGAGATCCACAGCACCCACAGGACATCTTCAGGGGAGATTCTTGAAAGAGAAGAACAACACCTCCTGTACCTGAAGGAAAAGCACTGTCTGACATCTCTACTTTACTCTTCCTGCATTTGGAGGGAAGTCGGGATGATAATGGTGTTGTCAGGTTTGTAGAAAGGACTGAAACTCATAGAGCATTGCAATGAAAGGAATCTCTAGGTCTTTGAGGAACCTCACAATTTCACTCCACACTCTTTAGACTACAGACAGCACCAACACAACCTTCATTGTCTCTTGTGGGATTGTTGGATGTCCTTCTCAGCACCTGTAAATAGGGAGGTGCCTCTGGGTAGTGGACACCTGAGATCCATCCCTGGTACTCTTTACCATGTACTGTATGGCACTACTGACTCCTGCTGAGTCTACAGAGGATCTGCATGGTCTCTGTGACACCCTTAGTCAGAGAAACCTAAGGCTCAAGGCAGGAGCAAGTCTTCTTCAGATGAAGATATGTTGAGGATGCAGTTTTGGTGAGGAGGGTTCTGTGAAATATGGATTAAATTTTGCTCAGAAAAGTCTCTCTAACTTGTCACTGTCTATTCCTCCATGGGCAGGCAACCATGCCCAGATGCATCAAATGTCCAACAGCAGCTTCCCCACAGAGTTCCTCCTCCTGCCATTTGCAGACACACACGAGATGCAGCTCCTGCACTTTGGGCTCTTCCTGGGCATCTACCTGGCTGCCCTCCTGGGCAACGGCCTCATCCTCACAGCCGTAGCCTGCGACCACCGCCTGCACACCCCAATGTACTTCTTCCTCCTCAACCTTGCCCTCATTGACATGGGCTCCATCTCCATCACTGCCCCCAAAGCCATGGCCAACTCCCTCTGGGACACCAATACCATCTCCTTACCAGGATGTGCTGCACAGGTCTTTGTTTGCTGTCTTTACTCCAGCAGAGTTTTATCTTCTCACCATCATGGCCTATGACCGCTACATCGCCATCTGCAAACCCCTGCACTACAGGACCATCATAAGCGGCAAAACTTGTGTCAACATGGCAGTAGCTGCCTGGGGCAGTGGCTTTCTCCATGCTGTGCTGCACACTGCCAATACATTTTCACTACCATTCTGCCAAGGCAATGCTGTGGACCAGTTCTTCTGTGAAATTCCCCAGATCCTCAAGCTCTCCTGCTCAGATGTGTACCTCAGAGAAGCTGGGCTTATTGTTTTCACTGCATGTTCACTTTTAGTGTGTTTTCCTTTCATTCTTTACTCCTATGTGCAGATCTTCAGGGCTGTGCTGAGGATATCCTCTGAGCCTGGACAGCATAAAGCCTTTTCCACTTGCCTGCCTCACCTTGCCATAGTCTCCCTGTACATTGGCACTGGCACATTTGCCTACTTGAGACCCCCATCCATGTCCTCCTCATCCCTGAATATTTTACTGGCAGTTCTGTACTCAGTGTTGACTCCAGCAGTGAACCCCCTCATCTACAGCATGAGGAATCAGATGCTGAAGGATGCTGTGTGGAAAGTGATGTCTGGGTGTTTTTCAGAAACAATATAGTTACTGTCCTCTGCATATCACTGATAATGCAACTCATTACAGACTGAGATACAGTTTTCATTTTGTTTTCCTTTTGTTTTTACTTTTACTTTGCTTTACTGATGATAAGGTAGTCCAGAGAGAAATATGATCATTATTTGTGTTCCACAGACAAAGGAGAGCTCTGCAACATGAGGAAACGGGAAAGGGGCTGGGAAAATTATTAATTATTCAACCAGTGAAATTTCATAGTCTGGATTGAGTGAATCACCCCAAAACTTCTCCTCACATTGGAAATGAGTTGGACTTGATAATGCTTGTGGATCCCTTCCAGCTAAGGCTATTCAATGAATCTCTGACTCTGAAGAAGGAGGGCTATCTGTGTGCACCCTCCATGGCCAAAGAACCACTTGTGTGGGAGGCAGTCAGTGGCAGTGCTCCCCACCAGCTGGCTCTGCCTTCACAGCCTGACCAGCACAGCCCTGCAGAGTGCCCCAACGGCCCAACTCACCACATCCCCCTCACTCTGCTGAACAGCACTGCCAGCTCAGGGAATGTGGGCAGTATGGGCAGGGGCTGCAGGAATGGCTGCTCAGGCCAGCCCAGAGGTGCTGGGCTGGGGCAAGTCTGTGTGGGACATGGGGTGTCCTGGGAGAAGAGCAGGGTGCAGTGTGTACAGTGGTGCTGCCTGAGGAGCCCCAGGGCCAGCAGTGTGGTGCTGTGCTGGGGAGTGGCACTGGCTTTGGGGGAGGGGGGCTGCAGGCTATTTGGGAAGGTGGATCGGTAGGGTTTATCTCCTGCAGATTGCAGCAGCAGAGACACTGCCAGTGACCTCCCCTGCTTCATTTGCAGCTTTGGGGCCAGCCCAGCCTGGACTTCTCTGCTGGGCTGGGCTGGGGAGAGGAGAGGCAGGTGTGGAGAGCAGAGGAGGGTCTGGGCTGTGCTGGCCTCCTGGAAGAGAGGGGGGAACCACAGAGCAGTCTGGGCTGGGCCTTTGTTCACTGCATATGGATATGACCAATGCTAGTCATCATGACTTTCACACCAACTCCTCTGAAGAGTTCTCAACATTTTTCTAAAATATATAGTCAGTTCTTGAATCACTTTCCTACAGAGAGGTGGCCATTTCCTTCAGGATGCTCTGGACTTGCAAAAGCTACATGGGGAAATGTGAGTCTGGATTTGTGCGAGGTCTTCTGAAGCAGGAACTGGTTGGCAGGCAGAGTACCCAAAGGATTGTGCAGGGCATCCCCTGCACCCACTGCTCCTGGGGGGCCTGGGGAGAGGCCTCCTGAGCACAACAGCTCCTTGTAGCCCTGTGGATGCTGGCTGTGAGGTCACGTCTGTCCCAGCACCTGGCTGGCCAACAGCAAGGAGGCAGAGCCTCTGAGGTCACAAAGACCTTCAGAAAGCTGCCCCCAAGACGGTGACACGTATGGGAGGCCAAGGGAAATCCGGGAGAGTAAAGATGCAAGACCTTGGTGAGAGAAGAGGGACTTGGCTAAGAGAAAAGAAAGATTTCAAAGAGGTGATAGGGGTTCAGGTAAGGCTGATGCTTCTGCAACACTCACTGGGAAAGCATTCGTGTTAGGCCTTGGCAAAATTTCTAACCAGCAACGTGAAAACCTAGTGCTAACCTAGTACTAAATGCTATCCCTCACCCTGAAAGGAATCCACTGCTCTAAACCCCAACCTCATTTCCTACCTTGAAGTCAAACCCCAAACAAATTACTTTTTACCTTTAGTCTTAACATATTGCTCTTGCTAATCCCTAGTTCTTAATTCCTTGAATTATATTGCCAGATATCATCCCGTAACAAGGTACATAATAAAACCCTAACCAAAAATCTAGCTTATACCCTAAACACTGACTGTCTACCCAAAGCAGAACTCACAAGCCTCCCTTTAATACCTTGCCCAGTTCCTAAACTTGGAAGGTAAAATACAATCCCTAAACTCTAAACTGAACAACCAAACCTCAAATCCCTCATTCCTGCACTCTTATGATGTAAATGAAGGGATTTGGCCCCATGAGGCTGGGCAGGGCTTGAGACATTCTGCAGCAATCACTTGGTCTTGGAGGAGGCAGGGGAGGTGACATGGGTCTGGTCAGGTCACAGGAATCAGTGAAGAGATGGGTGGGTGTCCTGGTTTCAGTTAGAATTAATTTTCTTCCTAGTAGCTGATGGAATGCTGTGTTTTGGCTTAGGATGAGAAGAGTGCTGATAACACCCCGATGCTTTAATTGTTGCAGAGCAGTGCTTATACTAAGCCAAGGACATCTCAGCCTTTTGCTCTGTCCTGCCAACGGGCAGGCTGGGGGTGCAGTAAGAGCTGGGAGGGGACAGACCCAGGACAGGTGACCCAAACTAGCCAAAGGGGTATTCCATACCATCTGACGTCATGCTAAACAACATAGAGGGGTGGCTAGCCGGGGGGAGAGTGCCGGACTGCTTGGGGTTAGGCTGGGCATCGGTCAGCGAGTGGTGAGCAATTGCATTGTGCATCACTTGTTTGTACATATTATTATTACTTTCCTATTATCACCATTGTATTATTATTATTATTATTGTTATTATTATTTTTGTTATTATTATTTTCCTGTCTTATTAAACTGTCTTTATCTCAACTCACGGGCTTCACTTTCCATTTCTCTCCCCCGTCCCAGAGAGGGAGGGGGGAGGGTGAGCGAACGGCTGCGTGGTGTTTAGCTGCCGGCCGGGTTAAACCACGACAGTGGGGATGCTCTGCTGAGGTCAGCTGTGCCTCAGGACATCAGGAGGCAGCAGGAGGCCCGTGAGTGTGCAGGTGGGTGTCGGGGCACTCCTGCCTGAGGACCTGATGTGCCACCTTCAGGCTGATGGCTGGTGTGAACATGTGTCATTTTAGCTGTGCAAAAGAAATTGAGAAAGCAGTTCTTGGATCACTTTTCTACAGATTTTCTTCAGGATGCCCTGGAGTTGATAAAGGCTACATGAGGAAAAATTACTCTGGACATGTGGGAGGCCTTCTGCAGTATGAGCTAATTGGCAGGAAGAATACCCGAGAGATTGTGCAGGGCATCCCCTGCACCCACTGCTCCTGGGGGACCTGGGAAGAGGCTTCCTGAGTACAACAGCTCCTTTTGTCCCTTTGGATGCTGGCTGTGAGGTCACTTGTGTCCCAGCACCTGGCTGGCCAACAGCAGGGAGGCAGAGCCTCTGAGGTCATAAAGGCCCTCAGAAAGCTGCCCCCAACAGGGTGACACATTTGGTGAGGCCAGGGGAAAGCTGGGAGAATAACAGTGGGGGATTTTGGGGGTAGAAGAGGGGGTTGGCTAAGAGAAAGGAAGGATTAGGAGGCCAGTAGCCTTAAAACCTACAGCTACACTAAATCCTGCTCTGGAAGGAACTCATTGCTCTAATCCCCATCCTCAAATCCTACCTTGAAGTCAAACCCCAGGTATGTTACCTGTTAACATTAGTCTTAACTCTCACTAATGCCTAGCCTTTAATCATTAGCATTAGATTGCCAGCCTTAACACCAGCCCTCACCCAGTCAAACACCATAAAAACAAATAAACAAACAAAAACCTGACCAAAAATCTAGCCCTTACACTAAACTCTGACTGGCTTCCCAAAGCAGAACACGAAAACCTCCCTCTAAGACTCTGTCCTATCTCTAAACATGAAAATCAAAAGAACTCCTAAACCTCAAATCCGTCATTCCTGCATGCTTATCAGAAAACTGAAGGGGCTTGACCCCATGAGGCTAAGATGGGTTTGAGAGGTCCTGCAGCAGTCACTTGGTCTTGGAAGAGGCAAGGGAGGTGACCTGGATCTGGTCAGGTCATCGGGCTCAAGGAGGAGATGGGTGGGGATGTTTTGCTGAGGTCAGCTGTGCCTCAGGCTCTCAGAAGGCAGCAGGAGGCCCATGGCTGTGCAGGTGGGTTTCAGGGCACTTCTGACTGAGGAGCTGACAGGCCGCCTTCAGGCACACAGCTGGTGTGTATGAGTGTGTCATTTTAGAAGTACAGAATGAACTGATAATGCACCAACATGAAGTGGTGTGGGACAGCATAGGACAGCCAGATACGGAGATGGACAAGGGCACTGGCAAGGCAAGCATTAGCCAAGAAAAAAAAAAAAAAGTCTTTTCCCCTTGGCTATGGCAGGTCTCTCTGCCACCTGGGCCTAGGAGGAAACATGTTGTCCTCTTAGCAGTTGTGGCTCGTCCCCTCTTTGCACCTTCTGAGTGAGGCCAGGAGGTGTCACACCACTGTCTTTTACTTGGCACTGCATACCCCACATACCACTGACCGAGGAAGTGCCCGGAGCCACACATGAAGGACAGGAACTCTCTGCCCAGAGCTGCAAGCAAGGCTTGCAGAGGTTCTCTGCTCCCTTCAACCTCCAACAAGGCAAAGCCTCTCTGTCTCAGAAAAGCTGAGGCTTTCTATGTCCCAGCTCCAGCTGTGCTCCTCTGGATGTATCTCAAGTCTTCTTCTCTTCTTGCCTTACATCTTCTTGGATTGAGACAGGGACATCCACTGCGTTCATCCAGACCCTTCATCCCTGAAGGATCAGGCTTTCCACCTCAGCCCTTCTTTCCCACTACAAAGCTTTTACCCAGTATACTTTGTCTGGCTGGACCCCATGCATTTGGAGTTCATTTGGATGGAGTTCACTTACTGTGAACTAGCCAGTGCAATGCTGAATCTCGTTGTTAGCAACAAGGATTGGCTTGTGGGGAATGTGAAGTTTAAAGGCAGCGTTGGCTGCAGTGACCATGAACTGGTGGCATTCAGGATGTTTAGGGCAGCAAGGAGGACACACAGTAAGCTCATCACCCTGGATATCAGGAGAGCAGATTTTGTCCTCTTCGGGGATCTGCTTTGTAGAGTACCATGGGAGAAGGACCTGAAGGGAAGAGGTGTCCAGGAAAGCTGGTTAATCTTCAAGGATCACCTCCTCCAAGCTCAGGAGCGATGCATCCCAGCACAAAGGAAGTCAGGCAAAAAGGCCAGGAGGCCACATGGCTGAATAAGGAGATGCTGGCCAAGGGGGTTCTTCACAGAGAGGGTGGTTGCACACTGGAACAGGCTCCCCAGGGAAGTGGTCACTGCACCGAGCCTGTCTGAATTTAAGAAGAAATTGGACTGTGCACTTAGTCACATGGTCTGAACTTTTGGGTAGACCTGTGCGGTGTCAAGAGTTGGACTTGATGATCCTTAAGGGTCCCTTCCAACTCAGGATATTCTATGATAAAAAAAAAAAAAAAAAAAAAAAAAAAAAGGAAGCCTACAAAAGATGGAAGCAAGGACAGGTAACCTGGGAGGAATACACAGACACTATCGGAGCAACCAGGGATCAAGTCAGCAAAGCTAAGGCCATGGTAAGCTTCAATCTGGACAGGAAGGTCAAGGGCAACAAGAAGGGCTTCTCTAAGTACAACAGTGATAAAAGGAAGACAGCAGAAAACATGGACTCTCTCCTGAAGGAAACAGGAGACATGGTTACCCAGGATATACAGAAGGCTGAGGTACTCGATTTCTTTGCCTCAGTCTTCATTGGCAAGAGCTCTAGCCACACTGTCCAAGTCCCACATGACAAATGCAGGGACTGGGAGAATGTTGAAATGTCTACTGTGGAAGATTAGGTGCAAGACCATCTAAGGCATCTGAAGCAACACAAGTCTATGGAACCAGGTGAGATGAATCCCAGAGTCCTGAGGGAACTGGCAAATGAACTTGTAAAGCCACTACTCATCACATGTGAAAAGCGGTGGCAGTCTGGCAAAGTTCCATTGAATGGGAAAGGGAAAATGGAACTGCCACTATTAAAAAGGGAAAAATACATATGTATACACACCTAGGGAACTACAGTCCAGTCAGTCCCACCTCTGTGCCCAGCAAGATCATGGAATGGATCCACCTGGAAACTCTGCTAAGGGACATAACAAACAAAGAGGTGATTGGTAAGAGCCAACATGGCTTCACTAAGGGCAGCTCATGCCTGACATATCTGATGGTCTTCTGACCCACTGGGTTGCAGTGTTTTTGGATACAGGAAGAGAAACTGATGTCATCTCCCTGGAATTGTGCAAAGTATTCGACACATCCCACGTAACACCCATTCTCTAAATTAGAGAGGCATGGATTTGATGGGTGGACCACTCAGTGGATATAAAGAATTGTCTGGATGGTCACAGTCAAATTACTGTGGTCAACAGCTCAGTGTTCAAGTGGAGACCAGCAATGAGTAGTGTTCTTCAGGGACCGTTATTGGGACTGGAAGAGTTTAACATCATTCTTGGTGACATGGACAGTGGGATTGTCCACTTGACATTTTGACAAGTTGATGTCAAGTAAGTTGATGACAGCAAGCAGTGTGGTGAGGTTGACACACTGAAGGGAAGGGACGCCTTCCAGAGAGGTCTTGACAGGCTTGAGGCTGGGTGGAGAATGAAGTGAGAACAGCCTTGTGGGTCCTGGGGCTGTTGGTGCTTGAAAAACTCAACATGAGCAGTCAATGTGCACTTGCAGCCCAGAAAGCAAAATCACAGGTAGCATCAGAACTGTAACTAGGAGGTTAGGGGAGGTGATTCTTGCCCTCTCTTCCACTCTTGTGAGACCCCTCTTAAAATACTGTGCTCAGTTCTGAGGTCCCTGTTGCCTTCAGGGGGCAGTGGCGACCTGGTTCAGGAATGGCACGGCGACCAACCCCAGGCCGCTCGGTCCATCAGCTCACAGACACCAATGTGGTGGATGGCAAATGGCGTTTATTGTCGAGTCACATGGGCTTATATACCCGAGGCCCATAGCGTCACTTCCGCTTGCTTACATCACAGGCCACACGCTACTGTCCATCAAGGGAGGGGCTCCACCTTTCCGTACAGCACGACATCTTCCGGCCGCCAGACCCTAACTACCCACATCTCCCCCCTCCCTATGCACAACCAAATTAGCTAAAACATAACAATCTTAAGATGTAGACATCGTAACTTAACTGAAAAACATAAGGCACAATAACCAGGAGAAAACTAGGAGGTAACTGGTAACCCTGAGTAAATACACTCTTAAAGTAGTTGTTGGTGTTCTACCAACATAATGTTAACTTTCTCTAACCAACTTTTAACAAACAACACAAGCATATTTAGTATACAAGGTCCAAAGATAAGATCACACAAACGCATTGCAGCCCCCCACCCACGGAGGCCGCTTCGCTGGTGTCTGGATTCTGCCAGTGTGGAACTCTCAGGCTTAGACAGGATGCCTGCTGACTTATTGTCTTCTCATGTCGCCGGGGTATACAGATTACGGGGGTGCCCGATGATCCATTCCTGTGAACAGAAACTCAGTTTTCATTAGTTTTGTTCTGAAGTTGGGGCGTCGGCTGTTTGGAGCTTCTCTGGACGTACGAGTTGCCATACCTTTGTGGGCCCTCAGGCCCTGGACTTGCACCTGGGGGGTGATCACTGTTGGGTCCATACCCATTAGCCGCTGCAGGCTAGAGCCATACAGTGTGTGATCCGTCCCAGTTACTTGGGCCAGTTGTCTCATACAGTTGTCCCCCCATTCTCGTTTAAAAATGATCATCCCACCCCCGTCAAAGATCAGTCTACAAGTTTGTTTTATATCAAACGGGAGCATGTCATCTCCCCTGACAACACCATCTATGAGGGTGGAGACCATTGCAGAATGAAGCCCTTTATCCACAATAGCTTTAACAATCGCTTGTACATCCTTAGGGTTTGTTGGTGAGTGAACCCTCTGCCCCCCATCTGTCACCCAGACCAGGAACGCTAGCATGGCCGATAGAGCCAAGATGGTGCACGCAATCTTAATTTTCCTCCAATCTGTGAGAGGAATTTCTCTGCCTCGCGGTGCAGCTTTATTTCGGATGGGGATATTTTTGCTATCTGTCCCCATTTCCTCCTCCGAATTTGAATCGCTATCTGATCCGGAGTCAGAGCTTGACTGACTGCTCACCTCCGAGTTCCGGTCCCCTCCCATCGAGTTCCGGCCCCGCCCCCCACCCCTGCGGGTGGGCCGCTCCCTGCCTCGTGGCTCGCCCCGCCGCCTGCTCAGCGAGGCGTTTGCGCCACAGGAGCGTGTTTTCGGATGGCCGTTCCGATCGGCTCTCTGCCCCTCTCTCACGCTTCTACCTCCTCCCCGGTCGTCCCCGCAACCGTTCTCTTTTTCGCATTTCCACGTGTTAGTAAAACCTAACGCTTCATCCCCGTTCCCGCCGGAGGCTTCTTCACCCAATTCTTCGTCTTCTAGTTCAGCACCGTACTGGGGCGCACATGGCCGTGGTCTCTCCCAGATTTCCTCAGGCTCTGGTTCCCCACCGGCACCCCTGGCTTCCTCAGCCGAGCCACCCCACAGCTTCCACAACTTGGATACGACCTTCACAAGGGTTTCCATCTTCCTTGTTGGTCCGGGAGCTTCCTCCCCGCCGGGCTGGTCCCGCCGCTCCGGCCGCCGTTCACCCGAATCAGGAGTTTTCCCGGGTTTCGGCACCACTTGTTGCCTTCAGGGGGCAGTGGCGACCTGGTTCAGGAACGGCACGGCGACCAACCCCAGGCCGCTCGGTCCATCAGCTCACAGACACCAATGTGGTGGATGGCAAATGGCGTTTATTGTCGAGTCACATGGGCTTATATACCCGAGGCCCATAGCGTCACTTCCGCTTGCTTACATCACAGGCCACACGCTACTGTCCATCAAGGGAGGGGCTCCACCTTTCCGTACAGCACGACATCTTCCGGCCGCCAGACCCTAACTACCCACAGGTCCCCAATTTTGGAAGGACATGGACCTGTTGGAGCAAAACCAGAGGAGAGCCACAAAAATGATCAAAGAGCTGGACCACGTCTCCTTCAAGGAGAGGCTGGGACTACTTGGCAAGTGAGAAGAGAAGGCTCTGGGGAGACCTTACAGCAACCTTCCAGTACCTAAAGAGGATGAACAGAAAAGCTGGAGAAAGACACTTTATCAGGGATAGAGTGATAGGACAAGGGGTAATGGCCTTAAACTAAAAGAGGGTAGATTTAGACTACATATTAGGAAGAAATTCTTTACTCTGAGATTAGTGAGGCACTGGAGCATGTTTTCCAGAGAAATTGTGGAATGGTGCCTTTAAAAGTGTTTAAGACCTGGTCTCTTGGAATGTGTACCTGGCCAGAGCAGGAGGGTTGATTTATAAAGATCCTTCCCAACACAAAACCTTTGAAGCTCTTTGAACCCCTGTGGTTTTATTTCAGAGCAGTTCTTATGGAGCTGCATTTTGAATTTTAGAACAAAAAGGTGTTGAAAACAGACCAGTGTTTCAGTTACTACTGAACTGTGTCTGCACAGTATCAATGGGTTCTTATACTGCTGCACATGATGTATAGATTGGGGGTATACAGATATTGCAATGGGACACACAAAGTAGAGCTGAACCAAAGTGCTTAAACTGTCAGCCTGACCTTGGTGCCAGGAAAGGTGATGGATCAGGTTATCTTGAATGCAATCATGCAACATATGTGGAACAACCTGTAGATCAGGCCCAGTAAGTATGGGCTCATGAAAGACAAGTCCTGCCTGACCAACCTCATCTCCTTCTATGAACGGGTGATCTGCCTAGTGGATGAGGGAAAGGCTGTTGGCATAGCCTGCCTAGATTTCAGCAAGACCTTTGACACAGTCTTCCACATCATTCTCCTGGAGAAGCTGGCAGCCCATGGCTTGGACAGGTACATGCTTTGCTGGGTTAAAAACTGGCTGGATGGCCGTGCCCAGAGATTGATGGTGATCGGAGTGAAATCCAGCTGGTCACCAGTGGTGTTCCCCAGGAGTTGGTGTTGGGGCCCATCCTCTTTAATGTTTTTATTGATGATTTGGATGAGGGAATTGAGTGCATCCCCAGTGAGTTTAGAGAAGACACCAAGTTAGAGGGTAATGTTGATCTTCTGGAGGGTAGGTAGGCCCTTCAGAAGGACCTGGACAGGATGGGTCAATGGGCAGAGGCAAGTGGGATAAGTGTTGGGTCCTGCACTTTGGCCACATTAACCCCATGTAACACTACAGGTTTGCGGCAGAGTGTCTCGAAAGTTGTGCAGAGGAAAAGGATCTGAGAGCGCTGCTTGATGCTCACCTGAACATGAGCCGGCAGTTTGCCCAGGTGGCCAAGAAGGCCAGTAGCATCCTGGCTTGTGTCAGGAATAGTCTTTCTAGCAGGACCAGGCAGGTGATCATCCCCCTGTACTCTGCTCTGATGAGGCTGCACCTCGAGTACTGTGTTCAGCTTTGGGTCCCTTAGTACAAGAAAGATGCTGAGCCCCTAGAGCATGTCCAGAGAAGGGCTACAAAGCTAGTGAAGGGTCTGGAACACAATTCCGATGAGGAGCAGCTGAGGGAACTGGGGTTGTTTAGTCTGGAGAAGAGGAGGCTCAGGGGAGACAGTATTGCTCTCTCCAACTACCTGAAAAGAAGGTGTGGGGATCTAAGGGTTGGCGCCTTCTCACAGATAAGTAGTGACAGGACTAGAGAGAATGGCTTCAAGTTGATTAAGGGGAGGTTTAGTTTGGAAATTAGGAGATGTTTGTTCTCAAAAGGACTGTTCAGGCATTGGAACGGGTTGCGCAGTGAGATGGTGGAGTGACTGTCTATGTGGGTCTTTATGGAAAGTTTGGATGTGGTGCTTAGGGAGATGATTTAGTGGGTAATATTGGTGGTAGGGGGTGGTTGGACCAGATGATCTTGGAGGGCTATTCCAACTTTAATGATTCTATGACTCTAAGACAGTTGTCCCTCTCAGGGATAAAACTTCAGATGTCGTAAGAACATGTACTGGAGAAGAGAGACACTTAGCTCTGCCTATCGTAAATGACACCCATAAATGACCAAATCAGATGAAAGCCATTGTAGGCTGCTCAGAATATATTAATGAACAGTGAAAAGAATCAATGATCTTTAATTTAGGTATCTGGTTTCATTTTCATTTGACCAAGAAAATCTCCCTGCACTTAAGAATGATGTCCCCAGATGCCCAACTGATTCCTGGAATTAATCAGAGCATGAAGATACTTGCATATATCTTGGCCCACCTCTGGCACCTCCAATGTCACCTGGTGTTTGCATATGAACAGCTCCCTCCTGGCCTCTGTCTCTATTCAGTGTGCTGGGAGCTGAGACTAGCTCACTTGCACAAGACTGGAGTGTGCCCACCTGAACTTAGGCAAAAGAAATCCCAGCTCCTGTGGGCTTATTGCGCATGTGAGAGAGCAAAGCCTCCTTCTAACCGTTGGACTGCAAAGAATGAGATGCCTTGGTTGATTCAGCTGAAACCCTTCCCTCAGCAAATGAAGGCAGATCCCTCCCTATCCCTGTATGGGTGTCCTGCCTAAAACCAGAACACAGAAAGGTGATTCTTGAACCTCATACTTCTTTTGATATGAGGAATGATAGTGCTGGAAATGAGTTTCCTTCCCCAGTGGATGGAAGGATCATCTGTGATAACTTCATTCTGTTTCAACGTTGTTTCCTCTAGAGTCCCAGGAATTTGTCAAGAGCTCCCTGTGCTGCTGACCTAGGCTGGACTCCTGGGCCCAAGGGGAGCTTCTGGTAAGCGGGTAGCACTGCAGAGAGACAGCTCTGCCCAGGAGCAGCTCCTCTGCACAGCGCAGCAGGGCTGGGGGCACTGCCTGCAGGGGACAAGGGTGGCTGAGAGAAGGGAGGGAGATGTTAAAGGCAGTGTGGAGGGGGGATGCTGAGAGATCACAGTGGGAGAAATCTTCACAGCCCTGAACAGGGTAAGTCTGTGGCTGCAGGGCAGCACAGCTGTATTCAAAGAGTCTCTGACTCTGAAGAAGGCCAGCTATCTGTGCGCACCCTCCATGGCCAAAGAACCACTTGCATGGGAGGCAGTCAGTGGCAGTGCCCCTGACGCCATCTGGCTCTGCCTTCCCAGTGTAATAAATGGCTCATACATTTGTGGTATAACCTATGTGGTTATACAAGTGTATGTAAGAAAGAAGGTCACATTCATCATACCATGTGGCCCTAGCATTGTTCCATACTGACACGAATCAGATGAACATATCTCACACCAGCCTGACCAGCACGGCCCTGCTGAGTGCCCCCATGGCCCCATGCACCACAGCCTCCTCGTTCTGCAGAGCAGCACCGCCAGTTGGGGGGCTGTGGGCAGCATGGGCAGGGGCTGCAGGAATGGCTGCTCAGACCAGCCCGGACGTGCTGGGCTGGGGCAAGGCTGTGCAGGACATGGTGTGTCCCGGGAGCAGAGCAGGGCACTGAGTGTGTGTGCAGTGGTGTTGCTTGAGGAGCCCCAGGGCCAGCAGTGTGGTGCTGTGATGTGCTGGGGAGCAGGGCTGGTCTGGGAGGCTCTAGGGTGTCTGGGAAGGTGGATTGGTGGTGTTTATCTCCTGCAGATGGCAGCAGCAGAGACACTTCCAGTGACCTCCCCTGCTTCATTAGCAGCTTTGTTGCCAGCCCAGCCTGGGTTTCCCTGCTGGGCTGGGTTGGGGAGAGGAGATGGAGGTGTGGAGAGCTGGGGAGGGTCTGGTCTGGGCTGGCCTCCTGGCAGAGAGAAGGGAACCACAGAGCAGTCTAGGCTGAGTCCTTGTTCACTAGATATGGATATGACCAATGCTAGTCATCATGACTTTCACACCAACTCCTTCTCTGAAGAGTTCTCACCATTTTTCTAAAATATATAGTCAGTTCTTGAATCAGTTTTCCACACAGAGGTGGCCATTTCCTTCAGGATGCCCTGGAGTTGCTGAAACCTACATGGGGAAACGTGAGTTTGGATATGTGGGAGACCTCCCAAAGCAGGAACTGGTTGGCAGGCAGAGTACCTGAGGGACTGTGCAGAGCACCCCCTGCACCCAGTGCTTCTCGGTGGGCTGGGATGAGACCTGCTGAGCACAACAGCTCCTTGTAGCCCTGTGAACACTGGCTGTGAGGTCACTTGTGTCACAGCACCTGCCTGGCCAACAGCAGGGAGGCAGAGCCTCTGAGGTCATAAAGGCCCTCAGAAAGCTGACCCCAACAGGGTGACACATTTGGGGAGGCCAGGGGAAAGCTGGGAGAATAACGGTGGGGGATTTGGGAGAGAGAAGAGGGGTTTCGCTAACAGAAAGGAAAGATTTTAAAGATTTAAGAGGGGTTCAGGTAAGGCTGATGCTTCTGCAACGCTCACAGGGAACATCTTCATGTTGTGTCCTGGTAATATTTCTAACTAGTAACCCGAAAATCTAGTGCTGTCCTTAATGCTTTCTCTCTCCCTTTAAGGCATCCATTGCTCTAATCCCCAACCTCATTTCCTAATTCAAAGTCAGACCCCAAGCACATTACTTGTTACCATTAGTCACAGAATCATAGAATCATAAAAACACAGGGTTGGAAAGAACCTACAAGATCATCTAGTCCAATCATCCTCCTATCACCAATACTACCCCTAAGCTACTAAATCATATCTCAAAGCACCTGAGACAGGTGCTTCTTGGACACTGCCAAGGATGGTGACTCCACCACCTCCCTGGGGAGGCCGTTCCAGTGCCTGACCACTCTTTGAGAGAAAAAGTTTTTCCTGATATCTAAACCAAATCTCCCCAGGCGCAACTTGTGGCCATTTCCTCGAGTGCTATCATTAGTTATCAGAGAGAAGAGGCTGACCCCCTCCTCATCACAGCCTCCCTTCAGGAAGTTGTAGATTGCAATGAGGTCTCCCCTGAGCCTCCTCTTCTGCAGACTAAACAATCCCAGCTCACTCAGCCACTCTTCATAGGACCTGTGCTCCAGACCCCTCACTAATTTTGTTGACCTTATCTGGACATGCTCCGGGGCCTCAGTGTCCTTCTCGTAGTGACGGGCCCAAAACTGAACACAGTACTCCAGGTGTGGCTTCACCAGAGCTGAGTACAGGGGGCTGATCACCTCGCTGCTCCCACTGGCTACACTATTTCTAACACAGTCCAGGATACCATTGGCCTTCTTTCCACCTGGGCACACTGCCGGCTCATGTTCAGCCAAACATCGATCATCACTCCCACGTCCCTTTCCTCTTCACAGCCACTCTGTCCCAAGCCTATAGCATTGCATGCGGTTGTTGCGGCCAAAGTGCAGGATCTGGTGCTTACCCTTGTTAAACCCCATCCCATTAGCCTCAGCCCAGCCTATCCCGATCCCTCTGAAGGGCCACATTAGCCTCAGGCAGATCAACATTACCTCCCAACTTGGTGTCGTCTGCAAACTTACTGAGGGTACATTCAACCCCTCATCTAGGTCATCAATAAAGGTATTAAACAAGATAGGCCTCAGTACCAACCCCTGGGCGACACCACTTGTAACAGGATGACAGCTGGAATGAAATCCATTAACCACAACCCACTGGGCATGGCCCTCCAGCCAGTTCTTCACCCAGAGAAGACTATACACAGCCAGGACAGATGACCCAACGGGATTAAATAGATGCTCCAATAGGTGTTCCAGCCCACCACCCCACTACCAAAAGCACCTCCCAGCCTGCAACAGAGGAGCCTGCTGGGGAAGAGCTGGAGGGCTGTGGGGACCCACCAGCAGGAGCTGGTGCCAAGTCCTGCCCAAGGGTCCAAGACATCTCCCCGTTCACCTCTTGCAACTGAGGTATCTCTGCCCATGGGTGCTGGGCAGGCTTCCTTAGGTTCCATGGGCCCTTCCTTAGGGCCCAAGGCAGCAGAAGGTGGGCACTGCAAGGGACTGTCTCATGGGGCTTCCCAGAGATCCACTTTGTCTGGAAACTGCCTGTGGCTGGCAGGACGGAAATGTCTCTGTCAGTAGGAATAGTGTCCCTGGACCAGGGGCCCTGTCAGCCCCAAAGCCAGACCACGATCCTGCTGGCTCTAAGATGTGTCCCTTCCCAACCGCTGCATCTTTGTGCTCTTCTCCCCTCCATGAGCCTCAGGGAGATGCCCAGATACATGGTCAGGGAAGCACTGGATCTGGGGAAAAGCGCCCAGAGGGTTTTAATATGAGAAAATACCAACACACAGCATAAAAACAGGGGAATACCAAGAAGGGAAATACCCATGTGCGTCTGCTGACTGCTGGAAAAGGAAGACCATTCCCTGGCACTCACGGCTCTCCCAGTGGCACTGAGCTCTCCTCCCTCCCGGCTGCACCCAGCTGCTCAGCAGAGCTGGGCTCTGCTGGCCTGGGGCTCTGGAATTCTTGTGCATGGGTCTGTGGTGTCACACCCTCGGTGTCCTCATGGGGATATGCCTGAGACACCTCTTCAACATCGTCATAGCCCGTGGTCCCCAGGAAAGGTGACGAGGTGTCTCCCTCAGCTCCAGGGACCCCAGCACTTCTCCGGGAGTGCAGGCTTCCCCCTGTAAGCATCAAGGCAGGCTGCTGTGGTTGGGCCTGTGGGGTGCCCCTCGGGGCTGTTTATCACCTTCCTCATCCTCACCAGCCTGAGACACTCGGCCCATTCTCCCAGCCCCCACAAAATATCCCAGGACAGGTTCTCCATATGGAGGTGGTCAGGCTTTCAATATGGCATGGATCCTCCTAGGCCTGGGGTTGGCACCTAGGAAGTGGCAGTGCTGCATTGCCCTCTCACCTGTGGCTGCATCCCTGCGCCCATCTCCTTCCTGTGGTGTCCTGGGCACTTCCCAGTCCCCCTGCCCAGGGACAGGATCCTCCCCAGGGTCAGAAACCTCCCCAGCATCATCATAGCCATCCGCTGGGTAACCTCCAGGCAGGACAGGGACATCTGAAAGGAGAGGGAAGGTGGTGGCAATGAGAAGAGATGTCCTGCAGAGCAGAGGATGGGAGGGTGTGTGGGACACAGGGCTGACATGCTGCTGGTGTCAGGGTCACAGCAGAGCCTTCATGCAACCAGCTCTGTTGATAACACTCGGTGGCCACTGCTGTCTGTCTGGTCTGTCTGCAGGGAGGAGAAATGGAGCCCTTCCCCCCCCCACCCCCGCTCTTATCCCTGGGTGTGGCCCCAGACCATCCTCCTCCTCATGTGCCTGGGGTAGGGCTGCAGCTGGGTCAGGGACCCCTCTGAAAAGGAGGCTGCAGAGAGCTGCAGTGGGTGCTGTGGGATGAGCCCTGCTGCCCTGATTGGTGGTCAGCACTGCTGGGGATGGGCAGCCACAGAGCTGGGGGTGCATGGGGAGGAGACCAGTTCCCTTGGGACAAGGCACTTCCCAGAGAGGTTCCCAGAGCTGCCCTGGGACAGCCCTTTGCTTAACCCTTGGCTCTCAATAAGGTGCAAGGACAAGCAGAGAGGGGCTGTCCCCTCTGGGATGGGCAGAGCTGGTGTGGAGGAAGCTCCTCTGTGGGGGCCAACACCTGGATGCTCTCCCACAGACCCCATGGTCCAACCATTTCAGGGACCATGGGCAGGAGCTGCAGGGCACAGCCCTGGTCTGAGACAGGGAGAATGGACACAGCTGATGTGCCCCTGCAGGTTACCTGCACCCACCTGAGAGACTGAACCTCGGCTGCTTCTCCCACGCCAGGCTGTAAGCGATCTCCTCGTACACGGCCTCAGGGAAGGGCTCCCCAGCTCTCCCGGAGCCTGAGGACAGAGGCACGGCTGGTCTGGGAATGGGCAGAGAGGGACAGGACCCCACTGGGCTCCCCCAGCCCCACTCCCTGGGCCAGCACAGGGCTGTCCCCACAGCACAGCCCCACTGTGTTGTGTTGGCACTGCAGCCACATCCCCAGGGAGGGCAGCATCCCCATGGAGATGGTCTGGGGCAGCATCAGCCTCGCATTTGGAGACAGCCCTTCTGCCCCTTTGGTCCTTGGGTCACGTCCCAGTGCAGACCCTGCACCAATTCCCATATTTCTCCTCCCCATGGAGCTGCTCCATCTCTGCCCCACACAGCAATAGCACAGCCTGTGCCCTGTTGGGGGGTAGCTGACACAACGGTGATGGACTCCGCTGCCCCATGCTCCTCCTGCCAGAGCTGCCCAGAGCACTGCCAGCAGTGCATCCTCCCCGTCTCACCCAGCCCAGCTCTCACATTTCTCTTCTAACCCCAGAACTGATGCCTCAGGCTCTGGGCTCTCTCCACCCCTTGATGTTGGTGCCCCATGGTCTGTCAGTCAGTGGGGCAGCACATGGGGCAGGGGGCAGCACACGGCTCTGTTTCTGTGCCCCAGGACACCAACACCCTCAGAACCCCCAGCCCTGCCAGGAGGCATCTCTCCCCCAGGACCACTGGGGAAGGACCCACCTCTGCGCCGAGCCCTGGCACTTCGCACCTGCCCAGCCAGGAGGGCCAGGAGCAGGCAGAGGAGGGCCCCCAGGATGATGCAGATGACGACAGGCACTGAGAGTCCCTCGCTGCTGGTGGTTGGACGGCCCCGTGGGGGATCTGCATGGGCAGGAACATGGCAGGGGCAGCATCAGACAAGGGAGAGTTTGGGTCAGGACATGCCACTCCTGACCACACAAGGCAGCAGGGGCTGGGAGGGACAGGGCTGGGTGATGGGGCAGCTCCCACCCTACTGGGTCCATCACAGACTTCTCCCAGCTGCTTTGGTTTTCTGTGAGTCTCACAGCCCAACAGGGAGCCCCTTCCCCTGGCTGTGGGTCACAGCGTGGCCATGTTCAGACCCAGCCCCAGGGGAAGGACAGCTTACCTGCTTGTGGGGGGGATGTTGCTGTCCTGGGTGCAGCTGCAGGGGAGCAGAAGGAGAGCTGGGCTGAGAGGCTGGGAATGTGGCACCAGGCAGCCTCCCTGGCAGATGGCCCCAAAATGTGCCACCTGAATTGTCCCTCCTGCGGGGCTGGGCAGGGTGGAAGGGACAGGGCCCAGCACCACTGCTCTGGGTTGCTCACAGGACAGTGCAGGCAGCCCAGGGGATGTTCTGGGACATCCAGCCCCACAGAGGCTGCTCCCCACCCACCACCAGCCCCACACTCTGCAGGGACACCCTTGCGCAGGCCTGCACTGCGGCCATGCCTGGATCCAGCAGGGCAGACGCCCAAGCCAGCTCCTTGCCAAGCCCCCAGCCATGTCTCCCAGCCCCACTGCTCACCTGAGCAATGCACAGCTGCATCTGCCTTATGCTGGCAGGCACCGCTGTCCCCTGGCTGGGCCCAGCAGTCCTGCAGAGACAGCTCCATCCCCCTGCACTCCATCAGCCACATGGGGCCCGTCCCCTCTCCAGCAGCAGCCTGGCCCAGGGCATAGAGCGCGGGGCCACAGCCCAGCTGCCTGCATGCCACCTCGGCATCCCGCATGTCCCAGGCATTGTCACACAGTGTCCCCCAGGTGCCGCGGTGCCAGATCTCCACTCTGCCCGAGCAGCCATCCTTGCCTCCCACAGCACGGATCTTCTCCCTGTCTGGGGAGGCAGCAATGTCCCATGGCACCAGGACAGCTGGGGGAGCCCTGCCAGGTGAGGGGGGCACGTGCAGGGGCAGCTCCCTACCTGTGCAGCTGGTGGAGTTGGGGCATGCAGCCACCTGTGGCCTTTCTGTCCATGTCCCAAAGGAAAGAGAAGTTGGGCTGAAAAGGGTTGTTCTGGGGGTCGTGCAGAAGAGAGCAGAGCTGACCTCTGCTCACACGTCCCCATGCTGCCTGGGTCAGGGCAGCAGCAGAAGCCTGTTCACTCAGGGGACACACACGGCACTGCAGGGGGGACCCAAGTGCTCGGCCCCACAGGGTCCCTGATTCACAGAGCAGCAGGAGGCTGTCCCAGGAGGGGGGACTCCTGAAAGCCCTGCATGGTCTCCTCCGAGACCTTGCCTGGAGTTGCCTCTGCATCCCCCAGGGGCTGCTGGCAGCCCGGCTGTTGACTGCTGCTGGTGGACATGGGTGGCTCCAAGAGCTGAAGTCACCTTTGTGTACCAGTATCAACAGGGTCTAATGCAGGAAGTCAAAGCCCCTCTGGGTTTCTTCTCTGCATTTCACCATACCCAGTGGGGAACAGGACCTGGTGCCTTGATGGCTCAGATTTACCATTGCAGGTGATGTGTGTCTCTTCTCGGCTGTCAGTACACGACTGCGGATTCCAGGAAGCAGAGGGACACTGCCAGAAGGAGCTGTTGCTCTTCCCACACTCCACGTGATCCAGCCATGTGGTGCCAGACAGCTTGGCATAGTTAGAATCTGTTTCCAGATCTCCTTCATTCCCGCAGCTCAGCTCCTTGCACACCAGTGACACCGTCTCGGTGGTCATGGAGTTGGAGCAAACGCTGCCCCATGTCCCGTTGTAGAAAACCTGCAGGCGCCCGGAGCAGCCGTCGCTGTTCTCCAGCCTCAGGGCCATGAACTCTGGAAGGAGGAAAGGCCCCAGGGACATCCTTGGATGGCAGCCACTGATGGCCTTGGCCCTACCTGGCTCTACCCTTGCCCCAGACTCACTCTCCCCAGCTCCCCTCCCCACTCCCAGCACAAACCTGAGCAGATGACTCCAGCGTCCTCCTTGTGCCCGCAGCTGTGCTGCCCCCAGGCCTTGGCAGGGCAGTCCCAGAGAGCAGCTTCGGCCCCGGAGCAGTTGACGCCATCCAGCCAGATCTGCCCAGAGCCCTCCCCAAACCGAGCAGAGCCGGCTGCCTCCAGGGCCCCTCCGCAGCCCAGCTGGCGGCAAACGATGGCGGCATCGGCCAGGTCCCAGGTGTCGTCACAGACGGTGCCCCAGCGCCCCTGGTAGTAGATCTCCACTCTCCCGGCACAGCGCCCGGCCCCGTCCACCAGCCGCACCCGCCGGCTCCCTGCAGCAGGGAGAACCCCGACGCTCAGGGACTGGCTGCCCTCCCAGACCTTCAACTTGGGGACGTGCAGCACCACTCACCCTGGCACACGACCCCCACGTCCTCCATGATCCCTGCTGCCGGTGTGCTCTTGGGCAGGGAGGTGTTGCAGAGGCTCAGGTCAGCCTCGTGCCCTGCACACCGCACCCCACGCAGCCCCACAGGTCCTCGTCCTCGCTCGGCCCTCACGGGGGTGTAGGCTGCCTCTGCCTCTCCGCACTGCAGCTGCCGGCACACCACGCTGGCCTCCTGCATGTCCCACTGCTCATCCAGGACTCTGCCCCACGTCCCGTGCTGGAAGACCTCCACGCGCCCGTCGCACCGGCTCCCTCCGCCCACCAACCGTACAGACATGTGGTCAGCGGGGCCTGGTGAGAGGAAAAATTCAGCCAGGCACTGCTATGGGGTGCAAAGCTGTGGGTGACCGTGTCACACACCAGGGGCAAATGGACTTTGCAGCACTGCCCAGCACGCACCTGAGCAAATGACAGCAGCAGCGTTCTCCTGGGAGCATGGAGAGGCCCCCAGGGCAGTCACCGGGCACTGCCCCAGGTGGGCTTCAGTCCCGTCACAGTGGAACGAGTCTCTCCAGACAGGGCCGGTTCCTCTCCCAAAATGCCCTCCTCCAGGAATGGACTCAGCAAAGCCACAGCCGAGGTGCCGACACAGAACGTGGGCGTCCGAGAGGTCCCAGAGGGAGGCACAGAGGGTCCCCCACGTCCCCAGCACCTCCACCTCCACCCTGCCCTCACACGCTGTGCTGCCGTTCACCAGCCTGAACCCTGTGTACTCAAGGACAAAGGAGGGTGAGAGAGGCCACATTTGTGCTCTTGTTCCAACAGGAGCTGCAGGAGAGGCCAAAGGGACAGCGTTCTTCTCTCCACCCCACCCAGCACTTTCTCCTCTCCATCCAGCACAGACCAGTGCCCACACTGCTCTCCCGCTCCAACCACAGCCCCCGTTGGCACCATCCCACTGCGAGTCCTTACGTGTGCAGGTGACATGAGTGCCATTGCGGTCGGTGCAGGCCTTGTCCTTGGGGGCCTCCGTGGGGCAGAAGGAGAGGACGGATTCATTCCCCACACACTGCAGCTCTCTGTCCCAGACAGGACTGGCCCCTTCTCCCAGCTGAGCTGCTCCATGGACAGACAGGGCTGTGCCACACTGCAGCTCCCTGCACACCACCTCGGCAGCTTTGGCACCAAAGTGGGAGTGACAGACAGCTTTCCACTGGTCCCTGTCGTAGACCTCCAGACTTCCTGAGCAGGGGCTGTCCCCTCCGACCAGCCGGACAAATCCTGGAGCAACCAAGGAGACCTCTGAGTTCCCAGAGCCCTCTGGCACTTCCATGCCTACCTCCCACCTCATCCCTGAGGTGGCCACATAGCCAGCCCAGCAGCTCTCAGTGGGTGCTGGTGGCACAAAGATGTCAGGGCCCCCCTGCTGCTCCTCAGAATCCAGCCCAGCACCCATGAGCTGCCCTCTCTCCCAGCCCCCAGCTGCAGACACCGCTCAAACTGCTGCTGCCCGGAGCCCCTGGGCTGCCCGGCCCCAGACCCACCACTGCAGCACCCGCAGCACATGGGCCAGGGGAAACAGGCCCAGGAACTCAGGGCTACTTCAGCTTGCTCTGCCCCACAAGGCTCAGGCCAGTTAGAAGAAATCCTTGGATCTGCTAAAAAGCCCCCCTGTTCCCAGGGAATGCTGGGGCCCTTGGGGAGCTCCTGTAAGATGGGGCACATCGGGGGATCCTCCGCAAAGGGGGGTCCTCCGGTCGGGACAGTGTGGTGCTGGGCATGCACGTCCCCAGCCACCTACCATGCATGGGTCAGGAAAGCAGGCAGAGAGCAGCCCTGGTTTGACACAAGCTCCTGGTGTGAAGGCAGGCAGAGAGGAGAGCCAGGAGGTGTTGGCACAGCCCCTGGGGCACAGGGCAGGCAGGAGAGGCTGAGCAGTGGGTCAGCACAGCCTGGAGGGGCCATGTCTCTGGGGGCTGGCTTTCATGGGGTGACCCCGGGACAGGAACAAGGTGCCACTTGCCACCATGTTCCTCTGCCCAAGCCCAGTGCTCCTGCCCTCTGAGCAGCCCCTCTGCTTTGGCTGAGGTTCTCTTGTCTGCTGGGGGTACAACCCAAAAGTCCTGGGCCATTGCACACCCTTCCCTGAGGCTGCTGGTGGCTGGGGGAGCTGCTCTAGATTCCCCTGGCATAGGGACCAGCCTGCCAGACAGGGCCTGGGTGAATGGAGGAGAAAGATGGGAACCAGGCAGCACAATGGGGAAGGGTGAGGGCTTTCTTCTCCCAGCCTCTGACACCTTCCCAGGGTTGGCTGCTCCAGCTTATGGGCCAGGCTGGGTGTGCTCCCACTGGGCTGTCACCAGGGACAAGGGACACCAGCAGTGACAGACCCAGCTCAGAGTGCAACTCGACACACAGAGCCATGTTCTGGTGTCCACTTGTTGCTTCCTGAGGTCACAGCCAGGTCCTTTAGAAGTGTCCTCGTCCCAGAGGTAGGGAACAAGTTCAGTCCTTACCTGAGCATGTCACTCCAGCATCCTCACTGTGATCGCAGTATGTTTCAGCCCTTTCTGTGTGTGTGCAGTCAGACAGGGCAGACTCCATGCCATTACACTGAACATTATCCATCCAAATGGAACCAGATCCTGGCCCAAAGTGTGCATATCCAGGAGCTTCGAGAGCACCCCCACAGCCCAGCTGCCTACAAACCACTGCAGCATCGGACTTGTCCCAGCGGTAACTGCACACGGTCCCCCACTGGCCCTGATGTTTCACCTCCACTCTCCCAGCACAGCGACTGCCGCCATCCACCAGCCTCACCTCCGCAGCCCCTTCAAACAGCAACACAGGAAGAGTCAGGAGAGTTTTGAGCCCCACATTGTGTGTCCGTGAGGACCCCCTCCCCAGGCAGACTCCCAGTTCCCAGGGTGGGATCCCTGTCCCCATAGGCTGTCTCAGGGGCAGCGGAGGGTTCCTCCTCTCCCCATGGGCTACACTGGGCTGGGGGTACCCAGCTCTAGCCCTCCTGGGCCATTTGCTGCCCCACAGCCCTCACCACCTCCTCCCACCCCAGCGGACCCCTGCCCCCACCCATGCCCACCCCCACACAGCCCCCAGCCCTGTACGGGGCTCCCACTCCTCCTCTTCCCAGTGTCCCCCAGATAGACCCATGCCCCTGAGCAGCTTCCATTGCCCATTGTCTGCCACAGGCACCTCCCAAACCCACTGTCTGGGTTGACCATAAGGATACCAACAGCCCACATTCACAGAATCACAGAATCACAGAATCTCTAGGTTGGAAGAGACCTCAAGATCATCGAGTCCAACCTCTGACCTAACACTAACAGTACCCACTAAACCATATCCCTAAGTTCTACATCTAAGCGTCTTTTAAAGACTTGCAGGGATGGTGACTCCACCACCTCCCTGGGCAGCCCGTTCCAGTGCCTAACAACCCTTTCAGTAAAGAAGCTCTTCCTAACATCTAACCTAAAACTCCCCTGGCGTAACTTTAGCCCATTCCCCCTCGTCCTGTCACCAGGCACATGGGAGAACAGGCCAACCCCCACCTCGCTACAGCCTCCTTTAAGGTATCTGTAGAGAGCAATAAGGTCGCCCCTGAGCCTCCTCTTCTCCAGGCTGAACAAGCCCAGCTCCCTCAACCGCTCCTCATAGGACTTGCTCTCCAGGCCCCTCACCAGCTTCGTCGCCCTTCTTTGGACCCGCTCAAGGACCTCGATGTCCTTCTTGTAGCGAGGGGCCCAAAACTGAACACAGTACTCGAGGTGCGGCCTCACCAGAGCCGAGTCCAGGGGGACGATCACCTCCCTAGCCCTGCTGGTCACAGTGTTTCCTTCCCAATCCCTGCTGTCAGACTGGCCCCTGTGCTTGACCAGGGCCCCCAAGAAGAACACCTCTCGGTGCAGATGCCCCTTCAGTTAATGGGACACAACCTGCCCTCCTGGAGTCCGTGTTTCCCCAGATCCCAGGGGCAGGGAACAGCACACAACCCCTCTGGGACATCCCAGACATTGGCTGTGCCCTGGAGATCACTGAGAACCACCCTCACTGTCTGGGACTCCTCTAGATCCAGAGGCACAGTAGTGGGGAACAAGGGGTCCCAGAAAGGTACCCAAGGACAAGGTGTCTAGAAATGAAGTCAGGCTTGGGCTGCCAAAAACATGGGAGATATGAAAATGGATTACCCCCTCCCACCCAGACAGGCACAGATTAAAGAACAGAGCTGAGAGACTGAGCACCTTCTGCCTCTCATTTCAGTGGTGCCTGAAAACAACCCCACTCCCAGAGAGATCCCAATGACCCCACTGCTGCCCACTGTCCCAAGGCTGTGGAACAGAGAAGCTGGCACTTACCTCATGCAAGGCTGCACCCAGAGGAACAGCCACAGCACCCAAGGGGACAGCAGTCCCTCTGTCCCCATCCTGAGGCTCCTGTCCTGACAGCACGGCCCTCCTGCTGGAGCTTCTGGGGACCCACGGTGAAATGGCAATGATATGATCGGAGGGAAATATATCTGTGCAGATGCTGTCCCAGCTGCAGGAGGAGCCAATCGAAGCAGCAGGAACCTTTTTAGATGTTATCGGCACTTATCTCCCCTCCGACGCAGCCCAGCTCTCCAATGAACTTCTCCAGCGCTCTTCATGACCATATATGAGGGACGGCTCCGCTGCGGCTCTCACGTCACTGCGGTGGGACATCATCGTGGGGTAGGGCTGGGTGTGGGGGCAGATGGCTCTGACACCCCTTGCAGCCTGCTGTGGGAGCACGGAGCATCTCCTGAGCTGTAGCATCCAAGAGCCCAAGGTGCGATTGTCCGGCCATCCTTGTGCCATGGGATCCAGAGGACTGGTCCTGCAGCGGGGCTGTGTCAGGTTGGGAAAGGACCAGCCCCTGCCCCTGCTACAGTCCCCGCTGTGCTGGCAGCAGCAGCTGGGAAAGGCCCTTGGGCAGGGCCAGAGCCCCATGATGGGGGTGCTGGCTGTCCCGTCCCTCCCCAGGGAGCCTCCTGTGGGGTCCCGGCAGCAGCCAGAGCTGGTCCAGGGCCTGCCCTGGCAGCAGAGCTGCAGCCCAGAGCCTCAGGCGTCTCCCTGGCTCTCAGCGTGTCACCCAGGGGCCGTTATTCCCTGCGGTGGGTCGGGAGCTGGAGCCTGCTTGCCACTGCAGGTGCACAAACCGCAGCCCACGTGACATGGCGCCCGGGCAGGAAGACGGTGGTTTCCTCCTGGCCCCGTGCCCAGGCATGGCCCTGCGGTGCCTCCCAGTCTCCCCACAGCTCCAAGCCTGGCAGAGTCCAAGAAGTGTTGGGACAATGCTCTCATATGTACAGTTTCATATATATGTATATATATGTATATATATATGTATATATATATGTATATATATGTATATATATATAATTATAAATAAATATATATATAATAAACACATATAAAAATATATACTTTACTAATATATCATATCATATCATATTGTATTATAATACATTATATTTATTGTTACGTTGTGCTATGTTATTACATATTATATATTATATACTATATACTATATACTATATATTATATATTATATACTATATACTATATAGTATATATATAGAATATAATATATATTATATAGTATATATTTAATAATATATATAATGCTATATGATATGTTATATAGTATATATTTAATTATAAAATTTATAAATAATTTAATAATAAAATATATAATATAATATAATATAATATAATATAATATAATATAATATAATATAATATAATATAATATTATATTATATTATATTATATTATATTATATATACTATTATTATATATTATAATATAATATTATATACAGTATTATATGTAGTATGATATATAATAAAATGTATAATATATTACATATTATATAATTATATAATATGTATTATATAATTATATAATATATATTGTATATTATATAATATAATACTATAAAATATATATTTTTTAATTTTTATTTTATTTAAATAATATATATTATATTGTATTAAATATTATGTTATGATTTTTTATACATATCATACATATAGTGTTTAATATATATATACTTATAAATATAAACATATTTTTTATATTTTTGATATAAATCTCTTATAGTTTTTTAGATGCATATAATTTAATTTTATTCTCATGGCTGAAGTTGTTCTCACTGATCTTCAATTATTTCCAGAGCAGGATATTTCAAAATTCGGTTCAACCCAGCTCCAGGTGATGCCATAGCACCTTCACTTGCCATGGGCCTGTTCCTGGCCTGTATTCAGACAGCAATGACCTCACAAACACCTACACAATTCTTGGTCTGCCAGCCATTGATCACCAATGACCTCCCCACAGACCTACATAAGCCACGTGCCTCAGGCACCAGCGTCCTCCCAGTATCTATCACAGGCCATGTTTGCTCTCGGCCTGTCAGCTACTCAGACACCACTGGCATCACAGGAATATTCACCTGCCATGGGCCTGCTCATGGCCTATCAGATCTTCAGCTGACAGTGACCTCATAATCACAGATGATCTATTGGAAGATGTCAGAGTCCCTGCCCAAGACAGGGGGTGGCTGCTCATGCTCAGCTGGCTGTTGACCAAAATTCCCAGGTGCTTTTCTGTTGGCATCTGTCCAGCCACTCTTCCCCAAGCCTAAGCTGCATGGGATTGATATGATGCAAGTGCAGGAGCTGGCACTTAATCATTGTTGAATGTCATGTGATTGGACTCAGTCCATCAACCTAGCCTTTCCAGATGCCTCTGAAAAGCTTTCCTTCCTCAAGAAGACCAACTGTCCCAACAAACTTGTTATCATCTGCAAATGTACTAAGGGTGTACTTGATCCTCTCTGTCAGATCATCCATCAAAATAGTAAACAAAGCTGGACCCAGTACAGAGGCCTGGGGAATGCCACCCACGACCATCCACCAACTGGATTGATCTCTCTTCACTCAGACTCTTTAAGCATGGCCATTCAGACAGTTCTTCAGCCAGCAAACTGTACTCTTGTCCAAGCCATGAGCAGATGGATGGGTTGTCATTCTGCAGGGCTGCTGCTACTGAGTCCACACTGAGAAGATGTAGCTCCTTCTATTATGCTTTTTGTGATGCCCTGTGCTCAGTCCTTTCAAACCAAGTAAGCATGAATTTGGTGCTTGTGATGAGCTGGTTCTCAGCTCGTGTTGCAGTTACTTGCTAGCATGTATCATTGTTGTTGAGTTTGTACAGCACTGGCATTCTTGCATTCCCTTTTGTCTCTGTTTGCTTGAGTCTGCATTGTCAATGGTAGTTCAGGAATACTGGAGGGGTGGCTGCAGGGAAGCATGAGGTTGGATCTGTCACGGTGGGACCTCGGTCAGTATTCACAGAGCAGTGACTCAACTTTGACACAGACAGGAATTCTATCCTTTGAGGGAATCCCAAAGGTAATTCCTTCTTGAAGGGTGATGCCATCCTGAGTCGTGTCCTTGCCTGTGCAGCATCTGTCAAATGGCTGATATAAGTTTCTCTTCAAAAGAAAGTCCCTATCCTGAGGGGCTGTCCAGAGCCGGGCTCCTCTCCACAGTTCTGACACAGAGTCTTCTCTTGCAGGGGCTCTCCAAGGGCTGCAGCCTCCTTCAGGCCACATCCACCTGCTCCCACATGGGGTCTTCCATCAGCTGCAGTGTGGAGATCTGCTCCAACATGGTGCACCACAGGTCTCATGGAGAACTTCTGCAGCACCTGGAGCACCACTTCACCCTCTTTCTTCACTGACCTCGGTGTCTGCAAGGTTGTTTTCTCTCTCAGTTTCTCAATCTTCTCTCCCAGCTATTCCCTCATGTCATTTTCAACCCCTTTCTTTAAAAAGCGCTCACAGATGTACAAACAGCATTACTCATTGGCTGAGTTTGGCCAGCAGCATGTTCCTTTCAGAGCCAGCTGGAAGTGACTCTTGTCTAAGAAGGGGCAGCTTCTGGACTCTCCTCACAGACACCAGCCCTGCAGCTGCCCCTGCTACAAAACCCTTTCCATGTAAGTCCAATACAACCTCCCACCCGCAAAGTAAAAACAGAGCCCAGACAAGCTGCAGCAGACCCATGAGCTGGCAATGGCAAGGCACATCAAGGCCTGCTAGCAGAGGCAAACCCTGGGAGAACTGCTCTGAGGTTTTTTGGTTCTGCCCTCCTTGGATGAGATCAAACAAGTAGGGTTTTGGCAGGGGTTGAGCTATTTCTCACTTGTGCTTAGGTGGGAGGTTAGAAACCAGCCCAGGTGTTTGTACCAAACCCAAACACACGCACACACATCCCAGAGCAACAAGGACTGCACTACCACAGGCCACCTCTGCACACCTGTGCATTTCCCTACAGGACACATTGGGTGACACACACCTTGGACATTTCAGGACCAAGGGGTCTCTGCAGAGACACTGGAGCTTGACTCAGGGCATATGCTAACCCTGATCTGGGCTGGAAAGATTCCCAAAGTGCTCAGTGCAGTATTTCCAGCCTGTAGAATTCAAGTAATAGTCAAACAAGCTTTGAGAATATGCCCCGAAACACACCTGCACAGCCATGGGCCTCCTGCTTCCTCCTCAGACCCTGAATCACAGCTGATCTCAGCAGAACATCCCCACCCATCGCCTCCTTCAGTCCTGTGACCTGACCACATCCATGTCACCTCACCTGCCTCCTCCAAGACCAAGCGATTGCTGTAGGACCTCTCAAGCCCTGCCCAGCCTCATGAGTTCAAACAGTTTCAGTTAGGTGTCTAGACTACAGGAATGCAGGATTTGGGGATTACGTGTTCAGGTTAGGCTTTAGGGATTAAATTTTGCCTTCCAGGGTTAGTGGTTGGGCAGACTATCAGAGGGAGGCCTGTGTTTACTGCTTTGGTTTCCAGTCTGTGTGTAGTGTAGAGACTATGTTATTTGTTGGGATTTTCTTCAGGGCTCTGTTGAGGAATCATGTCATCAGTGCTAAGGATGAAAGGCTGTGGAATAGGGTGAGAAATGAGCTAAGAGTGTATGGTAAGGCCTTATGGGTTTGGGACTTGGCTAACCCACGCCAGGTGATGTTTGAGGTTAGTAGTGGATTCCTTGCAGAGAGAGGGATAGCATTTAGATGTAGGGGTAGGGCCTACGGTTACTGCTTAAAATATTGCCAGGGCTTGACCTGGATGTTTTCCTAGTAAGTGTTGCAGCTCAAAGTCTTACCTGAACCCCTCTCACCTCTTCCAGATCTTTCCTTTCTGTTAGCTGTGTTAGCCTTTCAGTTAGCCAAACACTTCTTGTCTCCACCAGAGTTCCTTTCAGTTAGCCAAACCCCTCTTGTCTCCACCAGATTTCCCACCTTCATTCTCCCAGTTTTCCTCCATCCTCAAAAAATAAATCACCCTGTTGGGGGTAGCTTTCTGAGGGCCTTTGTGACCTCAGAGGCTCTGCCTCCATGCTGTTGGCCAGACAGGTGCTGGGACAGAAGTGACCTCACAGCCAGCATCCACAGGACTACAAGGAGCTGCTGTGCTCAGGAGGCCTCTTCCCAGCCCACTCCCCCCAGGAGCATTGGGTGCAGGGGATTGTGCCCTGCACAATCCCGCAGGTACTCTGCCTGCCAACCAGTTCCGGCTTCAGAAGGCCTCCCACACATCCAGACTCATGTTTCTCCCTTTGGACCTTCAGCTCCTCCAGGATTGCTTTAGAGGAAATTGCCACCTTTGTATGAACAAGTGAATCAAGCACTGAATGTGTGTTTAAGAGAAACATCAAGATCTTGGCAGAAAAATGTTGTAGGAGCTGAAAAATTCCTTCAGGTCGATTCTCAGGGGACATTATCCTCTAAGGAAATGAAACCAAGAAACCGTTTGTCCCAGAGGAAATGATGACACCCATAGTTTATAGTCTATGGCACTTGTGCTCACATAGGTCCATCTCACTGCACCAATACTATTGTCAGTCTCATATGGACAAGGGAAACAAGGATTCCTGATGTAGTCATTTGGTGTCCTTTCATGTAGAAACAAACCGCTTGTGTGAGCTGGAAGGAGAGCCCAGTGCTGGGAAAGGTGTTTGTGAGGGGCTGCTCTGGGACCATTGTCCTATGGCAGCATCTGCCAGGGTGTCAAGAGAACAAGGGCCGAGCCCAGACCGTTCTCTGCTGCTCATCCCTGTCTCTTTCAGTAGGCCAGACCAGACCAGCCCCTCCCCAGCTCTCCACACCTCCCTGTCCTCTCCCCAGTCCAGCCCAGCAGAGCAGTCAGGCTGTGCTGGCCCCAAAGCTGCAAATGAAACAGGGGAGGTCAGTGGCAGTGTCCTTGCTGCAGGAGATGCACTGACACTCCCCTCTCCCCGCCCCACTCCCACCAACTTGGCCCTGGGGATCCTCAGGCTGCACCACTGCACACACTCAGCACACTGCTCTTCTCCCGGGACATCCCATGTCCCACACAGCCTTGCCCCAAACCCAGCACATCTGGTATGGCCTGAGCAGCCATTCCTGCATCCCCTGCTTATGCTGCCCACAGCCGGTGAGCTGGCAGTGCTGCTCTGCAAAGCGAGGGAGCTGTGGTGCACAAGGCCTTGCATTGAACATGTGTGATTACATTTTATTACACAGATGCTATGAGAAAGTCTTCTCTGACTCACTTAAAGTATTGTTGCACATTTATACAGCCTCCATATGAGACAGAACAGTTTCATTCATTCATAGCAATGGGGGAAATTAAAATATTTATGTAGGAATGTAATGAACACAAACAGTCATCATGACAATAAAAAAGGGAAGGGAAGGGAAGGGAAGGGAAGGGAAGGGAAGGGAAGGGAAGGGAAGGGAAGGGAAGGGAAGGGAAGGGAAGGGAAGGGAAGGGAAGGGAAGGGAAGGGAAGGGAAGGGAAGGGAAGGGAAGGGAAGGGAAGGGAAGGGAAGGGAAGGGAAGGGAAGGGAAGGGAAGGGAAGGGAAGGGAAGGGAAGGGAAGGGAAGGGAAGGGAAGGGAAGGGAAGGGAAGTTATAAACATCAGCCTGGAAGGGGATGTACTAGGATTCATTATTGGAGGGTGAAGGGATCATTATAAGTATTGAAAAATATCCCACATATTTGTTTCCTAACTGCAACCTTGAGCTCCTTGTTCTCAATGCTGTAGATGAGGGGGTTCACTGCTGGAGGCACCACTGAATATAAAACTGCCAGAAAAAGGTCAAGAGATGGAAAAGAGATGGAGGGGGGCTTCAGGTAGGTAAATATAGCAGTGCTGAGAAACAGGCAGCCCAATTTCCTGGAGGTAGGCATCAGTGCAGGAGAGCTTGAGGATCTGGGGAATTTCACAGAAGAACTGGTCCAGGGCATTGCTTTGGCAGAATGAAAGGGAAAAGGTATTGGCAGTGTGCAGCACAGCATTGAGAAAGCCACTGCCCCAGACAGCTGCTGCCATATTGACACAAGTCCTGCTGGCCATTATTGTCCCGTAGTGCAGGGGTTTGCAGATAGCAACATAGCGGTCGTAGGCCATGATGGTAAGGAGAGAAAACTCTGCTGTGAGAAAGACGGCAAACATAAAAAGCTGGGTAGCACAACCTGCATAGGAAATGGCCCTTTTGTCCCAGAGGGAGTTGGCCATGGCTTTGGGAACAGTGGTGGTAATAGTGCCCAGGTCAATGAGAGAGAGGTTGAGGAGGAAGAAGTACATGGGGGTGTCGAGGCGGTGGTCGCAGGCTACGGCTGTGAGGATGAGGCCATTGCCCAGGAGGGCAGCCAGGTAGATGCCCAGGAAGAGCCTGAAGTGCAGGAGCTGCAGCTCGCGTGTGTCTGAGAATGGCAGGAGGAGGAATTCTGTGGGGAAGCTGCTGTTGGACATTTGCTGCCTCAGGGCATGGTTGGCTGTCCATGTTGGAAAAGACATAGACAATTAGGACAGGGTTTTTGAGCAAAACCCTCTTCATTTCTCACAGACCCTTTGCACACCCACTTTCATTCTCCCCATCTCAGGATGCTATATTTACAGTTACCCATCTGGCAATCTGCTCTCTGTTGGTTGAGTGCACTGTGAGGAACCTGGAGGCTTCCTCACAGAGGCCGCCACTTCTGGGGAGGTTCCTATTGGTGGATGGCCTGAGATTTGAGAAGGGAATTTGTAGCTTTGTTCCATGTGGGACTAATCTCCATGCCCAGCAGTCAGCATTTATGTTGGCACCCATGGCCATCTGCCCCTGAGACAAGATCACTGGGAGGGATCTTCTTCTGCTTACAATCATAGAATCATTAAGGTTGGGAAAAACTCCAACATCATCCGGCCCAACCATTCTCCTATCACCAGTATCACCCACTAAACTATGGCCTTATGTATTACGTCCAAGCTTTTGTTAAACACCCCCAGGGACGGTGACTCCAACACCTCCCTGGCAAGCCATTCCCATGCTTGACCACCCTTTCTGGGAAAAACATTGCTCCTCATTTCCAACCTGAACCTCCCTGGTGCAACTTGAGGTGATTCCCCCTTGTCCTACTGCTGGTTATCTGCGCAAAGAGGCTGACCCTCAGCACCCCACAACTTCCTTCCAGGTACTTGTAGAGTCCTTCCTCTTCACCTTCTTCAGTGGCCAAGTGACGGAGCCAGTAACCACTGAGACAAAGCCTGTTCTCACCTCAGCCTGTCCTCTGCTCTTTCTCTCCAGGCATGAGAATTGGAGAGGACAGGTTGGAGGAAACAACTCTGTCACTGTATGCCCTTGGCGAACTGTACACATCATACAGAGGGGCTGTGCAGTAGCTTCATGCTCATTCTTCAGAAGATGGGCTGTGACACGGGGTCATACTGATGCCATTTCATAGGGCTTAGCATCTCCCACTACACCTGTGCAATGTTATCAAAAGGTTCTCAATGTTCTCCAACCTGGTCTTGACCAATTCCAGGGATGAGGCATCCACAACTTCTCTGGGCAATCTGTTCCAGTGTTCCTCTCTCCTCAGAGCAAAATATTTCCTCCTTAAATCTAATTGAATCCTACCCTTCTTTAGGTTAAAACCATTACTCCTTCTCCTATCACTATACTCCCTGACAAGGAGTCCCTTCCCAGCTTTTTTGTAGGCTTCCTTGAGGTATTGGAGGGCTGCTATACAGTCGCCCTGGAGCCCTCTCTCCTCCAGGCTGAACAACCCCAACTCCCTCCCAGCTCTCCTCTCCAATAGGAGAGGTGCTTGAGACCCTTAATCATCTTTGTGTCCCTCCTCTGCACTCATTCTAATACTTCCATGTCCTTCTTGTGCTGGGGACCCCAGAGATGAATGCAGGACCCCAAGTGAGTTCTCACAAAAGCAGAGCAGAGGGGGAGAATCACCTTCCTTCACCTGCTGGCCATGCTTTCTTTGATGTAGCCCAGGATAATGTTGTTTTTCTGTGCTGCAGGCACACATTGCTGGCTCATGTTGAGCTTCTCATCCACCAGCACCCCCATGTCCTTCTCCTCAGGGCTGCTTTCTATCTATTCTCTTCCCAGCCTGTAAATATGTTTGGGATTGCCCCAGTCCAAATTCAGGACCTTGCCCTTGGCCTGATTGAACCTCATGAGGTTGGACTACATGACCTTTGAAGGTCCGTTCCAATTGAACTATTATATTCTAATCACTACAGACCCCATTTGTGTATTGGAAGGCCACGATGTCTACTGGAGTCTTCTCAAGGCTAAGCAATCCTAACTTTCTCAGGCTGTCTTCACTGGAGGTGTCCTTCTTGTGCATGGCATACTTTTGTTAGCGGTATAGTGGGCTGCAGGGAGTGCTTCAGTTAGTTGTCCTTGCTGTGTCAAAGAATCATAAAATGACTTAGGTTGAATGGAACCTAAAAGATCTTTTCCAGGTTGCCTGATCAAGAAGAGCTTGTTGATGAGACCTTCTTGCTTCAACTACAGGAAGTGTCATGCTCGCATGCTCTCATCCTGATGGGGGAATTGAACTACTCGGGTGTCTGATGGAAAAGCTACAAACATGCTGTAAGCAATTCTGGATACACTTAGAGAGCATTGAGGATAAGTTCCCAGTCCAGGTATACAGAGCAACTAGAGGAGAAGTGTTACTGGCACCGGTGCTCACTAGTGCTGACAAACTCATTAAAGAGGTTAAGACTGGAGGCAGTCTGGGCTGCAGTGACAATATCCTCATTGAGTTTGTGATCTCAAGGAATGTGGGCCTGGTGAAGAACAAAGTCAGGAACTTGAACTTCTGAAGAGCCAACTTCAAGCTACTTAAAGACCTAGTGGATGAGATGCCCTGGAACACTGTCCTTAGGGACAAAGAAGCTGAACAGAGCTAGCTGGCCACTCTTTAAGAATGTTCTCCTTAGAGAATAGAAACTCTCCATCCTCCTACATAAGTGGGCAGGGAGGGCAGACAACTGGGGCATCTGAGCAAGGATCTGATGGTCAAACTGAGGCACAAGAAGGAAATGCACAGGCAGTGGAAATGGAGATGTGGCCAGGGAAGAGTACAGGGATGCAGTCCGGATATACAGGGATGGGATCAGGAAAGCCAAGGCACAGATAGAACTGAGCTTGGCAAGGGATGCAAAGAGTGACAGGAAGGGATTCTAGAGGCACATTGTCCAGAAAAGAAAGGTGAAGGAGAGTGTGTCCCTTCTGACGGATGAGAACGGTGAACTGGTAATAACAGATATGGAGAAGGTTGAGGTACTCAACAATATCTTTGCCTTGGTCTTCACTGCCAGTCAGGCTTCCCAAGTCTTCCGTTTCCTTGAACCCGTAAATGGAGGCTGAGGGAGTCAAGTCTCATCCGCTGTAAGTGAAGAGCAGGTTTGAGACCACCTGATGAAAGTAAAGACATACAAGTCTGTGGGGCCTGATGACTTGCATCCCAGGGTCCTGAAGGAACTGGCTGGTGCAGTGGCCAAGATTCTTTCCATCACATTTAAAAAGGTCTGGCAGTCAGGTGACTGGGAAAAGGGAAACATTTCCATTTTTAAAAAAGGTAGAAAAAGGACACGGGGAACTACAGACTGATGAGCCTCACCTCTGTGCCTTACTAGATCTTGGGAAAGATCCTCCTGGAAGCAATATCAAGGCAGGTGCAAGAAAAAGAGAAAGAAAGACGTGATCTGAGACAGCCAGAATGGCTTCAGTAAAGGCAAATCATGCCTGACCAATCTGCTGGTTTTCTACAATGAACTGACTGCATCAGTTGACAAAGGAAGACTGACCGATGCCATCTACATGGACTTCTGTAAGGCATTTGACATGGTCCCACACGACATCCTGGTCTCCAAATTGGAGAATCCATCCTGGTCCAAATGTCTGCACCAGAAACTTATCTTCAACATGCTCTAGGAGTCTCTTGAATTGCTTGAGGGTTGAACCACTCAGTGGGTAAGGAATTGGCTTGAAGGTCACGCCAAGAGAGTGGTGGTCAATGGCTCCATCTGCAAGTTGGAGGCAGGTGAAGAGAGGTTTACCTCGGGGGTCTCTGCAAGGACTGGGACTATTGAAAATCTTTATCAATGAAATAGACAGTGGGATTGAGTGCACCATCAGCAAGTCTGCAGATGACATCAAGCTGAGAGTGCAGTTGATTGAACAGAAGGAAGAGAAGCCGTTCAAAGGGACTTGGACAAGCTTGAGAAGTGGGCACAATGTTAACATAAGGATGTTCAACAAGTCCAAATGCAAGATTCTGCACCTGGACCAGGGCAATCTCAGCCAAGAGTACAGACTGGGAGAAGAAATCATTGAGAACAGCTCTGCAGAGAAAGGTCACTCACGGAACTAATACTTTTTCAGATATGAGGTACGATAGTGCTGGAGAAGAGTTTCCTTACTCAGTGGAGGGAAAAAATATTAGTGATTGTTTCAGTCTGTTTCAGGCTGGATTCCCCTGGAGCCCCAGGGACTTCTCAAGAGCTCCCTGTGCTGCTGAGCTGTGCCGGGCTCCTGGGCCCAAAGGGACCTCCTGACAAGCAGGCAGCACTGCAGAGAGACAGCTGTGCCCAGGAGCAGCTCCTCTGCACAGCACAGCAGCAGGGCTGGGGGCACTGCCTGCAGGGGACAAGGGTGGCTGAGAGAAGGGAGGGAGATGTTAAAGGCAGTGTGGAGGGGGGATGCTGAGAGCTCACTGCAGGAGAAATCTTCACAGGCCTGAACAGGGTAAGTCTGTGGCTGCAGGGCAGCACAGCTGTTCCTGGTGCCATCTCCAGATTTGCAGGCAAATCCCACAGCCTGTGGAGCTTTCAGGAGGACTCTCAGAGCTTCTTTGAATTAGATGAGAATGGCAATGTCCAAAGCAGGCATTCCCTGCCACAGCTGTGAGAGGGACAGGACATGAGGGTTCCTTCTTGAAGGACTGGCTGCAGGCTGTGCAGCCAGCATGCAGGCAGGGGTGCCCAGGGCTGTGGCGCAGAGTAGGGTCCCTGCTGTGCCCCAGGGGCTGTGCGCTGAGGCAGGGCCTCTGCTGCCTGCCATGCTCAGCACTCAGCCTGCCAAGGGTGCTGTGGGGAGAAGCTGCGGGTGGAAGGAGCCCCCCGGCAGGACAGGATCCTGCTGCTGGCTGGAGGCTGCTGCCTGGGGCAGCCTGCTCACGGCACCACAGGCACTTCAGAGTAGACTCCATGAGAGAAAAATCAGAGCAAGGTATTCTTGAAGAGAAGCATTGTGTGCTTTGATATTTCTCCTCTTGCTTTGCTGGGTGGCCTTGGGAAATGGGAATTTATTTCTACATTACTATGAAGGCACTGAGACCCCAGTTCTTGTTACCTCTTTTTACAATAGAAAAACTCCCAGTAAACACAGGGAGTTGTCCCTGAAAATCGTCCTGGGACAGCAGGTGTCTGCAGGCAGAGCTGAGCAAACAGTGGGTGGGATGGGGTCTGTTAGCAATGGCAGGGAGGAGATGTGGGGACAGGGAAGGAGCTGCCAGCAGGGACAGCTCCAGGCAGCAGAGACCTGGGCAGGGAGCGAGAGGGAGCTGCTGCCTGAAACTCCAAGGGAGGGGGGGATTCAGGCACTCCCTGCCAGGCCTACAGTGCAAGCACCTTCTCTGCAGCAACCCCCTGCTCTCCTCTGCCACCCAACACAGCCTCTGCCCTCAGGGGCTTTAGGGCATGAGCCACCTCCTCTTCAACTGGACCTCCAGAGAAGGAGAGGAGCCTGTGTCCTGCAAGGTGATACATAACGATGAGGCTAAGAGTACCTGCCCTGCAGTGTCAATTCCATAGCTTAAATGCAAGCTCAGAGAACGGTGATTTCTGTGAGAGAAGCAGGGGAGTTTGTTCAGAGAAGTTTCAGTAACTCATCTCTGTGGTTTTTGTTTTGTTTTGTTTTGTTTTGTCCCAGAGACAGCAAATGTCCAACAGCAGCTTCCCCACAGAGTTCCTCCTCCTGACACTCGCAGACACACGCGAGCTGCAGCTCCTGTACTTTGGGCTCTTCCTGGGCATCTACCTGGCTGCCCTCCTGGGCAACAGCCTCATCCTCACAGCCGTAGCCTGCAACCGCCACCTCCACACCCCCATGTACTTCTTCCTCCTCAACCTCGCCCTCATCGACATGGGCTCCATCTCCACCACTGTCCCCAAAGCCATGGCCAACTACTTCTGGGACATCAGGATCATTTCCTATGCAAGTTGTGTCACACAGGTCTTTTTCTTCGTTGCCTTTGTCACAGCAGAGTTTTCTCTTCTCATCATCATGGCCTATGACCGCTACATTGCCATCTGCAAACCCCTGCATTACAGGACAATAATGGACAGCAGAACTTGTGTCAACATGGCAGCAGCTGTCTGGGGCAGTGGCTTTCTCAATGCTGTCCTTCAAACTGCCAATACCTTTTCCCTCCCATTCTGCCAAGGCAATGCCCTGGACCAGTTCTTCTGTGAAATTCCCCAGATCCTCAAGCTCACCTGCTCAGACACCTACCTAAGAGAAGTTCAGCTTCTTGTGGTATGTGCCTGTTTATTTTTTGTGTGTTTTGTTTTCCTTGTGCTATCCTATGTACAGATCTTCAGGTCAGTGCTGAGGATCCCCTCGCAGCAGGGCAGGCACAAAGCCTTTTCCACGTGTCTCCCTCACCTGGCTGTTGTCTCCCTGTTTCTTACTACTGTCACATTTGCCTACCTGAAGCCTCCCTCCATCTTTTCCTCATCCCTAAATCTTTTGTTGGCAGTTCTGTACTCGGTGGTGCCTCCAGCAGTGAACCCCCTCATCTACAGCATGAGGAACCAGGAAATGAAGGATGCAGTTTGGAAAATGATGATGTGGATTTTTTTTCAGTACTCATAAAAATCCCTTCACTCTCCAGTAATGAACCCCATTACATCCCCTTCCAGGACTGTGTTTTGGTTGTTCTTATTCTTATTCTTCTTATTGTTATCATCATCGTCATCATCGTCATTATCATCACTATGAGTTCTTGTGCACCTTGCATTCGTACATGTGTTTGCATTTCTCCTATCCCGCCTTCCACTCCACCCCCCGCTATAAATGAATGAACCTATTCTGTCTCATATGGAGGCTGTATAAATGTGCATCTAACACTGTGAGTCAGTGAAGACTCTCTCATGACATCTCTGTAATAAAACAGAATTACCCCAGTGCAATGCCTGAAGTCTGGGCTTTCCTTCCCACACCACTGACAAGAATAGGCCCGAAGGATTGTTCCCCACAAGGATCTGTTCCTGTTTTAGTTCTGGAGATAATGGCTCATTTTTGCATTGTGACCTGTCAGAGACCAAGGGCTAGATTTAAGACTCACCCATGGGTGTCTGCTGACAGCAGAGGCAGCAAATGGTCACTGCATTACATAGCCAGGGCTGTTCCCACATGTGACCCGTAGGTGATGAACTTGAGGAGGGGAATCTGGAGCTGCCTGCAGAGACCAAAGTACCTCCAGGGACAGCAGAGCCTGTGACTGCAGCCCTTCAGAAAGTGAGAGATCTCCCACTGTGAGCTCAGCCACAGGGATAGAACTAAAGCCAGGTATTCACTGGGAACCTGTGACTCTGCAGTCACAGAGAAGAGAGTGAGCACCCAGCAGGCAGAGAGGAGGGAAGCTGGTCAGTGATTCATTTCCCCCTTCACAGAGTACCTCTGTCTGGTCCAGCCTAGTGATCCGGACCTGGCTGAGTCTGCTTCCCACCCTGACCAGCATGGCCATGCAGATTCATCCCACAGCACCACAGCCCATTTGCGCTGCATAGCAGCACCAACAGCTTGGCAAACACTTGTGGGGAGCATGGGAATGGCCATTCCCCACTGCCCAAAGGGAGATGATCTTTGAAATTTGACCATCTCCATCGTTCTGCTGACATCAGTGTCTATACTGGGGAAACAGCCATCAAGACAGTAGATCAGCACTGGATCATGGGCACACAGATTTTCAAAACCCAGTTGCAGAAAGCACTGACTAACCTGATCTACCTGTAGAGCTATCACTACTCAGAGAAAATGATGGTAATGGACACCTCCAGAGGTCCCTTCTGACTCAGGAAGAAGGTGTTGGACTCTACTGTCAGAATGGGTGACAATCCTGTGTTTTAATCATCAACCAATGTAACAGAAGATTCCAAGAGAATCTGCAACAATAGAAACAGTGACTTAAAGGTTTGAGAATGGCAAGGTTCTTTAGGTCACTAACAGAAAGGCAAAGTGACGTGCTTAGCAAATTAGGGAAAGGCTGTGGATGTGGTCAACCTTGATTTCAATAAGGCTTTTGACACTGTTTCCCACAGCATTCTTATGAAGGAACAAGCTACACTTGGCTTGAACTGGCATATGCTTCTCTGGGTTAAAAACTGGCTGGATAGCCAGGCCCAAGGAGTCATGGTGAATGGAGTTAAATCTAGTTGGAGGCCAGTCACTAGTGGAGTCCCCCAGGGCTGAGTATTACTGCAAGTTCTCTTTAGTATCTTTATTGAAGATCTGGATGAGGGGATCAAGTGGACCCTCATTAAGTTTGAAGGTGACACCACGTTAGGTGCATGTGTTAATCTGCTCGAGGGTAGGAAGGCTCTGCAGGAGGATCTGGATAGGCTGCACCAATGGGCTGAGGCCAACTGTATGACGTTCAACAAGGCCAAGTGCCGGATCCTGCACCTGGAGCACAACAACCCCAAGCAGTGCTACAGGCTGGGAGATGAGTGGTTGGAAAGCTGCCTGGTAGAGAAGGACCTGGGAGTATTGGTGGATAGTCAGCTGAATATGAGCCAGCAGTGTGCTCAGGTGGCCAAGAAAGCCATCAACATCCTGTCTTGTATAAGAAGCAGTGTGGCCAGCAGGGCTAGGGAAATGATTGAACCCCTGTACTCGGCTCTGGTGAGGCTGCACCTCGAGTACTGTGTTCAGTTTTGGGCCCCTCGCTACAAGAAGGACATTGAGGTGCTCAAGCGAGTCCAGAGAAGGGCAATGAAGCTGAACTAAGCTTCAACTAAGGAAAGCAGGTGGGAGCTGGTGCAAAGGGGTTCTAACATCCAGCTGCAGACTTCAATGCAGAAGTGTGGTGTAAGGAAAAATGATGCAAATGCCAGGTGGCCAATGAGAGAAATGTTAGGGTTGGGGTGCTGAGGAGCAAGGTTGCCCATGCACTGTCAGACCTCAAGTGTCTGCTTTTCCTCCCTATGGATGTCTCCATAGGAGAAGCCCTGGATTAATATCAATTGAATAAAGATGCTAAAAACTGAAATGCAACAAAATTCATCCTTTAAAATTAGAAGAGATATTTATTAGGTGCTTTTTGAAATCTTCCTCCTTAACTACACCATGAAAGCTCTCCAATTAGCTGTTTAAGTCTTGAGGATATGAATAACACTACGGAAGACATATGGTTCCCTAGGTGTTTCTTCTTTTTAATGAGTTCCATTGTGGATTTTGGTGCCTAGTCTGTGAACATCAGGTACTGAGAGGAGAATGATGCAATTGCTTGAGAAAGTAAAGTCAGAAGGAAAAATTAAAGTGACTTGGAGTATTAATGGGCCCCACTGAGGGCCGTTACCAAGAGATTCTCCTCAGGGACTTGTTAGGGCAGATAATTGGAGGCCATGATTACAGATAGGCAAAGCACTGTGCTGAGAAAAGTCTGGGTTTGTTGTGCTGAAGTAAAAGGGCCAGGCCCTGACTCCAGCCACTAGAAGGGAATTTCCTGCTTTCCAATGTCTGGCTCTGGCCTCCTGCTAGGGGTTTGTGGGGTGTGGTGGGCAGTGTGATGCCATAAGAAGAACAATGGTATGACACCTCCCTGCCTCTGCACAGGGTCTCAAGAAAGCAATGAGCCCCCTTGCAATGACTATATTTCATCTCCTTAGAAGCTCTATCCAAGGGGACAAAAAAGTCAGGTCTGCTGGGGCCTTCCCTTCTTGACAGCACCCACCTCTTTGTCCTCTCCAGACTTTCCTATGCTGCCCCACACTTTGCCCTATTTCCTGGAAACCTGCAGACACCCATCTCTGTTCCCCACCTTGCTCCTGGCATTTCCGTGGTTTCACCGATGTCTCATCAACCCTCACCAGCTGTTCCTTCAAACACAAAGCTGATCAAAGTGTCTGATCAAAGACATTCTTTGGGTGACCTCTAGCACCACAGCACAACCCTTTGAGGGACATTTCTTCCTCTTCATGGCCAGTGCCAACCTTCCAAGGTGCATTTTCTGGCAGGTTTTTCTCTCCTACTCTTTCTTGCTACCAAAGAAAGTTCCATCTGGGTGGAAACCAGTCCTGAAGTAGGCTTCCCTACCCATTGGCCTTCTTCAGCCTGTCAGCCAACCAGACACAAGTCACCTCACCAGCATCTTCCAAGCCAGGGGCCTGCTACTGGCCTTGCAGCTTCTTGTGTAGACACAGCCAAGCCTTGTGCCTGCTGCTGTCCAGTCATGGACTCAAGTAGAAGGGACAGGACAACCCATATCTGCGCCTTCTTTCTGACTGGGTCCTCCTGGGTATGTAGGCAGAGGGGATCCCACAGTCAGCATGCCAACCAGGTACCTTCTTCTGGTCTACCAGGACCACTGGCAGATGTCAGCTGAAAAGTACAGATCCCAGGTAGGAGTGTGAGCTGTCAACTACTTCAGACGGAAATGACCTCACAGTCCCTTTCACAGGCCAATTCCTCCTGCTGGTTCGGGAGATCCTGAGGCAGAACTGAGCTCATCAGAGCATTCCCACCCATCTCCTCCTTCTGGCCTAGAAGCTGGTCAAATCCATGGCCGCTCACATTCATTTTGAATGCCATGTGACTGCACAGCAATCTCACAGTTCCTGCTATGCCCCAAGGGAACAAGAACCTAAAGTTAAGGGTTAGGAAAAGGGTTAAAGGTGAGAAGGTTAATGCACAGGAAGACAGGCTTTGGATTATAGTTGTTCATGTATGGCATTAGAGACTGTGGCAAACCTTGCTGGTTGAGAGATCAAGCAGCTGTTTAGTGGGAGGGTTTGGTGTTCTGCTTGTGGTGTCAGGTCTGTGGTTAGGGTATGGGCAAGCTCTTTCCTTGAGGGTTTTTTTTAGGTCTGCAAGAAGACCAGGGTTAGATTGAACATTTTAATGCTATAGTGAAGTGCAGGGATCAGGGTGAGCAATAGATGAAAGGTAATTGAAAGAGGTTATGGACTAATATTGGCTTCAAGGGATATTGTGGTAAAAAATTAGAGTGGTGGATTTCTGTCAGGGTGTGGAGTGGCATTTAGATTTAGGTATTAATGTAACAAGTTAAAATAGGGTAATGGCCTCACATGGCTGCTTTAAGTCAGCTTTATGGTAGGATCAACATTTCCTGAATATTCTTACCTCTTCAAAATAGTTAGCTTCTGCTGTCCAAGCTCCTCTTTCCTCCCCCAAATCTCACATCTCTCCTGGCCAGGCTCCTCCTGCCTTCCTAGTAAAGAAGTTTTTCCAATATCCAACCTAAATCTCCACTGGCGCAACTTTAGCCTATTCCCCCTTGTTCTATAAAAGGGCACGTGGGAGAATAGACCAATGTCCACCTTTCTACAGCCTCCTTTCAGGTACCTATAGAGAGAGATATGGTCGCCCCTGAGCCTCTTCTTCTCCAGACTGAACAAGCCCAGCTCCCTCAGCCGCTCCTCGTAGGACTTGTTCTCCAGGCCCCTCACCAGCTTCATCGCCCTTCTCTGGACTCGCTTGAGCACCTCAATGTCCTTCTTGTAGGAAAGGGCCCTAAAGTGAACACAGTACTCGAGGTGCGGCCTCACCAGAGCCGAATACAGGGGGACGATCACCTCCCTAGCCCTGCTGGCCACACAGCTTCTGATACCAGCCAGGATGCTGTTGGCCTTCCTGGCCACCTGAGCACACTGCTGGCTCATATTCAGCCGAATGTCCACCAATACTCCCAGGTCCTTCTTTGCCTGGCAGCTTTCCAACCACTCATCTCCCAGCCTGTAGTGCTGCTTGGGGTTATTGCGCCCCAGGTGCAGGACCCAGCACTTGGCCTTGTTGAACGTCATACAGTTGGCCTCAGCCCATTGGTGCAGCCTATCCAGATCCTCCTGCAGAGCCTTCCTACCCTCGAGCAGATTAACACACGCACCTAACTTGGTGTCATCTGCAAACTTACTGAGGGTTCACTCAATCCCCTCATCCAAATCATTGATAAAGATACTAAAGAGAACTGGCCCTAGTCCTGAGCCCTGGGGGACTCCACTAGTGACCGGCCTCCAACTGCTGGTCACTAGCAGAGTCCTCCATTCACCACAACTCTTTGGGCCCAGCTACCCAGTCAGTTTTTAATCCAATGAAGTATACACTAGTCTAAGCCATGAGCAGCCAGTTTCTTGAGGAGAATGCTGTGGGAAACAATGTCAAAAGCCTTGCTGAAGTCAAGGTAGACCACATCCACAGCATTTCTGTCATCCACTAAGTGTGTCACTTTGTTATAGAAGAAGATCACGTGCGTCAAGCAGGATCTGCCTTTCATAAACCCATGCTGACTGGGCCTGATCGCCTGGTTGTCCTCCAAGTGCCGCGTGATGACTCTCAAGATAACCTGTTCCATGAGCTTCCCTGGTACTGAAGTCAAACTAACAGGCCCATCTTTTCCTGAGTCCACACTCCAACCCTCATTGTAGATGGGCATCACATTTGCTAGTCGCCAGTTGACTGGCACCTCCCCTGATAGCCAGGACTGTTAATAAACGATAGAAAGCGTCTTGGTCAGCTCTTCCACCAGTTCTCTCAGTACCCTCGGGTGGATTCCATCTGACCCCACTGACTTGTGCACATCCAAGTGTCGTAGCAGGTCTCCAACCATGTCCTCATGGATTATGATTACCCCATTCTGCTCCTCATCCCTTCCACCAGATCAGGGGGATGGGTATCTAGAGAACAACTGGTCTTGCTGCTAAAGTCTGAAGCAAAGAAGGCATTAAGCACCTCAGGCTTTTCCTCATCTCTTGTCACTAAGTTTCCTCCCGTATCCGGTAAAGGATGGAGATACTCCTTAGTCCTCCTTTTTGTGTTTCTGTGTTTATAAAAACATTTTCTGTTATCTTTAACAGCAGTAGCCAGAGTGAGCTCCAGATGAGCTTTGGTCTTTCTAATTTTGTCTCTGCACAGCCTCATGACATCTTTATAGCCCTACTGAGAGGCCTGCCCTTTTTTCAAATATCCTAAACCCTCTTTTTCTTCCTAAGCTCTAGCCTCAATTCTCTGTTCAGCCAGGCCAGTCTTCTTCCATGCTGGCTCATCTTTGGGCGTGTGGGGACAGTCTGCTCCTGAGCCATTAAGATTTCCTTCTTGAAGAGTGCTCAGCCTTCCTGGACTCCTCTGCTCTTCAGGACTGTCTCTCAAAGGATTCTGCCAAGAAAAAGGACTTAAATTTCTACATGGAAACAAAATATTTTCAAAAGATGAATGGAGTTGGAACAATTCTCTAAGAATGGCTGAACTTCAAGCCATGTCTGGACAGACAATACAAATTGGTTGCCATATAACTAACCGGTCCACTTATAATCGGCCGACTGAAAATAAGACAGTTTCCAAAATAACTGAAACAATTTTACTTTCACCAAACCTATAATTGTGTACTGTCTTTGGGGTTACAGAGGCACAGAAATATTTGAATTCCTGGTTAATACAGAAACATCATCGACTAAAAAGGATAAGAAGCCTCTGCCTCCGCAGATACTTGAAAATAAACCGACTCAGCCCCCCATTGGTCTAACTATCTCCATCTTCAATACAGGCCCTTACATAATTCAACATCAAATTCTCTTTAACCCTAGTTGGTCCCTAAAAAAGGTAGAGCTAGTGCTGCACATTACCACCTTTCTGAGAACTGCCTACACCGGCTGGTTAGCATGGTTACATGGACGTTCTCTAAAACAATCTCAGCGCGTGCCACGGGATGCAACTGGGTTATTACACTCACTGTGTAACCTTGAGGAGCAGGAATTACAAACAGCAGAGAGGCCTCAAAACACAGCATTATCATGCACTCTAACTCCACAGTCTAGCCCTTTCTTCCCTGAGTCAGAAGGGACCTCTGGAGGTGTTCACTACCATCATCTTACTGAGCAGTGGTAGGTTCACAGGTAGATCAGGTTAGTCAGTGCTTTCTGCAGCTGGGTATTGAAATGTCTGAGCCCATGACCCAGTGCTGATCCACAGTAGCTGTTCCACCATTACAGACACTGACGCCTGCAGGAGGATGGAGCTGGTCAAATTTCAAAGATTAGCTCCCCTTGGGTAGTGGGGAATGGCCATCCCCACACTCCCCACATGTGGTCCCCAAGCTGTTTGTACTGCTATGCAGAACAAACAGGCTGTACAGAGGTACTTCAGACAAAGGTACTTCACGAAGGGGGAATTGAATCACTCCCCACCTTCCCTTCCCTCTGCCTGCTGGGTGCCTACTCTCTTCCCTGAGATTGCGGAGTCACAGGTTCCCTGAAATACCTGGCTTTAGTTCTTTCCCTGTGGCTGAGCTCACGGTGGGAGATCTCTCACTTTCAGAGGGGCTGCAGTCACTGCCCACACCAGGCTCCCATGTCCTTGGAGGTACCCTGGGCGCTGCAGGCAGCTCCAGATTCCCCTTCTGAAGGACTTCATCTATGGCTCAGATGTAGGAACAGCCCTGGCTATGTAATGCAGTGACCATTTGCTGCCTCTGCTGTCAGCAGATACCCATGGGTGAGTCTTAAATCTAGCCCTTGGTCTCTGACAGGTCACAATGCAAAAATGAGCCATTCCCTCCTGAACTGAAGCAAGAACAGATCCTTGTGGGGAGCAATTCTTTGGGCCTATTCTTGACACATTTTTGGGGGGAAGGAAGTCCCAGCCTTCAGGCATTGCACTGGAGTAATTCCGTTTTATTACTGAGATGTCATGAGAGAGTCTTCACTGACTCACAGTGTTAGATGCACATCTATATGGCCTGCTAATGGGACAGAACAAGCTTGTTCATTCACAGCAGTGGGGGGAATCCAAATATTTATGTACAAATGCAAGGAACAGAAGCAGTAATAATGACCCATTCCACTAAAAGAAATAATAATTAATAATAATAGTAATGAGTACAAAGACAACACAAGCTTGGAAGGGGATGCACTTGTATTCATTATTGGAGAGTGAAGGGATCTTTATAAGTACTGGAAAACATTCCCCAAATCTGTCTCCTAACTGCACACTTGAGCTCCTTGTTTTGCATGCTGTAGATGAGGGGGTTCAGAGCTGGGGGCACCATGGAGTACAAAACTGCCAGCAAAAGGTTGAGGAATGGAGAAGAGATGGAGGGGGGCTTCAGGTAGGCAAATATGCCAGTGCTGATGAACAGGGAGACCACAGCCAGGTGAGGAATGCATGTGGAAAAGGCTTTGTGCCGGCCCTGCTGTGAGGGGATCCTCAGCACAGCCCTGAAGATTGGCACATAGGACAGCACAAGGAAAACAAAACACACAAATCCTAAAACAACACTAACCACAAGAAGCCCAGCTTCTCTTAGGTATGCATCTGAGCAGGAGAGCTTGAGGATCTGGGGAAGTTCACAGAAGAACTGGTCCAGGAGATTTCCCTGGCAGAGGGGCAGTGAAAATGTATTGGCCGTGTACAGCACAGCATAGAGAAAAGTACTGCCCCAGACAGCTGCTATCATATTGACACAAGTTCTGCTGTCCATTATTGTCCTGTAGTGCAGGGGTTTGCAGATGGCAATGTAGCGGTCATAGGCCATGATGGTGAGAAGATAAAACTCTGCTGCAACAAAGAGAATATAGAAAAAGACTTGGGTAGCACAGGCTGCATAGGAAATGGTCGTGGTATCCCACAGGGAATTGGCCATGGCTTTGGAAACAGTGGTGGTAATAGTGCCCAAGTCAATGAGAGAGAGGTTGAAGAGGAAGAAGTACATGGGGGTGTGGAGGTGGTGGTCGCAGGCTATGGCTGTGAGGATGAGGCTGTTGCCCAGGAGGGCAGCCAGGTAGATGCCCAGGAAGAGTCCGAAGTGCAGGAGCTGCAGCTCGCGTGTGTCTGCGAAAGGCAGGAGGAGGAACTCTGTGGGGAAGCTGCTGTTGGACATTTACTGTCCTCTCAGGGCAGGGTTGGCTATCCATGGAAGAAAAAAAGAGGGATAAGTTAGAGAGATGTCTCAGCAAAATTCACACCTTCTCCCACAGAAATTACCTTTCCATGAGTTGAATGAGGAATGAGTCAGCTCATCTCCAGCCCTCCCAACTGGATGACAGTGTGTCTGACAGTTTAAAATGAAACTTGGGCACCTTGTTCCAAAAAAGATTCCCTCAGGGCAGGGCCCAGCATTCCATGTCAGAACAGAAGCTTACACCCACCTGCACCCCTGACAAAGAGATTAAGAGACCCCCACACAGGTGGAGAAATAAGAAACAATACCCCAATGCTCCAACCTGCTGACACGGAGAAAGGGAGATGGGCATGCAGGGAAGCCTTCACATTACTAAGCTTGCATGCCACCTTTGGAAGTGACATTGCAGGGCAGGTACTCTTAGTCTCATCATTGTGTATCACCTCTCAAGACACAGGCTTCTCTCTTCTTCTGGAGGTCCAGCTGAGGAAGAGGTGGCTCATACCCTAAAACCCCTGAGGGCAGATGCTGTGCTGGGTGGCAGAGGAGAGCAGGGGGTTGCTGCAGAGAAGGGGCCTGCACTGCAGGCCTGGCAGGGGGTGTCTGAATCCTCCCTCCCTTGGTGTTTCAGGCAGCAGCTCCTTTTTCCATCCCTGCCCAGGTCTCTACTTCCTTGAGCTGTCCCTGATGGCAGCTGCTTCTCTCTCCCAATTTCTCCTCCCTGCCATGGTTCACAGACAACATTCCATCCGCTGAATTCTCAACTCTGTCTTGCAGACACCACCTGTCCCTGTATAATTTTCGGGAATATCTCCATGTGTTCAGTGGTTATGGATTTGCTCATACTGATCAAGGGCTAAGAAGAACTGGGCTCTCAGGGTCTTCATCAAAATGTAGAAATAAATTCCCATCTCCCACTGCCACCCAGGAAAGCAAGAGGAGAGAAGTCGGAATGCAAACACCTTCCCTTCAAGAATTCCTTGCTCTGATCTTCCTCCTGAAGAGTCTCCGCCAAAATGCCCTCGGGGTGCTCTGGAGCCTGACTCATAGAGCAGCCTCTGGACAGGAGGAGAGTCCTGCTGAGTTATGAGGTTCCTCATAGACCTACAGATCTTTCAGTGTAATGAGCTTGGAGCTTGTTTTACTAATACAAACCTGAGAACTTCATTATCATTCCCCTGACTTCCTTTCAGGGAAGAAAAGCTAAAGCATAGACTCCAGAGAGTGTCTTCCCTTCAGGTAGTCCCTGCCTTGGTTTTCACTGTCAAGAATATCCCCAAAGATGCAGTGGGGGTGCTGTGGAGCTGTGAGCAGCCTGCCCCAGGCAGCAGCATCTGGCAACGCTCTGCCCTGTCCTGCCAGGGGACCCCTTCCAGCCACAGCTTCTCCCCGCAGCTCCCCGCAGCTCCCCAGGCAGGCTGAGTGCTGAGCCTGGCAGGCGGCAGAGGCCCTGTCCCAGCACACAGCCCCTGGGGCACAGCAGGGACCCTGCTCTGCACCACAGTCCTGGACACCCCTGCCTGCACCCTGGTTACACAGCCTGCAGCTGGTCCTGTGAGAAGGAAACCTCATCTCTGACAGCTTTGGAAGGTAATCTCTGCTTGTCATTCTTCTCTACAGTAGAGGAAGTAGAGAGTCCTCCTGAAAGGTCCCATAGGATGTGGGATTTGCCAGCAAATCTGGAGATGGCACCAGGAACAACAGCTGTGTTGCCCTGCAACCAGAGACTTACCCTGTTCAGGGCTGTGAAGATTTCTCCTGCAGTGAGCTCTCAGCATCCCGCCTCCACACTGCCTTTAACATCTCCCTCCCTTCTCTCAGCTGACCTTGTCCACTGCAGGCAGTGCCCCCAGCCCTGCTGTGCTGTGCAGAGGAGCTGCTCCTGGGCAGAGCTGTCTCTCTGCCTTGCTGCCCGCTTGCCAGGAGCTCCCCTTGGGCCCAGGAGCCCGGCCCAGCTCAGCAGCATAGCTCCAGCCCTAGGCTTTGCTGTCTCTTTACTTCTTGTCTCCCTTGAGATGTCCCTGGCGCTCCAGGGCTGACACCTCCTGCAAAGCAACAGTCACCTCTGCAGAACATACTTTGAAGTCAACTGAAATAATTAAGTCATCTGAAATAATTACCAAATATCCCTTTGAAACAGCAGAGAGAAGCTGAGTTCAGAATTATGGTTATTCCTAACAGAGTTTTACTGTCACTGAGAGGTGCAAACGTTCCCTCTGAAAAACTCTGTTCATGGCCAATAACAAATAGGACACACAGGCGGGGATGGGGAGGGGTTAGGTACTCTTGTGCATTGCATTCATCCATCTGAGGCATCTCATTCTGAGCTGGAAACCCTTTGATCCATGTGATAATCCTTTTGTGAGATGCACCCATCACACTATCCACAAACCCACGGGAGCTTGTTCAGTTGGTTCAGTTCAGTGTGGCCTCTATGTGAGTGAGTAGCTGGAGTGCATGGAGCTCTGCCTGGGGATGAGTGAGGATCTGACAGTGAGCTGATGGGTCAGGAGTAAAGGGAGGGTAGGGACAGGGGGCATTATAGTGGGAGTCTGCTGCAGGCTACCTGATCAGGAAGACCAGCAGATGAGGCCCTCTGTAAACACATAGAAGCAGCCTCACATTCAAAAGCCCTGGTCCTCAGAAGGGACTTCAACCGCCCTGGTATCTGCTGGAGGGACAGCACAGCAGGGCATAGTCAATCCAGGAAGGCCCTGTTATGCATTAATGATACCTTCCTACTTCCATTAATAGTGGAGAGAAGTGCTATGCTGGACCTCGTAATAAGCAACAAGGAGGGGCAGGTGGGGAATGTGACTCCGTGTCACAGCCCATCTTCTGAAGAATGAGCATGAAGCTACTGCACAGCCTCTCTGTATGATGGGTACAATTCGCCAAGGGCACACAGCACAGTGCCTCTTGTTTCCTCCAGCCTACCCTCTCCAATTCTCATGCCTGGAGAGAAAGAGCAGGGGACAGGCTGAGGTGAGAACAGGTTTTGTCTCAGTGGTTACTGGCTCGGTCACTTGGTCACTGAAGAAGGTGAGGAGGAAGGACTCTACAACTACCTGAAAGGAAATTGTGAGGTGCTGAGAGTCAGCCTCTTCGTGCAGATAACCAGCAGTAGGACAAGGGGGAATTGCCTCAAGTTGCACCAGGGAGGTTCAGGTTGGAAATGAGGAGCAATGTTTTTCCCAAAAAGAGTGGTCAGGCATGGGAATGGCTTGCCAGGGAGGTGTTGGAGTCACCATCCCTGGGGGTATTTAACAAAAGCTTGGACATAATAATTAAGGCCATAGTTTAGTGGGTGATATTGGTGATAGAAGAATGGTTGGCTTAGAATATGTTGGAGATTTTTTCCAACCTTAACGATTCTATGATTGTAAGCAGAAGAATCCCTCCCAGTGACCTTGTCTCAGGGGCAGATGGCCATGGGTGTCAACATAAATGCTGAATGCTGGCCTTGGAGTTTAGTCCCACATGGACAAAGCTACAAATTCCCTTCTCAAATCTCAGGCCATCCAAAAACAGGAACCTCCCCAGAAGTGGGGGGCTCTCTTTGAAGAATCCTCCAGGTTCCCCATAGTGCACTCAACCAACAGAGAGCAGATTGCCAGCTGGGTTACTGTAACTATACCAACCTGAGATGGGGAGAATGAAAGTGGGTGTGCAAAGGGTCTGTGAGAAATGAAGAGGGTTTTGATCAAAAACCCTGTCCTAATTGTCTATGTCTTTTCCAACACAGATAGCCAACCCTGCCCTGAGAGGACAGTAAATGTCCAACAGCAGCTTCCCCGCAGAATTCCTCCTCCTGCCATTCGCAGACACACGTGAGCTGCAGCTCCTGCACTTCGGACTCTTCCTGGGCATCTACCTGGCTGCCCTCCTGGGCAACAGCCTCATCCTCACAGCCATAGCCTGCGACCACCACCTCCACACCCCCATGTACTTCTTCCTCTTCAACCTCTCTCTCATTGACTTGGGCACTATTACCACCACTGTTTCCAAAGCCATGGCCAATTCCCTGTGGGATACCACGACCATTTCCTATGCAGCCTGTGCTACCCAAGTCTTTTTCTATATTCTCTTTGTTGCAGCAGAGTTTTATCTTCTCACCATCATGGCCTATGACCGCTACATTGCCATCTGCAAACCCCTGCACTACAGGACAATAATGGACAGCAGAACTTGTGTCAATATGATAGCAGCTGTCTGGGGCAGTACTTTTCTCTATGCTGTGCTGTACACGGCCAATACATTTTCACTGCCCCTCTGCCAGGGAAATCTCCTGGACCAGTTCTTCTGTGAACTTCCCCAGATCCTCAAGCTCTCCTGCTCAGATGCATACCTAAGAGAAGCTGGGCTTCTTGTGGTTAGTGTTGTTTTAGGATTTGTGTGTTTTGTTTTCCTTGTGCTGTCCTATGTGCCAATCTTCAGGGCTGTGCTGAGGATCCCCTCACAGCAGGGCCGGCACAAAGCCTTTTCCACATGCATTCCTCACCTGGCTGTGGTCTCCCTGTTCATCAGCACTGGCATATTTGCCTACCTGAAGCCCCCCTCCATCTCTTCTCCATTCCTCAACCTTTTGCTGGCAGTTTTGTACTCCATGGTGCCCCCAGCTCTGAACCCCCTCATCTACAGCATGCAAAACAAGGAGCTCAAGTGTGCAGTTAGGAGACAGATTTGGGGAATGTTTTCCAGTACTTATAAAGATCCCTTCACTCTCCAATAATGAATACAAGTGCATCCCCTTCCAAGCTTGTGTTGTCTTTGTACTCATTACTATTATTATTAATTATTATTTCTTTTAGTGGAATGGGTCATTATTACTGCTTCTGTTCCTTGCATTTGTACATAAATATTTGGATTCCCCCCACTGCTGTGAATGAACAAGCTTGTTCTGTCCCATTAGCAGGCCATATAGATGTGCATCTAACACTGTGAGTCAGTGAAGACTCTCTCATGACATCTCAGTAATAAAACGGAATTACTCCAGTGCAATGCCTGAAGGCTGGGACTTCCTTCCCCCCAAAAATGTGTCAAGAATAGGCCCAAAGAATTGCTCCCCACAAGGATCTGTTCTTGCTTCAGTTCAGGAGGGAATGGCTCATTTTTGCATTGTGACCTGTCAGAGATCAAGGGCTAGATTTAAGACTCACCCATGGGTGTCTGCTGACAGCAGAGGCAGCGAATGGTCACTGCATTACATAGCCAGGGCCATTCCCTCATGTGATCCATAGGTGATGTCCTTCAGAAGGGGAATCTGGAGCTGCCTGCAGAGCCCAGGATACCTCCAGGGACATGGGAGTCTGGTGTGGGCAGTGACTGCAGCCCCTCTGAAAGTGAGAGATCTCCCACTGTGAGCTCAGCCACAGGGAAAGAACTAAAGCCAGGTATTTCAGGGAACCTGTGACTCCGCGATCTCAGGGAAGAGAGTGGGCACCCAGCAGGCAGAGGGAAGGGAAGGTGGGGAGTGATTCAATTCCCCCTTCGTGAAGTACCTTTGTCTGAAGTACATCTGTACAGCCTGTTTGTTCTGCATAGCAGTACCAACAGCTTCGGGACCACATGTGGGGAGTGTGGGGACTGCCATTCCCCACTGCCCAAGGGGCGCTAATCTTTGAAATTTGACCAGCTCCATCCTTCTGCTGGCATCAGTGTCTATACTGGGGGAACAGTTACTGTGGATCAAGACTGGGTCATGGGCCCAGAGATTTCAATACCCAGCTGCAGAAAGCACTGACTATCCTGATCTACCATAAAGCTATAACTGCTCAGAGAAGATGATGGTAGTGAACACCTCCAGAGGTCCCTTCTGACTCAGGGAAGAAAGGGCTAGACTGTGGAGTTAGAGTGCATGATAATGCTGTGTTTTGAGGCCTCGCTGCTGATTGTAATCCCTGCTCCTCAAGGTTACACAGTGAGTGGTGTCATTCTCAAAATGAGTCTCTGCCCTTGGGAACCTCGAGTACAACTGGTGCAATGATACTACAGAAAAGTTCTCAGAGACATTGCAAGACATTCCAGAATGACTGAATCACAAATTGGTTGGAGTTGGAAAAAGTCTGTGGGACACCAGGACCATCTCCTACTCAGCATGTGTTGCCCAGGTCTTTTTCTTTCTGTTCATGATTGGAGGAGAGTATTGTCTTCTCACCCTCATGGCCTATGACCGCTATGTTACCATCTGCAAGCCCCTGCACTACGGGAGGCTCCTGGGCAGCAGAGCTTGTGCCCAGATCGCAGCAGCTGCCTGGGGCAGTGGTTTTCTCTATGCCATGGTGGACACTGCCAGTACATTTTCCCTCCCCTTCTGCCAAGGCAATGCCTTGGACCAGTTCTTCTGTGAAATCCCCCAGATCCTCAAGCTCTCCTGCTCAGATGTCTACCTCAGGGCTTGTTCTGATTAGTCTCTCTTTAGTTTCAGGGTGTTTTATTTTTATTCTTTTCTCCTGCGTGCAGATCGTCAGGTCAGTGCTGAGGATACCATCCAAGCAGGGACAGCACAAAGCTTTTTCCACGTGCTTCCCTCATCTGGCTGTGGTCTCCATCTTTTCCAGCACTGCCATATTTGCCTACCTGAAGCCCCCTTCCATCTCTTCCCCATCCCTGAACCTGGTGGTGACAGTGCTGTACTCAGTGGTGCCTCCAGCAGTGAACCCCATCATTTACAGCATTAGGAACCAGGAGCTCAAGGATGCACTGAAGAAGTTGAGTCAATCAGTAGTCTTTCAGCAGCAGTAAGCTGCTCATGTCTTTTCGCAAGGCATTTCCATTTCATCTCAGGAAACTGCTGGTCTTTGTGCTTTTTTTCTGTGATAATCTTGTTTTTCTTCCTTCACTCCACTTCTGCAGAGTGGCCTAAACCCACTCTTTTTTACCCAGAGACCCTTGTATCTGTATCTATTGTTAACGTATAGCTGGCTACCCCGTCACGTCTGTTTAAAAAAAAGGGTATTTCCACAGTGCTGGTACCTGGACGTTGGGTTCTTCTTCCAATGTTGTGGTCAGGAACAGGATGAAGAAATTGTTTTATTATCAGGTGGAGGTCATTGCTCTATGAAATTGCTATCCATGGCTCTATGTCCAGGTGGAGGCCAGTGAGGAGTAGTGTCCGTCAGGGTCTGTCTTGGGACCAGCACTGTTTCCTATTATTATCAGAAGACGTAGACAGTGAGATCAAGTGCACCCTCAGCAACTTTGCCAATGACACCAATCTGAGTGGTGCTGTTGATACTGGAAGCACTCAGTATCTTCTTTGCATTAGTCTTCTTCAGGGTGGTGATCAGAAGAGCAGAGTCTGGCTGGAGGCCTGTGACTAGCTGTGTTCCCCAGGGGTCGGTGCTGGGTCTGGTCTTGTTCAACATCTTCATCGATGACCTTGATGAGGGAATAGTGTCTGCCCTCAGCAAGTATGCCAGTGAAACAAAGCTGGGAGGAGTGGCTGACACGCCAGAAGGCTGTGCTGCCATTCAGCAAGACATGGACTGGCTGGAGAGATGGGCAGGAAGAAACCAAATGAGATTTAATAAGAGCAAGTGTAGAGTCCTGCACCAGGGAAGGAACAACCCGAAGTATCAGTACAGGCTGGGGGATAACCTGCTGGAGAGGAGCTCTGAGGAGAAGGACCTGGGGGTCCTGGTGGACGACAGGTTGACCATGAGCCTGCACTGTGCCCTTGTGGCCAAGAGGGCTAATGGGATCCTGGCGTGCATTAAAAAAAGCTCTAGGCCTGAAAGATGTCAATTGATGTCCATTAATATCAATTAAAATGAAACAAAAAACTGAAAGGTTAAAATCTAAGAAAATGTGTCCATGCACTTTTCAGCTTCTAGAATTCTTTGGGGGTTTGTTTTCTTTTGGTTTAATACAATAGTCATTGAGGAGAGTCTGAGTCTATTAGCATTTTGTTTGTTCATTTGTTTCTTTCTTGTTAAAGGTCAGTGTTTCCCAGAACTGGGGTTCTATGTAGAAGACAATTGTCTTCAGCTACAGGATCACAGACACCTGGGGAACTCCAAGCCTGCCAGCCTGACTTCGGTGCCAGGAAAGGTGAGGGAAGAGGCCATCTTGAAGGCAATCACACAGCATATGCGGGACAACCAGGGGATCAGGCCCAGTCAACATGGGTTCATGAAAGGCATGAATCTGCCTGACCAACCTCATTTCCTACTATGAACGAGTGACCCACCTGGTGGATGAGGGAAAGGCTGTTGACATAGTTTATCTACACTTCAGTAAGGCCTTTAACACAGTCTCCCACAGCATTCTCCTGGAGAAGCTGGCAGCACAATGGCTTGGACAGGTACACTCTTTGCTGGGTTAAAAACTGGCTGGACAGATGGGCCCAGAGTGTGATGGTGAATGGAGTGAAATCCAGCTGGTGACCCGTCACCGGTGGTGTTCCCCAGGGGTCGGTGTTGGGGCCCATCTTCTGATATCTTTACTGATGATTTGGATAAGGAATTGAGTGCACCCTCAGGAACTTTGTAGATGACACCAAGTTGGGGAGAAGTGTCGATCTGCCAGAGAGTATGAAGGCCCCTCAGAATGACCTGGACAGGATGGATCAATGGGCAGAGGCCAATGGGATGAGGTTCAACTTGGCTAAGTGAATCCTCATGTAACACTACAGGCTTGTGACAGAGTGTCTGGAAAGCTGTGCAGAGGAAAAAGTTCTGGGGGTGTTTGTTGATGCTCACCTGACCATGAGCCAGCAGTCTGCCCAGGTGGCCAAGAAGGCCAAGGGCATCCTGCCTTGTGTCAGGAATAGCGCAGCCAGCAGGACCAGGGAGGTGATCATCCCCCTGTACTCGGCTCTGCTGAGGCTGCACCTTGAGTACTGTGTTCAGTTTGGGGCCCCTCACTACAAGAAGGACATTGAGGCCCTGCAACATATCCAGAGAAGGGCTACAAAGCTGGTGAAGGGTCTGGAACAAATTCTAATGAGGAGCAGCTGAGGGAACTGGGTTGTTTTGTCTGCAGAAGAGGAGGCTCAGGGGAGACCTTATTGCTCTCTCCAGCTACCAAAAGGAAGTTGTGGGGAGTTGGGGGTCAGCCTCTTCTTGCAGATAACTACTGATAGGATTAGAGGGAATGGCCTCAGGTTGCTCCATTAGTTTTAGTTTGGAAATTAGAAGACATTTCTTCTCAGAAAGAGTAGTCAGGCATTGGAATGGGTTGGCTAGGGAAGTGGTGGTGTCACCGTCCCTGGGGGGTTTTTAAGGAGAGTTTGGACCTGGCACTTAGGGACATGATTTAGTGGGTGACATTGGTAGTAGGGGCATGGTTGGACCAGATGACCTTGGAGGTCTCTCCCACCCTAATGATTCTATGATTCTATTTTGCCCAGTTGCAGTATGAGTTTCAGGGAGTTAGAAACTTGCTCAATCTCCCAGAACTGTCATGAACTCCTTTACAGTATTTATCTTTCTATGGTCTGTTTTTCTAAGACTTTTCTTGTGCAGATAGCCCTAATGGAAAGTAGATCCCCTTAGATGCAGCACGGTCATGGCAGGCATTTCTTCTGCACTATGGGCCTGTGTCTTGGTTGTGGAGAAACTTTCGCAAGAGGTCCACCAACTCAAAGAGCATATACCTTCCTCCCTCTATGTGTACGAACCAGTACCTCAGCTGTTAGGAGTAAGCATGCCTCTGCACAAGAAAGGGGTATGGTGGGTCCACACAACATACCACTCTGTGGTTTTACCCACGTGACCATGAAGGAGACATGAGAAAATGGGATGGGAAATCTACCTCAACCCTAGAGGCATAGGTATGTAAGTTACAAGGAAAAACAATTGCAAAAGGGAGGATGGAGGGGGGGGGGGGAGAATGGCTCTTCCAGGAAAATTGCTGCTCCAATTTCCATGCATATTCCGACCAGAACTAAAGGTGCTCTGCCTCCAATCGGGTGGAGGGACAACTGAGTTTATTGGACTGTGTAGGTTCAATGGCCTGACACATCAGACCAACAGAAGTTTAAGGCTCTTGTGGACACCAGCGCACAATGTACTGTAATGCCATCCAGCTATAAAGGGGTAGAACTCATTTTTATTTCTGGATTGACAGGGAAATCCTGACAGTTAACTGTATTGGAGGCTGAAGCAGAGTTACATTAAGATGATGACATTAAACAGCTGTTTACCTTGTCCAGTCTCTTGGAGAATCCTTCTGTTGTGGGGTTGCTGATGGTCAAAGAGCAGCAGATGCTGATCATTACCCCAGTGGTGCACAGGGAGCAATATTGCACTAGCTGAGACTCCCTGATTCAAATTCATATGTTAGTTTATTGACTGGAGAAACAAGAAGTGATCAGCAAGACTTGCTCACCCTTTAATAGTCCCATATGGCTAGTGTGAATTCTTGACAAAAAGTGGAGACTAACAGTGGACTATTGTGGCCTGAATGAAATCATGCCACTACTGAGTGCTGCAGTGCTGGACGTGGTAGAACTCCAATATGAACTAGAATCAAAGCCAGACAAGAGGCATGACACAACTGATATCACGAATGTGTTTTTCTCAATCCCTTTAGCAGCAGAGTGCAGTCCACAATGACACAGGACACAGGTGAATGCAGGCAGGCACACTCAGCATTCACACAACCACAAACAGCAGAAGCATTATCCTGATTGCCTCTCTGGCTGAGCAAGACGGAGGCCCATTATAGGGAAATGTAAAGTGCTTGTGTGCGCAATTGCATGTGCATGTGTGCAAGGTAGATCCTTCCAGCAGCTGGGATCAGATACTCAGCCTGCCCGGGACAAGTTCCTGGCTCCCAGTCTGCCCAGCTGAAGCCATTTGGACCTATGAGCTCCCGTAGGTGCAGCCCCACTGTAGCTGCTGACACACACCACCCCAATCTCACACACACTCCCAAAGACACAGGCACACACACATTAAGTCCACACACTCCCATCTCTCCTGTTGCTGACTACAATGACACATGGGCCCTCTGATGCCCTGGTTCTAGTCCAGCTGCTGCACTTACCCCTATGTACAACCATCAAGTGACCTACAGCCCTTGGCAGCAATCCCATTAGTCCAAATGGTGATGCGGAGAGCTGCTGCCAGTGATGCATTTGGATGGGTTTCTGCCTGGACAGTGGGGTGACAGCCCTCCCAAGGCAGTCCTGGAAGGAGCTGGGACAAGATCTTGGTTCCACAGGAGCCAGTGACTTGGGTTCCCACCTACCATTGTGCTTTGTGTTCTTCCAGGCTCATGGAGATACGCCTTTGATGAGCTGAGGGCTCTCCTGTGATGGGCCTGGAAGCAGTCAGAGCAGGGCATGAATTGAATTATTCATCCTGACATCATTTCCTTGGGTCTTCGTTTTGTGTACAGATGTGCTTCTTATCATACAGCCTAACGCAATCCAGCAAGAACATAAACCTCTGGAGGCATCTGCATGTGGAGGTCACATATATATGATGGTGGTATTACATAAGATACGACAGCAGAGAATTCAAATTGCTTTTCAGAAATGCATCATGATTATGGGAATAGCTGTGCTGTTGCACGGGCCGTGGCTTCCTTCAAGGCCAGTATCACGGCCTTGTTTCTAAGACTGTAGATGAATGGGTTTAAGAATGGGTACAGGACAGTGTTCAGCAAAGCTACAATGCTGTTGGTCTCCAAAGAAACGTGATCTGAGGAGGGTGCGTAGAGAGCAATGCAGCTTCCATAGGCAATGGCCAAGGTGGTGAGATGGGAAGAGCATGTAGCAAAAGCTTTTCTCCTCGCAGAGGCTGCTGGCATTTGTAGAATACAGAAGAAGATGCTTGTGTAAGATGCCAGAGTTAGACACAAGGAAGACAGCATGATAAACAATATGAAAACCGATTCTGTTTTCCAAAGCAGGGTGACATCAGAGCAAGACAGTTGGAATAAAGGGGTGTTGTCACAAAAAAAGTGCTGGATCTTGTTCAAACCACAGAAAGTGAGCTTGGAGAGCAGCACCAAGTGGTAACTCAAGAATGTGAAGCCCATGACCCAAACAGCAGCAACCAGCTGGATGCAGAGCTGATGCTTCATGATGGCAGCATAGCGCAAAGGCTGGCAGATGGCAACATAACGGTCAAAGGACATGACAACAAGGAGAACAAACTCTGCAATACCCAGGGCAAAATAGAAGGAGGACTGGGCAAAGCAGCCGCTTACTGAGATTGTTTTCCTGCCAAAGCTCAGAATCACTAACAGTTTGATGCTTGTGGAGGACGTAAACCAGATTTCCAGGAATGCCAGATTGCCAATGAAAAAGTACATGGGGGTTTGCAGGCGGTTATCCACACACACCAGGAAAATGATGGCTGCATTCCCCATCACCGTTGTCAGGTACATGAGTAGAAGGACCATGCAGAAAAATAGCTGTAGCCTTTGATCAAGCCCTGAGAAGCCTGTGAGGATGAATTCAGAAATGACAGTTCCATTGCCTACTCCCATGCCCAATTTCCATTCATCCTGCTAAGGCAGGAACATGACAAAACCAAGTAAAATAATTTCATGGTCTGGATGCAAGGTTATCTCCTTCCTTCTCTCTTTCCTTGCTTGCAGGCTTCCTATACAACAGAGAGAGAAGAAGATTCTGTTGGACCTTCCTTAAATCTGCCTTTTCCATTTCACATATCATGCAGAGTCAACAGGGAATTTCTTGTCTTCTTTCCAACCTTGTCCATCAGCCACAAATTATTCTTTCTCAAGAGCACAGGACTAATAAGGGGTTGTTAGCGATTGCACCCTGTTCCTGGGAAGGTCCTCATTTACTCAGAATAATTGCAAACACCCATTGTAACAATGTTTCGAAAGGAAATCTCATCTTCTGCACAAATATTTTCTATTTTGTAGATGCTAAACCATGAATTCAAAGATGTATATTGAAAGCTATTCTCTCTCCTCTTCAGTACTTGCCTTTTTGGACTACCAGCAGCTGAGGATCCCCTGGTTTATTTCAAGACAGAAATTTCAGGTCTCTCTTTTGTAATGCTGTGATTTCTTTTTTGTCATCTTCCCTTATTTCTTTAGGAAAGAAGGAAAATGGGGACCAAATGTAGCTTGCCTTTTTCAGTACTGTAAAGTAAGGCCAAAATTCATTATGGTCCCACCAGGTCAGTGGAAACAGATCTGTCACAATCTCATCTGACTTCATTCTGCACTGAAATACAGATGTATCCAGAATTGCTCATCATTCTTACTATCAGACATTCTGAACTAAATGTCTTGCTTTTCTGAGAGGTGGAAAAATCTTGTCCTCTTCAAAAGCTTAAGGATAGTCCTTGTAATACAAAGAGGAAGTACCTAAAAAAAGCAAAGTGCCAAGTACTACTGTGTAGGTTTATGTTTCACTTGTCTAAAAGTCACATCCTTCAGGTTGAGCTATTTGACTTACTCCCATCCCATCAATGCTGAGAGAGAGAAGAGCATCTGAAAGAGATCCCTCACCTTTATTTTGCATGGCAGTTCTAGGATGGGATGATCTAGACACAAGCACTTTTTCTTGCCTTCATTGATTGTTGGGGGATCCTCAGGAGAACAAGTTCTCACAGGCACCAGGAGTGAAGTAAGTTAAACTCATTACTCAAGTCTCTGATGACTGTAGTAAATTACTCTCTTCTGTAAATCAAACTACGTCTCTAACAGGAAAACAAACAAAACTAAAACAAAAACCACAAGAGAAACTTGTTCAGCAAAGACAGACATTTACTCCTTCACCTTTCCCTATGTGTTTAGACATAGAAAGGATCAGAACAAATGACTGCAAAAAGCGACCACCTCAAAACACAAGGGTGGGGGAGGAGATGATGGGTTTGAAGCAGTGAAGTAGTTTCTCCGTGGGCTGTGTTGTCCCCTCAGGACCTGTCCCAGGACAGAATGGGTGCACTTAGGCAGGAAAATGGGAAGCTCAGAAGTGGGGAGTTTTAAGGACTTTTAACATGGGGCTTGGGTTGGTCTTAGACCCCAAGTGCCCTGCCTTGCTCTTTGCCTCTAGACTGGCAAAGAGGAATCTGTGCACTGGCTTCGTCTGGAAAACTTGTTGAGATTAACCCATTAGCTGTAATAGTTTTAGCAGAAGCTCAAGCCCAGTCACCAACAGCAATATGTTGTGGTTTAGCCCTGACAATCAGCTAAGCACTGAGGGGATCTGATCCAAGACTTTTTCCCATGCAATGAGGAAAAATAAGAATGGGAGGCAGTGACAGGAAACAAGTCTGGTCAGTCACATTAATCATAAGATCACAAGAACATAGAAAGATTTGGTTTCAAAGGCACCTTAAAGATCAACCAGTTCCAACTGCCCTGCCATAGTCAGGGGCACCTTCCACCAGACCGGGTTGCTCAAAGCCCCATTAAGCCTGGCCTTGAATACTTCCAGGGATGGGACACCTACAGCTCCTCTGGTCAACCTGTTCCAGTGCCTCACACTCTCAGAGAATACAGTTTCCTCTGAATATCCAATCTAAATATACTCTCTTCTAGTTTAAAAGCTACCTCTCTTCTGAATGGAAATGCAGGCTGGGGAGACCCAGTGGGCACAGTTGTTTTTGCTGGTGCTGCTAAGGACAAGAGATATGGATCCCAAATTTTCTCAGGAGCCTCACATTGAAATGTAGGTGCACAGGGTTCACATCCAAGCCTGATATATGACCTTCTCATTCTGGTGGAGATGGTCAAGGAAGGGGAACAATGTTTTGCAAGCACCCAGCAGAGAAGAGAACAGAAGCTGTCCCAGTCCATGTCTTTTCTATCTCCTGCAGCTAGTGTTATTGGGGGACAGTCACCTTAAGGGCCTATGTCATATTTTCTGATCCATGCAGAATTTTCAGATAACCAAAGGCATCAGAAATGGCCCCAGAAACCAATGTCCGGGTTATCCCACCTAGTTTTATTCACAGACTCTCATCTGCATGCTATCTCTTCTCCAGCTGGACCCATCTCTTCACATCTAATTCCTTTTCCAAGGAGCCCCCAGTGGGCTGCATCAGCTCAGTACTTTGGCAACTTGGTTATATATGTTGCACTTGGGCTATTGCCCATGGTGGGGGTTAAGAGAAGCTCCTTTCCTCTTCTTGTCTCACACCTGGCTTTCTCATCTGGAAGAAATCTCAGCTGATGAGCTACAGGCTTCAGAAAAATTATGTCTCTCTGTGAAACTCCAGAGAAATATCCTCATCAGTCAAAGTGTTCATGGAGCAAGGATCTGTGTGGGTTGTGTTTGCTGAAAGCTGAGAATCAGACCACTGTAAAATTGTGATCTCTGGTGGGCTAAAGCAGCCTTGTGTTTCAGTTCTCCTCTGTGCTGAGGAAGGATGCTGCCAGCTGGCACTGGGAAAACCAGAACCTTTGTAGGTTCTTTGTATGTTATAGGATGTTCTAAGGAAAGCAGGAGGGATTTGGGACAAGGGAACTACAAGGTGCAACTGCAGACTTGAGTGGAGAAATCTGATGTCAGGAGAAGTGATGCACGTCCTAGGGGATCAATGAGAGAAATGGTGTGAGCTGGGGAGGTGAGGAGCAAGGTTGTCAGCACAGTGTCCAACTTCTCCTACCTGTCCAGACCTCCTTAAGAGACTCTTAGGCCTTTCTGTGTCTTAAGAAGTCCCAAGGTGTAGTTGCTGCTAAGTCTATCAACTTCAGCTCCTGAGAGCAGACTGATGAAATGTCATGATGAATATCATGATGACAGCCAAAGACAGAAGCCAAACACCAAAGTTCTTGAAAGCATTGATTCGTTCCAATGAGGGCCATTTCTGACAAAGCTCCATGGAGTCCTTAGAGCAGGCAACCGGAGGCCAAGATTATAGGTAGGCCAAGGCCCTGTGCAGGTGGCTCTGAGACTGAGAAAATGCTGGGTTTATTTCATCAAGCAGAAAGGCCAAGGCCTGCTGCCAGCCCTGGGCAGAGAGCTTCTGTCTCTCACAAAGGAGCTCTGGGCACTTCCTCAGACAGTGGGATGTGGTATGCAGTGCCAAGTGAAAGACAGAGGTGTGACATCTCCAGGCCTCTGTCAGGAGGTACAAAAAGGAGAGGAGCCCCAGTTGTATTGCCATGTTAGAGAACCACATCTCCTCCTAGGCCTTGGTAAAAGAGACCTGCCATAGCCAAGGACAAGACCCTGGTTTTCTTGGCTAAGCTTTGCCTTGCCAGTGCCCTTGCAGCAAACATTCATCTGGCTTTCCCACCTGACACTCACATAGGAATTTCTCTGCATTCATTGATGTCTGTACCCTCTCCAGCTGTGCCTGAAACACAAACCCATGGACTGAGAATGGATTTCCTCCAGGATACCTCTGACACTATAACACATCCCCTCCACTAAAGTATCTTCCTTCTCATGTCCACGCCCCACCATCAAAGCTTCACTTTGAGTCAGGTTTCCTCTTCCATGCTGTTTCCCGTCAGAAAGGAAAGTTCCAACATCTCAGAAACCATCCTTCACACAGGCATCCACACTCATCAACATTCCCATGGCCTGTCAGCTGACCAGACACAAGGAACCTCACCATGATCTTCCAGGCTATGTGGCCTTCCTGATGGATTTTCATCTCCTCAGATAGACACAACCAAGCCACATACCTGCTGCTCTCTGCTCATGTACTCAGGCACAAGACACTTGAAAACCCACAGCCAAGGCAGGTTCTGCATGGGCCGTTCAGGTATTTGGGCAGAGGGCATCACACAAGCACCATGCCAGCCAGGTGCCTTCTGCTGGCCTGTGAGAGACCCTGGAAGATGAGAGCCTGAAGGACCATCTGCCAGACAGGAGGCAAGGGTTGGGTTTACCTGGCAGCTACTTCAGAAAGATGGGACCTCCCAGTCCCTGGCCCAGCTATGCTCCTGCTGCTGGCCTATCAGCTCCAGAGGCAGAAGTGATTTCACAGTCCCCACCAAAGGCAAATGCTTCCTACAGGAGAGAGAGTTTCTAAGGCACAATTGAAACCCTATAGGAACATACAAACCTGGCACCCTCCTTGATGCCCAGCACCTAACTAGACAAAGGAAAAGTCCTTGTCATCCTCCAAGGCCATACATATCCAGATGGCCTTTCAATTTCTCAAGAGATTGGACAAACCTATGCGCAAGCTCTGTTAGGTACTAGGGCAGGATTGACCTTGAAATAAAGATTTACACTAGCTGCATGTCAGCAGCTCCTCAGTTCCTTATGGCATCTAAAATGACACCCTCAGAGACCAGCCATGTACCTGAAGGGGGCCTATCAGGCCATCAGGCACAAGTGCCCTGACACCCACCTGCACAGCCATGGGCCTCCTGCTGCCTCCTGACATCCTGAGGCACAGCTAACCTCAGCAGAGCATCCCCACCCATGTCCTCCTTGATCCCTATGACCTGACCAGATCCCCATCAGCCTCATGGGGCCAAACCAATTTGATTACATGAGTGCAGGGATTTAGGGGTTAGGTTTTCAGGTTAGGCTCTAGGGATTAGGTCTTGCCTTGCAGTTTTAGGGATTCAGCAGAGTCTTAGAGCTTTGGTGTTCTGCTTTGGGTAACCAGTCAGTGTTTAGGGTATGGGCTAGATTTTTGGTCAGGGTTTTATTATCCGCTTTGTTCTGGGATGAGGGCAGGTATTAAAACTGGCAATATAGTGATAGGAATTTAGGGCCTGGGATTTGGATGAACAATATGTAAAGACCAATGGTAACAGCAAATGTCTTTGGAGTTTGAGTTTGAGGTATGATCTGATGTTGGAGATTAGAACAGTGGATTCCTTTCAGGCTGAGGGACGGCATTTAAGGTAGGACTAGGTTCTCAGGGTACAAATTAGAAATATTGACTAACATGAATATTTTGCAGTATCAGCACCTTTATGTGAACCATTTTTCCCTCTTCCAAATCTTTCCTTAATGTTAGCGAAGTCAATCTCCTCTTCCCCAGGTCTCCCACCTTTATTCTCCCAGCTTTCCCCTGGCCTCCCCAAATGTGTCACCCTGTTGGGGGCAGCTTTTTGATGGCCTTTAGGACCTCAGAGGTTCTGCCTTCCTGCTGTTGGCCAGCCAGGGGCTGGGACAGAAGTGACCTCACACCCAGCATCCACAGGGCTACAAGAAGCTGTTGTGCTCAGGATGCCTCTTTCCAACACACCCAGGAGCACCGGATGCAGGTGATGCCCTTCACAATCCCTCAGGTACTCTGCCTGCCAACCAGCTCATGCTTCAAAAGGTTGTCCACACATCCAAAGTCATGGTTCTTCATGCAGCCTTTAGCAACTCCTGGGCATCCTGAAGGAAATGGTCACCTCTGTGTGGAAAAGTGAAACAAGAACTGAATATATATTTTAAGAAAATGTTGAGAACTCTGCAGAGATGGAGTTGCTGTGAAAGTCCTGATGAGTAGCATTGGTCATATCCATACCCAGTGAGCAAGGACCCAGCCCAGACTGCTCTGTGGTTCCCCCTTGTCGCTTCCAGGACGCAAACCCAGCCCAGACCCTCCCCAGCTTTCCACACCTCCATCTTCTCTCCCAAGCCCAGCCCAGCAGAGCAGCCCAGACTGTGCTGGTCCCAAAGAAGCAAATGGAGAAGTGGAGGTCAGTGGGGTGCCCACAGATAGCCAGCCTTCTTGACAGACAGAGACTCATGGAATAGCCCCAGATGGAAAGGACCCACAAGGATCATTGAGTCAAACGCATCTCCAATGTCAGGAGATGATTTGGGGTGATTCACTCAATCGAGTCTACGAAATTTCACTGCTTGAATAACTAATAATTTTCCCGACCCCTTCCCATTGCCTCATGTTGCAGGGCTCTAGCAGTTTCAAAAGAAAAGAAAAATGAAACAAAACAAAAATATCTTGGTCTTTAGTGAGTTTCATTATCAGCGATATGCACAAGACAGACATTTTATTGCTTCTGAAAAACACCCAGACATAACTTTCCACACTGCATCCTTGAGTTCCTGGTTCCTCATGCTGTAGATGAGGGGGTTCAATGCTGGAGGCACCACTGAGTACAGGACTGCCAACAAAAGATTCAGGAATGAGGAGGAAATGGATGGGGGCTTCAGGTAGGAAAATGTGCCAGTGCTGATGTACAGGAAGACCATGACCAGGTGAGGGAGGCATGTGGAAAAAGCTTTGTGCCTGCTGTGAGGGGATCCTCAGCACAGCCCTGAAGATCTGCACATAGGACAGCACAATAAAAATAAAACACCCCAGAAGTGAACATGCAGTAACCACAATAAGTCCAATTTCCTGGATGTAGGCATCTGAGCAGAATAGCTTGAGGATCTGGGGAATTTCACAGAAGAACTGGTCCAGGGCATTGCCTTGGCAGAGGGGGAGGGAAAAGGTATTGGCAGTGTGCAGCACAGCATTGAGAACACCACTGCCCCAGGCAGTTGCTGCCATGTTGACACAAGTTCTGCTGTCCATTATTGTCCTGTAATGCAGGGGTTTGCAGATGGCAATGTAGCGGTCATAGGCCATGATGGTGAGAAGATAAAATTCTGCTGGAACAAATGCAATAAACATAAAGACCTGGGTAGCACAATCCAAATATGGAATGGTCCTGGTGTCCCACAGGCAATTAACCATGGCTTTGGGAACAGTGGTGGTAATAGTGCCCAGGTCGATGAGGGCGAGGTTGAGGAGGAAGAAGTACATGGGGGTGTGGGGGTGGTGGTCGCAGGCTATGGCTGTGAGGATGAGGCTGTTGCCCAGGAGGGCAACCAGGACGATGCCCAGGAAGAGCCCGAAGTGCAGGAGCTGCAGCTGGCGTGTGTCTGCGAATGGCAGGAGGAGGAACTCTGTGGGGAAGCTGCTGTTGGACATTTGCTGGCTTTGGGTGTAGTAGTCTGTCCATTGAGAAATTTAAAGAGGAATTTTAGATAGTGTTTTCTGAGCAAAACCTAAACCAAATTTCCCTGAAACCTTCTCAGCAAGAATCACAGTCTTTTCCCTGTGAAGAATACATGCTACTGCTTGTAAAATATCTAGTTTTTATTTTTATTTTATTTTTTTCCCTAGGGATACGATAATTATCAGGTTAATCCTCTGTGTCCTATGTGGGCTTCGGAAGTGTCAGTACTACCCCGCTGTATATAGTAAAGAATATCAGGGACTGATCCATTACAATTCTCCTTACTGTCCTTCATGGCAGCAAAACAGAAGCATAGACTCCTGACAGTGCCTTTCGTTTAGGTAGTGCAGGCGTTGGTGCTCCCCATCAAGAATTTCCCCCAAAGATGGCCTGGGGGTGCTGTGGACCTGTTAGCAGCCTGTCCCAGGCAGCAGTCTCTGGGCACCAGCAGGACCCTGCCTGTCCTGCCTGTTTCAGGGGGCTCCTTCCAACTGCAGCTTCTCCCCGCAGTGCCCTGGGCAGCTCCCTGGGCAGGCTGAGTGCTGAGGCTGGCAGCCAGCAGAGACCCTGCCCTGGCTCACAGCCCCTGAGGCACAGCAGGGACCCTGCTCTGCACCACAGCCCTGGGCACCTCTGCCCGCACCCTGGCTGCACAACCTGCAGCCAGCCCTGTGAGAAGGAATCCTCGTCTCCTGTCCCTCTGACAGCTTTGGCAGGTAGTCCCTGCTCTGGAAATTGTTCTTCTATCTTAGGAACTCTTAAGTGTCCTCCAGAAAGATTCCATGCGCTGTGGGATGTGCCAGCAAATCTGCAGATGGCACCAGGAACAATAGCTGCATTGCCCTGCAACCAGAGACTTACCCTGTTCAGGGCTCTGAAGATTTCTCTCGCAGTGAGCTCTCAGCATCCCCCCTCCACATTGACTTTAACGTCTCCCTCCCTTCTCTCAGCCACCCTTGTCCCCTGCAGGCATGCCCCCAGCCCTGCTGCTGTGCTGTGCAGAGGAGCTGCTCCTGGGCAGAGCTCTCTCTGCAGCACTGCCCGCTTGCTAGGAGCTCCCCTTGGGCCCAGGAGCCCAGCCCAGCCCAGCAGCACAGGGAGCTCTCGACAAGTCCCTGGGCCTCCAGGGGAAACAACTTTGAATCAAACGGATGTAATCACTGCTCTTCCTTCTGTCAGCTAGAGAGAGACACCTACTTCCAGTTATATTTTTTCTCCTAAATCAAAATAAGAGTTCTTTATGGGAATCATTTTTCCTGTCCTTTTATTAGTTAGGACACCCACAAATTGACTGAGAGCTGTATTCTCTTTCTTCCAAGCAGTTGTTAACTTTGAGGAGAAGGAATCTTTTTCACAGCAAATGAAATCCCTCTGTCTACACAGACTACACAGCCAATTGTTGGCCAGCAAGCTCATGGAATCATAGAATGTTTGGGGTTGGAAGGGACCTTAAGGTCTAGTTCCAGTCACTCTTAAATGGGCAGAGTCACTTCCCTCTAGACCAGTTTGCTCAAGGTTTCATCCAACCAGACATTGGACTCTACCAGGAAAGAGGCATCCACCACTTCTCTGGGCAACCTCTTCCAGTGTCTCACCACCCGCTGCGTGAAGAGTTTCTTCTTTATATCTGATCTAAATCTACTCTTTTCTAGCTTAAAAGCACTGCCCCTTGTCCTATTCACTCCCTGATAGAGTTTCTCTAGCTATTTCTCCAATCTTTCTCTCCCTGTTCTGTTAAGAGAGAGGAGGGAGAGAGTGGATGTGTGGTGCTTGGCTACCTCCTGGGGATAAAGTACAACACATCTGGGGCACAAACCTAACCAACAAATGATAAAGGAGGCAGTGAAGGGAGCCAGACCTGGTCAGTCACACTGACTGGTGAGAGCATGGGAGAGAGAGAAAATGCTTCTTCCAGCGAGGTTATCTGACCAGGAATCTTGTCAGTTGGGAAACCAAGGGAAAACAGGGAATACTAGTGAAAGGGGATGTCCTATGACGAGAGGCTGAAGAAACTTGGGTTGTCTAGTCTGGAGAAAAGAAGGCTGAGGTGTGACCTCATTGCTTTCAGCCACTGTCTTAGGAGGGCAAGTGGAGAGGGAGATGATGACCTCTTCTCACTGGTAACTGATCAGAGAAAGTGTGGGAATGGCACATAGATGCACCAGGGGAGGTCCAGACTGGAGAGTAGGAAAAATTTCTGTACTGTGAGGGTGGTCAAACACTGGAATAGGATTCCCTGAGACCTGCTTGTAGTTCTAGGCCTGTCAATGTTCAAGAAGCATTTGGACATTGCCCTCATTGACATGCTGTAACTTTTGTTTAGCTCTGAAGAGGTCAGGTAGTTGGACTAGATGATCTTTGAAGGTCTCTTCCAACTAAACTACTTTGTTCTAGTCTAGTCTAGTCACTACACATGTGGGTAGGCCCCCTTTATGCATTGGAAGACCACAGTAATATCTCCTGGAGTCTTCTTTTCTTCAAGGTAATCCCATCTCTCTCAGCTGCTCTTCACAGGTGTATTTGGTGTGCACAGAATGCTTTTGGTAGTCAGGTGGTAGGCTGCAGGGGGTTTCTGGATGGTGAAGAACATCAGTTTGAACACTTTGGGTTAGCTTTCCTGGCTGTGTCCCATCTCCATGTCCTGCACAATTCCAACCTACATGGCATGGGGTGCAGTATGAGAAACAGAAACCCTTGATGCTTTGTAGACACTCTCCATGACTGTTTCTAAACACTCAAAAACATTTACCCTCTGCACTAACACACCTTATCCCTGGAGAACTCCAGTGCAACAGCTGTCTGGAAGAGTGTTTTGTTTTCATCTTTCCTTTAACATGTGACCGAGTCTTAGAAGACGGAAGAGGCTACAAAAGTCTTTGTCTGGAAGGCAAAGGTGAGGCTAAATGTGTTTGGAAAAAAAAAAAAAAAAAAGTCTGAGACATAAATAAAAAGATATGCATTTATTGAGCTATTTAAAAAACACTAAAATTTTTTGTTGTTTTACTGATGGTGTAGAGAATGTTAGGAAACATGGCATTTGCCTTTTCAAGTAATACTTCTTGGATCTAGAATGGACATTCTGCTACTCCCCAGGAATGATCCAAGATGACCAAGAGTGGCCTCGCAAGGACATCAGCCAGCTCTCTCTGCTGTCATGGGTGAATCCCGTCAGATCCCATAGGTATGTGTATCCCATTTGGTCAAGTATGTCCTGACCTGATCCACTCCCACCAAGTGTACATCTTCCTTGCCCCAGACTTTCCCCTTTCTTTGTGACCTGGGATTCTCAAAGGGCAGCCTTGCTTGTACTGACTGAAGTGAAGAAGGAATTCAGCACCTCTTGTCTTTTCCCTGTCCTGTATCAACAGATCCTGGGCCTCATTCAGCAGTGGGTCCACATATTCCAGAACCTTTCTTTTGTCACCTGTGTACTTCTAGAAGCTCTTTTTACTGCCTTAGACATCCTTGTCCTAATTCCACTGGAGTTGGGCTTTAGTTTTCCGATATTCTTCCTTACATGCTCAGACAAGGCCTTTGTATTCCTCTCAGGGTATCTGTTCTTGTTTCCACCTTCTCTATGCTTTTTTTCTGCGCTGGAGTTTGGTGAGAAGCTTCTGGTTCACCCATGCCGGCCTCTTGCCGTTTTTACCTGACTTTGTTTTTCTTGGGTTGGACTGCCCTTGATGTTGGAAGGGGTGGTCCTGGAATATTAACCACCTTTCTTGGACTGCTCTTCAATACAGGGCCTTACTCCAAAGGACTCTTCCAAGCAGATATTGAAGGGGCCAAAGATGGCTCTCCTGAAGAGCTATGCTGCCCTCCCGCAGGATCAACTCCACCATGGTCCCTGCAGGGAACATTGTTAACTTATCCTGAGCTTACCATGAACCACAGCCCCCAGATCCCTTTTTTTCAGAGTTATGCTCCATCCACTTGTCCCTCAGTCTATATGTACATTCAGGAATACATGGTCTGATGTACAGAATCTAGTATTAGTTCTTATTGAATTTTATATTGTAGCGACTGACCAACGTTCTGATCTATCAAGATGTCTCTGTAAGGCCCCTCTACCCTCAAGGCAATTGATCGAGCTTCCTAATGTACTAGATGTAGGGCAGTCCACTCATGTGCCTAAGCTCTCAAACACCTTTTAGAAAGTACTGTCTCTAAATTACCACTTCTCCATTAATCTACTCCCAATTTTGGGGAGGAGAGAGATACGTTAAAGGGGAGGTTTATATTATTTAGCTAAATGACAAGGGACAGCTCCCAGGTGAGTGACAAGGCACAAAGGGAGGCCACATTTTTAGGCAGTCTGCACTGACAAAACTCTAATACCTATATTCCCCGTCTCTGAAGTCCTAACTTAAAGGATTACCGCTAAGACAGACATCTTTGTGCACCTCAAATGTCAAATGGTGTTTACAGATGAACAACTCACTGCTCTGCTCTATCTCCTGTAATTACTGTGGGAGTTTAGCCTATATTATTTTTTACATATCTGAGCAGAGGTGAAAGAAATCTGAAATTGTGTGGGTTTGTGGCTGATAAGGAAGGTTCTGGGCCCCATTACAGGCCTAGGACATCAAACACAGAATGAGATGCATCAGTTGACTCCCTGTGATCACTTCCCTCAGCTTGGGAAAATGTGATCCCTGCCAGTCACATTCTGGGTGTCCGGCCTAAAAGTGGAAGAAGACAAGGTGATTCTTTGATGAATCTTCTCCCAGTAGGAGAAATGACACTGCTGGAAGTAAGTGTTTCTCCCCAGCTCAGAGAGGGAACATCAGGGATTGCTTCAGCCTGATTCAAAATCATTTCCCTGGAGTTCCCTCGAGTCAAGAGCTCCCTATGCTGCTGAGCTGGGCCGGGCTCCTGGGACCAAGGGGAGCTCCTGGCAAGCGGGCAGCACTGCAGAGAGACAGCTCTGCCCAGGAGCAGCTCCTCTGCACAGCGCAGCAGGGCTGGGGACACTGCTTGCAGGGGACAAGGGTGGCTGAGAGAAGGAAGGGAGATGTTAAAGGCAGCGTGGATGGGGGGATGCTGAAAGCTAATGTCATCTACCTGTAAAGCTATCACGGCTCAGAGAAGATGATGGTAGTGGACACCTCCAGAGGTCCCTTCTGACTCAGGGGAGAAGGGGCTGGACTGTGCAGTCAGAGTGTATGACAATCCTGTGCTTTGAGGCCTTTATGGTGTTTCTAATCCCTGCTTCTCAAGGTTACCCAGTGAGTGGGGTAATTCTCAAAACAATGTTCTTCCCCAAGGGAACCTGGAGTACAGCTGATACAAGAATACTACTGAAAACTTCCCAGAAACTCTACCAGGCATTCCAGAATAAAGAAATCACAAACTTGTGATCACAAATAAGGAGATCGGTTCCAGGGCAGATGTGTTCTGTAGTGGAGAGGGCATCGAGGCAGACAAGGCTTTTTCCTGCACTGAGGCCACTCGGGAGCCACCAGGAGCCAGAAAGGATGTCAGGAAGAGGTTCTTCACCAAGAGGGTGGTTGCACACTGGAACAGGCTCCCCGGGGAAGTAGTCACTGCACCAAGCCTGTCTGAATTTAAAAAGCGATTGGACTGTTCACTTAGTCACATGGTCTACACTTCTGGGCAGACCTGTGCGGTGCAAGGAGTGGGACTTGATGATCCTTATGGGTCCCTTCCAACTCGGGATACTCTATGATTCTATGATTATATGACTTCCTTCTGAAAGAGACAGAGGGCCTGATACGCCGACTGGACCCAGCCCACAGGGAAGTCTGCTGCCTCCCTGTGGCTTGGTTAAAAGGCATTGCAAGGAAAGTCACTCGCCTGGTACAGCTTTCTGACTACCACCCTTTACTGTTTTTTCAGGCTGGTAATAAGTAGCAAGGAGAAGTCCAAGAGCAATCAAAAGGGACTTTAGGACTTTGGGGTGACCGTTTAAGAATCAGGGGCACAGGTTGTGTTTGCCTCTGTCCTTCTGATAGGAGGGATCAGTGTTGACAAGCACACTCGCCATATTAATTCGTGGCTTTGGGACCAGTGCAACTGGCAGAACTTTGTGTTTGTTGATCATGGGAAGGTCTATGCGACACTGGGCCTACTGGCACCAGATGGGATGCGCCCCTCTCAGAGGGGGAGAAGGATTTTTGCCCAGGAGTTAGCGGGGCTGATAGAGAGGGCTTTAAACTAGAGTTGAAGGGGAAAAGGGATAAAATAAGGCCCGCCGGTGATAAGCTAAGTGATGGAGTGCAAAACCTTGTCAGATGTCAAGTAGGAATATCACAAGGCTGACACAAGCAGATCCAGGAGGTTCCTAAAGCACCGCGATGATAACTTCTTGGTGCAAGTGTTAAGGGAGACAACTAGGAAAGGTGCCCTCCTAGATCTGTTGCTGGAGTATACAGAGAGTGTTGTGGGGGCTGTGGGAATTGGTAGCTGTCTTGGTCATAGTGACCATGAAGTGGTTGAGCTTAAAATTTTTGTGACAGGAGGAAAACTGCTACCAAAACTTCAGCCCTGGATATGGGGAGAGCAGACTTCAGGCTGCTCAGAGGACTAGTTAGCAAGGTCCCCTGGGAAACTGCTTTTGAAGGTGTCGGCATCCATCAGTGCTGGTCAGTCTTTAAACACTGCATCCTAAAAACACAGGTAGTCAAGAAGGTGGGGAAGAAGGCCAGCTTGGCTGACCAAGGATCTTATTCTGGAGCAGAGGGATGAAAAGAGAGTGTATGGCTGTTGGAAGCAAGGTCAGGAAAAGTGGAAGGACTACAGGGATGCTGTTCACGTTTGTAGGGAGAAGATTCCTGTGGCCAAAGCCCAATTAGAGTTGAAGCTGGCCACATCTGTGGGTGACAATAAAAAGTTTTCTTTTAAATATATGAATAGAAAAAGGAGGGCCAGAGAAAATATAGATCCTCTACTTGATGGGGAAGGTCACCTCACAGACAAGGACATAGGAAAAGCAAAGATGTTTCATGCCTTCTTTGCCTCCGTCTTCAATGCCAAGGATGGGCTTCAGGACCCTGGGTGCCCTGAGCTGGAGAACCGTGACAGTGGGAATGATAAACGCCCAACTGACCCTCAAAGTGTGTGTGATTTGCTGCTACACCTGGATCCATTCAAGTCCATGGGTGTCCTGATTTCAGTTAGAACAGAGTTAATTTTCCTCCTAGTAGCTGGTGGAATGTTATGTTTTGGCTTAGGATGAGAATAATGCTGATAACATCTCGATGTTTTAATTGTTGCAGAGCAGTGCTTATACTAAGCCAAGGACATCTCAGCTTCTTGCTCTGTCCTGCCAACAGGCAGGCTGGGGGTGCAGCAAGAGCTGGGAGGGGACAGACCCAGGACAGGTGACCCAAACTAGCCAAAGGGGTATGCCATACCATCTGACGTCATGCTAAACAATATATAGGGGTGGCTAGCCAGGGGAGGGAGCCGGACTGCTCGGGGTTAGGCTGGGCATTGATCAGCAGGTGGTGAGCAAGTGCATTGTGCATCACTTGTTTGTACACATTATTACTAGTAGTACTATTATCATCATTGTTATTATTATTATTATTGTTATTATTATTTTTCCTGTCTTATTAAACTGTCTTTATCTCAACTCATGGGCTTCAGTTTCCGTTTCTCTCCCCCATCCCAGAGAGGGAAGGGGGAGGGTGAGCGAACGGCTGCGTGGTGTTTAGCTGCCGGCCGGGTTAAACCACGACAATGGGTCCGGATGGGATTCATCCCAGAGTGTTCAGAGAGCTGGCTGACATTATCACAGGGCCTCTCTCAATTATTATAAGAGTCTTGGGAACGTGGAGAGGTCCCAGTTGGCAAATGTCGTGCCAGTTTCAAGAAGGACAAGAAAGAAGACCCTGGTAACTACAGGCCTGTTAGTCTCATGTCAGTGCCTGGTAAAAGTATGTAGAAGATTGTTCTGGTAGCTATTGAAGTGTGCTTGGGGGACAATGCAGTCATTGGTCCCAGTCAACATGGGTTCGTGAGAGGTAGGTCCTGTTTGACAAAATTGATTTCCTTTTATGATAAGATCACCCATCTAATTGATCAAGGGAAATCAGCTGATGTGATCTTTTTGGATTTCAGTAAAACTTTTGTCACAGTTTCACATATGATCCTACTGGACAAAATGTCCAGCATATAGCTGGACAAAAATATCATACCTTGGGTGAATAACTGGCTGATGGGTAGGACTCAAAGGGTTGTGGTAAATGGCTCCGCATCAGGTTGGCAGCCAGTCACCAGTGGGGTCCCTCAAGGCTTCGTTTTAGGGCCAGTTCAATTACATGTTTGTATAAACAATTTGGATGTAGGACTAGAAGGTGTTTATAGCTAATTGGATTATGATACTAAACTGGGAGGAGTTGTTGACTCTGTTGAGCGTGAAAATGCCTTGCAGAGAGATCTGGACAGATTAGAGAGTTGGGTGATCACCAACTGCATGAAGTTTAAGAAGACCAAGTGCCGGGTCCTGCTGGTCACTAAAGAGAATAGATCAGCACCTGCCCCTCCACTCCCCCTCGTGAGGAAGCTGTAGACTATGATGGGGTCTCCCATCAGCCTTTTCTTTCCCAGGCTGAACAGTCCAAGTGACCTCTTCCGCTCCTCATACATCTTCCCCTCTAGGCCCTTCACCTTCTTCATTGCCCTCCTCTGGACACTCTTCTATAGTTTCATGTCCTTTTTGTACTGTGCTGCCCAGAACTGCACACAGTACTCGAGGCGAGGCCACACCAGCGCAGAGTAGAGCAGGACAGTCACTTCCCTCAACCAACTAGCAAAGCTATGCTTGATGCACCCCAGGATACAGTTGGTTCTCCTGCCTGCCAGGGCACACTACTGGCTCATATTCAGCTTGCTGTCAACCACAACCCCCAGATCTCTCTCTGTGGGGCTGCTCTCCAGCGTCTAGTGCCCCAGTCTGTAAGCATAGCCAGGGTTGCCCCATCCCAGCTACAGAACCCAGCACTTGCTCTTTTAAAACTTCATGCAGTTGGTGATTGCCCAGCTCTCCAATCTATCTCTGCAAGGCTTTTCCACCTTCAATGGAGTCAACAACTCCTCCAAGTTTAGTATCATCAGCAAATTAGCTCAAAACACCTTCTAGTCCTACATCCACGTTGTTTATAAAAACATTTGGGTAGACCCATGTGGAGCTAGGAGTTGGACTCAATGATCATTATGTGTCCCTTCCAACTTGGGATATTCTATGATTCTATAGTAATATTCATAGTTATGAACATAAATATACATAACTATGGGCATATATATAGGAAAAAAAAAAAAATCTCTGATTAATTTCTGGCAATTTCCAAATGCTTCCTGAACACTGACAGGCATGGGGCATCAGCCAGATATCTAGGGAGCCTGTTCCACATTTAACCAGCCTCACAGTACAAAATTTTTTCCTGATGTCCCATCTGAACGTCCTCTTGCACAGCTTTGTGCCATTCCCATACCTTCTGTGGTCAGTTACCAAGGAGAAAAGGTCATCACCTCCCTCAGCACTTCCCCCACTCAGGAAGATGTTGAGGACAATGAGGTCACCCCTCAGCCTTCTTTTCTCCAGACTAGACAACCCAAGTGTCTTCAGCCTCTTCTCATACCCTTTGACCAGCATTCCCCCTTTTCTATTGGTTTCTAGACCAACAAGTTCCTGATCAGATAATCTCACTGGAATAAATATTTTCTCTCTCTCCCATGCTACCTTCAGTCAGTGTGATTGACCAGGTCTGGTTCCCTCACTGCCTCCTTTATCAATTGTCAGTCAGGTTTGTGTCCTCAGATGTTTTGTGGTTTATCCCCAGCTGTTAGTGAAGTACAACGCAGCCACTGTCTTCCTGACTCTCCTTAACAGAACCGGGGGAGAAAAATAGGAGAAAGATAGGGATAGAATCTTTATCAGGGATTGTAGCTCTAGGAAAGGGGCAATCCTTTTAAACTACAAGACAGTACATTTACATTAAATCTAAAGAAGAAAATCTTCACTGGGAGGTTGGTGAGGGACTGGAACAGGTTGCCGAGAGAAGTGTTGGATGCCCCCTCCCTGATAGTGTCCAGGGCCAGGATGGATGGGACCTTGAGCAACACTAGTAGGATTTCTTCCTGCCCATGGCAGGGGGGACTGGAACTTGATGGTCTTTGGGGTCCCTTTAACCCAAAGCATTGTATGTTTCTATGACTCTGTGGGCTGACAAGTGGTTTTGTAGCATATGTAGACAGAGAGATTTGAGTTTCTGCAGAAAAGTCATGTCATCTCTTCCCCCACACACACTCCACAGCATCCCACCAATATCTACAAGTGCTTGGAAGAGGTGGTATTCACCCTGCCTTTCACGTTGAGGGTGTCTGATCACATAATGTGACAAGAATAGATGATTCTCCTGCCAACATCTTCTATGGAATTAGGAGCAAAGACAGCACTGGAAATAAGTCCCGATCAAAACTTTAGAGAAGTGATTGTATCCCAAAAGACTGCTGGAGTATGATTCAAAGTTGATTTCCCTGGAGTCCCAGGGACTTGGCAAGAGCTCCCTGTTCTGATTGTCAAGAGCTCCCAGTGCTGATAAGCTGGGACAGGCTCCTGGGCCCAAGGGGAGCTCCTGGCAAGTGGGCAGTGAGACAGAGACAGCTCTGCCCAGGAGCAGCTCCTCTGCACAGATCAACAAAGCTGGGGGCACTTCCTGCAGGGGACAAGGGTGGCTGAGAGAAGGGAGGGAGATGTTAAAGGCAGTGTGGAGGGGGGATGCTGAGAGCTCACTGCAGGAGAAATCTTCACAACCCTGAACAGAGTAAGTCTGTGGCTACAGGGCAACGCAGCTGTTGTTTCTGGTGCCATCTCCAGATTTGCTGGCAAATCCCACAGCCTTTGGGATCTTTCAGGAGGACTCAGGACTCAGGAGGAGCTTTTTGGATAAGAGGAGAATGACAGGTTCCAGAGCAGGGATTACCTTCCAAAGCTGTCAGAGGGACAAAACATGAGGTTTCCTTCTTGTGGGGCAGCTGCAAGTTGTGCAGCCGGGCGTTTAGACAGGGGTGGTCAGGGCTGTGGTGCAGAGCAGGGTCCCTGCTGTGCCCCAGGGACTGTGTGCCGGGGCAGGGCCTCTGCTGCCTGCCAGGCTCAGCACTCAGCCTGCCTGGGCAGCTGCCCAGGACACTGCGGGGAGAAGCTGTGGGAGGAAGGAGGCCACCCAGAAGGGTAAGAGGGAGTCTTTCTGCTTCCCAGAGCCTGCTACCTGGGGCAGGTATCTGTCTCAGAGACCACCACCAGTCCCTGGTGGTCTTTATCATGTACCTACAGGGCAGTACTGACCCTTCCAGAGAGTGAAGTTGACTAACCTGGTCTCTTAGGCATTCTTAGGCAACCAAATCCAAAGCTCCAGGCAGAAGCATGTATTCTTCCCTGGAAAAGGCAGTGTGTCTTGTTGAGGATGTTTAAATGAGATATGGCTTAGGTTTTGCTCAGAAAACACTATCTAACTTGCCTTTTTAAATTCCTCCATAAAAAGGCTGCTATGCCCAGAAGCAGCAAATGTCCAACAGCAGCTTCCCCACAGAGTTCCTCCTCCTGCCATTCGCATACACACACCAGCTGCAGCTCCTGCACTTCGGGCTCTTCCTGGGCATCTACCTGGCTGCCCTCCTGGGCAACAGCCTTATCTTCACCGCCATAGCCTGTGACCACCGCCTCCACACTCCCATGTACTTCTTCCTCCTCAACCTCGCCCTCATCGACTTGGGCTCCATCTCTACCACTGTTCCCAAAGCTATGGCCAATTCCCTGTGGGACACCACAGCCATTTCCTTCTTCGGTTGTGCTACCCAGGTCTTTATGTTTGTCACATTTGTCACAGCAGAGTTTTCTCTTCTCACCATCATGGCCTATGATCGCTACGTTGCCATCTGCAAACCCCTGCACTATGGGACAATAATGGACAGCAGAACTTGTGTCAACATGGCAGCAAGTACCTGGGGCTGTACTTTTCTCTATGCTGTGCTGCACACTGCCAATACCTTTTCCCTTCCCCTCTGCCAAGGCAATGCCCTGGACCGGTTCTTCTGTGAAATTCCCCAGATCCTCAAGCTCTCCTGCACTGATGCCTATATCAAAGAGGCTAGGCTTATTGTGGTTAGTGCCTCTTTATTATTTGTGTGTTTTGTCTTCCTTGTGCTGTCCTATGTGCAGATCTTCAGGGTTGTGATGAGGATCCCCTCACAGCAGGGCCGACATAAAGCTTTTTCCACATGCCTCCCTCACCTGGCCGTAGTCTCCCTTTTCACCAGCACTGCCATATTTGCCTACCTGAAGCCCCCCTCCATGTCCTCCTCCTCACTGAATCTTTTGCTGGCTGTTCTGTATTCGGTGGTGAGTCCAACAGTGAACCCCCTTATCTACAGCATGAGGAACCAGGAGCTGAAAGATGCGGTGTGGAAAGTGATGAATGAGTGTTTTTCAGAAGGAATAAACTGCCTGTCTTAGAATCATAGAAACATAGAAACACAGAAACATAGAGACATAGAAACATAGAAACATAGAACTGCCTGGTTTAGAAGGGACCTCAAAGATCATCTAGTTCCAACCCCCCTGCCATGGGCAAGTATGCCACCCACTAGATCAAGTTTGACAGGGCCCCATCCACCCAGGCCTTTTAGAGCTCCAAGGATGGGGCATTCACAAGTTCTGTGGGCAACCTCTTACAGTGCCTCACCACCCTCTGAGTGAAGAATTTCCTTCTAACCTCTAATCAAAATCTCTGCTATTTTAGTTTAAAACCATTCCCCCTTGTCCTGTCATTATTTGATTGAGCAAAGAGTTGTTCTCCATCTTTTATTATGCCCCCTTTAATTACTGAGAAGATGCCATCATCACAGACAGCCCCTCGTAACCACCGTTCCCTGCACTGGGCTTTTGCCCCAGCTCAGACAGGAGGTTTGTAGGCAATGAATTCACCCTAAAGCCTTCTCTTCTGCAGGCTGAACCACCCCAACTCTCTCTGCCTTCCTTCATAGGAGAGGTGCTCCAGCTCCTTGATCATCTTTGTGGACCTGTTTTAACAGATCAACATCCGTCTTGTGCTGGGGCACCAAACCTGGATTCAGTACTCCAAGTGGGGCCTCACAATAACAGAGTAGAGGGGAACAATCACCTCCCTCGACCTGCTAGCCACTCATCCTTTGATGAATCCTGGGATGCAGCTGGCCTTCTGGGATGCAAACACACACTGATGGCTCATGTTGAACAGTTCATGTCCACCAGAACAAGAATCTTCTCTGCAGAGCTGCATATCATTCATAATGTAACTCATTAAAGGCCCAGATGCAGGTTTGTTTTTTATTTTGTTTGAGTATAATTTTTTCTTTATATTACTTGTGAAATTATTGTCCACAAAGAAATGTCTTTGTTCATATTCTTTCATTTAAGTATCTACATGTCCCATGTGACTCCCGGACTTGGTGTAAACAAGGAGCTCTGTGTATTTAAATAAAAAAGACCCTGCAGTGATATGCTTGCCCGAGATCCTCCCTCAGAGACCTGCAGTGAAGCTGCAGGGGCACTTGGCTGTATACAGGGGTGGAGGGAAGAAGTGTCCTGGCACAGCAGCACTGTCAAGGAGGTCCAGAGCTTCGTCTTTCCCAAGCTGCTCTCCCTTTCACCTTGTACTCTCCTACAGAGCCCTTGTGTTGCTGTGAGGACTCGTTGCTCTTGTTGTCTCTTGCTCACCGTGCTGCTCTGGGGCAGTTCTGTGTCCACAGGCAGGGACAGGCCAGGGGCAATTCTCTAATACAGCTGGCTCCGTACCAGCATCTGCAGCATAAAAGGGGATCTGCTGAGGGCAGTGCCTGAAGGCTCAGCTCTTCTCCCAAAGCTACTCTCATGGATATTGCAAAGTAAAGATAACTTTTTGAAGTATAGATATAGTGCTAAATCTGGGTGGGAACAGGCAAAGGAGAGTTCTGCAACTGCAGGGAACACAGCAGGTACAGGGAAAGCAGTCTGCTGCATTGTCATACCTCAGCTGACATTTTGTAGACTGAATACAGTGAATCACCCCAAAACATCTAATGACACTGGAAATAAGTTGGATGCAATGATCCTTGTGGGTCAGGGTCCCTTCCAGCTTGGACTATTCCATGAGTTTCTGACTCTGAAGAAGTCTGGCTATCTGTGTCGGCTATCCATGGCCAAGGAACCACTTGTGTGGGAGGCAGTCAGTGGCAGTGCCCCCCACCAGCTGGCTCTGCCTCCCCAGCCTGGCCAGCACGGCCCTGCAGAGTGCCCGCACAGCCCTGTGCACCACAGCCCCCTAGCTCTACGGAGCAGCACCACCAGCTGGGGGGCTGTGGACAGCATGGGAAGGGGCTGCAGGAATGACTGCTCAGGCCAGCCCAGATGTGCTGGGATGGGGCAAGGATGTGTGGGACATGGGGTGTACTGGGAGCAGAGCAGTGTGCTGTGTGTGTGCAGTGGTGGTGCCTGAGGAGCCCCAGGACCAGCAGTGTGGTGCTGTTCTGGGGAATACGGCTGGAATGGGTGGTTGCAGGCTTCCCTGGTGAGTAGCATATGGGGGAATCTCCTGCAGATGGCAGCAGCAGAGACACTGCACTGACCCCCACTTCTCCATTTGATGCTTTGTTGCCATCCCAGCCTAGGCTGCTCTGCTGGGCCAGGCTGGGCTGGGCTGGGCTTAGCTGGGGAGACTAGAGGCAGGTGTGGAGAGCTGGGGAGGGTCTGGGATGTGCTGGCCTCCTAGGAGACACTGGGAGGACCAACAGAGTAGACACTGCCACTGTCCATTTCCACGTGCCTCCCTCACCTGGCTCTGGTCCCCCTGTTTGTGAGCACTGGCTTGTTTGCCTACCTGAAGTTCCCTTCATTCTCCACCCCATCCACGGACCTGCTGGTGGCAGTTCTATACTCATCCACGAATCTTTTGCTGGTGGTTCAGTACTCAGTGGTGCCTCCAGCAGTGAACTCCCTCATCTACTTCATAAGGAACCAGGAGCTCAAGGGTGCAGTGAGGAAACTCTTTGAATACATGCTTCAAGCAAGTATTTGCAGACATTCTTCTTCTACATTAATCATGTGCCTACAATCATTTCAGGACACTGACGTTTTCTGAAATGAACTGTTAGGACAATTTTCTTTAATTTTTATTTATTTATTAATACTGTCTAAAGCTGGTGAATTTGACTTACTTTTATTCTTAGTGTCTGCTATGTTAGGTTTTCTTTGTTTTTTTTTTTGTTTTTTTTTTTTTTTTAATTTTGACCCAATCCTCTAATGTACTTATAGAACTGGGATTCTTGTGCAGATAACGACAATAAAGAAGAGAACAGAATTTTACTGGTCTTATGTCCCATCACCTCCCATCTCTTCTGCACCTGCGGGAGCAGCCCCAGCATTCACTAAGAGCTCAGACCAAGAGCCCAGATGCCACATGGAGGAGCAGCCCCAGTGGCCTTTGGGGTTGTCCCTCACTGCCCACTGGGCTCTGCCTCTGTGCTGCCTGCAGGTCACGGCTCCTGCTTCCCTGGAGCCATGGCCATGGCCAGCAGCAGGAAATGGCTGTTTCCCTGCTGCTCTCTTTTGGCTTCCACTTTGTTCCCTTGTTCTTTTGCATTTCTCTTAGCCCTCAAATCTCGTGTACTTTGGTGACAGTCTTGATGTCTCCACAGTGGCATCTCTGCCGCATCTCTGCACTCATCTTCCAAAGATAGTGTCAGAAATACAGCCCAGTTCACCTTCCCTGGACAGGCCTGTTACTTTTCTGGGCTTCACCATGGTTCAGAGTCACACAGAGATCACTGAAGGACTGCGAGATGCTTTCTGGATTGCATATAGCCTAGCAAATAGTAGCTGGCCTTTCACTGGCCTGGGAGTGTCCCATAGGTGCTGGGACTGATGGCAAATGGTATGCTGGAGGGGAATCTGGAGCTGCCCTGTGCCTGGGCCAGGCCTCTTGTGCTGGCCTGGGGACTGGGGCTGGACCTGTGGGACACAGGCACTCTGTGCTGGGGATCTCCCAGGCAAGAGACCAGGAGTCCTACAGCTTCATGGACCTCCATTTCCAGAGCCATGGCTGGCCCCAAAGGATCTACATCCTTCAGATGAATTTTCAGGATCTATATTCATCACAGGAGAAGAAATACTGATGGCCACCTGTACTTGCATTGTCATCACTTTCTCCATCATGGTGTAGTCCCTCATCTTCCAGGTACTTCCACCTACCTTGAACAAACAATCCCTGTTGAATGTCCCCTTTCCAGATGCCTGTCTGGACCTATGCACTTCCCATGGTTCTCCTGCTTTGTCCTCCCCTTACTCTTTGATCATTCAGACTGCTCTCACTGACCCAGTTGCTGCTTTGAGCTTCATTGAGTTCAAGCTTGCCCATCGATTAGCCGTCTGCCTAATTGTTTCTGTAGCAAGCTCCTCATCATTTATTGTTGAATTAAGATCATATGGAATAATACTAATCTTAATACCTGTAATTTCTTATCAATCAGTATAAAATATTTAATTTACAGTCATGCTTTTGTGAGGATAAACAAGTGAGATAAACCTGACTGGAGACATACAAGATCACAGAATCACAGAATTTCTAGGTTGGAAGAGACCTCAAGATCATCGAGTCCAACCTCTGACCTAATGCTAACAGTCCCCACTAAACCATATCCCTAAGCTCTACATCTAAACATCTTTTAAAGACCTCCAGGGATGGTGACTCCACCACTTCCCTGGGCAGCCTGTTCCAATGTCTAACAACCCTTTCTGTAAAGAAGTTCTTCCTAACATCCAACCTAAAACTCCCCTGGAGCAACTTAAGCCCATTCCCCTTTGTCCTGTCACCAGGCACGTGGGAGAATAGACCAACTCCCACCTCACTACAGCCTCCTTTAAGGTATCTGTAAAGAGCAATAAGATGAGGAACTTGTTTTTCTGTTTGGAAAATTGCTGCATGTTTTCCTGTTGATTGTTCTGAAATAGGGAAAAACCCTTCTGTGTGCAGCCAGTTTTCTAAGGAAAGCAGGTGGGAGCTGGTGCAAGGGGGCTGTAACATCCAGCTGCAGACTTCAGTGCAGAAGTCTGGTGTAAGGAAAAGTGATGCAAATGCCAGGTGGCCAATGAGAGAAGTATCAGGGTTGGGGTGGTGAGGAGCAAGGTGGTCCATGCACTGTCAAGCCTCAAGAGTCTGCTTTTCCTCCCTATGGATGTCTCCATTGGAGAAGCCCTTGATTAATATCAATTGAAGAAAGATGCTCAAAACTGAAATGCAACAAAAAGCATCCTTTAAAATGAGAAGAGACATTTATTAGGTGCTTTTTGAAATCTTCCTCCTTAACTGCACCATGAAAGCTCTCCAATTAGCTGTTCAAGTCTTGAGGATATGAATAACACTATGGAAGACATATGGTTCCCTAGGTGTTTCTTCCTTTTAATGAGTTCCATGGTGGATTTTGGTGCTCAGTCTGTGAACCTGAGGTAATGAGAGGAGAATGATGAAATTGCTGGAGAAAGTAAAGTCAGAAGGAAAAGTTGAAGTGACTTGGAGTATTAATGGGCCCCACTGAGGGCTGTTACCAAGAGATTCTCCTCAGGGACTTGTTAGGGCAGATAATTGGAGGCCATGATTACAGATAGGCAAAGCACTTTGCTGAGAAAAGTCTGGGTTTGTTGTGCTGAAGTAAAAGGGCCAGGTCCTGACTCCAGCCACTAGAAAGGAATTTCCTGCACTCCCATATCTGGCTCAGGGCTCTTGCTGGCAGTCTGTGGGGTGTGGTGGGCAGTGTGATGCCATAAGAAGAACAGTGGTATGACTCCTTCCTGCCTCTACACAGGGTCTCAAGAAAGCAATGATCCCCCTTGCAATGACTTTCATCTCCTCATAAGCTCTATCCAAGGGGACAAAAATGTCAGGGCTGCTGGGGCCTTCTCTTCTTGCCAGCACCCACCTCTTTTTCCTCTCCAGACTTTCCTATGCTGCCCCACACTTTGCCCTATTTCCTTGAAAGATGAAGACACCCATCTCTGTTCTTCACCTTGCTCTCGTCCTGGCATTTCCATCATTTCACCAAAGTCTCATCAACCCTCACCAGCTTTTCCTTCAAACACAAACCCATGGTCTGATCAAAGACACCCTTTGGGTGACCTCTAGCACCACGGCACAACTCTTTGAGGGACATTTCATCTTCTTCATGGCCAGTGCCAACCTTCCAAGGTGTACTTTCTGGCACGTTTTTCTCTCCTGCTCTTTTCTACTACCAACGAAACCTCCATCAGGGTGGAAACCACTCCTGAAGTAGGCATCGCAACCTGTCATCCTTCTTGCAGTCTGTCAACTAACCAGACAGAAGTCACCTCACCAGGATCTTCCAAGCCATGGTCCGGCTGCTGACCTTACAGACTTTTCTGCAGACACACCTAAGCCTTGTGCCTGCTGCTGTCCAGTCATGGACTCAAGCAGAAGGGACAGGACAACCCATATGTGGGCCTTCTTTCTGTCTGGGTCCTCCTGGGTATGTAGTCAGAGGGGATCCCCCAGTCAGCATGCCAAGCAGGTGCCTTTTGCTGGCCTACCAGGACCACTGGCAGATGTCAGCTGAAAACTACAGTTCCCGGGTAGAAATGTGACCTGTTAGCTGCTTCAGACAGAAGTGACCTCACAGTCCCATTCTGTGACACATTCCTGCTGCTGCCCTATCAACTGCAGAGACAGAAGTGACCTCATAGTCCCTTTCACAGGCCAATTCCTCCTGCTGGTTTGGGAGATCCTGAGGCAGAGCTGAGCTCATCTGAGCATTCCCACCCATCTCCTCCTTCTGGCCTACAAGCTGATCAAATCCATGGCCATTCACGTTCATTTTGAATGCCATGTGACTGCATAGCAATCTCATGGTTCCTGCCCTGCCCCGAGAGAACAAGAACCTAAACTTAAGGGTTAGGATAAGGGTTAAAGGTGAGAAGGTTAATGCACAGGAAGACAGGCTTTGGATGATAGTTGTTCATGTATGGCATTAGGGACTATGGCAAACCTTTCTGGGTGAGAGATTAAGCAGATGTTTAGTGGGAGTTTGGTGTTCTGCTTGTGGTGTCAGGTCTGTGGTTAGGGTATGGGCAAGCTCTTTGCTTGAGGGTTTTGTTTAACTCTGCAAGAAGACTAGGGTTAAATAGAGTATTTTAATGCTAGTATTAAGTGCAGGGATGAGGGTGAGCTAGAGAAGAAAGGTAATGGAAAGGGGTGATGGACTAATTTTGGCTTCCAGGGATATTGTGGTCAAAAATTAGAGCAGTGGATTCCTGTCAGCGTGTAGAGTGGCATTTAGATTTGGATATTAATATAACAGATTAAAAAAGGGTAATGGCCTCACATGACTGCTTTAAGTCAGATTTATGGTGGGATCAGCATTACCTGAATGTTCTTACCTCTCCAAAATCGTTACCTTCTGCTATCCAAGCTCTTCTTTTGTCCCCCAAATCTCACATCTCTCCTGGCCAGGCTCCTCTTGCCTTCCCCATATCAGTCATCTTCTTAGTGGCAGCTTTCTGATGGCTTTCATGCACTCAAGAGTATCTGTCTCACCTCTGTTGGCTACTCTGTTCCCAATAAAGAAGCAGCTCCTAAGGCAGCATGGAGAAGGACACAAAGGCTGTCAGAACACCCTGTGCAATATGCCCAGCAGCTCTGCAACACCACAAAAGTGCACTTCCTGCCTACATGTTTTGGTTCCAGAATGGTTCCAATGGACCCAGGGTAATGTCTTCCATGGCCTCATGAAGGCTTTGTGTTCCCCCGGGCATCTGGGAGGCAGTGGCCTCCAATGTGTAGAAATTTGAAATCAGCCTTGAAAGGTGAATGAGACAAAAGCCAAACCTCTGATATGACAACACCTCTTCAACACATCTTCCACTATTTGGCCTATCAGGTACTTAGGAAGAAAGGATCTATGCACAGACTATGTGCAAAGCAGGTGCATCTACTGGCATATCATGGAGATCAGCAGATGTGAGCCTAAAGGCACAGATCCCAGCCAGGAGTCAAGGGATGACCTGTCAGCTGCTTCAGAAAGAAGTCAACTCTGAGGCTGTTTAACAGCCATTTGCTTCCTACTGGACTTTCTGGACTTACTGAAGTTTCTGAGGCACCACTACCCTCGTAATACCATACTTATAAAACACTCCCTTCTTGGGCCAGAATCTGCCCAGGTTGAAGTGAGCTGGTTGTGATCCTTCCAGCCCATGGCACTGCTGCTGGACTCCCAGCCTCTCTGACGCACAGCAGCTAGTTCCACCAGATCATCCCCCTTCCACCAGATCAGGGGGATGAGTACCCAGAGAAAAACTGGTCTTGTTGCTAAAGTCTCAGGCAAAGAAGGTATTAAGCACCTCAGCCTTTTCTTCATCTCTTGTCACTAAGTTTCCTCCTGTTTCCAGTAAAGGATGGAGATTCTCCTTAGTCCTCCTTTTTGTGTTTCTGTATTTATAAAAACATTTTCTGTTATCTTTAACAGCAGTAGCCAGAGTGAGCTCCAGATGAGCTTTGGCCTTTCTAATTTTGTTCCTGCACATCCTCTTAAGATCCTTATAGTCCTCCTGAGTGGCCTGCCCTCTTTTCCAAAGGTCCTAAACCCTCTTTTTCTTCCTAAGCTCTAGCCACAACTCTCTGTTCAGCTCTCTGTTCTTCCATACTGGCTGGACTTTGGGCACGTGGGGACGGACAGTCTGCTCCTGAGCCTTGAAGATTTCCTTCTTGAAAAGAGTCCAGCCTTTCTGGACTCCTCTGCCCTTCAGAACTGCCTCCCAAGGGACTCTGCCAACCAGTGTCCTGAACAGCTCGAAGTCTGCTTGTAGAATGCTTCATCTGTCTCCTCATCGTGGTTTGGCAGTCAATAAGATATCCCCACCACGATGCCTGCCTTATTGGCCTTCCCTCTGACCCTGACCCATAGGGACTCAACAATATCATTCCCAGATTGAAGTTCTGCAACATCAAAAGACTCCCTAATATAGAGAGCCACATCACCACCCCTTCTGTTCTGTCTGTCTCTTCTGAAGAGCCCATAACCAGTCATTGCAGCACTCCAGTCATGGGAGTGGTCCCACCATGTTCCAGTGATGGCAACCAGGTCACAGCATGCCTTTTATTTCTTTTATTTCTTTGCTATTGAGCAAAGGCTACAGTTATATTATATTGTACATGCAATAATAAAATCTCTGTTTATGGCCCAGAGGAATTAGGCACGTCAAATGTCACTCAGATGTCACTCTGCCATCTTCAATATCACTTGGTGTCTGCATCTGAACAGCTCCCTCCTGCCTCTGTCTGCATTCAGTGTGCTGGGAGCTGAGACAAGCAGCTTACATGCTGCCTGGTTTGTGCCCACCTGAACCAAGGCAAGAGGAATCCCAACTCCTGTGAGCATCTGTGAGGCATGGGAGAGGAAGATAAGCCCCCTTCTAGCCTCTGAACTGCAAACAAAATATGAGATGCCTGGTTTGACTCAGCTGAAACCCTTCCCTGAGCAGGGGGAGGGAGATCCTTGGGTGGGTGTTCTGCCCAAAACCAGGACATGGAAAGGTGATCCTTGGACATCATACCTATTCTGTAATGAAAAAGGACAGTGCTCCCTCTACAATGGAGGGAAGAAACATAAATGATTACTTTAGTGTTTTTCAAAGTTGATTCCCTTGGAGGCCCAGGGACTTTTCAAGCACTCCCTGTGCTGCTGAGCTTGGCCGGGCTCATGGGACCAAGGGGAGCTCCTGGCAAGCGGGCAGCGCTGCAGAGACAGCTCTGCCCAGGAGCAGCTCCTCTGCACAGCGCAGCAGGGCTGGGGGCACTGTTTGCAGGGGACAAGGGTGGCTGAGAGAAGGGAGGGAGATGTTAAAGGCAGTGTGGAGGGGGGATGCTGAGAGCTCACTGCAGGAGAAATCTTCACAGCCCTGAACAGGGTAAGTGTGTGGCTACAGGGCCATGCAGCTCTTGTTCCTGATTCCATCTCCAGATTTGCTGGCAAGTCCCACAGCCTATGGAATTTTTCAGGAGCACTCTCAGAGTTTCTCTACTGCAAAGGAGTATGACAAGCTCTAGAGCAGGGATTGCTTGTCCAAACTGTCAGAGGGACAGGACATGAGGGTTCCTTCTTTAAGGGCCAGCTGAAGGCTGTGCAGCCAGGGTGCAGGCAGGGGTGTCCAGGGCTGTGGTACAGAGCAGGGTTTCTGCCATGTCCCAGGGGCTGTGTGCCAGGGCAGGGCCTCTGCCGCCTGCCAGGCTCAGCACTCAGAATGCCTGGGGAGATGCCCAGGGTGTTATGGGGAGAAACTGTAGGTGAAAGGAGTCCCCTTACAGGACAGGGTAGGGCAGGGTCCTGCTGGTGCCCAAAGGCTCTTGCCTGGGGAAGGCTCCTTCAGAGCTCCACAGCACCCCCAGGGAATTTTGTGGGGAGATTCTTGTTAGGGAAGTCCAAGGCAGGAGCTACCTGAAGGGAAGGCACTCTCTGGACTCTCTGCTTTCATGCCTGCCATGAGGGTGAATCATGGGGATGATAACGATGATAAGAGTTGTCAGGTTATTAGAAGGGGCAGAAGCTCAAAGAGCATGCCTCTGGACTGTGGGCATCTGAGATCTGTGTGCAATGCACTTTACCACATACCGTAGAACAGTACTGAATCATGGTGATCACACAGATGATCCACCTGATCCCTTAGGCACCCTTAGAAAGAAACAGAGCTCATAGGGAATAGACCGTACATCTTGTGAAGAGGGTTTCTGTGAAACACAAATGAGGTTTTGTGCAGAGAAGTTTTTCTAAGTTGACACAGTCTTTTCCTCCATGGACAGCCAACCATGTTCTGAGGCAGCAAATGTCCAACAGCAGCTTCCCCACAGAGTTCCTCCTCCTGACATTCGCAGACACACGCGAGCTGCAGCTCCTGCACTTTGGGCTCTTCCTGGGCATCTACCTGGCTGCCCTCCTGGGCAACGGCCTCATCCTCACAGCCATAGCCTGCGACCACCGACTCCACACCCCCATGTACTTCTTCCTCCTCAACCTCACCCTCCTCGACCTGGGATCCATCTCCACCACTGTTCCCAAAGCCATGGCCAATTCCCTGTGGGACACCAGGACCATCTCCTACTCGGAATGTGCTATACAAGTTTTATTCTTTTTCTTTTTCATCTCAGCAGAGTTTTCTCTTCTCATCATCATGGCCTATGACCGCTACATTGCCATCTGCCAACCCCTGCACTACGGGACAATAATGGACAGCAGAACTTGTGTCAACATGGCAGCAGCTGCCTGGGGCAGTGGCTTTCTCTATGCTGTGCTGCACACTGCCAACACATTTTCCCTCCCCCTCTGCCAAGGCAATGCCCTGGACCAGTTCTTCTGTGAAATTCCCCAGATCCTCAAGCTCTCCTGCTCAGATGCCTACCTCAAAGAAGTTGGGCTTATTGTGCCTAGTGTGTGTTTAGCCTTTGTGTGTTTTGTTTTCCTTGTGCTTTCTTACATGCAGATCTTCAGGGCCGTGCTGAGGATCCCCTCACAGCAGGGACGACACAAAGCTTTTTCCACATGTCTCCCTCACCTGGCTGTGGTCTCCCTGTTCATCAGCACTGCCTTTTTTGCCTACCTGAAACCCCCCTCTATGTCCTTCTCCTCCCTTAATCTTGTGCTGGCAGTTCTGTACTCGGTGGTGCCTCCAGCAGTGAACCCTCTCATCTACAGCATGAGGAATCAGGAGCTGAAGGAAGCCATGTGGAAAGTGATGAATGGAGGTTTTTCAGAAGGAATAAACTGCCTGTGTTCTTAATGTTATCTGTATACAGACCCAGAAATCTTTTTTTTTCTTTTTTTTTTTTTTCTTTTTTACTTTGCTTTACTTCTCATAGTGTTCCCCACAAAGAAATATCATTGGTCATACCTTCCTACACTGTATGTACCTGTCTCATGTGACTCCAAGTCTTCGTATAAATTGTGGGTCAGGCTTTCTGTGTGTTTTAATAAAATGAAGGAAAATGCAGTGACTTACTTGCCTGATACCCTTCCTTGTAGACCTGTGGTGGAGCTTCAGGGACACATGGCAGAGTGCAGAGGTGGAGGGGAGAAGGGTCCTGCCACAGCAGCATTGCCAGGCTGAACCTGTGATTGTTCCCTGTTCTTGGACAGCACCCACAGAGACAGTGAATTCTCCTGCCTCTGTGCACAGTGGTTGAGAGGGATAATGGCAGACAGGCTTCTTTCAGGAGGAAAGAGGGAACTGCCAGGAGAGCCCAAGCACTCGGCAGTGACAGTGTGTGCCCAGGAGTCAATAGCACATGGAGGCCATAGAGCACGGGCACGTCCCAGGTGGAGCCACCCTGAGGTGCTAAATCTGGGTGGGAAAAGCAGAGCTCTGCAACTCCAGGGAACACTGCAGGCATAGGGAAAGCTCTCTGTTGAATTGGTTGTTATACCTCTGGTGAAATTTCATAGACTGAATACAGTGAATCACCCCAAAACATATCCTGACATTGGAAGTGAGTTGGACTCGATGATCCTTGTGGGTCCCTTCCAGCTCGGGCTATTCCATGCGTCTCTGACTCTGAAGAAGTCCGGCTATCTGTGTCGGCTATCCATGGCCAAGGAACCACTTGTGTGGGAGGCACTCAGTGGCAGTGCCCCCCACCAGCTGGCTCTGCCTCCCTGCCTGGCCAGCACAGCCCTGCAGAGTGCCCTCATGGCCCTGTGCACCACAGCCCCCTTGCTCTACAGAGCAGCACCAGCAGCTGGGGGGTATGGGCAGCATGGGCAGGGGCTGCAGGAATGGCTGCTCAGACCATCCCAGACGTGCTGGGCTGGGGCAAGGCTGTGTGGGACATGGGGTGTCCTGGGAGAAGAGCAGGGTGCTGTGTGTTTGCAGTGGTGCTGCCTGAGGAGCCCCAGGGCCAGCAGTGTGGTGCTGTGCTGTGCTGGGGACTGGGGCTGGCCTGGGGGGCTGCAGGATGCCTGTGGGAGGGGAATCTCCTGCAGATGGCAGCAGCAGAGATACTGCTACTGCCCTCCACTTCTCCATTTGATGCTTTGGGGTCTGCCCAGCATGGGCTGCTCTTCTGGGCTGGGCTGCGTTGGGGATAGGAGATGGAGGTGTGGAGAGCTTGGGAGGGTCTGGGCTGAGCTGGCCTCCTGGGTGAGACAGGGAGGACCAGCAGAGCAGGGGATGGACCACTGTTCTCTGGACACTCTGGGAAATGCTGCCTCAGGGCAATGGTCCTAGAACAGCTGTGGTGGTTTTACCGTGCTGGGCAGCTAAACCCCACAACCGCTCTCTCACTCCCCCTCCTTTAGATGAGGAGGGGGAGAAGTAAAGCAAAGAACAACTCACGGGTTGAGATAAGGATAATTTAATTAAAGGGAAATAATTATAATAATTAAATAAAGACTACCATGAACTAAACAATTTAACTAAGGGGAAATAAAAAGGGAAAGGGGAAAAGGGAGGGGAAAAGGGAAAATAAAAAGAAGGGAGGAAAACAAACAAACAAAATAAATGAAGGCTATATGGAAGTGCAGAGGAAAGAAATTACTCTCTACTTCCCACAAATGAACGATTGACCACATCCTTGAAGCAAGGCCTCAACGCACGCAGCCGGTGTTGAGAGGAGGACCGACGTCTTCTCAATAAGAGCCCACCCCTCCCCTCTTCTTCCTGTTTCCACCTTTTATTGCTGAGTGTGACATCACATGGTATGGAATATCCCTTTGATTGGTTTAGGTCAGCTGCCCTAGTGATGTTTCTCTCCTCACTTTTTGCCCATCCCCTAGGAGGGTTAGAGAAAGGCCCAATACTGTGCCACTGCTGCTCAGCAGCAGACACAACACTGGTGTGATAACACTGCTGTTCCAGCTACAAGTACAGAGTACGGCACTGTATGGGTTGCTGCCGGGAAAGTTAACATTCCAGCTAGACCCAGTACAACAGCTCCTTGCAACCACCATTCTCATACTGGGCTCTTGCCACAGCTCACACAAGTGGTTGATATTTCCTCCTCTGAGGGATATCAAATTAATGTATCAGGAGTCCATGTCTTTATTCTCCATATGACAGTGCACAAGATGTGGGCATGGAGAGATGACTACCAGTGAGCAGAAGTTCCATAAGATATTCCCTAGGAATATACTGTGGGACATACAGTGACTCAAGGTCACCTTCCTTTTAATGGCATTGTGCCCTGGGAATGCACTTGAATGAAACAAATCTAGACATGAAGACTTTCTCACCTACCACAGAGAGTTTTGAACACTTCCCTAACATGTGCACTCAGTACTTGATAATTTTTTTGCATATTGACTTGGTCATTTCCTTCAGGATGCCCTGAAGGAGCTGAAGAACTCCCAGGGAATTGTGAGTCCAGACATGTGGCAGGTGTTCTGAAGCATGAGCTGCTCGGCCCACAGGGTACCTGAGGGATTGTGCAGGGCATCCCCTACACCGGCTATTCCTGGATGGGCTGGAAAGAGGCCTGCTGAGCACACCTCCTTGTAGCCCTGTGGATGCTGGCTGTGAGGTAACTTTTGTCCCAGAAGCTGGCTGGACAACAGCAGGGAGGCAGAGCCTCTGAGGTCATAAAGGCCATCAGAAAGCTGCCCCCAACAGGGTGACTCCTTTGGGGAGGCCAGGGGAAAGCTGAGAGAATAAAGGTGGGAGATTTGGGGGAGAGAAGAGGGACTTGGCTAACAGCAAGGAAATATCTGGAAGAGGTGAGAGGGGTTCAGGCAAGGATGTGCTGCTGCAAGACTTACTAGGAAAACATCCACGTCAATCCCTGGCAGTATTTTGAAGCAGTAACTGTAAGCCCTACTTACCCCTACATCTAAATGCTATCCCTCTCTCTGCAAGGAATCCACTACTCTTACCCCAACCTCAAACCTCACCTGGCATGGGTTAGCCAAGTCCCAAATTCATAAGGCCTTACCATACACTCTTAGCTCAGTTCTCATGCTATTCCTCAGCCTTTCATCCCTGTCATTGAATTCCAGCCTTAACATGATTCCTCAACAGAGCCCTGAAGAAAATCCCAACAGATAACATAACATAATCTCTACACTAGACACAGACTAGAATCCAAAGAAGTAAACAGGCCTCCCTCTAATACTCTGCCCAACCACTAACCCTGGAAGGCAAGATCTAATCCCTAAAGCCTAACCTGAACACCTAATCCCCATATCCTGCATTCTTTTGGTTTAGTCACTTAACTGAAGCAGTTTGGCCTCATGAAGCTGAGAGAAACAACCCTGCAGACACCAAGGTCAATGAAGAAATAGGGTGTGGAAGTGCTCCAGGTGGTAGAGCAGAAGTTCCCCTGCAGCCCATGGTGCACCATGTTGGAGCAGATCTCCACATGGCAGCTGATGGAAGACCCCATGTGGGAGCATTTGGATGTGGCCTGAAGGAGGATGCAGTCCAGGGAGAGGCCCTGCAGGAGAAGACTCCAGGTCAGAACTGTGGAGAGGAGCCCAGCTCTAGGCAGCCCCTTGTGATGGGGCCTTTCTTCTGAGGACTAACTTGTATCGACCCTTTGATAGATGTTGCACAGGCAAGGACAGGACTCAGGATGGCATCGCCCTTCAGGAAGGAACTTCCTTTGTGATTCCCTTGAAGTGTGGAACTCCTGGCTGTGTCACAGCTTGAGCCACTGAACTGTGCAGGCAGACCAAAGTCCCACTGTGACAGAAGCAACCTCGTGCTTCCCCTGAAGCCACTCCCCTCCCAGTCTTCCTGAACTACCATTGACACCGCAGACTGTAGTGGGTTTACATGGCAAGGTTTTGGTAGCAGGGGGCCATAGGGGTGGTTTCTGTGAGAAAGATCTAGAAGCCGCCCCATCTTTGGGAAGGGCCCCATTGTTTTCCAGATCTGAGCCAATAAGCCATGTTGTTTTGCGCCTCTGTGAGAGCAGATTTAAGACAGGGAAAAAAACGCTGTGCCACACAGCAGCCGGGAGAGTCAAGGGAGTGAGAAACAGCCTTGCAGGTGCCAAGGTCAGTGTAGAAGGAGGGGGAGAGGTGCTCCAGGTGCCGGAGCAGAAGTCCCCTGCGGCCTGTGGTGAGGACCATGGTGAAGCAGGATGTCCCCCTGCAGCCCATGGAGTACCATGGTGGAGCAGAGTTCCACGCTGCAGCCTGTGGAGGAGACCACGGTGGAGCAGGTGGCCCTGCACCGATGGAGGCTGCCGCCTGTGGAAGACCCCTGCCGGAGCAGATTCCGGGCCGGACCTGTAGCCCGTGGAGAGGAGACCACGCAGGAGCAGGTGACCTGGCAGGAGCTGCTGCCCGTGGGGGAGCCAGGTTGGAGCAGTTTTCTCCTGAGGGATGGACCCCGTGGTACGGACCCATACCTGGAGCAGTTCTGGAAGAGCTGCTGCCTGTGGGAAGCCCATGCCAGATCAGTTCGTTAAGGACTGCATCCCGTGGGTGGGATCCCACAGCACAGGGGACGAGAGTGACCGAGAAGGAGCGGCAGAGAAGAAGTGCTGTAGACTGACCATAACCCCCATTCCCCCGTTCCCCTGCGCTGCTCGGGGGGAGGAGGTGGAAGAGGGTGGATGGGGGGGGAGGTGCTTTTGGTTTCTTTTCTTTGTTTCTCACTTCTTTAGCTTGTTAGTAATGAGCAATAAATCTTACTATCTGTCTTCTTATGCTGAGTCTGGTTTGCCCGTTACACTAATTATTGCGTGATTTTCTCGTCCTTATCTCAATCCTTGAGCCCTTTTCACATATTTTCTCCCCATTCCTCTTTGAGGAGGGGGAGTGAGAGAGTGGCTGTGGTGGAGCTCAGCTGCCCACTCAAGCAGAACCACGACACAGACTCAAGCAAACAGAGATAAAAGGGAGTGTGAGAATGCCAGTGCTGTACAAACTCAACGACAATGATACATGATATAGCAAGTAACTGGAACACAACCTGAGCACCAGCTCATCACAAGCACCAGATTCATGCTTAGTTGATTTGAAAGGACTGAGAACAGGGCATTAGAAAAAGCATAAAAGAAGGAGCTACATCTTAGTATGCACTCAGCCTCACCAGAAGTAGCCCTGCAGAATGACAACCCATCTGGCCGCTCATGGCTTGGACAAGTGTACAGTTTGCTGGTTGAAGAACTTTCTAAATGGCCATGCTCAAAGAGTGAGGGAGTGAAGGGAGTTCAGTCCAGTTGGTGTCAGTTGTCCAGATGTCCAGTTTAGTCATCAGTGACATTCCCCAGGGCTTGGTATTGGGTCCAGTTTTATTTAATATTTAGATCTACGATCCGAATGAGAGGATCAAGTACACCCTCAGTAATTTGCAGATGACAAGAAGTTAGGTGGGACAGTTGGTCTGCTTGAGGGTAGGAAAGCTTTGCAGAAGGATGTGGAAAGGCTAGATTGGTGGACTGAGTCCAATCACATGACATTCAACAATGCTTCTGCACTTGGATCATAACAACCCCATGCAGTAGCATAGGCTTGGGGAAGAGTGGCTGGAAAGCTGCCCAACAGAAAAGCACCTGGGGATGTTGGTCAACAGCCAGCTGAACATGAGCAGCCACCGCCCATCATGGACAGGGACTCTGACATCTTCCAATAGGTCATCTGTGCTTATAAGGTCACTGTCAGCTGAAGATCTGATAGGCCACGAGCAGGCCCATGGCAGGTGAATATTCCTGTGATAACAGTGGTGCCTGAGTAGCTGACAGGCCGAGGGCAAACACGGCCTGTGCTAGATGCTGGGAGGACCCTGGTGCCTGAGAAGCCAGGAGGCCAGGAATAAGCATATGGCTTGTGTGGGTCTTTGGGAGCTTATGATGTCATGTCAGCGATGGCACCCCATGCTTGATTATTCCTGAAATCCAACAGAAACCCCAGGCACCTGTCTACTGGTGCATCACACTACTTCATTGGGAACAGAAACCAAACAGGTGTCTATGTGGTGCTCGGGTCAGTGGTGCCTGTGGAGCTGACAGACCAGCAGCAGGCCCACAGCTCTCGTAAGAGCTTGTGACGTCACCGGTGCCTGAGAAGATGACAGGCAGGAAGGAGACCCATGCCTGGGGAATGTACTTGTGATGCCACTCTTGGCTGAGTAGCCGACAGGGCAGGAGCAGGTGCAGGCCAGGAGAAGGCCCATTGCAGGTGAATATGCTATGGCATCACCTGGAGCTGTGTTGGGCAGAATCATGAAATAGCCTGAGTTGGAAAGAATCAAGGATCAGTGAGTCCAACTCCAGCCACCAGACAACAAAATAGAATATATATGTATCTAAAAAACTATACAAACCGTAAATATATATTAAAAATATTAAAATATATAATGTATATATTTATGAAAAATAAACTTTTATGTAGGTATAATACATGTAAAATTAATGTAATGAAAAATAAAATAAAATAAAATAAAATAAAATAAAATAAAATAAAATAAAATAAAATAAAATAAAATTAATATAATATATTATACTGAATAATATAACATAATACTATATAATATACTGGAATACTTTATGTAATATAAATATATATCAAATAAAAATATAATATAATCTATAATATAATATCAGTAATTATATATTATATAATATGAACTATATAATAATACATTCAATATATAAGAATAATATTTAATCTAATAAAAAATATAAAAATATAATATAATAATGTATAAGTAATATATATATATTGTATATATTCATAAAAATGTGTGTTCTATTAAAAATATAAAATGTATATATATATGTGTGTATTTATATTTATATTTATATTTATATTTATATTTATATTTATATTTATATTTATATTTATATTTATATTTATATATATAATAAACTATATGTCTGAGAGCATTGTCCAACACTTCCTGAACCCTTCCATGCTTGGAGCTGTGAGGAGGCTGGGAGGCACCGCAGGGCCATGCCTGGGCACGGGGCCAGGAGGAAACCACCGTCTTCCTGCCCGGGCGCCATGTCACGTGGGCTGCGGTTGGTGCATCTGCAGTGGCAGGCAGGCTCCAGCTCCCGACCCGCCGTGGGGAATAACGGCCCCTGGGTGACACGCTGAGAGCCAGGGAGACACCTGAGGCTCTGGGCTGCAGCTCTGCTGCCAGGGCAGGCCCTGGACCAGCTCTGGCTGCTGCCGGGACCCCACAGGAGGCTCCCTGGGGAGGGACGGGACAGCCAGCACCCCCATCATGGGGCTCTGGCCCTGCCCAAGGGCCTTTCCCAGCTGCTGCTGCCAGCACAGCAGGGGCTGTAACAGGGGCAGGGGCTGGTCCCTTCCCAGCCTGACACAGCCCTGCTGCAGGACCAGTCCCCTGGATCCCATGGCGCAGGGACGGCCGGACAATCGCACCTTGGGCTCTTGGATGCTAAAGCTTAGGAGATGCTCCGTGCTCCCACAGCAGGCTGCAAGGGGTGTCAGAGCCATCTGCCCCCACACCCAGCCCTACCCCACGATGATGTCCCACCGCAGTGACGTGAGAACCACAGCGGAGCCGTCCCTCATATATGGTCATGAAGAACGCTGGAGAAGTTCATTGGAGAGCTGGGCTACGTCGGAGGGGAGATAAGTGCCGATAACGTCAAAAAAGGAGCCTGCTGCTTTGATTGGCTCCTCCTGCAGCTGGGACAGCATCTGCACAGATATATTGCCCTCCCATCATTGTCATTGCCCCGTGGGTCCCCAGGAGTTCCAACAGCAGGGCCGTACTGTCAGGGCAGGAGCCTCAGGATGGGGACAGCGGGACTCCTGCCCCCTTGGGTGCTGTGGCTGTTCCTCTGGGTGCAACCTTGCAGAGGTAAGTGCCAGCTTCTCTGTTCCACAGCCTTGGGACAGTGGGCAGCAGTGGAGTCATTGTGATGCTTCTGGGAGTGGGGTTGCTTTGCAGACACCACTGAAATGAGAGGCAGAAGACTCTCAGTCTCTCAGCCCTCTGCTTTAACCTGTGCCTGTCTTTGTGGGAGAGGGTAATCCTTTTCCACAGCTCCCATGATTATGGCAGCCCATGCCTGGCATCATTTCTAGACTCCTTGCCCTTGGGGACCCTTTTGGTAGCCCTTGTTCCCCATCACTGTGCCTCTGGATCTGGAGGAGTCCCAGACAGAGAGAGTGACACTCAGTGAGCTCCAGGGCACAGCCCCTGTCTGGGGTGTCCCAGGGGGGTTGTGTGCTGTTCCCTGCCCCTGGGATCTGGGGAAACACTGACTCCAGGAGGGCAGGTTGTGTCCCATGAACAGAAGGGGACTGGGGCATCTGCACCCAGAAGTGGTACATAAGTGTCCTTCCTGGGGCCCTGTCCAAGCAGAGGGACTGATCTGACAGCAGGGACGAGGAAGGGTTTTTGGGATCCTTGTGATCATTCAGTGCCCTGTGGGCACCCTAGAGTTCCTGGGTTGGACAGTGGTTTTAGGAGGTGCCTGTGGCAGACAATAGGCAATGGAAGCTGCTCAGGGGCATGGGGCTGTTTGGGGGACACTGGGCTGGGGAGGAGTGGGAGCCCCATGCAGGGCTGGGGGCTGTGTAGGGATGGGTATGGGCGGGGACAGGGGTCCACTGGGGTGGGAGGAGGTGGTGAGGGCCGTGGGGCAGCAAATGGCCCAGGAGGGCTAGAGCTGGGTACCCCCAGCCCAGCATAGCCCATGGGAAAAACAGGGACCCCCCATTGCCCCTGGGAGAGCATATGGAGACAGAGATCCCACCCTGGGGACTGTGATTATGCCTTGGGAGGGGGTTGTGAGTATGGGGCTCAAAGCTCTCCTGACCCTTCCTTTGTTGGTGTTTGAAGGGGCTGCGGAGGTGAGGCTAGCAGATGGTGACGGGCGCTGTGCTGGGAGAGTGGAGATGAAACTCCATGACGAGTGGGGGACCGTGTGCCATTTCTACTGGGACATGTCCGATGCTGCAGTGGTTTGTAGGCAGCTGGGCTGTGGGCTTGCTATTGAAGCTCTTCACAAAGCACACTTTGGGCCAGGATCTGGGCCCATTTGGATGGTTGCTGTTGCATGTAATGGCAAGGAGTCTGCCCTGTCTGACTGCAATCATGGAGGACGTGGTGAATCCTACTGTTCTCACAATCTGGATGCTGGAGTGATATGTTCAGGTATGGGTTAAACCTATTACCCACTTTTTGAGACTGGGACAAGGGAAAAGGGTAACAGCTCATGGGTCAGGGCTCTGAGCTCAGTCTGTCACACGTCCCTGGGAAAAGTACAGCCCAGGTGCCAAAAAAAAGCATGACCTTGAAGCTGGAGCAGCCAAGCCTGGGGAGGTGCTGGGAGAGGAAAGCTGCCACCCTTCACCATTGTGTTGCCTGGTTCCCATCTTTGTCATCCTATTCGCCCAGGCCCTGTCTGGCAGGCTGGTCCCTATGCCAGGGGAATCTAGAGCAGCTCCCCCAGCCACCAGCAGCCTCAGGGAAGGGCGTGCAATGGCCCAGGACTTTTGGGTTTTACCCCCAGCAGACAAGAGAATATTGGCCAAAGCAGAGGGGCTGCTCAGAGGGCAGGAGCACTGAGGTTGTGCAGAGGAACATGGTGGCAAGGAGCACCCTGTTCATGTCCTGGGGTCACCCCACGAGTGCCAGCCCCCAGGCACACGGCCCCTCCAGGCCATGCTGACCCACTGCTCAGCCTCTCCTGCATGCCCTGTGCCCCAGAGGGGGCTGTGCCAGCACCTCCTGGCTCTCCTCGGTGCCTGCCCTTACACCGGAAGCTCGTGTCAGCCCAGGGCTGCTCTTTGCCTGATCTGGGAACTCACAGGTCTCCTTGGTTGCTCCAGGATTTGTGCGGCTGGTCGGAGGGGACAGCCCTTGCTCAGGAAGTCTGGAGGTCTACGACAGGGACCAGTGGAAAGCTGTCTGTCACTCCCACTTTGGTGCCAAAGCTGCCGAGGTGGTCTGCAGGGAGCTGCAGTGTGGCACAGCCCTGTCTATCCATGGGGCAGCTCAGCTGGGAGAAGGGGCCGATCCTGTCTGGGACAGAGAGCTGCAGTGTGTGGGGAATGAATCCACCATCCTCTTCTGCCCCTGGGGGACCTCCAAGGACAAGGCCTGCACTCACAGCAATGGCACTCATGTCACCTGCACACGTAAGGACTCGCAATGGGATGATGGACAATGGGGTTGTGGTGGGGGCAGGAGAGCAGGGTGGCACTGGGCTGTGCTGGGTGGGGGACAGGTGGGGTGAGGTGGTGTTCTGCAGCCCTAAAATGAGAGTGCTGCAGGAGGAGAAAGGCACGCTGTCCCTTTGGCCTCTCCTGCAGCTCCTGTGGGAGCAAGAGCACAAATGTGGCCTCTCTTACCATCCTTTGTCCACAGAGTACACAGGGTTCAGGCTGGTGAATGGCAGCACAGCGTGTGAGGGCAGGGTGGAGGTGGAGGTGCTGGGGACGTGGGGGACCCTCTGTGCCTCCCGCTGGGACCTCTCGGATGCCCACGTTCTGTGTCGGCACCTCGGCTGTGGCTTTGCTGAGTCCATTCCTGGAGGAGGGCATTTTGGGAGAGGAACCGGCCCCATCTGGAGAGACTCGTTCCACTGTGACGGGACTGAAGCCCACCTGGGGCAGTGCCCAGTGACTGCCCTGGGGGCCTCGCCGTGCTCCCAGGAGAACGCTGCAGCTGTCATTTGCTCAGGTGAGTGCTGGGCATTGCTGCAAAGTCCATTTGGCCCTGGTGTGTGACATGGCCATACACAGCTTTGGACCCCATGGCAGTGCCTGGCTGAATTTCTCCTCTCACCAGGCCTAGCTCACCACATGTCTGTACGGTTGGTGGGCGGAGGGAGCCGGTGCGACGGGCTCGTGGAGGTCTTCCAGCACGGGACATGGGGCAGAGTCCTGGATGAGCAGTGGGACATGCAGGAGGCCAGCGTGGTGTGTCGGCAGCTGCAGTGCGGAGAGGCAGAGGCAGCCTACACCCCCGTGAGGGCCGAGCGAGGACGAGGACCTGTGGGGCTGCGTAGGGTGCGGTGTGCAGGGCACGAGGCTGACCTGAGCCTCTGCAACAACTTCCTGCCTCAGAGCACACCAGCAGCAGAGATCATGGAGGATGTGGGGGTCGTGTGCCGGGGTGAGTGGTGCTGCACGTCCCCCAGTTGAAGGTCCTGGAGTGCAGCCAGCCCCTGACAGCCGGGGTTCTCCACGCTGCAGGGAGCCGGCGGGTGCGGCTGGTGGACGGGGCCGGGCGCTGTGCCGGGAGAGTGGAGATCTACTACCAGGGGCGCTGGGGCACCGTCTGCTACAACGCCTGGGACCTGGCTGACGCCGCAGTCGTTTGCCGCCAGCTGGGCTGTGGAGGGGCCCTGGAGGCAGCCAGCTCTGCTCGGTTTGGGGAGGGCTCCGGGCAGATCTGGCTGGATGGCGTCAACTGCTCCGGGGCTGAAGCTGCTCTCTGGGACTGCCCTGCCGAGGCCTGGGGGCAGCACGACTGCGGGCACAAGGAGGATGCGGGAGTCTTCTGCTCAGGTCTGTGCTGGGAGTGGGGCTGGCAGCTGGGGACAGTGAGGCTGTGGTGAGGGCAGAGCCAGGTAGGGCCAAGGCCATCAGTGGCTGCCATCCAAGGACTTCCCTGGGGCCTTTCCTCCTTCCAGAGTTCACGGCCCTGAGGCTGGAGAACAGCGACAGTTGCTCCGGGCGCCTGCAGGTTTTCTACAACGGGACGTGGGGCAGCGTTTGCTCCAACTCCATGACCACCGAGACGGTGTCACTGGTGTGCAAGGAGCTGGGCTGTGGGAATGAAGGGGAACTGGAAACAGATTCTAACTCTGCCAAGCTGTCTGGCACCGCGTGGCTGGATCGCGTGGAGTGTGGGAAGAGCAACAGCTCCTTCTGGCAGTGTCCCTCTGCTCCCTGGCATCCACAGTCATGTGATGACATCCGAGAAGACACCCACATCATCTGCAATGGTAAATCTGAGCCATCAAGGCACCAGGTCCACTTCCTCACTGGGTATGGTCAAATGTAGAGAAGGAACCCAGAGGGGTTTTGACTTCCTGCATTAGACCCTGTTGCTGCTGGTGGTACAAAGGTGACTTCAGCTCTCGGAGCCACCCATGTTCACCAGCAGCAGTCAATGGCCAGGATGCCATCAGCTCCTGGGAATTTGGTGCCTTTGAGAGGTGCCTGGGGGAGGTTATGGATAGGAATATTATGGGTTTAGAGTCACGGGGCTTTGGAGAGGGTGCTGGTCAGGGGAGGAGTGTGAACCCTGTGCAGGACTGGGGGTGGTGTGTGAGTGGGCATGGGCAGTGGCAGGGGACCACTGGGGTGGGAAGAGGGGGTTATGAGGGCTTTGGGCAGCAAATGGCCCAGGAGGGCTGGAGTTGGGCACCCCCAGAGCAGTGCAGCCCATGGGAAGAGGAAGGACCCCCCTAACACCCCAGTGACAGTCTGTGGGGACAGGGCTCACAGCCTAGGGCCTGTGACTCTGTGTGCGCAGTGGACACTCACAGACCCACACTGTGGGGCTCAAAGCTCTTCTGACCCTTCTTGTGCTGGTTTTTGAAGGGACTGCAGAGGTGAGGCTGGCTGATGGCGGTAAGCACTGTGCTGGAAGAGTGGAGGTGAAACACCAGGGTCAGTGGGGGACCGTGTGCAGTGACCAATGGGACATGTCTGATGCTGCAGTGGTTTGTAGGCAGCTGGGCTGTGGGGTTGCTCTCAAAGCTCCTCTGTATGCACACTTTGGACCAGGATCTGGTTCCATTTGGATGGATGATGTTCACTGTAATGGCAATGAGTCTGCCTTGTCTGACTGCACACACAATGGCTGGGGTCAAACAGGCTGCGATCACAGATTTGATGCTGGAGTGACATGTTCAGGTAAGGACTGAACTTGTTCCCTACCTCTGGGATGAGGACACTCCTAAGGGACCTGGCTGTGATCTCAGGAAGCAACGAGTGGACACCAGAACATGGCTCTGTGTGTCAAGTTGCACTCTGAGCTGGGTCTGTCACTGCTGGTGTGCCTTGTCCCTGGAGAAAGCCCAGTGGGAGCACACCCAGCCTGGCCCTGAAGTTGGAGCAGCCAACCCTGGGGAGGTGCCTGTTTCTGGGAGAAGAAAGCTCCCAACCTTCCCCATTGTGTTGCCTGGTTCCCATCTTTGTCATCCCATTCACCCAGGCCCTGTCTGGCAGGCTGGTCCCTATGCCAGGGGAATCTAGAGCAGCTCCCTCAGCCACCAGCAGCCTCAGGGAAGGGCGTGCAATGGCCCAGGACATTTGGGTTTTACCCCCAGCAGACAAGAGAACCTTGGCCAAAGCAGAGGGGCTGCTCAGAGGGCAGGAGCACTGGGCTTGGGCAGAGGAGCAGGGTGGCAAGGAGCACCCTGTTCATGTCCTGGGGTCACCCCATGAGTGCCAGCCCCCAGGCACACGGCCCCTCCAGGCCATGCTGACCCACTGCTCAGCCTCTCCTGCATGCCCTGTGCCCCAGAGGGGGCTGTGCCAGCACCTCCTGGCTCTCCTCGGTGCCTGCCCTTACACCGGAAGCTCGTGTCAGCCCAGGGCTGCTCTTTGCCTGATCTGGGAACTCACAGGTCTCCTTGGTTGCTCCAGGATTTGTGCGGCTGGTCGGAGGGGACAGCCCTTGCTCAGGAAGTCTGGAGGTCTACGACAGGGACCAGTGGAAAGCTGTCTGTCACTCCCACTTTGGTGCCAAAGCTGCCGAGGTGGTCTGCAGGGAGCTGCAGTGTGGCACAGCCCTGTCTGTCCATGGGGCAGCTCAGCTGGGAGAAGGGGCCGGTCCTGTCTGGGACAGAGAGCTGCAGTGTGTGGGGAATGAATCCACCATCCTCTTCTGCCCCTGGGGGGCCTCCAAGGACAAGGCCTGCACCCACAGCAATGGCACTCATGTCACCTGCACACGTAAGGACTCGCAATGGGATGATGGACACTGGGATTCTGGTGGGGGCAGGAGAGCAGGGTGGCACTGGGCTGTGCTGGGTGGGGGACAGGTGGGGTGAGGTGGTGGTCTGCAGCCCTAAAATGAGAGTGCTGCAGGATGAGAAAGGCACGTTGTCCCTTTGGCCTCTCCTGCAGCTCCTGTGGGAGCAAGAGCACAAATGTGGCCTCTCTTACCCTCCTTTGTCCCCAGAGTACACAGGGCTCAGGCTGGTGAATGGCAGCACAGCGTGTGAGGGCAGGGTGGAGGTGGAAGTGCTGGGGACGTGGGGGACCCTCTGTGCCTCCCGCTGGGACCTCTCGGATGCCCACGTTCTGTGTCGGCACCTCGGCTGTGGCTTTGCTGAGTCCATTCCTGGAGGAGGGCATTTTGGGAGAGGAACCGGCCCCATCTGGAGAGACTCGTTCCACTGTGACGGGACTGAAGCCCACCTGGGGCAGTGCCCAGTGACTGCCCTGGGGGCCTCGCCGTGCTCCCAGGAGAACGCTGCAGCTGTCATTTGCTCAGGTGAGTGCTGGGCATTGCTGCAAAGTCCATTTGGCCCTGGTGTGTGACATGGCCACACAAATTTGGGGAGCTCATGGCAGAGCTTGGCTGAATTTTTCCTCTCACCAGGCCTAACTCACCCCATGCCACTGCGATTGGTGGGCGGAGGGAGCCGGTGCGACGGGCGCGTGGAGGTCTTCCAGCACGGGACATGGGGCAGAGTCCTGGATGAGCAGTGGGACATGCAGGAGGCCAGCGTGGTGTGTCGGCAGCTGCAGTGCGGAGAGGCAGAGGCAGCCTACACCCCCGTGAGGGCCGAGCGAGGACGAGGACCTGTGGGGCTGCGTGGGGTGCGGTGTGCAGGGCATGAGGCTGACCTGAGCCTCTGCAACACCTCCTTGCCTCAGAGCATGTCAGCAGCAGAGATCATGGAGGACGTGGGGGTCGTGTGCCGGGGTGAGTGGTGCTGCACGTCCCCCAGGTGTGGGTCCGGGAGTGCAGCCAGCCCCTGATGGCCGGGGTTCTCCACGCTGCAGGGAGCCGGCGGGTGCGGCTGGTGGACGGGGCCGGGCGCTGTGCCGGGAGAGTGGAGATCTACTACCAGGGGCGCTGGGGCACCGTCTGCGATGACGCCTGGGACCTGGCCGACGCCGCCGTCGTTTGCCACCAGCTGGGCTGTGGAGGGGCCCTGGAGGCAGCCGGCTCTGCTCGGTTTGGGGAGGGCTCCGGGCAGATCTGGCTGGATGGCGTCAACTGCTCCGGGGCTGAAGCTGCTCTCTGGGACTGCCCTGCCGAGGCCTGGGGGCAGCACGACTGCGGGCACAAGGAGGACGTGGGAGTCATCTGTTCAGGTCTGTGCCGGGAGCGGGTCTAGGAGTCAGGGACAGTGAGGCTGTGGTGAGGGTAGAGCCAGTTAGAGCCAAGGCCATCAGTGGCTGCCATCCAAGGACTTCCCTGGGGCCTTTCCTCCTTCCAGAGTTCACGGCCCTGAGGCTGGAGAACAGCGACAGTTGCTCCGGGCGCCTGCAGGTTTTCTACAACGGGACGTGGGGCAGCGTTTGCTCCAACTCCATGACCACCGAGACGGTGTCACTGGTGTGCAAGGAGCTGGGCTGTGGGAATGAAGGGGACTGGGAAATTATCTTAAACTCTGCCAAGCTGTCTGGCATCGCGTGGCTGGATCACATGGAGTGTGGGAAGAGCAACAGCTCCTTCTGGCAGTGTCCCTCTGCTCCCTGGCATCCACAGTCATGTGATGACATCCGAGAAGACACCCACATCATCTGCAATGGTAAATCTGAGCCATCAAGGCACCAGGTCCACTTCCTCACTGGGTATGGTCAAATGTAGAGAAGGAACCCAGAGGGGTTTTGACTTCCTGCATTAGACCCTGTTGCTGCTGGTGGTACAAAGGTGACTTCAGCTCTCGGAGCCACCCATGTTCACCAGCAGCAGTCAATGGCCAGGATGCCATCAGCTCCTGGGAATTTGGTGCCTTTGAGAGGTGCCTGGGGGAGGTTATGGATAGGAATATTATGGGTTTAGAGTCACGGGGCTTTGGAGAGGGTGCTGGTCAGGGGAGGAGTGTGAACCCTGTGCAGGACTGGGGGTGGTGTGTGAGTGGGCATGGGCAGTGGCAGGGGACCACTGGGGTGGGAAGAGGGGGTTATGAGGGCTTTGGGCAGCAAATGGCCCAGGAGGGCTGGAGTTGGGCACCCCCAGAGCAGTGCAGCCCATGGGAAGAGGAAGGACCCCCCTAACACCCCAGTGACAGTCTGTGGGGACAGGGCTCACAGCCTAGGGCCTGTGACTCTGTGTGCGCAGTGGACACTCACAGACCCACACTGTGGGGCTCAAAGCTCTTCTGACCCTTCTTGTGCTGGTTTTTGAAGGGACTGCAGAGGTGAGGCTGGCTGATGGCGGTAAGCACTGTGCTGGAAGAGTGGAGGTGAAACACCAGGGTCAGTGGGGGACCGTGTGCAGTGACCAATGGGACATGTCTGATGCTGCAGTGGTTTGTAGGCAGCTGGGCTGTGGGGTTGCTCTCAAAGCTCCTCTGTATGCACACTTTGGACCAGGATCTGGTTCCATTTGGATGGATGATGTTCACTGTAATGGCAATGAGTCTGCCTTGTCTGACTGCACACACAATGGCTGGGGTCAAACAGGCTGCGATCACAGATTTGATGCTGGAGTGACATGCTCAGGTAAGGACTGAACTTGTTCCCTACCTCTGGGATGAGGACACTCCTAAGGGACCTGGCTGTGATCTCAGGAAGCAACGAGTGGACACCAGAACATGGCTCTGTGTGTCAAGTTGCACTCTGAGCTGGGTCTGTCACTGCTGGTGTGCCTTGTCCCTGGAGAAAGCCCAGTGGGAGCACACCCAGCCTGGCCCTGAAGTTGGAGCAGCCAACCCTGGGGAGGTGCCTGTTTCTGGGAGAAGAAAGCTCCCAACCTTCCCCATTGTGTTGCCTGGTTCCCATCTTTGTCATCCCATTCACCCAGGCCCTGTCTGGCAGGCTGGTCCCTATGCCAGGGGAATCTAGAGCAGCTCCCTCAGCCACCAGCAGCCTCAGGGAAGGGCGTGCAATGGCCCAGGACATTTGGGTTGTACCCCCAGCAGCCAAGAGAACCTTGGCCAAAGCAGAGGGGCTGCTCAGAGGGCAGGAGCACTGGGCTTGAGCAGAGGAGCAGGGTGGCAAGTGGCACCCTGTTCATGTCCTGGGGTCACCCCATGAGTGCCAGCCCCCAGGCACACGGCCCCTCCAGGCCATGCTGACCCACTGCCCAGCCTCTCCTGCCTACCCTGTGCCCCAGAGGGGGCTGTGCCAGCACCTCCTGGCTCTCCTCGGTGCCTGCCCTCACACCAGGAGCTCATGTCAGCCCAGGGCTGCTCTCTGCCTGCTCTCTTGCTCCATGTGTGGCTGATGTCTGGGGTCATCCATGCCCAGCACCACACTTTGTCCCTGTCTGAGGACCCCCCCTTTACCTGCTCCCCAGATGTGCCCCATCTAACAGGAGCTCCCCAAGAGCCCCAGCACCCCTGGGAACAGGGGGCTTTTCTGGAAGCTCCAAGGGGTTCCTCAGCCTGGCCTGAGCCCGGTGGGGCAGAGCCAGCTGAAGCAGCCTCCAGTGCCTGGGCCCCTTTCCATGGGTCCACATGCTGTGAGTGCTGCAGTGCTGGGACCGGTGCTGGGCAGCCCAGGGGCTCCAACCAGCAGCAATTAGTCTGAGCGGTGCCTGTGGTAGGGGGGTGGGAGAGAGGGCAGCCCATGGGTACTGGGCTGGATTCTGAGGAGCAGCAGGGCGGCCCATACGTCTTTGTGCCATCAGCACCCACTGAGAACTTCTGTGCTGACCGTGGAGCTCTGAATCTTGCCACTTTACGGATGAGGTGGGAGGTGGGCACGGAAGTGCCAGAGGGCTCTGGGAACTCACAGGTCTCCTTGGTTGCTCCAGGATTTGTGCGGCTGGTCGGAGGGGACAGCCCTTGCTCAGGAAGTCTGGAGGTCTACGACAGGGACCAGTGGAAAGCTGTCTGTCACTCCCACTTTGGTGCCAAAGCTGCCGAGGTGGTCTGCAGGGAGCTGCAGTGTGGCACAGCCCTGTCTGTCCATGGGGCAGCTCAGCTGGGAGAAGGGGCCGGTCCTGTCTGGGACAGAGAGCTGCAGTGTGTGGGGAATGAATCCACCATCCTCTTCTGCCCCTGGGGGGCCTCCAAGGACAAGGCCTGCACCCACAGCAATGGCACTCATGTCACCTGCACACGTAAGGACTCGCAATGGGATGATGGACACTGGGATTCTGGTGGGGGCAGGAGAGCAGGGTGGCACTGGGCTGTGCTGGGTGGGGGACAGGTGGGGTGAGGTGGTGGTCTGCAGCCCTAAAATGAGAGTGCTGCAGGATGAGAAAGGCACGTTGTCCCTTTGGCCTCTCCTGCAGCTCCTGTGGGAGCAAGAGCACAAATGTGGCCTCTCTCACCATCCTTTGTCCTTGAGTACACAGGGTTCAGGCTGGTGAATGGCAGCACAGCGTGTGAGGGCAGGGTGGAGGTGGAGGTGCTGGGGACGTGGGGGACCCTCTGTGCCTCCCGCTGGGACCTCTCGGATGCCCACGTTCTGTGTCGGCACCTCGGCTGTGGCTTTGCTGAGTCCATTCCTGGAGGAGGGCATTTTGGGAGAGGAACCGGCCCCATCTGGAGAGACTCGTTCCACTGTGACGGGACTGAAGCCCACCTGGGGCAGTGCCCAGTGACTGCCCTGGGGGCCTCGCCGTGCTCCCAGGAGAACGCTGCAGCTGTCATTTGCTCAGGTGAGTGCTGGGCATTGCTGCAAAGTCCATTTGGCCCTGGTGTGTGACATGGCCACACAAATTTGGGAAGATCATGGCAGAGCTTGGCTGAATTTCCCCTCTCGCTAGGCCCAGCTCACCACATGTCTGTACGGTTGGTGGGTGGAAGGAGCCGGTGCGATGGGCTCGTGGAGGTCTTCCAGCATGGGATGTGGGGCAGAGTCCTGGATGAGCAGTGGGACATGCAGGAGGCCAGCGTGGTGTGTCGGCAGCTGCAGTGCGGAGAGGCAGAGGCAGCCTACACCCCCGTGAGGGCCGAGCGAGGACGAGGACCTGTGGGGCTGCGTGGGGTGCGGTGTGCAGGGCACGAGGCTGACCTGAGCTTCTGCAACACCTCCTTGCCTCAGAGCATGTCAGCAGCAGAGATCATGGAGGACGTGGGGGTCGTGTGCCGGGGTGAGTGGTGCTGCACGTCCCCCAGGTGTGGGTCCGGGAGTGCAGCCAGCCCCTGATGGCCGGGGTTCTCCACGCTGCAGGGAGCCGGCGGGTGCGGCTGGTGGACGGGGCCGGGCGCTGTGCCGGGAGAGTGGAGATCTACTACCAGGGGCGCTGGGGCACCGTCTGCGACGACACCTGGGACCTGGCCGACGCCGCCGTCGTTTGCCACCAGCTGGGCTGTGGAGGGGCCCTGGAGGCAGCCGGCTCTGCTCGGTTTGGGGAGGGCTCCGGGCAGATCTGGCTGGATGGCGTCAACTGCTCCGGGGCTGAAGCTGCTCTCTGGGACTGCCCTGCCGAGGCCTGGGGGCAGCACGACTGTGGGCACAAGGAGGATGCGGGAGTCTTCTGCTCAGGTCTGTGCTGGGAGTGGGGCTGGCAGCTGGGGCGTTGGAATCTGGGGTGAGGTTAGAGCCAGGTAGGGCCAAGGCCCTCAGTGGCTGACATCCAAGGATGTCCCTGGGGCCTTTCTTCCTTCCAGAGTTCACGGCCCTGAGGCTGGAGAACAGCAACGGCTGCTCCGGGCGCCTGCAGGTTTTCTACAATGGGACGTGGGGCAGCGTTTGCTCCAACTCCATGACCACCGAGACGGTGTCACTGGTGTGCAAGGAGCTGGGCTGCGGGAATGAGGGGGAACTGGAAACAGATTCTAACTATGCCAAGCTGTCTGGCATCGCGTGGCTGGATCACGTGGAGTGTGGGAAGAGCAACAGCTCCTTCTGGCAGTGTCCCTCTGCTCCCTGGCATCCACAGTCGTGTGATGACCATCGTGAAGAAACCAATATCACCTGCAATGGTAAATCTGGTTTCTCAAGGCACCAGGTCCTGTTCCCCATTGGGTATGGTGAAATGCAGAGAAGGAACCCAGAGGGGCTTTGACTTCCTGCATTAGACCCTGTTGCTGCTGGTGGTACAAAGGTGACTTCAGCTCTCAAAGCCACCCATGTTCACCAGCAGCAGTCAACAGCAGGGCTGCCCTTTGCCCCTGTGAGAGGTAGAGACATCTCCAGGAGAGGTCTCATAGGAGACCATGTGGGCATGGGCAGCAGTTTGCACTCTATGAACAGCCTCCTGCTGCTCTGTGAATCAGGGACCCTGTGGGGATGCCTACTCAGTTCCTGCCCACAGTGATGTGTGTTTCCCCTGAACAAACAAACAAACAGGGTGCTTCTGCTGCCCTGATCCAGGCAGCAGGAGCAAGTGTGAGCAGAGGTCAGCCCTGCTCTCTTTTGCACGACCCCTAGAGCAGCCCTTTTCAGCCCAACTTCTCTTTCCTTTGGGACATGGACAGAAAGGCCGCAGGTGGCTGCATGCCCCAACTCCACCAGCTGCACAGGTAGGGAGCTGCCCCTGCACGTGCCCCCCTCACCTGGCAGGGCTGTCCCAGCTGTCCTGGTGCCATGGGAGGTCTCTGCCTCCCCAGACAGGGAGAAGATCCGCACCGTGGGAGGCAAGGACGGCTGCTCGGGCAGAGTGGAGATCTGGCACCGCGGCACCTGGGGGACACTGTGTGACAATGCCTGGGACATGCGGGATGCCGAGGTGGCGTGCAGGCAGCTGGGCTGTGGCCCCGCGCTCTATGCCCTGGGCCAGGCTGCTGCTGGAGAGGGGACGGGCCCCATGTGGCTGATGGAGTGCAGGGGGACGGAGCTGTCTCTGCAGAACTGCTGGGCCCAGCCAGGGGACAGCGCTGCCTGCCAGCATAAGGCAGATGCGGCTGTGCATTGCTCAGGTGAGCAGTGGGGCTGGGAGACATGGCTGGGGGCTTGGCAAGGAGCTGGCTTGGGCATCTGCCCTGCTGGATCCTGGCACGGCAGCAGTGCTGGCCAGAGCAAAGGTGTCCCTGCAGAGTGGGGGGCTGGTGGTGGGTGGGGAGCAGCCTCTGTGGGGCTGGATGTGCCAGCACATCCCCTGGGCTGCCTGCATTGTCCTATGAGCAGCACAGAGCAGTGGTGCTGGGCCCTGTCCTTGTCATCCTGCCCAGCCCCAAAGGAGGGACAATTCAGGTGGCGCATGTTGGCGCCATTTGCTAGGGAGGCTGCCTGGTGCCACAGCCCCAGCCTCTCAGCCCAGCTCTCCTTCTGCTCCCCTGCAGCTGCACCCAGGACAGCAACATCCCCCCCACAAGCAGGTAAGCTGTCCTTCCCCTGGGGCTTGGTCTGTCCATATTCACACTGTGACCCACAGCCAAGGGAAGGGGCTCTTTGCTGGTCTGTGAGACTCCCAGGAATATGTGGGAGCTGGTGGAAGTCTGTGATGTACCCAGCAGGGTGGGAGCTGCCCCATCACCCAGCCCTGTCCCCCCCAGCTCCTGCTGCCTTGTGTGGTCAGCAGTGACTTGTCCCACCCCCAACCTCTCCCTTGTCTGATGCTGCCCCTGCCATGTTGCTGCCCTTGCAGATCCCCCACGGGGCCGTCCGACCACCAGCAGCGAGAAACTCTCAGTGCCTGTTGTCATCTGCATCATCCTGGGGGCCCTCCTCTGCCTGCTCCTGGCCCTCCTGGCTGGGCAGGTGCGAAGCGCCAGGGCTCAGCGCAGAGGTGGGTCCTTCCCCAGTGGTCCTGGGGGGGAGATGCCTCCTGGCAGGGCTGGGGGTGTTGGTGTCCTGGAGCACAGAAACAGAGCCGTGTGCTGCCCCATGTGCTGCCCCACTGACTGACAGACCATGGGGCACCAACATCAAGGGGTGGAGAGAGCCCAGAGCCTGAGGCATCAGTTCTGGGGTGAGAAGAGAAATGTGAGAGCTGGGCTGGGTGAGAAGGGGAGGATGCACTGCTGGCAGTGCTCTGGGCAGCACTGGCAGGAGGAGCATGGGGCAGCAGGGTCTATCACCGTGGTGTCAGCCACCCTCCACCAGGGCATGGGCTGTGTTATTGATGTGTGGGGCAGAGATGGAGCAGCTCCATGGGGAGGAGAAATGTGGGAATTGGTTCAGGGTCTGCACTGGGACTTGAGCCGGGGACCAAAGGGGCATAAAGGCTGTCTCCAAATGCGAGACTGACTGTCCCAGACCATCTCCATGGGGATGCTGCCCTCCCTGGGGATGTGGCCTCAGTGCCAACACAACACAGTAGGGCTGTGCTGTGGGGACAGCCCTGTGCTGGCCTAGGGAATTTGGCTGAGGGAGCCCAGTGGGTTCCTGTCCCTCTCTGCCCATGCCCAGACCAGCCCTACCTCTGTCCTCAGGCTCCGGGAGAGCTGGGGAACCCTTCCCTGAGGCCGTGTACGAGGAGATCGCTTACAGCCTGGCGTGGGAGAAGCAGCCGAGGTTCAGTCTCTCAGGTGGGTGCAGGTAACCTGTGGGGGCACATCAGCTGTGTCCATTCTCCCTGTCTCACACCAGGGCTGTGCCCTGTAGCTCCTGCCCATGGTCCCTGAAGAGATTGGACCATGGGTTCTGTGGGAGAGCATCCAGGTGTTGGCCCCCACAGAGGAGCTTCCTCCACACCAGCTCTGCCCATCCCAGAGGGGACAGCCCCTCTCTGCTTGTCCCTGCACCTTATTGAGAGCCAAGGGCTAAGCAAAGGGCTGTCCCAGGGCAGCTCTGGGAACCTCTCTGGGAAGTGCCTTGTCCCAAGGGAACTGGTCTCCTCCCCATGCACCCCCAGCTCTGTGGGTGCCCATCCCCAGCAGTGCTGACCACCAGTCACGGCAGCAGGGTTCATCCCACAGCACCCACTGCAGCTCTCTGCAGGCTCCTTTTCAGAGGGGTCCCTGACCCAGCTGCAGCCCTACCCCAGACACATGAGGAGGAGGATGGTCTGGGGCCAGCTGCAGGGATAGAAGGGCTTCATCTCTCCTCCCTGCAGACAGACAGACAGCAGTGCCACTGAGTGCCACTTTCAGAGCTGGAGGGATGAGGGCTCTGCTTTGGCCCTGACACTAGCAGCATGTCAGCCCTGTGTCCCCACACACCCTCCCATCCTCTGCTCTGCAGGACATCTCTTCTCACTGCCACCACCTTCCCTCTCCTTTCAGATGTCCCTGTCCTGCCTGGAGGTGACCCAGCGGATGGCTACGACGATGCTGGAGAGGTTTCTGACCCCGGGGAGGGTCCTGTCCCTGGACAGGGGGACTGGGAAGTGCCCAGGACACCAGAGGAAGGAGATGGGCCCATGGATACAGCCACAGGTGAGAGGGCAATGCAGCACTGCCACTTCCTAGGTGCCAGGAGAATCCATGAAGTATTTAGAGCCTGATCTCCTGACATGGGGAACCTGGCCTGAGATATTTCCAGGAGGCTGGTGGATGTGCCAAATGTCTCAGGCTTGTGAGGAGGGGGAAGGTGTTGTACAGCCCTAAGAACCCCATAGGATCAACCACAACAGCCTGCCTTGATGCTTACAGAGGGAAGCCTGCGCTCCCGGAGACGTGCTGAGGACCCTGGAGCTGATGGAGACATCTTGTCCCCTTTTCTGGTACACATGGGCTATGATGATGCTGAAGAGATATCTCTGGCATGTCCCCATGAGGACACCCAGGATGTGACACCGAAGTCCAGTGCACAAGGGTCCCAGAGCCCCATGCCAGCAGAGCCCATCCCTGCTGAGCAGCTGGATGCAGCCGGGAAGGAGGAGAGCTCAGTGCCACTGGGAGAGCCGTGAGTGCCAGGGAATGGTCTCCCTTTTCCATCAGTCAGCAGACACACACGGGTATTTCCTGTCTTGGTATTCCCGTTTTTGTGCTTTGTGTTGGCAAATGTTTATATTAAAACCTTCTGGGGGGGCCTTTGTCCCAGATCCATTGCTTTCCTGCCCAGGTGTTGGGGTGTCTCTCTGAGGCTAACCAATTGGAGTAGAGCTCAAAGATGCAATAGTGGGGAATGGTCATTTCTTGGGATCAACAGGGTTGGGATCAGGCTGTAGGGCTGCCAGAACCCCCAGTCCCTAGACACTATTCCTACTGAGAGAAGCATTTCCGTCCTGCCAGCCACAGGCAATTTCCAGCAAAAGTGGCTCTGTGTGACGCCTCATGATGCACTCGCTGGTAGCGCCCATCTTCTACAGCCTTGGGCCCTCATGGAACCCAAGGATTCCTGCCCAGCACCCACAGACAGAGGAACCTCTCCTGCAGGATCAGAGCGGCGAGAAGTGTTGGACCCCTGGGCAGGACTTGGTACCCAAACTGCCCTCCCTGATCCTGCTGGTAGGTCCTCCCCAGCTCTTCCCCAGCAGACTCCTCTGCTGCAGGATTAGAGATGCTTTTAGTAGTAGGGTGGTGGACTGCAGGTGGTGCTGGATGGTCTGGAACATCTGTTTGATCCATTAGGGTCAGCTGTCCTAGCTGTGTCAGGGACACCTTCCTCAAAATCAGGTTGCTCAAAGCCCCATCCAGCCTGGCCTTGAATACTTCCAGGGATGGGACACCATTCAACAACCTTTCTGGGCAACCTCCTGCAGTGCCTCACCACCCTCAGAGTAAATGATTTCTTCTGAATATCTAATCTCAATCTACCTTCTTTGAGTTTAAAGCTATTTCCCCTTGTCCTATTACTACATCCTCTAATAAATTCTCTCTCTCCAGCTTTCCTTTATGCCCTCTGGAGCTACTGGAAGGTTGCTCTACGTTCTGCTTACGAAGGCCCAGGGCCTTCTGCTCTTAATTCCTCTCTTCTCCCTCTTCATAGGAGAGCTGCTCCAGCCTTCTTATCATTTTTGTGGCCCTCCTCTGGACTTGCTCCAATGGGTTCATGTCTTTCTCACGTTGGGGATCCCAGAGGTGAACACACTATGTTAAGTGGGGTCTCACAAGAGCAGAAGAGAAAATGAGAATCACCTCCCCTGACCTGCTGGCTATGTTTATTCTGATGCAGCCCGGGATTTTGCTTTCAGGGTTACAAGTGCATATTGCCTACACATGTTGAGTTTTTCAAGCACCAACACCCCCCAGGACCCTCTCCACAAGGCTGCTCTCACTCCCTTCTCCATCCAGCTTGTATTTATGCATAGGACTGCTTCAACCCATGTGTGTGAGTTTACACTCAGCCTTGTTGAAGTTCATGAGTTTCACACAGGCCCACCTCTCAAGCCTGTCATGGCCCCGCTAGATGACACCCCTTCCCTCCAGTACGTCAACCTCACCACACTGCTTGCTGTCATCAGCAAACTCGCTGAGGGTGCACTCAATCCCACTGCCCATGTGTCGTGGTTTAACCCGGCCGGCAGCTAAACACCACGCAGCCATTCGCTCTCCCTCCCCCCTCCCTCTCTTGGAAGGGGGAGAGAAATGGAAAGTGAAGCCCGTGAGTTGAGATAAAGACAGTTTAATAAGACAGGAAAATAACAATAACAATAACAATAACAATAACAATAACAATAACAATAACAATAACAATACAATGGTGATAATAGGAAAGTAATAATAATATGTACAAACAAGTGATGCACAGTGCAATTGCTCACCACCCGCTGACCGATGCCCAGCCTAACCCCGAGCAGTCTGGCCCCCTCCCCCGGCTAGCCACCCCTATATATTGTTTAGCATGACGTCAGATGGTATGGAATACCCCTTTGGCTAGTTTGGGTCACCTGTCCTGGGTCTGTCCCCTCCCAGCTCTTACTGCACCCCCAGCCTGCCTGTTGGCAGGACAGAGCAAGAAGCTGAGATGTCTTTGGCTTGGTGTAAGCACTGCTCTGCAACAATTAAAACATCAGGGTGTTATCAGCACTCTTCTCATCCTAAGCCAAAACACAGCATTCCACCAGCTACTAGGAAGAAAATTAATTCTGTTCTAACTGAAACCAGGACATCTATGTCACCAACAAAGATGTGAAATTATGCTGGTCCCAGTACCAAGCCCTGAAGAACACCATTTTTAACAGATCTCCACTTGGACATTGATCTGTTGACCACAACACCATGAGTGCGACCATACAGACAATTTCTTATATCCACTGAGTTGTCCATCTGTCAGATCAATGTCTCTCCAATTTAGAGACAGGAATGCCACATGGGATGTGTCAAATACTTTGCACAAATCAGGTAGATGATGTCAGTTACTTTTCTCTTACCCACAAACACCGTAACACCATTGCAGTAGGCCTACAGATATGTCAGGCATGCTCTGCCCTTAGTGAAGAGGTATGGGCTGTCACCGATCACCTCTTTATTTGTCATGTGCCTTAGCCGAGTTTCCAGGAAGATCTGTTCCATGATCTTGTTGGGCTCAGAGGTGGGTCTGATTGGGCTAGACTCCCCTGGGCCTGCTTTTATTCCCTTTTAAAAAGTTGGGGTTATGTTCTCTGTGTTACAATTAGTAGAAACTTCACTGCACAGCCACCACTTTTCAAATATGACCAGTAGTGGCTTTGCAACTTCATCTGCCAGTTCCCTCAAGACTCTGGGATTCATCTTACCGAGTCCCATGGACTTGTGCACCTTCTGTTTCCTCAGATACTCCCAAAACTGATCTGTACTCCTGAACAGTAGGTGGTTCTTCTCTCTCCCAGTCCCTGCCTTTGCCTTCTGGGACTTGGATGGTGTAGCTGGAGCTATTCCAGTGAAGAATGAGGCAAAGAAGTCATTGAGTACCTCAGCCTTCTCCACATCCCGGGTAACCAGGTCTCCTGTTTCCTTCTGGAGAGGGTCCATGTTTTCCCTAGTGTTCCTTTTATCACTGACATACTTATAGAAGCCCTTCTTGTTGCCCTTGAACTTCCTATCTAGATTCAATTTTACCATAGCCTTAGCTTTCCAGACTTGATCCCTGGCTGCTCAGGTGATGTCTCTGCATTCCTCTCAGGTTACCTGTCCTTGCTTCCACTTTCTGCAGCCTTCTATGGTGGTTTTATACAGGTGGGCATCTGAGCTTCATCACAGCTGCTCTATCACTCCCCCTCCTCTAAGGGAAAGGAGGAGAAAATATGATGAAACCAGTTCAAATGCTGAGATAAGGACAGGGAGATCGCTTAATAATTATCATCATGGGCAAAACAGACTCAGATTAGGAAGATATTAAAATTCTAACAAGCTAGAAAAGTGAGAAACAAACGAAAGAAACCCCAAACACCTTCCCCCCATCCACCCTCTTTTATCTCCTCCACTTAGGCAGCACAGAGGAATGGGGGAATGGGGCTTATGGGCGATCTATAGCACTTCGTCTCCACCGCTCCTTCTCAGTCACTCTCTGCCCATGCTCTAAGGTTGGGTCCCTTCCATGGGATGCTGTCCTTCCTGAACTGATCCTGAGTGGGCTTCCCACAGGCAGCAGCTCTTCAAGAACTGCTCCAGATATGGCTCCGAACCACGGGTTCCATTCATCACGAGCAAACTGCTCCAACCTTGTCCCCCATGGGCAGCAGCTCCTGCCAGGTTGCCTGCTCCCATGTGGGCTCCTCTCCATGGGCTACAGCTCCATCCTGGAATCTACTCCGGTGAGGGTTCTCCACAGACCGCAGCCTCCATCAGTGCAGGTCCATCTGCTCCACCGTGGTCTCCTCCATGGACTGCAGCATGGAGATCTGCTCCACCCTTGTACTCCATGGGCTGCAGGGGGACGACCTGCTCCACCACGGTCCTCAACACAGGCGGCAAGAGAGCTTCTGCTCTGGCACCTGGAGCACCTCCTTCCCCTCCTTCACTTGGCCACTGCCTGGCTATTTATCACTCCTCTCTCTCCCAGCTGCCATGTAGCAGCATTTATTTATTTATTTATTTATTTATATATTTATTTATTTATTTTCCCTTTCCTTAAATATTCTCTCAGAGAAGCACAGACAACATTGCTTACTGGCTCAGCTCTGACCAGTGGCAGGCCCCTTATGTAAGATGGGATAACTTCTGGATTCTTCTCACAGAAAGCAAGAAATCGCCTGTGTGAGCTGGGGTTGGAGCCCAGTGCTGTGAATGGTGGTTGCATGGGGCTGATCTAGGACCCCCTGGGGCAGCATCTGCCAGGGTGTCCAGAGAAGAACCCAGCCCAGACCCTGATCTGCTGGTCCTCCCTGTCTCTCCCAGGAGGCCAACCCAGCTCAGCCCATCGCCAGCTCTCCACACCTACTTCTCCTTTCCCCAGCCCAGCCCAGCCCAGCAGCCCAGGCTGGGAAGGCCCCAAAGCAGCAAATAGAGGAGTGGAGGGCAGTGGCAGTGTCCCTGCTGCTGCAATTTGCAGGAAATTCCCTTCCCACAGGCATTCTGCAACCCTGTACGCTAGCCCCGCTCCCCAGCACAGCACAGCACCACACTGCTGGCCCTGGGGCTCCTCAGGCACCACCACTGCAAACACACAGCACCCTGCTCTGCTCCTGGGACACCCCATGTCCCACACAGCCTTGCCCCAGCCCAGCACATCTGGGCTGGCCTGAGCAGCCATTCCTGCAGCCCCTGCCCATGCTGCCCACAGCCCCCCAGCTGGTGGTGCTCTGCAGAGTGAGGGACTGTGGTGCGCAGGGCTGTGGGAGCACTCTGCAGGGCTGTGCTGATCAGACTGGGAAGGCAGAGCCAGCTGGTGGGGGGCACTTCCACTGACTGCCTCCCACACAAGTGGTTCCTTGGCCATGGAGGCTGCGCACAGAGAGCTGGCCTCCTTCAGAGTCAGAGACTCATAGAAGAGAAATAAGCTAAGCAAGGAGCCTCCTTCAAGTCTACTCCTTTGCAATATCCATGACAACAGCTCTAGGAGAAGATCTGAGCCTTAAGATACTGCCCTCAGCAGATCCCCTTTTATGCTGGAGATGCTGGTATGGAACTGTTTGTGTTAGAGAAGTGCCACTGGCCACAGTGTGAAGTGCCACAGGCAGGGACAGCCTGTGGACACAGGACTGCCACACAGCAGCACGGTGAGCAAGCAACAAGAGCAATCAGTCCTCACAGCAACACAAGGGCTCTGTAGGAGAATGTAGGTGGTGAAGGAAAGCACTTCTGGGCAGACCAAGCTGTTTGGCTCCCAGGCATTGCTGCTGTGCCAGGATTCTGTTTCCCTGCACCTCTGCACACAGCCAAGTGCCCCTGAAACTCCACCATAGGTCTCTGAGGGAGGATCTCAGGCAACAATTCGTTGCCACGTCCTTTCTATCATGCAAATACACAGAGAGCCTGGCTCCTTCACACCAAGTTTCTATGTCACAAGAGACAGGTAGATACTGAAATGGAAGAGGATAAAAAAATACATTTCTTATTCTATCGTGACTAAAGGAAATGAATTTTAAAATATAACATTAAAAAAATATATATATATTGGGTCTGCAGCTGTAAGAAGTTACTTTAGCTATATGTAGCAGATGGGTGGTTTATTGCTACAGAAAAATGTGCAGTCATCACTTTCCACATGGCATTCTTCAGCTCCTAGTTCCTCATGCTGTAGATGAGGGGGTTCACTGCTGGAGGTACAACTAAGTACTGAACTACCAGCAAAAGATTCAGGGAGGAGGAGGACATGGATTGAGGTTTTAGGTAGGCAAATAATCCAGTAAAGATGAACAGGGAAACCACAGCCAGGTGAGGGAGGCATGTGGAAAAGGCTTTGTGTCGACACTGCTCAGAGGGCATGCTCAGTACAGCTCTGAAGATCTGCATATAGGAGTAAAGAATGAAAAAGAAACACCCAAAAAGTGAACAAGCAGTAAAAACAAAAAGCTCAGTGTCCCGGATCAAGACATGTGAGCAAGAGAATTGAGGATCTGGGGAATTTCACAGAAGATCTGGTCCAGGGCATTGCCTTGGCAGAGGGGAAAGGAAAAGGGATTGGCAGTGTGCAGCACAGCATAGAGAAAAGTACTACCCCAGGCAGCTTCTGCCATGTTGACACAAGCTCTGCTGTCCATTATTGTCCCATAGTGCAGGGGTTTGCATATGGCAATGTAGCGGTCATAGGCCATGATGGTGAGAAGAGAAAACTCTGCTGCTACAAACATAACAAAGAAAAAGACCTGGGTAGCACAACCTGCATAGGAAATGATCCTGGTGTCCCACAGGGAATTAGCCATGGCTTTGGGGGCAGTGGTGGAGATGGAGCCCAGGTTGAGGAGTGCAAGGTTGGGGAGGAAGAAGTACATGGGGGTGTGGAGGCGGTGGTTGCAGGGTATGGCTGTGAGGATGAGGCCGTTGCCCAGGAGGGCAGCCAGGTGGATGCCTAGGAAGAGCCCAAAGTGCAGGAGCTGCAGCTTGCGTGTGCCTGCGAATGGCAGCATTATAAATGAGGTCTCAACTCAATCTGAATTTTGTAATATTTATAAAACAAATATTTCTAAAAGGTATAAAAGGCAAGTAAACAGCACTGGGTGTGCGGGGAGTCTACGCTTCACCAACATTCACACACGAACATCAAATATTCTAAATATACAGAACATTGCTTTACATACTAAACCTGAGTATGCCTATACATACGTACACTCAGGAAAGGTAACAAACAATGCTTTAAGTTCCATGACTTAACAGTCTCCATTTTCCATTGCTTCTGAACAATATGTCTCGTGTTAAGTTGTCAAGCACCTCGGTCTTCAGGCCTTATGTATCTCATTCTTCCTGGATTGAAGAAAAACATATCCATCTCCTTTGCAAGGCCAATGAGGCCTGGGTCAAAAGGCATGTCCAGGTCAGCAGGGGGCATAATAGCAAAGGCCTTCGATGGCTGCAGCAGCAGAGGGGCCCGTGGCTTAGCAGTTGGATCAGTAAAGGAGCCTGCAGCTCCCTCACTATCTGACAAGCCACACATTTGTGATTGTGGCTCCACAGGGCTCTTTAAGGCCTCAGAGATTGCTCGCCAGGTGCCAAGCAATCCCACCGCAACCTTGTCATTTTTAGTTGCAGAGTCCCACACCTTGACCGCAGTTTGGTCCCATATTTCAGGCTCATAAACCGTCCAATTTTTAATAAGGAAAATAAGCTGTAAGTTTACCAGGACAGTCTTTGTTCCTAAGGACGTATGATTCCCCATAATGCGCAACTGCTTACCAGCGAGAGGCAGTTGTGTGTACAGGTCTGCTTCTCTCAGCTCGAGCTTTTCTCCAGCTCCAGTGCACCTATTTCCAGCAACGAGCTTCTCTGAGCGGTTTGCTGAGTCTGGCCGAACCTATCTTCATGAGGCAATCAAAATGCCTGTTCCCATCTTTGTCTCCATTCTGCCAGCCTGTTCCTCTTCACTTCTTTTTCTGTTTCTTTATTGATGGTGTAACTTCATTGTGTTGCCTTTTTCTTTTTTTTTTATCTTGAGGGCAGGCTCCCCTCTTATACCTTTCTCTCCACAGCAGTTCTTTTCAAAACAACTTTTCATTGGTCAAACAACTTTGAATGTATACAACAACAGCAAACACCCAGAAACATCCATGCCTTAAGGGCTGGAGAACAAGAGAACAATCTGGAGAACAAGAAACTGGAGACTGCATGGAGTCTCCTGAATCACCCTTCTTTGTTCCCTCTATACTCTTTTATAATCTTGATGGCCTCGTCATTAAGAGTCTAATGTTATCTCAACCATGGGGCTTTCCAACCCCCATGGCCACATTCCCAAATCTCCCCCTTCTTTATTAATATCAACCATTTTTTCAACACGAATTACCACTCCATATATAACAACAGGAGGAGGAACTCATTGGGGAAGCTGCTACTGGACATTTGCTGTCCTCTCAGGAGGCCACCACAGACCAAACCCTCCTCAGCTCTCCACACCTCCCTGTCCTCTCCCCAGCCCATCCCAGACCAGACCAGCAGAACAGCCCATGCTGGGATGGCACACAAACAGGAAATGGAGAAGGGAAGGTCAGTAGCAGTGTCCCTGCTGCTGCCATCTGCAGGATGTAAACCCCACCGCACCACCTTCTCAGACAGCCTGCAGCCCCCCAGGCCAGCCCCACTCCCCAGCACAGCACAGCACCACACTGCTGGCCCTGGGGCTCCTCAGGCAGCACCACTGCAAACACACAGAACCCTGCTCTTCTCCCAGGACACCCCATGTCCTGCACAGCCTTGCCCCAGCCCAGCACGTCTGGGCTGGCCTGAGTAGCCATTCCTGCAGTCCCTGCCCATGCTGTCCACAGCCCCCCAGCTGGCGGTGTTGCTCTGCAGAGCGAGGTGGCTTTGGTGTGTGGGGCCGTGGGGGCACTCTGCAGGGCTGTGCTGGTCAGGCAGGGAAGGCAGAGCCAGCTGGTGGGGGGCACAGCCACTGACTGCCTCCCACACAAGTGGTTCCTTGGCCATGGAGGGTGCGTACAGATAGCTGGCCTTCTTCAGAGTCAGAGACTCATGGAATAGCCTGACAAGGAGGAACCCACAAGGATCATCAAGTCCAACTCATTTCCGATGTCATTAGATGTTTTGGGGTGGTTCACTGTATTCAGTCTATGAAATTTCACCAGAGGTATAACAACAAATCCAGGAGATTGTTTTCCCTATGCCTGCTGTGCTTCCTGGAGTTGCAGAGCAATCCTTGCACTGATTTAGCACCTTGAATGCTTTAGCACCTGGGTGCCTCCACGTTGGACAGACTCGTTCTGTATGTTCCATGCTCTCCTGCCTCTCCTCAGCAACAACAAGAATCAGTCCTCACAGTAACACAAGGGCTCCAAAGAGGAATGTGGGAGGTGAAAGAGAGTAGCTTGGAAAAAAATAATGAATAAAATAAAATAAAATAAAATAAAATAAAATAAAATAAAATAAAATAAAATAAAATAAAATAAAATAAAATAAAATAAAATAAAATAAAATAAATAAATCCTGGGGCTCCCTGGCAGTGCTGCTGTGCCAGGGCTCATTTTCCCTCCACCTTTCCACACATCCATGTGCCCCTGCAGCTCCACCACAGGTCTCTGAGGAAGGATCTCAGGCAAGCAAATCACAGCAGGGTTCTTTCTTTTATTGAAATACACAGACAGTCTGGCTTCTCATTTACTCCATATCTCAGAGTCACACGGACAGGTAGATACTGAAATGGAAGGGGATGAATAATGATACCTTTGTGTGCAACACTATCACACATAAATCAAAGATAAGATAATGCAACACAACCACACACAAATTTCCAGCTTCTGAGCCTGTAATGAACTACATTATAAGTGATATGCAGAGGAAGAACAGAAGTTTATTGGTTCTGAAAATATCCAGTTACCAATTCGCACACTGCATCTTTGAGCTCCTTGTTCCTCATGCTGTAGATGAGGGGGTTCACTGCTGGAGGCACCACTGAATATAAAACTGCCAGCAAAAGATTCAGGGAGGAGGAGGATACAGAGGGGGGCTTCAGATAGGCAAACGTGGCAGTGCTGAGAAACAGGGAGACCACAGCCAGGTGAGGGAGGCATGTGGAAAAGGCTTTGTGCCGTCCTTGCTGTGAGGGGATCCTCAGCACTGCCCTGAAGATCTGCATGTAAGAAAGCACAACATAAAGAAAACATCCAAATGCTAAGCAGGCACTAACCACAAGAAGCCCAACTTCTCTGAGGTAGGCATGTGAGCAGGAGAGCTTGAGGATCTGGGGAACTTCACAGAAGAACTGGTCCAGGACATTGCCTTGGCAGAGGGGAAGGGAAAAGGTATTGGCAGTGTGCAGCACAGCATAGAGAAAAGTACTACCCCAGGCAGCTTCTGCCATGTTGACACAAGTTCTGTTGTCCATTATGGTCCTGTAGTGCAGGGGTTTGCAGATGGCAATGTAGCGGTCATAGGCCATGATGGTGAGAAGATAAAACTCTGCTGAAATGAAAAAGAAAAAGAAAAAAACCTGAGCAGCACATGCATAGGAGGAAATGATCCTGGTGTCCCACAGGGAATTGGCCATGGCTTTGGGAACAGTGGTGGAGATGGAGCCCAGGTCGAGGAGGGCGAGGTTGAGAAGGAAGAAGTACATGGGGGTGTGGAGGCGGTGGTCGCAGGCTATGGCTGTGAGGATGAGGCCGTTGCCCAGGAGGGCAGCCAGGTAGATGCCCAGGAAGAGCGTGAAGTGCAGGAGCTGCAGCTTGCGTGTGTCTGCGAATGGCAGGAGGAGGAACTCTGTTGGGAAGCTGCTGTTGGACATTTGCTGCCTCAGGGCATGGTTGCCTGTCCATGGAGGAATAGACAGTGACATGTTAGAGAGACTTTTCTAAGCAAAAACTAAACCTTATTTCAGAGAAAACATCCTCACCAAGGCTGTATCCTCACTGCATCTTCATCTCAAGAAGACTTGCTCCTGCCTGGAGCTCTGCATCTCTCTGCCTAAGGATACCACAGAGACCATGAAGATCCTCTGTAATCTCAGCAGTAATCAGTGCTACTGGTAAAGAACACCAGGGGTGCATCTCAGGTATCCACTGGCCAGAGACATCTCCTTATTTACAAGTGATGAAAGGGACATCCAACAATCCCACAAGAAACAAAGAAGGTTGTGTTGGTGCTGCCTGTGGGTTAAATGGTGTGGAATGAATATATGAGTTTCCTCAAAGACCTACAAATCTCTTTTAACTGTAATGCTCTATGAGTTTAGGTCCCTTCTACAATCCTAACAACACCATTATCATCTCTCTGACCGCCGTCCAAAGCAGGAAGTTGAGAAATGAGACCTCAGAGAGTGCCATCCCTTCAGTTATGTCAGGTGTTGTTCTTCCCTTTCAAGAATCTCGCCTGGAAATGCCCTGGGGGTGCTGGGGAGATATGAGAAGCCTGGCCCATGTAGCAGCCCCCTGCCAGCAGCAGGACCCTGTCCGGCCCTGGCCTTCTGGTCCTTCCAGCCACAGCTTCTCCCCACAGCACCCTGGGCAGCTCCCCAGGCAGGCTGAGTACTGAGCCTCCCAGGTGGGAGAGGCTCTGCCCCGGACCACAGCCCCTGGGGCACAGCAGGGACCCTGCTCTGCACCACAGCCCTGGGCACCACCACCGCACAGCCTGCAGCCAGCCCTGTGAGAAGGAACCCTCATGTCCTGTCCCTCTGACAGCTTTGGTAGATAATCCCTGCTCTGGAGCTTGTCATTCTTCTGTTATCCAAAGAGAATTCTCCAAAGATAAATATCCAAAGAGTTCTCCTGAAAGATCCCATAGGCTGTGGTATTTGACAGCAATTCTGGAGATGGCAACAGGAACAACAGCTGTGTTGCCCTGCAGCCACAGACTTACCCTGTTCAGGGCTCTGAAGATTTCTCCTGCAGTGAGCTCTCAGCATCCCCCCTTCACACTGCCTTTAATATCACCCTCCCTTCTCTCAGCCGCCCTTGTCCCCTGCAGGCAGTGCCCACAGCCCTGCTGCTGTGCTGTGCAGAGGAGCTACTCCTGGGCAGAGCTGTCTCTCTGCAGTGCTGCCCGCTTGCCAGGAGCTCCCCTTGAGCTGAGAAGCCCAGCCTAGTTCAGCAGCACAGCTCCAGCCTAATGCCTCTCTGTCTCTCCCCTCTCTCATGTCCCTTGAGATGTCCCTGGGCCTCCAGGGGAATCAGCTTTGAAACACACTGAAGTAATCCCTGATGTTCCTTCCCTCAGCTGCTGAAGGAATCTCATTTCCAGCTCCATCCTTCCTTATTCAGAAAATGGATGAGGTCCAAGGATCACCTTTCCATGCCCTGTTTTTAGTGAGGACACTCCTGCAAGGACAGGGATGGATCTTCCTTCTCCCTGCTGAGGGAAAGGTTTCAACTGAGTCAACCAAGGCACCTCCTTCTTTGTTTGCTGTCCAGAGGCTAGAAGGATAGCCTAATGTAATCCAGATGTATTACCCTGCTCTCTCCCGTGCCTCACATTTGGAAACTGCCCTGGCTATGTTACGCAGTGACCATTCACTGCCTCTACTGTGAACAGCGCAGGGAGCTCTTGGCAAGTCCCTGGTCCTCCAGGGGAATCAGCTTGGAATCAAACTAATGCAATCACTGTTCTTCCTGCTGTCAGCTAGGGAGAGACACCTATTTCCAGTGCTATCTTTTCTTTTAAATCAAAATAAATGTTTGATATGGGAATCACCTTTTCTTGTCCTTTTATTAGTTAGGACACCCACAAATTTTATTCCATTTCTTTCAAGCACCTGTTAATATTCCGGAGAATGAATCTTTTTCACTGCAAATGAAATCCCTCTGTCTACACAGACTACACAACCCAGCAAGCTCATAGAGTCATAGAATATTTGGGGTTGGAAAAGTCCTTAAGGTCTAGTTCCAGTCCCCGTGAAATGGGCAGAGTCATCTCCCACTTAACCAGTTTGCTCAAGGTCCCATCCAACCGGACCTTGGACATTAGCAGCGATGAGGCACCCACCACTTCTCTGGGCAACCTGTTCTAGAGCCTCACCACCCGCTGCGTGAAGAATTTCTTCTTTAGATCTGATCTAAATCTGCTCTCTTTTAGCTTAAAAGCACTGCCCCTTGTCCTGTCACTACACTCCCTGATACAGTCTCTCCAGATATTTATCCTATGTGTCTCCCCCTGTTCTCTTAAGAGTAGGGAGGGAGAGAGTGGCTGTGTGGTACTTGGCTGTCTCCTGGGGATAAAGCACAACATATCTGGGGATGCAAACCTGACAAACAAGTGATAAAGGAGGCAGTGGGGGAGCCAGACCTGGTCAGTCACATTGACTGGTGAGAGTATGAGAGAGGATGTTTCTTCCAGAGAGTTTATCTGACCAGGTTTCTTGTGTTATAAATGGCTCAGGATTCAAATTAGGATTAAATAAAAAAATAGGATTTATTAAAAGAATATAAAGGAATAGAGGTAAGCAAACAGCGCTGGGTGCACCGGGAGTCTCTGCTCCACCAGGACGCACACCAGTTACATCAAGCAGCTGATTTTTATGCACCTAGACTAATACATATTCATTACTACTTCTAAAAAAATAGATTATTATAATTAGCTTCCGGGGTCCAGTTCCTCCTACTGGAGCATGCGCATCAGTCTCCTCTGGGGGTCTCTAGGGGTCTTTCATGCTGAAGGCTCGTAGTCTTCCTCTCACCCTTTGTACTTACTCGGCACTATTCCAAGTTTATGGAACACTCTCTGTACACTCTCCGCAGGTCTTGTCTCCCAACCGTCCTTCAGCTTCTTTTCTCTTCCTCTTAATCTCTTGGCCCCCCTGGCCAGATACCAAGGATCCCATAACAGTCACCAGCAGTCACCGGTTATTATCAGTTGTTCTGAAACTCCCAAACAGGTTGGCGACTCACGAGCAATTAAAACATTCTTTCCCAGCTATTCACAGTCATCTACATAACATCTATAGCAGTGTTAAATCAATCTCGAAGAAGACAGAAAAGAAAAACTGTAACTGTTAGAACTAGAAGTCAGGAATAACAAAAGCAAACAGGTTCATAAATTTAAGGAGTGTTTTCTGAAGACGTGATAAACTGACTGGAATGAGGGGGAGACTGGGACACACTGCATCTGTGGTTCAAGAACTAAATTGCCAGTGCAGGGCCCAGAGGCAGACAGGATTCAAACAGAGGCAGACAGGATTCAAACAGAATTATTCTTTATGCACACGAATTTATAGACACGAATTTATGGACACGAATTGGAATTGTTAAAACATTCCTCACAATCCCTTATCTTCTTTTTAATATCCCCAATTCGTGTCTCTTCTGTTATTAATAATTGGATTTCATCAGTTTGTTCTCGGAGGGTCCAATTCTTAAGCATCATAATTGACATATTCCCTTTTTTTTTTTTTTTTTAATGAAGTTATTACCAATGTACTATTTATCACCTGGTGTACTAATAATGTAAGACAAGGTATCATACAAGGTATAAACAATAACATCTTTACACCACATCACAATAAAAATAACACTCTTTTAACCCATGGTCCACCAGGCAGCCATAAAAATAAATCCCATTCCATATCCTTCCAGGTTTGTGTTTGCTCGCTCACCTCCCCCCTCTCCTTCTCTGGGATGGGAGAGAGAAATGGGAAAGTGAAGCCTGTGAGTTGAGATAAAAACAAGTAGATAATAACAATAATAATAATAACAATAATGATTATAATAGTACTACTAGTAATAATGTGTACGAAACAAGTGATGCACAATGCAATTGCTCACCACCTGCTGTCCGATGCCCAACCTAACCCCGAGCAGTCCGGCCCTCCTCCCAGCCTGCCTGCTAGCAGGAAAGTGAGAAGCTGAATTTGGCTTGGTCCTTGGCTTGGTGTAAGCACTGCTCTGTAACAATTAAAAACAATTAAAACATCAGCATATTATTAACATTCTTCTCATCCTAAACCAGAACATAACATTCTATCAGCTACTAGGAAGAAACACCCTTTTTATCAATCTTTAAACAGCAATTACTAAAGCTAAATTTTCCACAGACTTCTTCTTGTGCTAGTAAATAATCCAAAGCTAGGCAATTTTGATACAAAGCAGTTCTCATCATTTATAACTATTTCTATTTCAGCTAATAACCTAATTATTCTATTAAGTATATATATACTGGGGTCCTATAGTCCCAGGATCTGTCTTCTGCCCACGTATCTGGATCATAATAGGCAAACACCTTCAGGGTCGATTCAGGCTTGTGTTACCATTCGGCCTGTCAGGGTGATCCAGCTCCTGGAAAACGAATCACAATTTTATATAGGCTAAAAAAAAGGGTCTTATGTTATTTTCTCAGGACAACCTGACCTTAGTGTGGGAGAAGTCCAGTCGAGGTCCTCTCACTCGGCAGTCAATACCCATAGGGGTTGCTTCCCTCGGTAGACCATACACACCGCAGTGGAGGGTCCTGCCCTGGTCTTGCCTTCTCCCTTTCCTCCCTTCAGGCTTGTCCCCTTTATTTGGCATCCTTAATTCATGCAGAGCCTCGTTGCCAGAATATTAGTTCTTCCTTAGCTTGAGTTTCAGTTTCCCAGGAGCGGGCTCAACTCTCCAAGTTTCAGTAGTTACTGGTCCTTTTATTCTGGATGCATGGGTCCCTTTCTGCGGTTCTCACAGCTGTTTCAGTAGTCAGTAAAACAAGGTACAGTCCCTCACACCCATGCCCTTGAGCCAAAAGCAAAAAGTCAATAGCAGCTTGATCCTGTAAGAGCGCATGTCGCAGACTATTTTGATCTGGTAACATCTCCTCAAGTATCTCTGTCATGGCATAGGCTTGCTTCTTGGCCCAGCATACCAATTTTTCTAAGTTGTTACGTGCGGCCGCAGATGCCACTCCAGGCACTGAACTTGCTAATGCCGCTCTAGCTGCAACCCCACACAATTCAACATTATCATTGCAATCCGGTGCAAGCAATGCCCATTTATGTCTGGTGATCTCACGCAACTGTAGCAAGCTAGGAGCAAATACAATGAGTTTATCTAAGTAACATGGACATCTGATAGCATTTGCAGCGATACCTTGCCAGGCCCCATCCCCACAAATCAGAAGCACATCAGGAGGTAAGGCCAAAGCTGTACAATTGTTCCAAACACTGTAGTTGTTACCCCTTGTCTCCGTGCCATAAACCCCTAAACCCTGCTTAGCAGTGTCATTGTAATCACAGGTGTTATTTGTATTTTTGTACCAGTATGGCCCTTTCAAGGTTTCTGTAGCAGGATTCATCTGATATCCAGGGCTACGTTCACATTTGTAGCCACCTTTCAGGTTGATACAGATTTGACTACAGATACCAGGGTTTTGACATTCATCAAAATCTCCACAGTTTCTCTTGTCTACAAACTCAAACCCAGCTGGACAGTCACATTCATTTTTGTTGCATTCCTTCAGGGGCTCATCACCCCAGTCCTTGCAGTCTCTCTGCTGGTTACACACTTTATTGATATCTATGCATTCTCCACTTATGCACTTGAATTTGCCAGGTCCAGAGCACTGAATAACATTGTTACAGTTTGCTTCATCAGTGCCATCCAGACAGTCTCTCACACCACTGCACTGCCTACTCCTATGCACACAGTTCCCATCTTCACATCTGAACTGGTCTGGCCTGCAGGTCTGAGAAGGGCAGTTAATTTCATCACTTCCATCCTTGCAATCAGGATCTCTGTTACAGTCTTTTTCACCATCACATTTCCAGGACACTGGGATACACTGGACTGACTGAGGGCCACAGCTAATTTCATTTACCCGACATGTTCTCATATGACACAGATCAGCACTCTCATCAGACCCATTTTCACAGTCCGGATCCCCATCACACGGCCATCTATTTGGCACACACTGACCACTGTTGCACACAAAGTCAGATTCAGCACACGTCTTCTTCACACAAGCACTCTCATCACTGCCATCTGAGCAGTCTTCACATTTTGCTCTAGCACTGTCGGCAGCAGTGCACAGGCAGGTGAGGGCGAGCAGCAGGCAGAGCACCCCGCACCGTCACCTGTGTCATTTATACTACTCCTATTACCCATGCTGTTAGTGTCAGTGGCATCCTCCTTGTACCGTTTCTGTCTTTGTCTCCCCCTTTTCTTTTTGTCACTGGCCATTCAACACAAATGGATGAGACACATGATTACTAGTTAGGAAAGAGAGTGTAACGTCTGCTATATGGCTGCAGGCAGTGCCGGCTGCAACCTTAGGTTTGTGAAAGAGCCTGCCGGTGGTCATTTGGCAGTGTAATCTGCGTCTCTGCACTCCTGCCCTGCAATAGAGCTAAGTCATCATTAGTAATAGTTATAACACCGATCTGGGGACTAATAGTCTTTTTTTTTTTTTTTTTTTGCATTGCAAGATAAACCTTTTATAAAAAGAATGCCAGAGTGAAGCAGCACAGCCGCTGCTGCCGCTGCCTCCATGGTCACGTCAGACAGGCTGCAGGGTCCTGATGTCCGCCCCTCTGCTCTGTGCCGACTCGCCTCACGGTGAGGGTCAGCTACCGGTGTCCACTGGCGCCTCTGGTCTCCCGTAGCAACTCGATCTCGGATGTTCTGCAATTACTTCAATTTCCCCATGTTTTGCAGCTTCTGTCAGGTCTATTCCATGTCTCTCAGAGCCGTCCGTGGCTCTGCAGCGTCTCTCAGGGCTCTCTCCGTCCAGCGGTAGTTCCCTCCGTAGTGTCTCGGGCCTCCCAGCGCCGCTCCGGTCTCTCGGCGCCACTCAGGTCTCTCGGCCTGTCCAGGTCTCAGCGAGTCTGGGTCTCAGTGAGTCCAGGTCTCGGCCTGTGCGGGCCTCATATGTTGCAGGAAGCATGTCATATCATGCTCCTGCCTTTTTCTTGTCACAGTCAAAACATTTAAGAGCAAAAATAGGATACACAAGATACACAAGATACACCGGGCCCATATATTAGGCACCACCACTCAAAACTTGGATAAAACAGCACTTCTTTTCAGTCTGTCAAGCACTTCGTTCGTCTCTGCCCACTCCCTTGCAGAGAGTACGGAACCAGGGGTCGGAACTCTGCACTCGCTTTGCAGCAACGCTGCGTCTCACTCACACAGCACACTCGCACACGGAGGCCTCCAGCACATCTCATTCATACCACAGGAATATAATTTAGAATGATAACCAACCAAATAAGTATTGTCTCTGACTGTGCTCTTCGTGAAGTGACTTGTAACACTGTGTTTCAAACCCTTACATTTACACAAATACTTTCAACACAAAATACATACATAAAAACACATACAATTATTAACACTCCAGTTAGTATCCCTCCAGCAGCCGAAAACATACCGTTTGTTTGCAGTTTCAGGAGTTTCTTTGCTCCTGCGGTGAGCAGCTGAGAGTGGAGTCCCCTCTGAGCAAAACGCTCAGGGTGCACCTAGGGGCGTCCACGCTGCAGCCGATCCCGCAGCCGAGCAGAGTGTCTCCTGCCTGGCTCACCAAAATGACTCACAGAAAGCTGACTCCACAATCAGTAAGATTGTAAAGTAGGTATGTTTACTCAGTTCCGTGCAGCACGGGGCGGGTAGTCCCCCCAAAGTCGTGCAGGCCTAACGTGACAAATTGCTTTAGTAAAGAGTTACATACACATAAACATTCCTATACATATACATAACCTGTCCCTTTGTGAACACTCCTCCTTATTTCAGACACCTTGACAGTTGAGAAACCAAGGGAAAACAGGGAATACTGGTAAAAGGGGATGTCCTATAAGGAGAGGCTGAGGACACTTGGGTTGTCTAGTCTGGAGAAAAGAAAGCTGAGGAGCAACCTCATTTTTCTCAGCCACTGTCTTAGGAGGGCAAGTGGAGAGGGAGGTGATGACCTCTTCTCACTGGTAAATAATCAGAGAAAGTGTGCAATGGCACACAGATGCACCAGGGAGGTCCAGACTGGAGAGTGGGAAAGTTGTCTGTACTGTGAGGGTGGTCAGACACTGGAATAGGCTTCCTTGAGACCTGTTTTTTTTTTCCCAGCCTGTCAGTGTTCAAGAAGCATTTGGACATTGCCCTCATTGAATCACAGAATCACAGAATCACAGAATTTCTAGGTTGGAAGAGACCTCAATATCATCAAGTCCAACCTCTGACCTAACACTAACAGTCCCCAATAAACCATATCCCTAAGCTCTATATCTAAACGTCTTTTACAGACTTCCAGGGATGGTGACTCCACCACTTCCCTGGGCAGCCTGTTCCAATGTCTAACAACTCTTTCGGTAAAGAAGTTCTTCCTAACATTCAACCTAAAACTCCCCTGGCGCAACTTAAGCCCATTCCCCCTCGTCCTGTCACCAGGCACGTGGGAGAACAGACCAACCCCCACCTCACTACAGCCTCGTTTGAGGTATCTGTAAAGAGCCATAAGGTCACCCCTGAGCCTCCTCTTCTCCAGGCTAAACAACCCAAGCTCCCTCAGCCGCTCCTCATAGGACTTGTTCTCCAGGCCCCTCACCAGCTTCGTCACCCTTCTCTGGACCCGCTCAAGCACCTCGATGTCCTTCTTGTAACGAGGGGCCCAAAACTGAACACAGTACTCAAGGTGCAGCCTCACCAGAGCCAAGTACAGGGGGACGATCACCTCCCTAGCCCTGCTGGTCACACTGTTTCTTATGCAAACCAGGATGCTGTTGGCCTTCTTGGCCACCTGAGCACACTGCTGCCTCATTTTCAGCCGAATATCAACCATCACTCCCAGGTCCTTCTCTGCCTGGCAGCTCTCCAACCACTCATCTCCCAGCCTGTAGCTCTGCTTGGGGTAACTTTTGTTTAGCCCTGGAGAGATCACGTAGTTGGACCAGACAACCTTTGACGGTCTCTTCCAACTGAACTATTCTGTTCTAGTCTAGTCTTGTCTAGTCTAGTCACTACACACGTGCGTAGGCCCATTTGTGTATTGGAAGACCACAACAATGCTTCCTGGAGTCTTCTTTTCTTCAGGCTAATCCTAACTCTCTCAGCTGTTCTTCACAGGACATGTATTTGGTGTTCACAGCATGCTTTTGGTAGTCAGGTGGTAGGCTGCAGGGGGTGCTGGATGATGAGGAACATCAATTTGATCACTCTGAGTTAGCTCTCCTGGCTGTGTCCCATCACAATGTCCTGCACACTTCCAACCTTCAACGGTGCAGTGGTCACTGCACCGAGCCTGACTGAATTTAAGAAGAGATTGGACTGTGCACTTAGTCACATGGTCTGAACTTGGGTAGACCTGTGCGGTGTCAAGAGTTGGACTTGATGATCCTTAAGGGTCCCTTCCAACTCAGGATATTCTATGATTCTATGATTCTATGAACCTACATGTCATGAGGGGCAGTATTAGAATCAGAAGCCCTTGATGCTGTGTAGACACACTCCATGACTGTTTCTAAACCTTCTCAAAGCCAGTTACCCCCTGCACTAAAACACCTCATCCCTGGAGAACCCTGTGCAACAGCTGTCTTGAAGAGTGTTTGTTTTGTTTTCATCTTTCCTTTAACATGTGACTAAGTCTTGGAAGACAGCAGATGTTACAGAAGTCTTTGTTTGGAAGACAAAGTTGAGGCTGAGCTGAGAACTTAGTAAAAAATATGTGTTTATTGAGTTAATTAAGCAACACTTAAAAAAAAAAAAAGTTTTTTCTTTTATTGATGGTGTGCAGAATGTTAGGAAATATGGCATTTTCCTTTGCAAGTAATGCTTCTTGCAGCTAGGAGTGGCCTTGCAAGGACATCAGCCAGCTCCCTCTGCTCTCCCGGGTAAATCTCATCATGTCCAATAGGCTTGTGTATCCCATTAAGTCAAGTATGCCCTGACCTGACCCACTCCCACCCAGTGTACATTTTCCTTGTCCCTGTCCTTCCCCCATTCTTTGTGTCCTGTTTTTCCCAAAGGCCATTCTTGCCTGTACTGACTGAGGTGAAGAAGGAATTCAGCACTTCAGCCTTTTCCCTGTCCTGTGTTAACAGATCCCATTCATAACTGGGCCTCATTCAGCAGTAGGTCCACATATTCCCAAGTGTTCCTTTTGCCACCTATATACTTCTAGAAGCCCTTCTCATCCTTGATCAAATTCCATCAGAGTTGGGCTTTAGCTTTCCAATATTCATCCCTACGTGCTTGGGCAAAGCCTCTGTATTCCTCTGAGCTTATCTGTTCTTGTTTCCACTGTTGCTGTACTTCTTTTCTGTGTTGGAGTTTTGCCAGGACCTCCTGGTTCATCCATGCAGGCCTCTTGTAATTTTTACCTGACTTCCTTACTCTTAGAATGGACTGCTCTTGATGTTGGAGGAGGTGATCCTGGAATATTAACCACCTTTCTTGGACTGCTCTTCTCTCCAGGGCCTTATCCCATAGGACCCTTCCAAGCAGATGGCCGAAGATGCCAAAGACTAGGGCTGCGAACTTGCTATTTATTTTGTTTCTCATTGTCATTGGAGACAGAAGGCATAGTTTGCCATGGTCCCACAGCTGAGGTGTGACAACCCAAAAATGTATCGATGCCCTCAACCGGGAGCACAGACTAGAACAAGCTGCAGTCTGTGCTTTTTGACATTCGTGAAGTCACTGCCAAGGCATGGTGGGACAAGTCCTGCAACTTGGAATGCTGCAATGGGTGGATACAGACTTTAGGACAGACAGAGTGGAATGATCCAGAGTTAGATTTCCTCATGGAAGTTGCTTGGATATATGGAGCTCCTCTATGTGACCTGTGAAAAGTTCTCTGAGCACTTGTGGGTGCCAATCAGAGAAGGGGTCACTAAGGGTGCTATCATGGTGGGAGAAAATAACCTGCAGCCAGGGCAAGGAAGTGGACATAGTCATTGTTAAGCACTCCGAAGAAGTCTCTTAGAGTAAGAGTCTGTGTCTCCCTGAGGGTTTTTTCTTGTCCCTGCCATTTTCCAGAAGGGGAACTGAACTGTGTGCAAACAGTCCAGGTGGTTTCTGGAGTGTCTTGGGATAGCTTCCTTGTCTAGCTTCCAGATAGTCCAGCAGAGGTAATACAAACCTGGATCTGATACCTGCATGCCAGAAAGAGCTAGTCAGGGATGTGATGATCTGTGTCAGCCCTGTCTGTCATGACCCTGAAATTGTGGGGTCCCGGATCCCAAAGGGTGTGAGAAAGGAAATAAAAGACTTTTAGTGGGGATCACAGGTAGGAAGAACACAAGTGCAGAACAGTGGTTGGATGCCTCACAAGTTCTGTGCAGGGGTGAGGAGGCAATAAAGCCCTGGGCTGGTGTCCTCTTGTGGTCCTCAGTGGAAGGGATGGCAGCCCTAGATAGCTGAGAGGACAAGGACCTCAGTTCTGTTGGTGGAGGTCCCAACCATGCCAGAGACCTCAGCTATTCCTACTGCAATCTGTCCAGTGCTTTTGCATGTCTGTGCTTGTTTCTCTGCAGATAACTCTTATGTCACTTCAAAATAAGTTATAATAAATCTTTCTCCATTAATTTTCTCCCAGTTTTGGGGAGGAGACAGAGATGCTATAGGGGAGTTTTATATGATTTAGCTAACTGCCAAGGGACTGCTCCCAGGTTAGTGACAAGGCACAAAGGAAAGCAACAATTTTGGTCAGTATACACTGACAAAATGCGGATACCTATATTCCCAATCTCTGAAGTCCTAATGACTGCTAACCTGGACATCCTCTGGCACCTTAAATGTCAAATTGTGTTTGCGTTTGAACAACTGACTGCTCTTCTCTATCTCCTGTAATTACTGTGGGAGCTTAAGCTAGAGTATTTTGTGCATACCTGAACAGAGGTGAGAGAAATCACATCATCCATGTGATGTGATTTGTGGCTGATAAGGAAGGTTCTGGGCCCTGTTTCAGGCCTGGGATATCAAACTGAGAATGAGAAGCATGAATTGACTGACTGTGGTCACTGCCCTCAGCTTGGGAAATGTGATTCCTGACAGCCACAGTCTGGGTGTCACTGCCTAAAAGTGAAAGAGGACAAAGTGATTTTTTGATGAAACTTCTCATGATAGGAGAAATGACATTGCTGGCACTAAGTGTTGCTCCTCAGCTAAGGGAGGGAACATCAGGGATTGCTTCAGTCTGATTCAAAGTTGATTCATTTGGAGGCCCAGGGACTTGTCAAGAGCTCCCTGTGCTGATGAGCTGGGCTGGGCTCCTGGGCCCAAGAGGAGCTCCTGGCAAGCGGGCAGCACTGCAGAGAGACAGCTCTGCCCAGGAGCAGATCCTCTGCACAGCGCAGCAGGGCTGGGGGCACTGCCTGCAGGGGACAAGGGCGGCTGAGAGAAGGGAGGGAGATGTTAAAGGCAGTGTGAAGGGGGGGATGCTGAGAGCTCACAGTGGGAGAAATCTTCAGAGCCCTGAACAGGGTAAGTCTGTGGCTGCAGGGCAACACAGCTGTTGTTCCTGTTGCCATCTCCAGATTTGCTGTCAAATCCCACAGCCTATGGTATCTTTCAGGAGGACTCAGGAGGAGTGTTGTTTTTGTTTTGTTTTGTTTTTTGGATAAGAGGAGAATGACAAGATCTAGAGCAGAAATTACCTGCCAAAGCTGTCAGAGTTACAGGAGATGAGGGTTCCTTCTCACAGGGCTGGCTGCAGGCTGTGCAGCTGGGTTGGGGGCAGGGGTGACCATGGTTGTGGTGCAGAGCAGGGTCCCTGCTGTGCCCTAGGGGCTGTGTGCCAGAAGAGGCCTCTGCTGCCTGTGAGGCTCAGTACTCAGCCTGCCTGGGGAGCTGCCCAGGCAACTGCGGGGAGAAGCCATGTTTAGAAGTAGCCCTCAAACAAGGGCAAGGCAGGGCAGGGTCCTGCTGGAGCCCAGGGGCTGATGCCTGGAGCAGGCTGCTCAGAGCTCCACAGCACTCCCAGGGCATCTTTGGGGAAGATTCTTGAAAAAGAAGAGAAACAGCTACACTGCCAGAAGGGAAGAAACACTGTGGGGTCTGTTCTTTCACTTTTCTGCCCTGAAGGGCTCTCTGGACAAGTCACAGCAGCTCCTTAGCCACTGAACACAATGAATATGTCCCTGGAAATTGCCTTGGGAAAGGATGCAGGGCAGAGCTGAGCACACTGCAGGTGGGACAGGGTCTGTGAGCAATGGCAGGGAGGAGATGTGGGGACAGGGAAGGAGCTGCCAGTAGGGACAGTTCCAGGCAGCAGTGATCTGTGTAGGGAGGGAGAGGGAGCTGCTGCCTGAAACACCAAGAGAGGGGGGATACAGGCACTTCCTGCCAGGCCTGCAGTGCAGACCCCTTCTCTGCAGCAACCCCCTGCTCTCCTCTGCCACCCAGTACATCAGCCAGTCTCAGCGCCTGGGGATTTAGTGCATGAACCACCATCTCCTCAGCTGGACTTCCAAAGGAAGAAAGGAGCCTGTGTCCTGCAAGGTGATACACAATGATGAGGCTAAGAGTACCTGCCCTGCAGTGTCACGTCACTAGGTGGCATGCAAGCTTGGTAGGGTGTAGGTTTCACTGCATGCCCATCTGCTTTTCTCTCTGTCAGCTGGTTGGAGCATTGTGGTACTCATTCTCATTTCTCCACCTGTACGTGGCTCTCCTACTTCCTTTGTCTGGGAAGCAAGTGGGCGTAAACATCTGTTCTGACACGGAGTGCTGGGTGCTGCTCTGAGCATTTCTTCTTGGGAACAAGGTGTCCAAACTCCATTATAACCAGTCAGACATGCTGTCATTCAGTTGGGTGGGTTGGATAACGAGCTGCCTCATTCAACTCAGGGAATGGTGATTTTTGTGAGAGAAGGTGTGAGTTTTGCTCAGAGAATTCTGCCTTGTCATTGTCTTTTCCTCTAGTGACAGGTGCACATGGCCAGATGCAGCAAATGTCCAACAGCACCTTCCCCACAGAGTTCCTTCTCCTGCCATTCACAGAAATCCGCGAGCTGCAGCTCCTGCAATTCGGGCTCTTCCTGGGCATCTACCTGGCTGCCCTCCTGGGCAACGGCCTCATCCTCACAGCCATAGCCTGCGACCACCGCCTCCACACCCCCATGTACTTCTTCCTCTTCAACCTCTCTCTCATTGACCTGGGCACTATTACCACCACTGTTCCCAAATCCATGGCCAATTCCCTGTGGGACACCAGGGCCATTTCCTATGCAGGCTGTGCTACCCAGGTCTTTATGTTTGTTGTCTTTGTCGCAGCAGAGTTTTATCTTCTTACCATCATGGCCTATGACCGCTACATTGCCATCTGCCAACCCCTACACTATGGGACCATAATGGACAACAGAACTTGTGTCAACATGGCAGCAGCTGCCTGGGGTAGTACTTTTCTCTATGCTGTGCTGCACACTGCCAACACCTTTTCCCTTCCCCTCTGCCAAGGCAATGCCCTTGGCCAGTTCTTCTGTGAAATTCCCCAGATCCTCAAGCTGTCCTGCTCAGATGCCTTCCTCACAGAAGTTGGGCTTCTTATTATTAGTGTCACTGTAGCATCTGGGTGTTTTGTTTTCCTTTTGCTTTCTTACATGCAGATCTTCAGGGCTGTGATTAGGATGCCCTCCCATCAAGGACGACACAAAGCTTTTTCCACATGCCTCCCTCACCTGGCCGTGGTCTCCTTGTTTCTTATTACTGCCACTTTTACCTACCTGAAGCCCTCCTCCATTTCTTCCCCATCCCTTGACCTTTTGCTGGCAGTTCTGTACTCAGTGGTACCTCCAGCAGTGAACCCCCTCATCTACAGCATGAGGAACCAGGAGCTCAAGGATGCAGTTAGGAAATTGATTTGGTGGATGTTTTTCAGTTCTTATAAAAATCCTTTCACTCTCCACAAATGAACGTCAGTAATCCACTTCCAGGTGTGTTTTTGTGTTTTTGTTGTTCTCATTTTACACACACACACATATATATATCTAGTCATTATGGCTGTTTGTGCTCCTTGCATCCCTGCATAAATATTTAAATATTTAGATTTCCCCCAATCCAAGAACCTGTTTGCTCACATATGAAAGCTGTACAAATGTGCATTTAACACTGTGAGGGAGTCAGTGAAGACTCTCATAACATTGCTGTACTAAAATGGAAATACCCCAATGCTATGCTCAAAGCCTGAGCCTGAGTTGTCTTTACCAAACCATTGCCAAGGCCCAAATAATTGCTGCCCATAAGGGTCTGTTCCTCTTTTGGTTCAGTAGGGAATGGTTCATTGTCACATTTGTGATCTTTCAGAGACCAAGGGCTAGATTTAAGACTCACCCATGGATGTCTACTGACAACAGAGGCAGTGAATGGTCACTGAATTACATAACCAGGGCTGTTCCTACATCTGAGCCATAGATGATGCCCTTCAGGAGAGGCATCTGGAGCTGCCTGCAGAGCCCAGGACACCTCCAGGGACAGCAGAGCCTGGTATGAGCCATGACTTAAGCCTCTTTGAAAGTGAGAGATCTCCCACTGTGCTCTCAGCCACAGGGAAAGAACTAAAGCCAGGTATTCACAGGAAACCTGCAACCCTGAAGTCTCAGAGAAGAGAGGGGGCACCCAGAAGGCAGAGGGAAGGGAATCTGAGGAGTGATTCATTTCCCCTTTCATGAAGTACCTCTGTTTGGTACAACACTACAGCGCATTTCCTCTGCACAGCAGCAGTGCCAGCTTGAGGGACAGCTTGTGGGGAGCATGGAGATGGCCATTCCCCACCGCCAAGGGGAGCTGATTTTTGAAATTTGACCAGCTCCATCCTTCTGCTGGCATCAGTGTCTATACTGGGGGAGCAGCCACCAAGACAGTGGATTAGTGTTGGGTGATGGGCTAGAAAGCACTGGCTAACCTGATCTATCTGTAAAACTATCACTGCTCAGAGAAAATGATCATAGAATCATAGAATCTTAGAATATCCCAAGGTGGAAGGGACCCATAAGGATCATTGAGCCCAACTCCTGACTCCACACAAGTCTATCCAAAAATTCAGACCATATGACTAAGAGCACATTTCAAATACTTCTTAAACTCCAACAGGCTTGGTGCCATGACTACAACCTTGGGGAGCCTGTTCCAGTGCGTGACAACCCTCTCAGTGAAGAACTTTTACTGATATGCAGTCTGAACCTCCCCTGTTGTAGCTTGACACTATTCCCTCAGGTCCTATCACTGATCACCAAAGAGAGTAGATCGGTGCCTGTCCCTCCACTCCCCCTCATGAGGAAGACATAGACTACAATGAGGTCTCCCCTCAGCCTCTTGTTTTCCAGGCTGAACAGGCCCAGTGACCTCAGCCACTCCCCATACATCTTCCCCTCTAGGCCCTTTGCCATCTTTGTAGACCTCCTCTGGACACTCTCCAACAGTTTCACATCCTATTTGTACTGTGGTGCCCAGAACTGCACACAGAACTCAGGGTGAGGCTGAACAAGTGCAGAATAGAGTGGGACAATCACTTCCCTTGACCAACTAGCAATGCCGTGCTTTATGCACCCCTGGATATGGTTGGCCCTCCTGGCTGGCAGGGCACACTTCTGGCTCATATTCAGCTTGCTGTCAACCACAACCCCCAGATCCCTCTCTTCTAGGCTGCTCTCCAGCGTCTCATCCCCCAGTCTGTAAGTATAGCCAGGGTTGCCCCGTCCCAGGTGCAGGACCCAGCACTTGCTCTTGTCATGCGGTTGGTGATCACCCAGCTCTCCAGTTTGTCCAGATCTCTCTGCAAGGCCTTTCCACCCCCATCAGAGTCCACAACTCCTCCAAGTTTGGTGTCGCCAGCAAATTTGCTCAGAACACCTTCTAGTCCTACATCCAAATCATTTACAAAAACACTGAAGAGGACTGGCCCTAAAATGGAGCCTTGAGGTACCCCACTGGTGACTGCCCACCAGCCTGATGCGGACCCATTTACCTCAACCTTTGGAGTCCTACCCATCTGCTGGTTATTCACCCAAGGTATGATATTTTTGTCCAGCTATATGATGGACATTTTGTTCAGTAGGATCCTTTTTGAAACTATCAAAAGCTTTACTGAAATTCAAAAAGATCACATCATCTGGCTTCCCTTGATCGACTACATGGGTGATCTTATCATAAAAGAAAATCAAATTTGTCAAACAGGACCTACCTTCCGTGAACCCATGTTGACTAAGACCAATGACCACATTGTCCCCCAAGCACGTTTCAGTATCTACAAAGACAATCTTCTCCATAATTTTACCAAGCATTGACATGAGACTAACAGGCCTGTAGTTAGCAGGATCTTGTCCTTCTTGAAACTGGCACAACATTTGCCAACTAGGACCTCTGCAGATTCCCAAGACTGTTTTAAAATAATTGAGAGAGGTCCTGTGATGATGTCAGCCAGCTCTCTGAGCACTGTGGGATGAATCCTGTTCAGACCCATGGACTTGTATGGATCCATGTGGTGCAGCAAATCACACACTCATTCAGGGTCAGTTGGGAGTTTATCATTCCTACTGTTACGGTCCTCGCAGCACCTGGAGTCCCGAAACCCACCCTTGGCGTTGAAGACGGAGGCAAAGAAGGCATTAAATGTCTTTGCTTTGCCTATGTCCTTGTCTGTGAGGTGACCTTCCCCATCAAGTAGTGGACCTTTGTTTTCTCTGGTCCTCCTTTTTCACATATTTAAAATAAAACTTTCTATTGTCGCCCACAGACCTGGCCAGCTTCAACTCTCATTGAGCTTTGGCTGCACGTATTTTCTCCCTACAAACATGAACAGCGTCCCTGTAGTCCTTGCACATTGCCTGACCATGTTTCCAGCACCCATACAATTTCTTTTTATGCCTAAGCTCCAGAATAAGATCCCTGGTCAGCCAAGCTGGCCCTTGTGCCCCACCATTTGCCGAGGCAATCGGCTCCGGGGCAGACGCGTTCTGCAGCGGAGTGGGGGATCGGGCCAGGCAGGGCTAATTTTTCCAGCATCGAGCCTACTTGAGGGAGCCGCAAGGACCCGGCAGCCCTCGTGAGGGAGGCTGATGAGGCATAGGCGGAGCCAGCAGCACCCCCTCCCCAGCTGTTCAAAAGCTGCCCCTAGAGAGCGCGAGCGACCAGGAGCGCGGCGACCAGGACGGGCAAACAGGGCGTGGCACGTCAGAAGGGCGTGGCGTGGCAGTTAGCGCGGCAGTTCGCACAGGCAGGGCGAGCAGGAAGGGCAGAGCGCTCCCCCCGCCCATACGAACACCTCCTTAATGACAGCCATTAGCTAAGTGACAATGGTCTCCACCAGGCACGGTGCTCTCTCCAGGAAGTTGGTACAAACCCACACCGACTGCCCATTAAAAAACGTAGCAGTTCAGGTCACCAGATGCAAGGAGTGTCTGAGCCTGTTCCTGCCATCGGCGGGAGGCAGAGAAACTGCGTGCGTGAGGTGCGAGCAGGTGGATGACCTGATCCGCATGGTGGCGGAGCTCAAGGAGGAGGTGGAGAGGTTGAGGGATATCAGGGAGCGTGAGCAGGAGATAGACTTGTGGAGCGACTCCCTGAAGGGCCTCAAGGAGAGGTATCGAGGTGAGACACCCCAAATGAGGGTGGACCCCCTGCCCTGTCACCGTCGGGCAGAGGGAGGGGATCTGGGAGTTGAGGAGGAATGGAAACAGGTCCCTGCTCGACATTGCAGGCGATGCCCACCCCTTCCAGCCCCACCTTCCCAGGTGCCCTTACACAACAGGTTTGAGGCCCTGGAGCTCGAGAGACGGGTGGGTGAGGAAGAGGAAGCAAGTGTTCCCAGGAGGATGCCTAGGGCAAGGAGGTCAACTCCAAGCCTCAGGACTGCCTCCACCAAGAAAGACAGAAGGGTTATTGTTGTGGGAGACTCTCTTCTCAGGGGAACAGAGGGCCCTATTTGTCAGCCTGACCCTACCCGTAGGGAAGTCTGCTGCCTCCCTGGGGCCAGGGTCAGGGACGTTGCCAGGAAGCTTCCCAACCTGGTATGCCCCTCTGATTATTATCCTCTTTTGATAGTCCAGGCGGGCAGTGACAACATTGAAGAGAGAAGCCTGGAGGCTATCAAACAAGACTTTAGGGGGCTGGGACAGTTAGTGGATGGAGCAGGAGTGCAGGTGGTGTTTTCGTCTATCCCTGCGGTGGCAGGGAGGGGTACAGAGAGGACACGGAAAGCCCACCTGTTAAACACGTGGCTCCGGGGCTGGTGCCTACGCAGAAATCTTGGGTTTTTCGACCATGGGGCAGTTTACTCAGCACCTGGTCTGATGGCAGCAGACGGGTCCATATCTTTTAGGGGAAAAAGGATCCTGGGCCAGGAGCTGGCGGGGCTCATTGAGAGGGCTTTAAACTCGGTAAGAAAAGGGATGGGGCTGAAACAAGGCTTGTTGGAGCTGTGCCAGGGGGAACAATGGCAAGGCCGGGGGATAAGGCAATGGCCCAGCTGAAGTGCATCTACACCAATGTACGCAGCATGGGTAACAAACAGGAGGAGCTGGAAGCCATCGTGCAGCAGGCAGGCTACGACTTGGTTGCTATCATGGAGATGTGGTGGGACCAGTCTCATGACTGGAGTGCTGCAATGCCTGGCTATAAGCTCTTCAGAAGGGACAGGCAGCACAGAAGGGGTGGTGGTGTGGCTCTCTATATTAGAGAGTGTTTCGAGGTTGTAGAACTCGAGCCTGGGAATGACAAGGTCGAGTCCCTTTGGGTTAGGATCGGCAGGGACAACAAGGCTAGTGTCCTGGTCGGGGCCTGTTATAGACCGCTAAACCAGGATGAGGAGACTGCTGAGGAGTTCTACAGGCAGCTGACAGAAGTTGCAAAATCTTCAGCGCTTGTTCTCGTGGGGGACTTCAACTTCCCTGACATATCCTGGAAGCAAAACACAGCCCAGAGAAAGCAGTCTAGGAGGTTTCTGGAGAGCGTGGAAGATAGCTTTCTGACGCAGCTGGTTAGTGAACCTACCAGGGGTGGCGTCCCGCTAGACCTTCTCTTCACAAACAGAGAAGGACTGGTGGAGGATGTGATTGTCGGGAGCTGTCTTGGGCAGAGTGACCACGAAATGGTGGAGTTCACTATTTTTGGCAAGGCCCGGAAGGGGACCAGTAAAGCCGCTGTATGGGACTTCCGGAGTGCTGACTCTGAGCTGCTGAGGACACTGGTTGGTAGAGTCCCTTGGGAGGCGGTTCTGAAGGGCAGAGGAGTCCAGGAAGGCTGGGCGCTCTTCAAGAGGGAAATCCTAATCGTGCAGGAAAAGTCTGTCCCCATGTGCCCAAAGATGAGCCAGTGGGGAAGAAGACCAGCCTGGCTCAACGGAGAACTGTGGCTTGAGCTTAGGAGAAAAAAGAGGGTTTATAATCTTTGGAAAAGTGGGCAGGCCACTAGGGAGGACTATAAGGACGTAGCGAGGCTGTGCAGGGACAAAATTAGGAAGGCCAAAGCTCATCTGGACCTCAATCTGGCTACTGCCGTTAAAGAGAACAAAAAACACTTTTATAAATACTTCAACACAAAAAGGAGGACTAAGGAGAATCTCCATCATTTACTGGATGCAGGGGGAAACTTAGTTACAAGAGATGAGGAAAAGGCGGAGGTGCTTAATGCCTTCTTTGCCTCAGTCTTTAGCGGCAACACCGGTTGTTCTCTGGATACCCAGTACCCTGAGCTGGTGGAAGGGGATGGGGAGCAGGATGTGGCCCTCACTATCTGCAAAGAACTGGTTGGTGACCTGCTACGGCACTTGGATGTGCACAAGTCGATGGGGCTGGATGGGATCCACCCAAGGGTACGGAGAGAACTGGCAGAGGAGCTGGCCAAGCCGCTTACCATCATTTATCAACAGTTCTGGCTATCGGGGGAGGTCCCAGCTGACTGGCGACTAGCAAACATGACGCCCATCTACAAGAAAGGCCAGAGGGCAGACCCGGGAAACTACAGGCCTGTCATTTTGACCTCAGTGCCAGGGAAGCTCATGGAGCAGATTCTCTTGAGAGTCATCATGCAGCACTTCCAGGGCAAGCAGGGGATTAGGCCCAGTCGGCGTGGGTTTATGAAAGGCAGGTCCTGCTTGACGAACCTTATCTCCTTCTATGACAAAGTGACGCGCTGGGTGGATGAGGGAAAGGCTGTGGATGTGGTCTACCTTGACTTCAGCAAGGCATTTGACACCGTCTCCCACAGCATTCTCCTCAAGAAACTGGCTGCTCTTGACTTGGACAGGTGCATGCTTCATTGGGTTAGAAACTGGCTGGATAGCCGGGCCCAAAGAGTCCTGGTAAATGGAGTCAAGTCCAGTTGGAGGCCAGTCACTAGTGGCATTCCCCAGGGCTCGGTGCTGGGGCCGGTCCTCTTTAATATCTTCATCAATGATCTGGACGAGGGCATTGAGTGCACCCTCAGGAAGTTTGCAGATGACACCAAGCTAGGTGCGTGTGTCGATCTGCTTGAGGGTAGGAAGGCTCTGCAGGAGGATCTGGATAGGCTGCACCGATGGGCTGAGGTCAACTGCATGAAGTTTAACAAGGCCAAGTGCCGGGTCCTCCACCTGTGATGCAATAACCCCAAGCAGAGCTACAGGCTGGGAGATGAGTGGTTGGAGAGCTGCCAGGCAGAGAAGGACCTGGGAGTGATGGTTGATAGTTGGCTGAATATGAGCCAGCAGTGTGCTCAGGTGGCCAAGAAGGCCAACAGCATCCTGGCTTGTATCAGAAACAGTGTGGCCAGCAGGTCTAGGGAAGTGATCCCTGTACTCGGCTCTGGTGAGGCTGCACCTTGAGTACTGTGTTCAGTTTTGGGCCCCTCACTACAAGAAGGACATCGAGATGCTTGAGCGGCTCCAGAGAAGGGCAACGAAGCTGGTGAGGGGTCTGGAGAACAAGTCCTATGAGGAGCGGCTGAGGGAGCTGGGCTTGTTCAGCCTGGAGAAAAGGAGGCTCAGGGGTGACCTTATCGCTCTCTACAGGTACCTCAAACGAGGCTGTAGTGAGGTGGGGGTTGGTCTATTCTCCCACGTGCCTGGTAACAGGATGAGGGGGAATGGGCTTAAGTTGCGCCAGGGGAGTTTTAGGCTGGATCTTAGGAAGAACTTCTTTACTGAAAGTGTTGTTAGACACTTGTGTTGGGTCTGTCTTAGCTGGAGTCACCTTTTCCCTTCAGCAGCCCGCACAGTGCTGTGCTCTGCACTCGTAGCTGGAACAGCACTGATATCACTCCAGTGTTGTGTCTATTGCTGCGTAGTGCTGGCATAGCATCAGGACTCCTTCCAAGCCCACAAGAGCCAGCAGGCTGGGGGTGGGCAAGTGATGGGCAGGGGACATTGCCGGGGCAGCTGACCTAAACCAACCAAAGGGATATTCCATAGCATCTGATGTCACACTCAGCAATAAAAAGGGGGGCTCTCGTGGGGGAGGGGGCTGTTCCTCCTGAACAACCACTACGCATTTGAGGCTCTGCTTCCTAGGACATGGCCGAACACCGCTCGTTGATGGGAAGTAGAGAATAATTTTTTTCTCTCTCTCTCTGTGCTTCCGCGCGGACTGATTGTTTCTTTTGTTTCTGTTTTTCCTCCCCATTCCCTTTCCCTTTAATTAAACCTGTCTCATCTCAAACCTCGAGTTCCCTGTGTTGTATTTTCTCCCCCTTCCTCTTTGAGGAGAGGGGGAGTGAGAGAGCGGTTGTGGTGGAGCTCGGCTGCCCACCTGAGTAAAACCACCACAGTCCTTTTAGTAAGGAGGGACGTTGCACCCCCATGCTGCGTCTTGAACCCGTGACCTCAGATTTCTCTTCATGTCACCAGGTGAGGGTTATGCGAGTACCTCGAGCCGGTGAGCCAGGCTGCAGAGGGAAGTGGTGGAGTCACCATCCCTGGAAGTCTTTAAAAGACGTTTAGATGTAGAGCTTAGGGATATGGTTTAGTGGGGACTGTTAGTGTTATGTCAGAGGTTGGACTCGATGATCTTGAGGTCTCTTCCAACCTAGAAATTCTGTGATTCTGTGCTTCTTATTAACTTCTGATATCCTGTGTCCAGTTCTGGGTTCCGTGGTACAAAAAAAAAAAAAGACTGGTATCTCCTGGAAAGAATCCAGCGGAAGGCCACAAAGATGATATGGGGTCTGGAGCATCTTCTCTATGAAGAAAGGGAGAAAACAAAGCAATTTGAAGTCCTTTATAAGGACAAGGGCAGTCAATCTCAATGTATTTCTTAGTTCATCAAAGAATAATTAGTTTTGTCATCCTGGCTGGGTTATCTGTAATAGACTCCCACAATTACATCCTCTTTGTTTTTCCCTTAATCCTAACCCAGAGGATCTCAGCATTGCCATCATCAACTGCAAGCTCCATGCAGTCCAGCCTTTCCTTTACATACAGCACCACCCCACCGCCTTGCCTGCCCTGCCTGTCCCTACTGAGGAGCCTGTAACCATCTATTGCAACACGCCATTCACAGGACTCATCCCACCAGGTTTCGCTTATACTGATGGTATCATTGCTCCAGAATTGGGCCAAGAATTCTAGATCATCCAGTTTATTCCTCATATTTTGTGCATTTGTTTAGAAGCACTTCAAATGCACCTCATAGCATGCAGAACCTGGTGGAGAAGCCCGAAGGACCTCACTAGCACACATTCCTTCTAATTCTGGCACTCCATCCCTTATTTTATCACTGACATGCCTGGTTTTATCCCTTTCTCCTTTTGACTCTACTTTAAAGCCCTGTCTATCAGCCTTAATAATTCCTGGGCAAAAATCCTTTTCCCCCTCTGAGAAAGGTGCATCCTGTCTCATGCCAGGAGGCTTGGTGTTGCATAGACCTTCCCATGATGAACAAACCCAAAGTTCTTCTGGTGGCACCAGTCTCGGAGCCACGTATTGATGAGCCGAGTCTGCCTGTCAACATATTTTCCTCCTATTGGAAGGAAGAGGCAAATATGACCTGTGCCCCATATCCTTTAACCAGTCTCTCTAAAGCCCTAAAGTCCCTTTGGATTGATCTCATACTTCTCCTTGCTACATCGTCATTACCAGCCTGAAAAATAGCAGTAGTGGGTAGTAGTCAGACAGCTGTACCAGCTTAGTGACTTTCCTGGCAATACCTTTTACCTCAGCCACGGGGAGGCAGCAGACTTCCCTGTGGGTTGGGTCTGGATGGCATATCAGGCCCTCTGTACCTTTCAGAAGGGAGTCCCCATGATGATAACCCTTCTTTCTTTCTTGACAGAAGATGTAGTCCTGCAAGGGGTAGGTTGCCTTGCCTTAGGCACCCCTTCCAGCTGGGATGGGCTTTTGTCTACATCGTTGTTTTGACTGCCATGTTCTAGAGCTTCATAGTTATTATAGATGGGTAGTCAGGAAGGTGAGGTGGGCAGGGAGAGGGCTCACCTACCACCCCGAGCAGGAACCTGCTTCCATTCCCTCCCTTGGCCTAGGTTCCCTCCTCCTGCTTTGCAAGATGGGGGAACTTTTGTCTTTTGTGTAGTGGCTGCCTGGTGGGATAGAGGAACCTTTGTTACTTGTGTTGTGGCTGGCTCATGAGTCTGCCTCAGGGAGGGTAGAGTATGCTTTCACCAGTCAGCTTCCCTCTCCACGTGCCTGATGCTCCTCAATCTGCTCACCTCCTCACAAAGCTTTGCCACCGGGCTGAGCAATTCTTCAGCCTGTGCACACCTCCCACAGGCATACCCACCACTGCTGCTGTAAGACACCAACAGAAGATTCAGGCACACCCTGCAGCCAAAGACCTGTATGGTTGCATGTTTCCCCAAGACCTCTATCCAGGTAGCCTCATCGGTAATTGTGGCTGGAGAGGCTGCCAGAGATGCAGAGGCCATGACTTTCTGCTGGGTGGATACCATGGCTGGGCTTTTCATGAGCAGTTCACAACCACCGTTGGGAAAGAGCAGTGAGGACGCCCTCCCTGCTCACCCTGCCTGTGTGAACTGCTCTGCAAACTGCCATGCCACACTGTTTGCCTTTCCTACTCGGCACACTCCTGGTCACTCATGCTTCCTAGGGGCTGCCTTTGCTTTGACTGGGGGTGGGGGAGGGGTGTTTGCTGTGGGCTCTGCCAATGCCTCATCAGCCTCCTTCATGAGGGATGCTGGGTCCTGGTGGCTCCCAAGTGGCCTCAATGCAGGAAAGAGCCTTGCCTGCCTCGATACCCTCTCCGCTACACAACACATCTGCCCTGGAGCCGAGCTCCTCCTTTGTGATCACAAGTTTGTGATTTCTTTATTCTGGAATGCCTGATGGAGTTTCTGAGAACTCAGTAGTATCCTTGTACCAGCTGTACTCCAGGTTCCCTTTGGGAACCTTATTTTGAGAATTACCCACTCACCGGGTAACCTTGAGGAGCAGAGATTACAAACACCAGAGAGGCCTCAAAACACAGGACTGTCATACACTCTGACTGCACAGTCCAGCCCCTTCTCCCCTGAGTCAGAAGGCACCTCTGGAGGTGTCCACTACCATCATCTTCTCTGAGCACCGATAGCTTTACAGGTAGATTTTGTTAGTCAATGTTTTCTGCGGCTGGGTTTTGAAAATCTCTGAGCCCATGACTCACTATTTTGGTGGCCATTCCCTCAGTATAGACACTGATGCCAACAAAAGGATGGAGCTGGTCAAATTTCAAAGATCAGCTCCCCTTGGGCAGTGGAGAATGGCCATCCCTGTCCTCTCCACAAGTGGTCCCCAAGCTGGCAGTGTTGCTGTACAGAGGAAATGGGCTGTGGTGCTGTGGGATAAATCTGCATGGCCATGCTGGTCAGGGTGGGAAGCAGACTCATCCAGGTCCGGATCACTGGGCTGGACCAGGCAGAAGTACTTCACGAAGGGGGAAATGAATCTATGCTGGGTCTGGCTGGGATGGAGTTAACTTTCCCTGCAGCAGCCCTTATAGAGCACTAGATAGAATGGCACTGATATCACACCAGTGCTTTTTCAACTTCTGAGCAATACTGAACAGCATTAAGACTCCCTCCAACTCCCCCAAAAGCCAGCAGTCTGGGGGTGGGCAAAAAGTAGGGAGGGGACATCACCAGGGCAGCTGACCTAAAATGACCAAACGGATATTCCATACCATATGATGTCACAGTCAGCAATAAGAGGTAGAAAAAGGAAGAAGAGGGGAGGGGTGGGCTGTTGTTGCCAAAATGTCTGTCCTCCCAAATAATGGCTATGTGTGTTGAGGCCCTGCTTCAAGGACATGGTCAAGCATCACTTGTTGATGGGAAGTAGAGAGTAATTTCTTTCCTCTCGTTCTATGCTTCCACGCGGCCTTTGCTTGTTTGCTTGTTGTTGTTGTTTTGTTTTATTTTTCCCTCTTCCTTTTCCCATCAATTAAATTATGCTTATCTCAATCCATGTTTTCTTTTCTTTTCTTTTCTTTTTTCTTTTCTTTTCTTTTCTTTTCTTTTCTTTTCTTTTCTTTTCTTTTCTTTTCTTTTCTTTTCTTTTCTTTTCTTTTCTTTTCTTTTCTTTTCTTTTCTTTTCTTTTCTTTTCTTTTCTTTTCTTTTCTTTTCTTTTTTCTTTTCTTTTCTTTTCTTTTCTTTTCTTTTCTTTTCTTTTCTTTTCTTTTCTTTTCTTTTCTTTTCTTTTCTTTTCTTTCCTTTCCTTTCCTTTCCTTTCCTTTCCTTTCCTTTCCTTTCCTTTCCTTTCCTTTCCTTTCCTTTCCTTTCCTTTCCTTTCCTTTCCTTTCCTTTCCTTTCCTTTCCTTTCCTTTCCTTTCCTTTCCTTTCCTTTCCTTTCCTTTCCTTTCCTTTCCTTTCCTTTCCTTTCCTTTCCTTTCCTTTCCTTTCCTTTCCTTTCCTTTCCTTTCCTTTCCTTTCCTTTCCTTTCCTTTCCTTTCCTTTCCTTTCCTTTCCTTTCCTTTCCTTTCCTTTCCTTTCCTTTCCTTTCCTTTCCTTTCCTTTCCTTTCCTTTCCTTTCCTTTCCTTTCCTTTCCTTTCCTTTCCTTTCCTTTCCTTTCCTTTCCTTTCCTTTCCTTTCCTTTCCTTTCCTTTCTTTTTTTTTTTCTTTTTTCTTTTTTCTTTTTCTGTTTTCTTTTTTTTTTTTCCCCAGCATACTTTCTTCTTCCCCTCCCCTTCTGAGGAGGGTGAGTGAGAGAGAGGTTGTGGCGGAGTTCAACTGCATAGCTAGGTAAAAACAACAAAGAATCATACCCCAGCGGTGTGATATCCCATGATATCCTGTGTTATCTTGTTTATTACAAAGGTGCTATGAGAGAGTCTTCACTGACTTACTGTTACATGAATATGTATAAAGCATCCATATAAAACAGTGCAGTTTCACTCATTAATTGCAGTGGGAGGAATCCCAACACTTATGCGGAAATGCAAGAAGCCAAAGATGTCACAATAGAAATAAGGAGAGAAAAAAAAATAATGATAAAAACAAGAAAGTAAACAAACAAGCAAAAAAAAAAAAAACAGTCTGAAATGGGATACACAATTTTCATTTATGGAGAGGGAAAGAAACTTTTTGAGTACTGAAAAACATCCCCCAAATCAGTTTCCTAACAGCATCCTTGAGCTCCTTGTTCCTCATGCTGTAGATGAGGGGGTTCACTGCTGGAGGCAACACTGAGTACAGAACTGCCAGCAAAAGATTCAGGGAGGAGGAAGAGATGGAGAGGGGCTTCAAATAGGCAAACATGATATTGCTGATGAACAGGGAGACCACGGCAAGGTGAGGGAGGCATGTGGAAAAGGCTTTGTGCCGGCCCTGCTCTGAGGGCATCCTCAGAACGGTCCTGAAGATCTGCACATAGGACAGCACCAGGAAAACAAAACACGCAACACATGAACAACAGCAAAAGATAATGAACGCAACTTCTCTGAGGTAGGCATCAGAGCAGGAGAGCTTGAGGATCTGGGGAATTTCACAGAAGAACTGGTCCAGGGCATTGCCTTGGCAGAGGGGGAGGGAAAAGGTATTGGCAGTGTGCAGCACAGCATAGAGAAAAGTGCTGCCCCAGGTAGCTGCTGCCATGTTGACACAAGTTCTGCTGTCCATTATTGTCCCATAGTGCAGAGGTTTACAGATGGCAACATAGCGGTCATAAGCCATGATGGTGAGAAGAAAAAACTCTGCTGTGATAAATGCGACAAACATAAAGAGCTGGGTAGCACAACCTGCATAGGAAATGGTCCTGGTGTCCCAGAGGGAATTGGCCATGGCTTTGGGGACAGTGGTGGTAATAGTGCCCAGGTCAAGGAGGGCGAGGTTCAAGAGGAAGAAGTACATGGGGGTGTGGAGGTGGTGGTCGCAGGTTATGGCTGTGAGGATGAGGCCGTTGCCCAGGAGGGCAGCCAGGTAGATGCCCAGGAAGAGCCCAAAGTGCAGAAGCTGCAGCTCACGTGTGTCTGCGAATGGCAGGAGGAGGAACTTCTTGGGGAAGCTGCTGTTGGACATTTGCTACCTCAGGGTATGGTTGGCTGTCCATGGAAGAAAAGAGAGAGACAAGTTAGACTTCTCTGAGCGTAAGTTATATTTCAAAGAAAGCTCCTCAGGAAGACACAGTGTCACTTTCTCGTGAGGAGGATATGCTCCTTCCTGGAACTCTGGGTTTTGCTGTCGAAGAGTACAATAGGGACCAGGCAAATCCTTGGTGGACTTAGGAGCAGTCAGTACTGCTTCATAGTGTCTCGTAAAGGGCACCAGAAATGGATTTCAGGTGTCCATTTTGCTGACATAGCCTGTGCAATCTGTACAGGTGTTAGAGGAAATTAGGAGGTTCTTCACAGACATACAAATCTATTTCACTGTAATGTTCTAGGATCTTTAGTCCCTTCTAAAAACCTGGTAAGTCCTTTTTAATCTCCATAATTGTCCCTCATGGCAGGAAAGTGAAAGCAGAGTTCTGAGAGTGCCTTCCCTTCAGGTATTCCCTGCCTTGGTCTTCCCTATCAATAACCAACCCCAGAGATGTCCTGGGGGTTCTCTTGAGCTGTGAGCAGCCGGCTCCAGTGTTATGGTTTAACCCAGGTGGCAGCTAAGCATCACCATTCGCTCATCCTCCCCTCTCCCTCTCTGGGATGGGGGAGAGAAACAGGAAAATGAAGCCTGTGAGTTGAGATAAAGACAGTTTATTAAGATGGTGTGGTGGTTTTACCGTACTGGGCAGCTAAACCCCACAACCGCTCTCTCACTCCCCCTCCTTTAGATGAGGAGGGGGAGAAGTAAAGCAAAGAACAACTCACGGGTTGAGATAAGGATAATTTAATTAAAGGGAAAATAATTATAATAATAAAATAAAGACTACCGAACTAACAATTTAACTAAGGGGAAATAAAAAGGGAAAGGGGAAAGGGAGGGGAAAAAAGGAAAATAAAAAGAAGGGAGGAAAACAAACAAACAAAATAAATGAAGGCTATATGGAAGTGCAGAGGAAAGAAATTACTCTCTACTTCCCACAAATGAGCGATGATTGACCACGTCCTTGAAGCAAGGCCTCAACGCACGCAGCCGGTGTTCGAGAGGAGGACCGACGTCTTCCAAACGAGAGCCCACCCCTCCTCTCTTCTTCCTGTTTTCCCCTTTTATTGCTGAGTGTGACATCACATGGTATGGAATATCCCTTTGATTGGTTTAGGCCAGCTGCCCTAGTGATGTTTCTCTCCTCAACTTTTGCCCACCCCCTAGGAGGGTTAGAGAAAGGCCTAATACTGTGCCACTGCTGCTCAGCAGCAGACACAACACTGGTGTGATAACACTGCTGTTCCAGCTACAAGTACAGCGTACGGCACTGTATGGGCTGCTGCTGGGAAAGTTAACATTCCAGCCAGACCCAATACAACCTCCACCCCTTATTCCATAACATTTGTGTCACACTCAGATCCCCATACTTTAGCATACAAGCATCCTCATCATTATTCCTTGTCCTTTAACAGGACAAGGATTTAATAGGACAAGATTAATAGGCAGGTGTATCTTCTCATTCCATAGGTCTTTTCTTGGAAAACGTTCATAAGAACTGTTGATGATTAGGTCTTCATCTGCCAAAGTGGCCACTCAAGGCAGGTGGAGTTGGATGTCTGGACGCGAGCACCAGCTTAGCTCAAGTTCTTGTTGCACTGCCCGGCTCCTTGCAATGATGACCTGTCGTTGATCCTACAGCATCTTCCTACAACATATAACTTAGATTACAGATTAGTTTTCTCTCAGTGTCAAATCTCCTTGAGGCACACACTTGATATCCCCATTCCTTTGCATGACCCACCAGGTATACCCTGGTCCTTGGGCGAAGACAATCCCACGAGTGGGTTTGCCTTTTCCCAAGGCAGGAGCAACCCACACTGCCTTCCCCATCCACCTTCCTACATGCACTACGGGAACTTTAGCTCCTTTCACAGTGTGTAGGGGTTTTGTTTCGGCAGGACCAGCACGGCTGTTAGACCCCCTATTGTTAACTAGCCAAGTGGCTTCTGGTAGATTTGTGTCCCATTGTTTCCATGTCCCAGCACCTAATGCTCGTAACATAGTCTTTAACAGTCCATTGTACCTCTCAACCTTCCCAGAGGCTTGTGGGTGATAAGGGATGTGGTATACCCACTCAATACCATGCCTCTTTGCCCAGGAGGTAACAAGATTGTTTCGGAAATGAGTCCCATTGTCAGACTCAATTCTCTCTGGTGTACCATGACGCCACAATACTTGTCTTTCCAGGCCCAAGATAGTATTTCGGGCCGTGGCATGGTTTACAGGGTATGTTTCCAACCACCCAGTAGTTGCTTCTACCATGGTGAGTATGTACCGTTTGCCTTGGCGGGTTTTTGGAAGTGGTCCAATATAGTCAATTTGCCAGGCCTCACCATATTGAAACCCTAGCCATCTCCCCCTATTCCAGGGAGATTTTACCTTCATGGCTTTCTTGATTGCAGCACAGGTCTCACACTCATGGGTAACCTGTGTGATGGCTTCAATGGTCAAGTCCACCCCTCGATCACGAGCCCATCTGTAAGTGGCATCCCTCCCCAGATGTCCTGATGTTTCATGGGCCCATCGAGCTACAAACAGCTCACCCTTACGTTCCCAGTCTAGGTCCACCTGAGCCACTTCAATTTTCGAAGCTCGATCCACTTCTTCGTTGTTCCGATGTTCTACAGTAGCGCGACTCTTGGGCATGTGGGCATCTACATGACGTACTTTAACATCCAGGTTTCCTACCCGGGCAGCAATATCTTGCCACAGGGTAGCAGCCCAGATAGGTTTACCTCTGCGCTGCCAGTTGCTCTCTTTCCATTGCTGCAGCCACCCCCACAGAGCATTTGCCACCATCCATGAGTCAGTATAAAGATACAATACTGGCCAATTTTCTCTTTCGGCGATATCTAGGGCTAGTTGTATGGCTTTTACTTCTGCATACTGACTCGACTCACCTTCCCCTTCCATGGCCTCCGCAACTCGTCGTATGGGATTCCACACAGCAGCTTTCCATTTCCGATGACTCCCTATCACACGGCAGGATCCGTCAGTAAACAACGCATACTGCTTTCTGTCCTCTGGCAACTCATTGTATGGTGGTGCCTCTTCAGCACGGGTTACCTCTTCTGTTGGTACTCCGAAATCTCTACCTTCCGGCCAGTCCATAATCTCTTCCAGGATTCCTGGGCGATTGGGTTTTCCCATTCGAGCCCGCTGTGTAATTAGTGCTATCCACTTACTCCATGTAGCATCAGTTGCATGGTGTGTAGTGGGAATTTTCTCTTTGAACATCCAATGTAACACAGGTAACCGTGGTGCCAAGAGGAGCTGTGCCTCTGTACCCACAACTTCTGAAGCAGCTCGAACACCCTCATATGCTGTGAGTATTTCTTTTTCAGTTGGGGTGTAATTGGCTTCTGATCCTCGATAGCCCCGACTCCAGAAGCCCAGAGGTCGGCCTCGAGCCACAAGACTGTTTCGGGACAGATTCCCAAGTAAGTTTTCTAAACAATCGACTAATCTTAGAGAGAAAATGAAACTGGTTGTTCAGAATTAGAAATAGCAATACATGGGTTACAGATGGATCTTCAAAATACTCCCAAACGGTTGTAATTAGCCCACTGTGAAAGGAGGGAAAGGTACCATTCTTAATATTATTAATAAACTGGTGTCCAGATGAGAAAAGGAAGGCAGTGTAGTTCTGAATATTCTCTGAAAGATAGTTTCCATGGGACCCAAATGATAACAGTGCAGAGCCTGAATTCCAGATTAAAACCAAGGTCAGTGCTTGGCAGCACAGCGAGTTAAAAAAAGTGAACACAGATTGTAGCACTTTGTCGGATCGGATATATAGGAGAAAGGAGAATATGACACGGATTGCATGACATAGGAACAAAGCTATTATTATTAACAGGGCAATGTACATGGTTACTAGCAAGCAAGCGTGTTAGTTATATGCGTTTAATCAATTCTATTGTTATCTCAACCCTTCGTGCCCCACGTTGGGCGCCAAAAAGGACTGTGGTGGTTTTACCGTACTGGGCAGCTAAACCCCACAACCGCTCTCTCACTCCCCCTCCTTTAGATGAGGAGGGGGAGAAGTAAAGCAAAGAACAACTCACGGGTTGAGATAAGGATAATTTAATTAAAGGGAAAATAATTATAATAATAAAATAAAGACTACCGAACTAACAATTTAACTAAGGGGAAATAAAAAGGGAAAGGGGAAAGGGAGGGGAAAAAAGGAAAATAAAAAGAAGGGAGGAAAACAAACAAACAAAATAAATGAAGGCTATATGGAAGTGCAGAGGAAAGAAATTACTCTCTACTTCCCACAAATGAGCGATGATTGACCACGTCCTTGAAGCAAGGCCTCAACGCACGCAGCCGGTGTTCGAGAGGAGGACCGACGTCTTCCAAACGAGAGCCCACCCCTCCTCTCTTCTTCCTGTTTTCCCCTTTTATTGCTGAGTGTGACATCACATGGTATGGAATATCCCTTTGATTGGTTTAGGCCAGCTGCCCTAGTGATGTTTCTCTCCTCAACTTTTGCCCACCCCCTAGGAGGGTTAGAGAAAGGCCTAATACTGTGCCACTGCTGCTCAGCAGCAGACACAACACTGGTGTGATAACACTGCTGTTCCAGCTACAAGTACAGCGTACGGCACTGTATGGGCTGCTGCTGGGAAAGTTAACATTCCAGCCAGACCCAATACAGATGGAAAATAATTAATAATAATAATAATAACAGTAATAGTGTGAATAATAATTATGTGTATGAAACAAGTGATGCACAATGCAATTGCTCACCACCCGTTGACCAATGCCCAGCTTGTCCCCGAGCAGCCGGCCCTCCCACCCCCACTAGCCACCCCTATATATTATTCAGCATGATGTCAGATGATATGGAATACCCCTTTGACTAGTTTGGGTCAGCTGTCCTGGGTCTGTCCCCTCCCAGCTCCTGATGCATGCCCAGCCTGCCTGCTGGCAAGACAGAGTGAGAAGCTGAAAAGTCCTTGGCTTAGTGTAATCACTGCTCTGCAACAATTAAAACATCAGCATGTTATCACCACTCTTCTCATCCTAAGCCAAAACATAACACCCTACCAGCTACTAGGAGGAAAATTAACTCTACCCTAATTGAAACCAGGACACCCAGGAAGCAGACTCCCACCAGCAGGACCCTTTCCTGCCCTGCTGGGGGGACCCCTTCCACCACAACTTCTCCCCGCAGTACCCCAGTCAGCACCCTGTAGGCTGAGTGCTGAGCCTGGTAAGCGGCAGAGGCCCTGCCCCAGTACACAGCCCCTGGGGCACAGCAGGGACCCTGTTCTGCACCACAGCCCTGGCCACCACCACTGCACAGCCTGCAGCCAGCCCTGTGAGAAGGAACCCTCATTTTCTGTCCCTCTGACAGCTTATGTAGGTAATCATTGATCCAGGGAACATCCCTGTCATCCAAAGTAGAGAAGCCAGCACAGCCCCTGTGACATGTCCTATCAGTCGTGGGAAGTGGCAGCTATAGAAGAACCCTCTAGGATTCTGCATCTGCCTGCTCTCTCACAGACACTTACCATGTTAGAGCTCCATGTTAGAGCTGTGAAGATTTCTCTCTTTGGGAGCTCTCAGCATCCCCCCTCCACACTGCCTTTAACATCTCCCTCCCTTCTCTCAGCCGCCCTTGTCCCCTGCAGGCAGTGCCCCCAGCCCTGCTGCTGTGCTGTGCAGAGGAGCTGCTCCTGGGCAGAGCTGTCTCTCTGCAGCGCTGTGTGCTTGCCAGCAGCTCCCATTGGGCTCAGGAGCCAAGCCCAGCTCATCAGCACAGGGAGCTCTTGACACGAGGGAACTCCAGGGGAACTGATTTTGAATCAGGCTGAAGCAATCCCTGATGTTCCCTCTCTCAGCTGGGGAGAGACATTCCCCATGTGGAATGACACAGCAGTGTCATTTCTCCTACTGGGAGAAGATTCATCAAAAAATTGCCTTGTCCTCTTCCACTTTTAGGCAGGAGAGACCAATTGAGACTCCCTGATATTCAGCAAGGACAGATCCCAAGTTGAGCCTATGAAGTGGACAACTGACGTACCACGACACAGGTTAGGGACAGTAGAGCTTTATATAATAGAATCTAAATGGATAGCAACAAATTCAATCAAATGGAACAGAATAGTTCAGTTGGAAGGGACCTTCAAAAGTCATCCTGTTCAGCTGCCAGACCTCCTGAGGGCTAACCAAAAGTTAGAGACTATGTATGAGGGCAACGTCCAACTGCCTGTTGAACGCTGACAGGCCTGGGGCATCAACCAGGTTTCTGGGAAGCCTCCTCCAGTAGTTGACCACCCTCTCTGTACCGAAATCTTTCCCAATGTTCAGTCTGACCATCCCCTATGTGCCATTCCCACACATCCTGTCAGTTACCAGGGAGAAAAAAAGATCGTCACCTCCCTCTCCACTTCTCCTTCTCTGGAAGTTGTCAGGAGCAATGAGGTCACCCGCAGCCTTCTTTTCTTCAGACTAGACAACCCAAGTGTCCTCAGGCTGTCCTCACAGGACATGCCTTCCAGCCCACCTTTGCTGTCCTCCTCTGGATTCTTTCAAATCCACATCTTTCTTCTGTTGTGGAGCCCAGAACTGTATGCATGATTCAAGGGGAGGCTGCACCAGTGCTCAATATAGCAGAAGACTTACCTCTTTTGACCATGTGGGAATTCTGTGCTTAATGCATCCTAAGACGCAGTTTGCCTTCTTGGCTGCCAGGGCACCCTGATGGCTGATGTTGAGTCTGCTGTCAACCAGCACCCCCAGAGCCTTTTCTGCTGAGCTTCTCTCTAGCCACTTGTCTCCCAGTCTGTGCTGGACCTGTGTCCAGCATTAGTTTATCCCAGGTGCAGCACCTGGCATTGTCTAGGTGATACTAGGCAGAGGGATTGGACTGAATTATCTTTAGGGGTCCCTTCCAACCTAAACGACTCTGTGATTCACGTCATTGCAGATCACCTAATGCTCCAATCTATCTAGACCACTCTGCAAGGATTCTCATCTCTCCAGGAAGTCAGTAGCATGTCTCAGTTCAGTTCATCTGAAAACTTGCTGAGGATACATTTCATTCCTGCATTCAGATCACGGCTGAAAATGTTACAGATGAATAGTAACTCTGCAGAAATCTCCCAGGTGGGCCTTAGTTTACATTGGACAAAAGAGGAGCCACCTTCAAAGCAGTCCAATGATATTCCAGGCTGTATGAGCAGTGGAAGTGATGATCTCCCTCTGCAGAGGACGCTTTCTGCCTGAGGTACACAGAATCACAGAATCACAGAGTTTCTAGCTTGGAAGAGACCTCAGGATCATCGAGTCCAACCTCTGACCTAACACTAACAGTCCCCACTAAACCATATCTCTAAGCTCTACATCTAAACGTCTTTTAAAGACTTCCAGGGATGGTGACTCCACCACTTCCCTGGGCAGCCTGTTCCAATGTCTAACAACCCTTTCGGTAAAGAAGTTCTTCCTAACATCCAAACTAAAACTCCCCTGGCACAACTTAAGCCCATTCCCCCTCGTCCTGTCACCAGGCACGTGGGAGAACAGACCAACCCCACCTCTCTACAGCCTCCTTTAAGGTATCTGTAGAGAGCAATAAGGTCACCCCTGAGCCTCCTTTTCTCCAGGCTAAACAAGCCCAGCTCCTTCAGCTGCTCCTCGTAGGACTTGTTCTCCAGGCCCCTCACCAGCTTCGTCACCCTTCTCTGGACCCGCTCAAGCACCTCGATGTCCTTCTTGTAGTAAGGGGCCCAAAACTGAACACAGTACTCGAGGTGTGGCCTCACCAGAGCCGAGTACAGGGGGACGATCACCTCCCTAGCCCTGCTGGCCACACTGTTTCTGATACAAGCCAGGATGCCATTGGCCTTCTTGGTCACCTGAGCACACTTCTGGCTCATATTCAGCCGACTGTCCACCATCACTCCCAGGTCCTTCTCTGCCTCGCAGCTCTCCAACCACTCATCTCCCAGCCTGTAGCTCTGCTTGGGGTTATTGCATCACAGGTGCAGGACCCAGCACTTGGCCTTGTTGAACTTCATGCAGTTGACCTCAGCCCATCGGTGCAGCCTATCCAGATCCTCTTGCAAAACCTTCCTACCCTCGAGCAGATCGACACACGCACCTAGCTTGGTGTCATCTGCAAACTTACTGAGGGTGCACTCAATGCCCTCGTCCAGATCATCGATGAAGATATTAAAGAGGACCGGCCCCAGTACCGAGACCTGGGGAACGCCACTAGTGACTGGCCTCCATCTGGACTTGACTCCATTCACCACGACTCTTTGGGCCCGGCTATCCAGCCAGTTTCTAACCCAACGAAGTGTGCACCAGTCCAAATCAAGAGCAGCCAGTTTCTTGAGGAGAATGCTGTGGGAGACGGTGTCAAAAGCCTTGCTGAAGTCAAGGTAGACCACATCCACAGCCTTTCTCTCGTCCACCCAGGGCGTCTCTTTGTCATAGAAGGAGATCAGGTTCATCAAGCAGGATCTGCCTTTCATAAACCCATGCTGACTGGGCCTGATCGCCTGCTTGCCCTGCAAGTGCTGCGTGATGACTCTCAAGAGAATCTGCTCCATGAGCTTCCCTGGCACTGAGGTCAAACTGACAGGCCTGTAGTTCCCTGGGTCTGCCCTTCGACTCTTCTTGTAGATGGGCGTCATGTTTGCTAGCCGCCAGTCAACTGGGACCTCCCCCAATAGCCAGGACTGCTGATAAATGATGGTAAGCGGCTTGGCCAGCTCCTCTACCAGTTCTCTCAGTACCCTTGGGTGGATCCCATCCGGCCCCATCGACTTGTGCACATCCAAGTGCCGTAGCAGGTCACCAACCAGTTCTTTGCAGATAGTGAGGGCCACATCCTGCTCCCCACCCCCTTCCACCAGCTCAGGGTACTGGGTATCCAGAGAACAACCAGTATTGCCGCTAAAGACTGAGGCGAAGAAGGCATTAAGCACCTCCGCCTTTTCCTCATCTCTTGTAAGTAAGTTTCCCCCCGCATCCAGTAAAGGATGGAGATTCTCCTTAGTCCTCCTTTTTGTGTTGTTGTATTAATAAAAACAGTTGCAGCTCACTGATATGGTGGCACAAGCAGTGATCCACTTCGAGAAGCTCCGGGCCTCTGTGTAGGATCTGGGGCCTGGTTTTTGAAAAGCTATGGTGTTATGCTATTGGATACCCCATAAAATTTTTCTGTGTCATAAACAAGGATGATAGGAGGAAACTGCTAGCAGCTGTAGCCATTGCTTCAGAGCACAGAAGGAAAGGCAGTATCCATCCAAACTCCCAAGACTTTATTGCTCCCAGATCCATTTAGATATGGAATGTAGGTGTGAAATATGCCAATACAAACATGTCATTGGAACAGTTTCTCCATTCAAAGTGTTGGGAGGAAATGCATTTTTCGAAATGTCAGGATAAATGTATATTTGCATAAAGGGAAAGTGTCATCATTTGCTACTACGTCTCCACAGTCTATGAAAGAAGTCATGAGAATGGTTTTGTAGACAACCTTCAAAATTGTGAAGACGAAGACTTCTTACACACCAATCACAACAATGTCCTTTCTTATTCCATATTATTCCATATGGTTCAACTTTTGCCTAACATCATGCAGGGGTTGATTCAGTTATCTAAACAGAGAGGGACACGGCTTCTCAGATGTGCTGTTACTGAACAGCCAACTTTTTGGCATACATTTGGCATACTTGATTCAGTTGCCAAACCTGAATGAATTTGCCGTACTTGATTCAGTGAGAGACTCTGCCCTCTTGGGGTAGCTGAAGCCCTCCAATGGGGCTGGGGAGTGTGATCTTGCACCTACAGGAACCTTTCTGAAGGATGAAGGTGGTGCAGAAGCAGGTTAGTCCAAGGCATCTGAGTTGACACATCTGATTTCTCTCCTTTGACAAGAAAGAGAAGTCTGGGCAATGGAATGAAAGTTGGTTCATGTTAGAAAAGATCACGATCATCCCTTCTGGTACCAGGAGGTATTTTGAAGGTCTTGGGATCTGCTTTGGAATGCGAAAGGTAAACAAATATAATTTCCATAGGTTGAAAGCTTTCCACTTTGAAGTGGACATCAGTGAAGGCAGAGTTACTGTCATGCTCTGCAGAGGAATGTCATGTCTTTTATATTGAATTATGCCTAACTTTGTTTTTGGCTGTTGGTGTGTGTGTTTTGGCTGGAATAGAGTTAATTTACTTCACAGAGGTTCTTATGATGCTATGATTTGGATTTGTGGTGGAAATAGATGTGATAACACACCAATGTTTAGGTTATTACTGAGCAGTGCTTACACTTAGTTATGGGGTTTTCTGCTTGTTGAGCTTCCTTGAGGTGTGGCTGGACCTGGCAGGCAGATAAGCACCACAACTGTTCATTTACCTCCCCACCTCCTGTGAGGAGGATGGAGGAGAGAACTGTGTATATATATATATATATATATATATATATATATATAAAACATATATATATAACTAGTGAGTTGAGATAAGGAAAATAAAGAAAGGAAGTGGGAAAGAAAATAAATAATGCAGTTGGTATAGACAGGAGGATTTCACTTGCTGTGAAAATGTTTCATTCCCCTTGCATATTGACCAATGCCTGGAAGAGGTGGGATGCACCTGCCTGGCAATTTGTGGGGGTTACCACGAATCAAAATCAAAAAGATGATTCCCATAATAAACTCCTCCATTGAACTAGGAGAAAAGATAAAACTGTAAGTAGGTGCCTATCTAGCTGACAGAAGGACCATCAGTGATTGCATCAGTCAGTTTCAGAGTCGCTTCCCCTGGAGGCCCAGGGGAAAATATCCCTGTGCTGATGAGCTGGGCTGGGCTCCTGGGCCCAATGGGAGCTCCTGGCAAGCGGGCAGCACTGCAGAGAGACAGCTCTGCCCAGGAGCAGCTCCTCTGCACAGCGCAGCAGGGCTGGGGACACTGCCTGCAGGGGACAAGGGTGGCTGAGAGAAGGGAGGGAGATGTTAAAGGCAGTGTGGAGGGGGGATGCTGAGAGCTCACTGTTGAAGTCTTCACAGCCCTGAACAGGGTAAGTCTGTGGCTGCAGGGCAACAAGGCTGTTGTTCCTGTTGCCATCTGCAGATTTGCTGGCAAATCCCACAGCCTATGGGAGCTTTCAGGGGGACTCTCAGAGTTTCTTTGGATAAGAGGAGAATGACAAGCTCCAGAGCAGTGACTACCTGCCAAAGCTGTCAGAGGGACAGGGCATGAGGGTTCCTCCTTCAGGTTTCAGCTGCTGGCTGCACAGGCAGGGTGCAGGCAGGGGTGTCTAGGGCTGTGGTGCAGAGCAGGTCCCTGCTGTGCCCCAGGGGCTGTGTGCTGGGACAGGGCCTCTGCCACCTGCCAGGCTCAGCACTCAGCCTGCCCGGGGAACTGCCCAGGACACTGCGGAGAGAAGCTGTGGGTGGAAGGAGCTCCCACAGCAGGGAAGGGCAGGGCAGCGTCCTGCTGGTGCTCAGAAGCTGCCTGGGCAGGCTGGTTACAGCTCCACAACATCCCCAGGGAATCTTTCAGGGAGATTCTTGAAAGGGAAAAGAAATGCCTGCACTAGAAGTAGGGAAGACGTTCTCCTGGGTCTCTACTTTCAATTTCCTGCACTGGAGGGCTCTTAGGACAGGTCAGAGCTGCTGTACATCTGCTGAACATGAAGAGATGTCCCTGGACAGTTCTCTGGGACAGGAGGTGTGTGCAGAACAAAGCTGAGCACACATCAGGTGGGATAGGGTCTGTGAGCAATGGCAGGGAGGAGATGTGGGGACAGGGAAGGAGCTGCCAGCAGGGACAGCTCCAGGCAGCAGAGACCTCGACAGGGAGGGAGAGGGAGCTGCTGCCCAAAATGCCAAGGGAAGGGGGATTCAGGCACCCCCTGCCAGGCCTGCAGTGCAGGCACCTTCTCTGCAGCAACCCCCTGCTCTCCTCTGACACCCAGCACAGCCTCTGCCTTGAGGGGCTTTAGGGCATGAGCCACCTCCTCCTCAACTGGACCTCCAGAACAGGAGAGAAGCCTGTGTCCTGCAGTGTGATTAACAATGTTGAGGCTAAGAATGCCTTCCCTGCAGTGTCACTTCCATAGGTGGCATGCAAGCTTGGTAAGGTGAAGGCTTCCCTGCATGCCCCCCTTCCTTTCTCTGTGGCAGTGGATTGGAGCATTTTGGTATTCTTTCTTATTTCTCCACCTGTGTGTGGTCCTCCTACTCTCTTTGTCTGGGGTACAGGGGAGTGTAATCTTCTCTTCTGACAAGGACTGCTGGGTGCTGCCCTCAGGGTTTCTTCCTGGGAACAATGTGCCCAAGATTCATTTTAAACTGTTAGACATGGTGTCATTGGGTTGACAGAGATGGAGAATAAGCAGACTCATACAGCTCAGGGAAGGGTTAATTCTCTGAGAAAAGGCATGAATTTTGAACTTTGAGAGAAGTCTGTCTAACATGTCTCTGTCTTTTCCTCCATGGACAGGCAACCATGCCCAGAGGCAGCAAATGTCCAACAGCACTTTACCCACCGAGTTCCTCCTTCTGCCATTTGCAGACACACGTGAGCTGCAGCTCCTGCACTTTGGGCTCTTCCTGGGCATCTACCTGGCTTCCCTTCTGGGCAACGGCCTCATCCTCACCGCTGTAGCCTGCAACCACCGCCTCCACACCCCCATGTACTTCTTCCTCTTCAACCTCGCTCTCCTCGACATGGGCTCCATCTCCACCACTGTTCCCAAAGCCATGGCCAATTCCCTGTGGGACACCAGGACCATTTCCTATGCAGGTTGTGCTGCTCAGTTTTTTTTCTTTGTTGTCTTTGTCGCAGCAGAGTTTTATCTCCTCACCATCATGGCTTATGACCGCTACATTGCCATCTGCAAACCCCTGCACTACGGGACAATAATGGACAGCAGAACTTGTGTCAACATGATAGCAGCTGTCTGGGGCTGTACTTTTCTCTATGCTGTGCTGCACACTGCCAATACCTTTTCACTTCCCCTCTGCCAAGGCAATGCCCTGGACCAGTTCTTCTGTGAAATTCCCCAGATCCTCAAGCTCTCCTGCTCACATGCCTACCTCAGAGAAGTTGGGCTTCTTGTGGGTAGTGCCTGTTTTTTTTTGGGGTGTTTTGTTTTCCTTGTGGTGTCTTATGTGAAGATCTTCAGGGCTGTGCTGAGGATCCCCTCACATCAGGGACGGCACAAAGCCTTTTCCACATGCCTCCCTCACCTGGCTGTGGTCTCCCTGTTTCTTAGTACTGCCACATTTGCCTACCTGAAGACCCCGTCCATCTCTTCCTCATCCCTCAACCTTTTGCTGGCAGTTCTGTATTCAGTGGTACCTGCAGCAGTGAACCCCCTCATCTACAGCATGAGGAACCAGGAGCTCAAGGATGCCTTGAGGAAACTGATTTCATGGATATTTTTCAATACTCATAAAGATTCCTTCACTTTCCCATAATGAATTCCAGTACAACCCCTTCCAGGCTTGTGTTTTGGTTGTTCACATTATTTTTAATATTCTTTTTTGGTGGTGGTGGTGGTGGTGGTGTTTTTCTTTTTCTTGTTGTTCTTGTTTGGATTCTCTTCCCCTCCCCCCCCCCACCCCCCCATGAACCTCTTCTGTCCCATATGGAGGCTGTATAAGTGTGTGTCTAGCACTGTGAAGACTCAGTGAAGACTCCCACATAACATCTCCGTAATAAAACAGAATCACCAGAGTGTACTGACTGAAGGCTAGGACTTCCTTCTCAAACCAATGTCAAGAATAGGCCCAAAGAATTGCTCCCCACAAGGATCTGTTCCTGTTTCAGTTCAGGAAGGTGTGGCTCATTGTCATATATGCTACCTGTCAGAGGGCTAGATTTAAACTCTCCCATGGACCTCTGCTGACAGCAGAGGCAGAAAATTATTATATTACATAGCCAGGGCTGTTCCCACATGTGACCCACAGGTGATGTCCTTCAGGAGGGGAATCTGGAGCTGCCTGCAGAGCCCAGGGTACCTCCACGGACAGCAGAGCCTGGGGTGGGCAATGACTGCAGCCCCTCTGAAAGTGAGAGATCTCCCACCATGGGCTCAGCCACAGGGAAAAAACTAAAGCCAAGTATTCACAGGGACTCTGCAGTCTCAGAAGAGAGTGGCAGCCAGCGGGCAGAGGGAAGGGAAATTTAGGAGTGATTCATTTCCCTCTTCGTGAAGTACCTCTGTCTGGTACAGAACCACAGCTCGTTTGTTCTGCACAGCAGTAGCAACAGCTTGGGGAAAACATGTGGGAAGCATGGAGACAGCCATTCCCCACTGCCCAAGGGGAGCTGATCTTTGAAATTTGACCAGCTCCATCCTTCTGTTGGCATCAGTGTCTATACTGGCAGAACAGCAACCAAGATGGTGGATCAGCACTGGGTCATGGGCCCTGAGATTTTCAATACCTAGCTGTAGAAAGCACTGACAAACCTGATCTACCTGTGAAGCTATCACTGATCAGAAAAGATGATGGTAGTGGACACCTCATGAGGTCCCTTCTGACACAGGGGACAAGAGGCTGAACTGTGGAATTAGTGTGCATGAGCATCCCGTGTTTTGAGGCCTTTCTGGTGTTTGTAATCCCTGCTTCTCAAGGTTACCTGGTGAGTGAGGTAATTCCCAAAATGAGGATCTGACCCATGGGAACCTAGAGTAAAATGGGTACAAGAAAACTACAGAAAAGTTCTCAGAAATATTGCAGGAAGTCTGAAGTCAGGAAGTCTGTGAGTTTTTAATCATGAAATCATAGAATCATAGAACCATAGAATATCCCAAGTTGGAAGGGACCCATAAGGATCATCAAGTCCAGCTCCTGATCCTAATCAACCTTGCTTTCTACCTACATGTATATGCTCACTACTTCATCATCTTGTTTATATGGGTGTTATGAAAGTGACAGAAACTTTCCTAAGGTTAGGACAGACAACATCCTCTACTCTCCCTTCATCTACAACCTCTACCATCTGATGACAGTGGAAGGCTGCATTCAGTGCATTTTCCTCTCTGTAAATTTCTGCTGACTGCTCCCAATCACATTCTTGTCCATCCCTTGTCAGGAAGTAGTTCCAGGACTATGGACTCCATCACTTTCTCTGTGACATAGATTCTCCTTCTTGTCTTCCTTTAAGATCAGAATAAGATTTGCTTTCTTTTAGGCCTTAGGACACTCATTCAAGGTGCATAATCTTCCAAAATCATAGAATCATGGAGTGCTTTGAGTTGGAAGGGACCTCAGAGATAACCCAATTCCAACTACCCTGCCATGAGCAGGGACACCTCCCTCTAGATCAGGTTGCTCGCAGCCCCATCCAACCTGGTCTTGAACACTTCCAGGGATGGGACATCCACCACTTCTCTGGGCAACCTGTTCCAGTGCCTCACTACCCTCAGAGTAAAGAAATCCTTTCTTATTTCTAATTTAAACCTCCCCTCCTTCAAGTGAAAACTATTACACTTTCTTCTCTCACTGCACAACCTGGTAAAGAGTCTCCCCATGTTTCTTATAAGTCCCCTTATTGGAAAGCTCGAAGAAGGTGTCCCCCAGAGTCTTCTCTTCTCTAGGCTAAACAAGCCTGACCCTCTCAGCTTGTCTTCATGGCAGAGGTGTTCCAGCCCTCTGATCATTTCTGGGGCTGTTCTCTGGACTCACACCAGAAGTCCTGTCCTAGGTCTAACGCATCTGTTGTGCTTGAGCCACAGAACTGGATGCAGTACTCCAGATGGGGTCTCTTGAGAGCAGAGTAGAGGGAGAGAATCACCCCCTCAACCTGCTGGTCACATTGCTTTTGATGCATCCCAGGATTTGGTTGGCTTTCTGGGCTGTAAGTGCACACTGATGGCTCATGTCAAGCTTTTCATCCACCAGTACTCTCAAATCCTTCTCTGCAGGGCTGCTCTCTATCTGCTCATTGTCCACTCAGTACTGATGTTTGGGATTGCCCTGAGCCAGGAGCAGGACCTTGCACTTGGCCTTGTTGAACTTCATGACATTTGCACAGGCCCACCTCTCGAGCCTGTTAAGTTCCCCCTGGATGGCATCCCTTCCCTCCAGTGTGTCAATGGCATCACACAGCTTGGGGTTGTCAACAGACTTGCTAAATTTCCATTTCTGGGGAAGCTGGCTCTACAAATGACCAAGGCAGGAAGGGCTGTTTCTTGCTGTCTTGGGACCAGCTGCTAACCTGTTGGAAAGGGATGTGCCAAGCGGGAGAGTACTGCAAGGCCTCCTGAAGGTACATCCTTGGGTGACTTCCTCTACTCAGCCAAACCCCCAGGGGATGGAGTGCTGCTTGCAGAAGGAGCACTCCAGGCCTGTGCCCAAGGGGCTTTCTCTGGCTCCTGGGCAGGTGTCACAAATTAGACTTTACACAACTTGAATGCAGTGGAAATTTATGATTTATTTTATATTTTGGGGGTAAACAGCAAGGTTAGATAGTAAGGTTTTTAAGTGCACTGAATCAACATTTAATCATCAACCAATGTAACAGAATGATTCCGACAGAATCTGCTGGTGCGGTCAGGCCCAGCTGCTCCTGTGGCTTGGTGCCAGTGTTGCTGGGGGCTGTGCTGAGACTGCAGGCATGGACAGGCAGTGGGCACGGCAGTGGCACAGATGGCCTCCACTGCAGCACTTCCCTCCTAAGAAGGGATATCCTCCGGGCACTGCCTGAAGGCTGAGGCCTTCCTGCACAGTTGCTGTCAAGAACAAGCCCAAGAAAGAGACTCCAAAGAAGCTCCATGCTTTGTTGCTTTCCACAAGAGCTTGGTGTGGTGAGAGCAGAGTCCCAGCATGGACTTTTAGGGATCTGGGGCTGGTTCACATGTTCCCTGTTAGTTGCTTGTGGCCATGCACCTGATGAATATTTCTATTTCCTAGACACTCAGGCTCCACAGAACATGATGGTGCTGATGGTACATGAGTTTTTTTTTTCATTTTTTTTTTAATGTTTATTTATTTATTTATTTATTTTTTTCCTGGAGGGAGCCAGGAGCTTCCAGGAGAGCCCAGGTGATCTGCACGGACAATATGAGCCTGGGAGACAACTGCAGAGCATGAGCCTGTCCAAGGTGGACTGACTAGGGCTCAAGTGTTCAATCTGGTGTGAGCAGGCAGAGGAGAGCTCTGCAGCCCCAGGACATACAGCAGCCCCACCAAAGGAGTCTGGCAAGTGATTTGTTGCAGCTCTGGGGCAATGGCAGTGACCCCCTGAGCTGGGTCTGCCTCCCAGACTGCCCAGCATGACCTTGCATAATGCCCCCATACTCTGGGCACTACAGGCCCCTTGCTCTGCAGAGCAGCACCCCCAGCTGTGGCTGGAGCTGGGGCTGGAGCTGGGAGGGCACTTCCCCTGAGTGTCTTCTAGGCCAGCTTCAGGCACATGGCTTCTGAATAATAATGTGATCTTCATTCTGCACAAGGAGCTGAGAGAGCACCAACAGACAGGGGGCTGGAACATTGCCTGCAAGGTCCCTCCTGCCCTAGCACCACATAGGATTGGCATGGAACTGGATCCTGTGCGTCAGAGAGGCTGGGAGTCCAGCAGCAATGCCATGGGCTTGAAGGATCACAACCAGCTCACTTCAGCTTGGGCAGATTCTCGTCCAAGAACAGGCTGTTTTGTACATGTGGCATTACAAGGACAGTGGTACCTCAGAAGCTCTAAGTTCAGTAGGAAGCAAATGGCTGTTAAACAGCCTGTGAGTTGACTTCTTTCTGAAGCAGCTGACAGGTCATCCCTTGACTCCTGGCTGGGATCTGTGCCTTTAGGCTCACATCTGCTGGTCTCCATGATAGGCCAGCAGATGCACCTGCTTTACAAATAGTCTGTGAGATCCTCTCTTCCTAAGTACCTGATAGGCCCCATAGACGAAGAGGTCTTGAAGAGGTGTTGTCTTGTCAGAGGTTTCAGCTTTTGCCTAATTCATCCTTCAGGGCTGCTTTCAGTTTTTGACACAGAGGGGGCCACTGCCTCCGAGATGTCTGGGGGATCACAAAGCTTTCATGAGTGAAGGGAAAAAGTTACCCTGGGTCCATAGGAACCATTCTGGAACCAAAACATGTAGGAATGAAGTGCACTTTTGTGGTGTTGCAGAGCCGTTGGGCACATTGTGCAGGGTGCTCCAACAGCCTTTGCGTCCTTCTCCATGCTGCCTTAGGTACTGCTTCTTTCTCAGGAACAGAGTGGCCAACAGAGGTGAGACAGATACTCTGAGTTCATGAAAGCCATCAGAAAGCTGCCCCTAAGAAAATGACTGATATGGGGAAGGCAGGCGGAGCCTGGCCAGGAGAGATGTGAGATTTGGGGGAAGAAAGAGGAGCTTGGATAGCAGAAGGAAACGATTTTGGAGAGGTAAGAATATTCAGGTAATGCTGATCCCACCATAAAGCTGACTTCAAGCAGTCATATGAGGCCATTATCCTTTTTTAATCTGTTATATTAATATCCAAATCTCAGTGCCACTCTACACCCTTACAGGAATTCACTGCTCTAATTTTTCCAAAATTAGCCAAAACTAGTCCATAACCCCTTTCCATTAGCTTTCCACTCTTGCTCACACTGATCCCTGCACTTAACAATAGCATTGAAATGCTCTATTTATCCCTATCCTTCTTGCAGACCTAAACAAAACCCTCAAACAAGCAGCTTGCCCATACCCTAACCACAGACCTGACACCACAAGCAGAACACCAAACCCTCCCACTAAACAGCTGCTTAATCTCTCACCCAGAAAGGTTTACCACAGTCCCTAATGCCATTCATGAACAACTATTATCCAAAGCCTGTCTTCCTGTGCATTAACCTTCTCACCTTTAACCCTTTTCCTAACCCTTAACTTTAGGTTCCTGTTCTCTCGGGGCAGGGCAGGAACTGTGAGATTGCTGTACAGTCACATGGCATTCAAAATGAATGTGAGGGGCCATGGATTTGATCAGCTTGTAGGCCACAAGGAGGAGATGTGTGGGAATGCTCTGATGAGCTCAGCTCTACCTCAAGATCTCCCTAATCAGCAGGAGGAATTGGCCTGTGAAAGGGACTATGAGGTCACTTCTGTCTCTGCAGTTGATAGAGCAGCAAAAGGAATGTGTCACAGAAAGGGACTGTGAGGTCACTTTTGTCTGAAGTAGCTGACAGGTCACACTTACACCCTGGATCAGTACTTTTCAGCTGACATCTGCCAGTGGTCCTGGTAGGCCAGCAAAAGGCACCTGGTTGGCATGCTGACTGGGGGATCCCCTCTGCCTACATACCCAGGAGGACCCAGACAGATAGAAGGCCCAGATATGGGTTGTCCTGTCCCTTCTGCTTGAGTCCATGACTCAAACAGAGCAGGAGGCACAAGGCTTGGGTTTGTCTACACAAGAAGCTGCAAGGCCAGCAGCAGGACCATGGTTTGGAAGATGCTGGTGAGACGACTTCTGTCTGGTTGGCTGACAAGCTGCAAGAAGGCCAATAGGTTGGGATGCCTACTTTAGGAGGGGTTTCCACATAGATGGAATTTTCTTTGGTAGTAGGAAAGAACAGGAGAGAAAAACTTGCCAGAAAATGCACATTGTAAGGTTAGCACTGGCCATGAAGAGGAAGAAATGTGTTGAAGAATGGCTCAAAGAGCAAGGGCACGGGTCCCTAGAGCAATTGTACAAGCAAGGCAATGAAAATACAGAGTTTATAGCCATGGAGGAGGCCAGATGAGAAGCATTCTTGTGAAATATGCAAGAAGCAGTCAGTCCTTGAGAGAGAGATAAACACCTGGATCTGAGTCCCGGGAAGATAAGGAAGTAGTTTATACGCTGTAACTGCAAGTAGGACGAACCATGTTTTTTGCAACACTTCTAGGCTAAGCCAATAGGATATTGACCAGTAGGCATAATTATTGTTGTGTATAAATATATGGACATCTGTGCAAGTTGAAGCTTGTATTACCACTCATATTGAGTTGATCACTTGCTTCCCCGTGCCGAAATCGGAGGGTCCCACACCCACAGAAATGTCCCTCTAAGAGCTGTGCTGTGGTGCTAGAGGTCACCCAAAGAGTGTCTTTGATCAGACCATGGCTTTGTGTTTGAAGGAACAGCTGGTGAGGATTGATGAGACATCAGTGAAACCATGGAAATGCCATGATGAGAGCAAGGTGGTGAACATAGATGGGTGTCTGCAGCCTTCCAGGAAATAGGGCAAAGTGTGGGACAGCATAGGAAAGTCTAGAGAGGACAAAGAGGTGGGTGCTGTCAAGAAGAGAAGGCCCCAGCAGCCCTGACTTTTTTGTCCCCTTGGATAGAGCTTATGAGGAGATGATAGTCATAGAATCATAGAATCATAGAATATCCTGAGTTGGAAGGGACCCTTAAGGATCATCAAGTCCAACTCTTGACACCACACAGGTCTACCCAAAAGTTCAGACCATGTGACTAAGTGCACAGTCCAATCTCTTCTCAAATTCAGACAGGCTCGGTGCAGTGACCACGTCCCTGGGGAGCCTGTTCCAGTGTGCAACCACCCTCTCTGTGAAGAACCCCCTCCTGATGTCAAGCCTAAACTTCCCCTGCCTCAGCTTAACCCCGTTCCCGCGGGTCCTGTCGCTGGTGTTAATGGAGAAAAGGTCTCCTGCCTCTCGACACCCCCTTACGAGGAAGTTGTAGACTGCGATGAGGTCTCCCCTCAGCCTCCTCTTCTCCAGGCTGAACAGGCCCAGTGCCCTCAGCCGTTCCTCGTACGTCTTCCCCTCCAGGCCTTTCACCATCTTCGTAGCCCTCCTCTGGACACTCTCCAACAGTTTCATGTCCTTTTTATACTGTGGTGCCCAGAACTGCACACAGTACTCGAGGTGAGGCCAGACCAGCGCAGAGTAGAGCGGGACAATCACCTCCCTCGACCTACTAGCGATGCCGTGCTTGATGCACCCCAGGACACGGTTGGCCCTCCTGGCTGCCAGGGCACACTGCTGGCTCATATTCAACTTGCTGTCTACCACGACCCCCAGATCCCTCTCTTCTAGGCTGTTCTCCAGCGTCTCATCGCCCAGTCTGTACGTGCAGCCAGGGTTTCCCCGTCCCAGGTGCAGGACCGGGCACTTGTTCTTCTTGAACTTCATGCGGTTAGTGATCGCCCATCTCTCCAACCTATCCAGATCCCTCTGCAAGGCCTTTCCACCCTCAACAGAGTCCACAACTCCTCCAAGTTTGGTGTCATCAGCAAACTTGCTCAAAATACCTTCTATTCCTATATCCAGATAATTTATAAAAATATTGAAAAGTACCGGCCCTAAAATGGAGCCTTGAGGGACCCCACTGGTGACCGCCCGCCAGCCTGACGCAGCCCCATTTACCATAACCCTTTGGGCCCTGCCCGTTAGCCAATTGCTCACCCATCGTATGATGTTTTTATTTAGCTGTCATTGGAAGGGGGCTTATTGCTTTCTTGAGTCCCTGTGCAGAGGCAGGGAGGTGTCATACCATTGTTCTTCTTGAGGCAACACACCGCCCACCATAGCCCACAGACCCCCAGCAAGAGCACAGAGCCAGAGATCGGGGTGCAGGACATTCCCTTCTAGTGGCTGGAGTCAGGACCTGGCCCTTTTACTTCAGCACAACAAACCCAGACTTTTCTCAGCACAGTGCTTTGCCTATCTGTAATCATGGCCTCCAATTATCTGCCCTAACAAGTCCCTGAGGAGAATCTCTTGGTAACAGCCCTCAGTGGGGCCCATTAACACTCCAAGTCACTTCAATTTTTCCTTCTGACTTTACTTTCTCAAGCAATTGCATCATTCTCCTCTCAGTACCTGACATTCACAGACAGAGCACCAAAATCCACCATGGAACTCATTAAAATGCAGAAACTCCTAAGCAAACATATGTCTTCCATAGTGTTATTCAAGTCTTCAAGACTTGGAGAACTAATTGGAGAGCTTTCATCGTGTAGTTAAGGAGGAAGATTTCAAAAAGCACCTAATAAATGTCTCCTCTCATTTTAAAGGGTGAATTTTGCATTTCAGTTTTGAGCATCTTTCTTCAATTGATATTAATCAAGGGCTTCTCCAATGGAAACATCCATTAGGAGGGAAAGCAGCCTTTTGAGGCCTGACAATGTATGGACAACCTTGCTCCTCACCACCCCAACCCTGACATTTCTCTCACTGGCCACCTGGAGCTTGCATCACTTTTCCTTACTCCACAGTTCTGCACTGAAGTCTGCAGCTGGATGTTACAGCCCCCTTGCACCAGCTCCCACCTGCTTTCCTTAGAGACCTGGCTGCACACAGAAGGATTTTTCCTTATTATATAACAGGCAGGAATAAACCAGGAGCAATTTTCTAAACAGCAAAACAAGCTCCTCATCTTATATGCCTCCAGTCAGATTTACCTTCCCAAAAGCATGACTGTAAAGTATTAGTCAGTATTTTATACTGACTGATAGGAAATTCTAGGTATTAAGATTACTATTATTCCATATGATCTTAATTCAATGATAAATGATGAGGAGCTTGCTACAGAAACAATTAGGCAGACTGCTAATCAATGGGCAAGCTTGAAATCAATGAAGCTCAAAGCAGCAACTGGGTCAGTGAGAGTAGTCTGAATGATCAAAGAGTAAGGGGAGGGCAAAACAGGAGAACCATGGGAAGTGCATAGGTCCAGACAGGCAGCTAGAAAGGGGACATTCAATATGGATTGTTTATTCAAGACGGGTGGAAGTGCCTGGAAGATGAGGGAGTACACCATGATGGAGAAAGCAATGATGGAGTTGATGGAGATGGCCAATGATGGCCATGATGGAGAAAGCAATTTAGTGGTTGTTCTCTGGATACCCAGTACCCCGAGCTGGTGGAAGGGGATGGGGAGCAGGATGTGGCCCTCACTATCCACAAAGAACTGGTTGGTGACCTGTTACGGCACTTGGATGTGCACAAGTCGATGGGGCCGGATGGGATCCACCCAAGGGTACTGAGAGAACTGGCAGAGGAGCTGGCCAAGCTGCTTACCATCATTTGTCAACAGTCCTGGCTACCGGGGGAGGCCCCAGTTCACTGGCGGCTAGCAAACATGACAGCCATCTACAACAAGGGCCGGAGGGCAGACCCAGGAAACTACAGGCCTTTCAGTTTGACCTTAGTGCCAGGGAAGCTCATGGAGCAGATCCTCTTGAGAGTCATCATACGGCACTTGCAGGGCAAGCAGGCGATCAGGCCCAGTCAGCATGGGTTTATGAAAGGCAGATCCTGCTTGACGAACCTGATCTCCTTCTATGACAAAGTGACACGCTGGGTGGGTGAGGGAAAGGCTGTGGATGTGGTCTACCTTGACTTCAGCAAGGCTTTTGACACCATCTCCCACAGCATTCTCCTCAAGAAACTGGCTGCTCTTGGCTTGGACTGGCGTATGCTTCGTTGGGTTAGAAACTGGCTGGATAGCCGGGCCCAAAGAGTCGTGGTGAATGGAGTCAAGTCCAGTTGGAGGCCAGTCACTAGTGGCGTTCCCCAGGGCTCGGTGCTGGGGCCAGTCCTCTTTAATATCTTCATCAATGATCTGGACGAGGGCATTGAGTGCACTCTCAGGAAGTTTGCAGATGACACCAAGCTAGGTGCGTGTGTCGATCTGCTCGAGGGTAGGAAGGCTCTGCAGGAGGATCTGGATAGGCTGCACTGATGGGCTGAGGTCAACTGCATGAAGTTTAACAAGGCCAAGTGCCGGGTCCTGCACCTGGGGCACAACAACCCCAAGCAGAGCTACAGGCTGGGAGATGAGTGGTTGGAGAGCTGACAGGCAGAGAAGGACCTGGGAGTATTGGTGGATAGTCGGCTGAATATGAGCCAGCAGTGTGCTCATGTGGCCAAGAAGGCCAACAGCATCCTGGCTTGCATCAGAAACAGTGTGGCCAGCAGGGCTAGGGAGCTGATCGTCCCCCTGTATTCGGCTCTGGTGAGGCCGCACCTCGAGTACTGTGTTCAGTTTTGGGCCCCTCGCTACAAGAAGGACATCGAGGTGCTTGAGCGGGTTCAGAGAAGGGTGACAAAGCTGGTGAGGGGCCTGGAGAACAAGTCCTACGAGGAGCGGCTGGGGGAGCTGGGCTTGTTCAGCCTGGAAAAAAGGAGGCACAGGGGCGACCTTATTGCTCTCTACAGATACCTTAAAGGAGACTGTAGCGAGGTGGGGGTTGGTCTATTCTCCCACGTGCCTGGTGACAGGACGAGGGGGAATGGGCTTAAGTTGCGCCAGGGGAGTTTTAGGTTGGATGTTACGAAGAACTTCTTTACTGAAAGGGTTGTTAGACACTGGAACAGGCTGCCCAGGGAAGTGGTGGAGTCACCATCCCTGGAAGTCTTTAAAAGATGTTTAGATGTCAAGCTTAGGGATATGGTTTAGTGGGGACTGTTAGCGTTAGGTCAGAGGTTGGACTTGATGATCTTGAGGTGTCTTCCAACCTAGAAATTCTAGAAAATTCTAGAAGTTCTGTGTGATATATTGGTCACTTTTACCGGATATGCTTTGAAGGTCCCTTCAGACTGAACTATTCTGTTCCATTTGGTTCAATTTGTTTGGATCCTTTTAAATTCTATTCTATATATCTATACAGCCCCTAGCCTGTGTCATGGTAGGGCAGTTGTCCACCTCAGAAGCAGAAATGGGGTTTTGTCCTTGTTGGACATCATGGAGTTTCAATTGGCCTATCCCTCTAACATTGTTATTATTGGAAAAAGGAATACTGTGGGGGATTGTATTGAATCCAGGGAAATGAGACCCACTTCTCTCCTTTCACACAGAGATGTGGTCATTTCATCCTAGGAAATATTGCGGGTGGTCAGGTATGGTCTACCCTCACTTTCACTCACCTTCTTATCAATACTCCAAGCAATGAGATCTAAGAGGACATGCTCTGGAAAAGTTTCCTCAACCAAAGTAATACTAAGCAAGCTTCAGCTCCCCAGCTCATCTTGTGGACCTTCTTGAAATCTGCATGCAACTTTTGCAGAGGAATGTTTTATGGCAAGGAGCTTTTCTGCCTCTCAGGGCTACTGACAATGAGATCTCCATTAACAGCCTCCTGAACAGGCCCAGAAATGCTGCTTTGAGGTCTGGAACCTAAGTCCTCTATCTCCTTCCTTATGTACCTCAGCTCTGACATCAGGCCAAGATGTTTCTTTTCCTTTGGGAAGCCTGGTAACAAATTTCCAAAACTCCACGTGTGCAAAGATTTTGTTTGAAGCCAGAGACATGCTAGAGTGGACAGCAGTTGGGAACATACAGTTGAAATGGGATGCCAACTGAGAGAGCAAACCCTGCTGTCCCTAAGGACAGAGAGAATCAGAGCTGGGATGCCCTGGGCAGGCCTGACAGGAAAAAGATTTGCTGCCAGGTGTGTCTCTGCAGCCCCTGAAGGCCTCTGGCAGAGGTGAAGCTGATCTCCAGGAACAACCAGGTGCTGCTGACAGGCACTCTGTGAAAATTGTTGGCTTGTTCAATGACATCAAGAGGCTGAGTAAAAGTGGAGGGAGGGAGGGAGCAAACTGTCTGCAATTGCTGCCTTGATTTTCTGCCATGCATTTGCTCTGGATGGGGATGGCTTTCCTTCCCAGGACCAGTGCTGGCCCTTCCAGCCACAGGTAGTTTTGTGTGAGAGTCTTGACATCTGATGTAGCGCTACAGGCCCAGTATTTGGCCATAACAAAATCAAGAATCTTCCCTGAATTGGCTTAGGCAATGTGGGGATGTCCATGAGGCCACTGCCATTATGGTCAGTAATGGAGATATTGTAAACACAGAAAGTTAGCTCTCCCTGTGCTACATGACTCCATATCGTCAAGTGAAAGCAGTGTAGGTTGCTCAGAGAATACTAACGGACACTAAAAAGATTCAGTGGTGCTAAATGCAGGCATCTGCTCTCATTTCTGTTAGCCCAAGAAAATCTCCCTGCACTTAAAAATGATGCTCCCGGATGCTCCCTGGCTCCCACAATTAATCCATCAGACCATATAGATACTTGCATATGTCTCTGACAACCTCTGGCAAATCGGCTCCCTTCTGGACTCTGTCTCCATTCAATGTGCTGGGAGCTGAGGCAAGCAGATTACATGCAGATGCCTGGTTTGTGCCCAGGCAAGAGGAATCCTGTGGGCTTGTGTAAGGCATGGGAGGGAGCTGAACCCCCTTCTAGCTTCTGGACTGCAAAGAATGAGATGTCTTGGTTGACTAACCTGAAGCCTTTTATTCACCAGGGGGAAGAAAAATCTCTCCGGGTCCTTGCATGGATGACCTGCCTGAAACCAGGGCATGGAAAGGTGATTCTGTGTCATTCCCCATATTGTTCATCTGACAATGCATAATGACAGTGCTGGAAATGAGTTTCCTTGCCCAGTGCAGGGAAGGAACATCAGGGATTGCTTCACTTTCAAAGTCAGTTCCCCTGGAGGTCCAGGGACACCTCCAGGGAGGCTGAAGGGGTAGAGACAGGGAGGCCTTGGAATGGAGCTGTGCTGCTGAGCTGGGCCAGGCTCGGGGGCCCAAGGGGATCTGTTGGCAATTGGGCAGCGCTGCAGAGAGACAGCTCTGCCCAGGAGCAGCTCCTCTGCACAGCACAGCAGGGCTGGGGGCACTGCCTGCAGGGGACAAGGGCAGTGAGAGAAGGGAGGGAGATATTAACGGCAGTGTGGAGGCACTGTAAAAAAAAAAAAAAAAAAAAGCAGTGTAAAGGCAGTGCTGAGAGCTCACTGTGGGAGAAATCTTCACAGCTCTAACATGGTAAGTGTCTGTGTTAGGGCAGGTAATGCAATATCCTACAGGGTTCTTCTATAGCTGCCACTTCCCATGCAGGCTTCTCTACCACTGCTGGCTTCTCTAGTACAGAGGACAGGGGTATTCCCTGGAATACTGATTACCTGACAAAGTGTCCTGGTTTCAGTTATAACAGAATTAATTTTCTTCCTAGTAGCTGGTGGAATGCTGTGTTTTGGCTTAGGATGAGGAGAGTGCTGATAACACCCCAATGCTTTAATTGTTGCAGAGCAGTGCTTATACTAAGCCAAGGACATCTCGGCCTTTTGCTCTGTCCTGCCAACGAGCAGGCTGGGGGTGCACTAAGAGCTGGGAGGGGACAGACCTAGGACAGGTGACCCAAACTAGCCAAAGGGGTATTCCATACCATCTGACGTCATGCTAAACAATATATAGGGGTGGCTAGCCAGGGGAAGGGGGCCGGACTGCTCGGGGTTAGGCTGGGCATCGGTCAGCGAGTGGTGAGCAATTGCATTGTGCATCACTTGTTTGTACATACTATTATTACTTTCCTATTATCACCATTGTATCATTATTATTGTTATTATTATTTTGTTATTATTATTTTCCTGTCTTAGTAAACTGTCTTTATCTCAACTCACGGGCTTCACTTTCCATTTCTCTCCCCCGTCCCAGAGAGGGAGGGGGGAGGGTGAGCGAACGGCTGCGTGGTGTTTAGCTGCCGGCCGGGTTAAACCACGACAGTCTTTTTGGCGCCCAACATGGGGCTCGAAAGGTTGAGATAACGGCAGATCTGACCAGAGTGTGTTTAACTAAAATTGGTGTAAGGATTAGACCTGCTTAATAGTCACTTGTCATGATGGTGATTGCTTTAATCTCAACTCTGCTGTGCCTGTTTTCCAAATTGAGTATTATAGTACATTATTTTCCGTATTTGCTCTCTGTCATGTTGTTTATCCTCTCCGGGCCCTGGTTTCAGATCATTATGGTACTGAGTGTTATAGCAATGGCTTATGAGACGATAAGATATCTGGTCATGACTCTAACTTGGTATTTATACTCAGTAACATCGTGGACTCTGTACTTTGGAAACAGTATCTTGGGAACTATTAGCAATTGTACTTATTGTTTTTCTCCATTAGGGAGTCAATCTGTGGAGGGGAAAGGGGAAGATATTTTTTCTTACTTGATTACTCTCCCTTTCTCCTTCACCACCCCTGTATCCTCCTGGATCACTCTGCCTTCCTCCTTCACCACCCTCTTATCCCCTGAGCATGTCACAATAGCTCTCCAAGATATTGAATATCCTTGGGATACTCAGACCACCATAGTCTTGTTGTTCTGCCTCCTGAATGCACTTCAGATTCTGCTTAAAGTTAAACAACTACTTAGGAAGCTCATCCGGAGATCTGCCCGGAGGCAGTATAGTTGTGGGTGGCAGGGAGTATGGGTGGATATGGGCAGGCATCTAGAGCAGTTGGCACCCCCAGTGTTTTGGAAATTCACCCCTGAACAATGGCAAAATCCTCAAAAACTGGCAGAACGCTTGAAAAAAAGGTGTCATGATTCTGGCAGTTCCAAAGTAACACAAATCATTGTAACGTGCTGGGGCCTGGCTCATGCCTATCGAGCTGCCATTGATACTGCTATCAACTTAGTGACAGACCCTGCAGCCACTCCAAGCCCTGTGACAGATCCAACGGCCACTGTGACCCCTACGGTGGACTCTGCAGCTGCTCCAGTCACAGCTCCTGCAGCTGCTCCAGTCCCAGTTCCTGCAGCCGCTCCAGCTCCAGCTCCTGCAGCCGCTCCAGTCCCAGCTCCTGCAGCCGCTCCAGCTTCAGCTCCTGCAGCTGCTCCAGTCCCAGCTCCTGCAGCCGCTCCAGCTCCGATTCCTGCAGCTGCTCCAGTCCCAGCTCCTGCAGCCACTCCAGTCCCAGCTCCTGCAGTCGCTCCAGTCCCAGCTCCTGCAGCCGCTCCAGTCCCAGCTCCTGCCGCTACTCCAGTCCCAGCTCCTGCAACTGCTCCAACTCCAGTTCCTGCAGCCGCTCCAGCCCCAGTTCCTGCAACTGCTCCAGCTCCTGCATCCGCTCCAGCTCCTGTGGCTGTGTCAGAGAAACGAGCTGTAGCAGTGCAAGTTGATCCTGCAGAGGGTATTCCAACCCCTGTGGCAAACCCTGTAACAGGGTCAGAGAAACGAGCAGTAGCAGTGCAAGTTGACCCTGCAGAGGGTATTCCAACCTCTGTGGCAGACCCTGTAACAAGGTCAGAGAAACGAGCAGTAGCAGTGCAAGCTGCCCCTGTAGAGAAGGTGAAGAAATGGTATAGAGATTCAGGTCGTTTAGAACGCAGAGAGTCTTCTGCCAAATCTAGGTATAGAGACGACGGAGACGACGACGACGCTGGGCCATCAAGGATTCAGGAGGAGGAAGATGAGGATGTCGAAAAATCAACAGTAACTACCCGAAGCCTAAACGAGCGCGAGCTACGAGATGTGCGAAAAGATTTTGGTCGCTGTATAGGTGAGCAGCTTGTCACCTGGCTGCTCCGGTGCTGGGACTCTGGAGCCAATTGTGTGGAATTAGACGGCAGGGAAGCCAAGCGGCTGGGATCCCTTGCTTGAGATGCCGGCATTGACAAAGCAATTGCAGATGGAGCACAATCCACCAGCCTCTGGAGGCGTCTCCTCTCAGCTGTGAGGGAAAGGTATCCCTTCAAGGAAGAACTTTTATGTCTACCAGGCAAGTGGACCACTATGGAGAAGGGAATCCAGTACCTGAGGGAATTAGCCGTACGGGAAGTGATTTATGAGGATCCAGACCTCAGACAAACATCCAAAGACCCAGATGAAGTCAGGTGTACACGACCCATGTGGCGGAAGTTTGTACGGAGTGCACCATCATCATATGCCAGCTCATTGGCAATAATGGCCTGGAAAGAGGATGAGGAACCCACAGTGGATGAAGCGGCTAAACAACTCCGGCAGTACGAAGAAAGTCTCTCCTCTTCCTTACAGGCCTGCGTCTCAGCTGTGGAGAAACTTTCTGAAAAGGTTCACCAACTTGAAGAGAATCTATTGTCCTCCCCACCTGAACCAACCAGTGTCCAACGACCAAAAGAGAACACTGTGGAGAAACTTTATGAAAAGTTTCACCAACTTGAAGAGAGATTATTCTCCTCCGCACCTGTACAAAGCAGTGTCTCAGCTATCAGGGGTAGGCGCTCATCTACACAAGGAAGACGATATGGTGGGTACTCACCCCGTGCCACCCTGTGGTTTTACTTACGAGACCATGGAGAGGACATGAGAAAATGGGATGGAAAATCTACTGCGACCCTAGAGGCACGGGTACGTGAGTTGCAAAAGAAAACAATCAGGAAAAAAGGATTCTCTGAAAAGTTTGCTGCTCCAACTTCCAGCAGACAATCCTTCAAACGCAGAAGCGAAGAAGATTCTGACCAGGATTAGGGGGGCCCTGCCTCCAGCCAGGTGGAGGAAAGGGACAATCGAGTTTATTGGACTGTGTGGATTCGATGGCCTGGCACGTCACACGCACAGAAGTATAAGGCTTTAGTAGACACCGGCACACAATGTACTATAATGCCATCAAGCTATAAAGGACCAGAGCCCATCTATATTTGTGGAGTGACAGGGGGATCTCAGCAGTTGACTATATTGGAGGCTGAAGTGAGTCTGACTGGGAATGAGTGGGAAAAGCACCGCATTGCGACTGGCCCGGATGCTCCATGTATCCTTGGCATAGACTATCTTAGAAGAGGATATTGCAAGGACCCAAAAGGGTTCCGGTGGGCTTTTGGTATAGCTGCCTTAGAGACAGAGGGCATTAAACAATTATCTACCTTGCCTGGTCTCTCAGACGACCCCTCTGTTGTGGGGTTGCTGAGGGTCGAAGTACAGCAAGTGCCAATCGCTACCACAACTCTGCACCGGCGGCAATATCGCACTAACCGAGACTCCCTGATCCCCATCCATAAGCTAATTCGTCAACTGGAGAGCCAAGGAGTGATCAGCAAGACCCATTCACCTTTCAATAGTCCCATATGGCCAGTGCGAAAGTCTAATGGCGAGTGGAGACTAACAGTGGACTATCGTGGCCTGAACGAAGTCACGCCACCACTGAGTGCTGCAGTGCCGGACATGCTGGAACTTCAGTATGAACTTGAGTCGAAGGCAGCCAAGTGGTACGCCACAATTGATATCGCTAATGCATTTTTCTCCATCCCTCTAGCAGCAGAGTGCAGGCCACAATTTGCCTTCACTTGGAGGGGAGTCCAATATACTTGGAATAGGCTGCCCCAGGGGTGGAAACACAGCCCTACCATTTGCCATGGACTGATCCAGTCTGCGCTAGAGCAGGGGGAAGCTCCTGAACACCTGCAGTACATCGATGACATTATTGTGTGGGGTGACACAGCAGAGGAAGTTTTCGAGAAAGGGAAGAAAATAGTCCAAATCCTTCTGAAAGCCAGTTTTGCCATAAAACAAAATAAAGTCAAAGGACCTGCACGAGAGATCCAGTTTTTAGGAACAAAATGGCAAGATGGACGTCATCAAATCCCAATGGATGTGATCAACAAAATAACAGCTATGTCTCCACCAACTAACAAAAAAGAAACACAGACTTTCCTAGGTGTTGTGGGGTTTTGGAGAATGCACATCCCAAATTACAGTCTGATTGTAAACCCACTCTACCAAGTAACCCGTAAGAAGAATGAGTTTGAATGGGGCCCTGAACAGCGACAAGCCTTTGAACAAATCAAGCAGGAAATAGTCCATGCAGTAGCCCTTGGGCCAGTTCGAACAGGACCAGATGTAAAGAATGTGCTCTACACTGCAGCCGGGGAGAATGGCCCCACCTGGAGCCTCTGGCAGAAAGAACCTGGGGAAACTCGAGGTCAGCCTCTGGGGTTTTGGAGTCGCGGATACAGAGGATCCGAGGCCCGCTATACTCCAACTGAAAAGGAGATATTGGCAGCATATGAAGGAGTTCGATCTGCTTCGGAGGTGGTCGGTACTGAAGCGCAGCTCCTCCTAGCACCCCGATTGCCGGTACTAGGCTGGATGTTCAAGGGAAGGGGCCCCTCTACGCATCATGCAACTGATGCTACATGGAGCAAGTGGGTTGCACTGATTACTCAGCAGGCTCGAATAGGAAACCCCAGTCGCCCAGGAATATTGGAAGTGATCATGGACTGGCCAGAAGGCAAATACTTTGGGATATCATCAGAGGAGGAGGTGGGTCGTGCTGAAGAAGCCCCACTGTACAACCAGTTGCCAGAGAATGAGAAGAAATATGCCCTGTTCACTGATGGGTCCTGTCGTATTGTGGGGAAGCATCGGAGATGGAAGGCTGCTGTATGGAGTCCTACGCGACGAGTTGCAGAAGCTGCTGAGGGAGAAGGTGAATCGAGTCAGTTTGCAGAAGTGAAGGGCATCCAGCTGGCTTTAGACATTGCTGAATGAGAAAAATGGCCAGTTCTCTATCTCTACACCGATTCATGGATGGTAGCAAATGCCCTGTGGGGATGGTTACAGCAATGGAAGCAAAACAACTGGCAGCGTAGGGGCAAACCCATCTGGGCTGCTGCATTGTGGCAAGATATTGCTGCTCAGGTAGAGAACCTGGCTGTGAAAGTACACCACGTAGATGCTCATGTGCCCAAGAATCGGGCTACTGAAGAACATCAAAACAACCAGCAGGTAGATCAGGCTGCTAAGATTGAAGTAGCTCAGGTGGACCTGGATTGGCAGCATAAAGGTGAATTATTTATAGCCCGATGGGCCCATGACACCTCAGGCCATCAAGGTAGAGACACAACATACAGATGGGCTCGTGATCGAGGGGTGGACTTGACCATGGACGCTATAGCACAGGTTATTCATGACTGTGAAACATGTGCTGCAATCAAGCAAGCCAAACAGTCAAAGCCTCTTTGGTATGGAGGACGATGGCTGAAATATAAATATGGAGAGGCCTGGCAGATTGATTACATCACACTCCCTCAAACTCGCAATGGCAAGTGCCACGTACTTACAATGGTGGAAGCAACCACCGGATGGCTGGAAACATATCCGGTGCCTCATGCCACCGCCCGGAACACCATCCTGGGCCTTGAAAAGCAAGTCCTATGGCAACATGGCACCCCAGAAAGAATAGAGTCAGACAATGGGACTCACTTCCGAAACAACCTTATAGACACTTGGGCCAAAGAACATGGTATTGAATGGGTGTATCACATCCCCTATCATGCACCAGCCTCCGGGAAAGTTGAACGATACAATGGCCTGTTAAAGACTACCTTGAAAGCAATGGGCGCTGGGACGTTCAAAAACTGGGATACGCATTTGGCAAAGGCCACCTGGTTAGTCAATACTAGGGGATCTACCAACCGAGCTGGACCTGCCCAATCAAACCTGTTACGTACTGTAGATGGGGATAAAGTTCCTGTAGTGCATGTAAAAAATATGCTGGGTAAAACAGTCTGGGCAACTCCTGCCTCAGGAAAAGGCAAACCTATTCGTGGAATTGTTTTTGCTCAGAGACCTGGATACACTTGGTGGGTGATGCAAAAGAACGGAAAGGTCCGTTGTGTACATCAAGGAGATTTAATACTGGGTGAGAATAGCCCATGAATTGAATTGTACCATGTTAATTACTATATTATACTGTATGTTATCACTACCATGATTACTATAGATGACTAATTAGAATGTATGGAAAAGAGTGTAACCTGAGCATGACACAAATGGTATGGAATAAGGGGTGGATAGATGTCCTGGTTTCAGTTAGAATTAATTTTCTTCCTAGTAGCTGGTGGAATGCTGTGTTTTGGCTTAGGATGAGGAGGGTGCTGATAACACCCCGATGTTTTAATTGTTGCAGAGCAGTGCTTATACTAAGCCAAGGACATCTCAGCCTTTTGCTCTGTCCTGCCAACGGGCAGGCTGGGGGTGCACTAAGAGCTGGGAGGGGACAGACCTAGGACAGGTGACCCAAACTAGCCAAAGGGGTATTCCATACCATCTGACATCATGCTAAACAATATATAGGGGTGGCTAGCCAGGGGAAGGGGGCCGGACTGCTCGGGGTTAGGCTGGGCATCGGTCAGCGAGTGGTGAGCAATTGCATTGTGCATCACTTGTTTGTACATACTATTATTACTTTCCTATTATCACAATTGTATTATTATTATTATTATTATTATTATTGTTATTATTATTTTTGTTATTATTATTTTCCTGTCTTATTAAACTGTCTTTATCTCAACTCACGGGCTTCACTTTCCATTTCTCTCCCCCGTCCCAGAGAGGGAGGGGGGAGGGTGAGCGAACGGCTGCGTGGTGTTTAGCTGCCAGCCGGGTTAAACCACGACACAGTAGGAATGTTTCAGGGGACCATGTCAAAGGCTTTATAGAAGTCCAGGTAGATGACATTAGTAGCTCTTCCCTTGTGTGATGAGGAATATCAAAGAATAGAACATAACAGTGGAATTCCTTTATGCGTATAAAAACATATAAGTTTGTAGTTATATATATTTTTTGTGCTATCATGTCAAGGCCTCCAAAGAATATTACATATTTCTATATATTTCTGAAGACTATCATATACCCTTGGTGTAACATATCAAACAATGTCCTCACATTGAAGGAATAAACTGGCAGCATGAATGAGTACCTTAATCAAAGAAAATAGATGAAATGAAAATACCAGGGTTGATTAAATAAAGCTTTTTAAATAACACCCTCCACACCTCCCAGCCTAATTGCTGACAAGGCAGCAAGAGAAGCTAAAATGTCCTTAACTTAGTATAAGCACAGCTCATTAGAAGCCAAAAGACTCATGTGTTATTTTCATCAAAAATCCAAAGTAAAGAATCAGATGAGTCTCTACGAAGAAAATTAACTCTATGCCACCCCAAACCAACTGAAACCCTTCCCTCAGCAGGGTTAGGGAGATCCCTCCCTGTCCTTCTATGAGTGTTCTGCCTGAAACCAGGACATTGGAAGGTGATTTCCCAGACATGGTATTTTTTTTAATGTGAGGAAAATATCATCCTGGAAATGAGTTTCTTTCCCCAGCCATGGGAGGGAACATCAGTGATTGTTTTAGTCTGTTTCAAAGCTGGTTCCCCTGGAGACCCAGGGACATCTCAAGGGACACAAGAGAGGGCAGAGACAACGAGGCCTTGGGCTGGAGCTGTGCTGCTGAGCTGGGCTGGGCTCCTGGGCCCAAGGGGATCTGCTGGCAAGCGGGCAGCACTGCAGAGAGACAGCTCTGCCCAGGAGCAGCTCCTCTGCACAGCACAGCAGGGCTGGGGGCACTGCCTGCAGGGGACAAGGGCAGCTGAGAGAAGAGACAGAGATGTTAAAGGCAGTGTGAAAGGGAGATGTTGAGAGCTCACTGTGGGAGAAATCTTCACAGCCCTGAACAGGGTAAGTGTCTGTGTGAGGGTAGGCAGGTGCAGTATCATAGAGGATTCTCCTACAGCTGCCACTTCTATGGCTGGTAGGACATGTCACAGGGCTGTGCTGGCTTTTTTAGTGTGGAGGACAGGGATATTCCATGGATCAATGATGACCTGCCAAAGCTGTCAGAGGGACAGGACATGAAGGTTCCTTCTCACGGGACTGCCTACATCTGGGGTGCAGGCACGGGTGGCCAGGGCTGTGGTGCAGAGCAGGGTCCCTGCTGTGCCCCAGGGGCTGTGTGCCAGGGTAGGGCCTTAGCTGCCTGCCATGCTTAGCACTCAGCCTGCCCGAGGATTGGCCCAGGACGCTGCAGGGAGAAGCTGTGGGTGGAAGGAGCCCCCCAACAAGGGCAGGACAGGGCAGGGTGCTGCTGGTGCCCAGAGGCTGCTGCCTCATGCAGGCAGCTCACAGCTTCGCAGCACCCACAAGATATCTCTGGGAGTGATTCTTGACAGAGAAGACCAACTCCTGCATTACCTGTAGGGAAGGCAGTGTCTGGGGACTCTGCTTTCACTTTCCTGCCCTGAAGAGCAGTCAGAAGAATGCTAATGAAGTTGTAAGGTTGTGTCAGTCACGGAGGATATTAGACCATTGCACTCAAAGGGATCTGTAGGTCTGTGAGGAACCTCACGTTTTTCCTCCACACTCTTTAGCCTATATACAGCACCAACAACACCTTCATTGTTTCCTAAAGGTTTGTTGGATGTCCTGCTCAACACCTAAAATAGGGAAATGCCTTTGGCCATTGGTATTTAGCAGATTGACTAGGGCAGTACTGATTCTGGATGAGCTTGCAGAGGATCTCTCTGGTCCTTATGTACCCTTAGGAAGTAAACCTGAAAACTAGAGGCAAAAGAATGTCTTCCTCAAAGGGAAGTAGCAGTCTGTCTTGCTGAGGAGGTTTCGATAAAACAGAATACATAGGTTTAGCTCAGAGATGTCTCTCTAACTTTTCTCTGTCTTTTCCACCACTGGAAGACAACCATGCCCTGAGGAAGCAAATGTCCAACAGCAGCTTCCCCACTGAGTTCCTCCTCCTGCCATTTGCAGACACACGCCAGCTGCAGCTCCTGCACTTTGGGCTCTTCCTGGGCATCTACCTGGCTGCCCTCCTGGGCAACGGCCTCATCCTCACAGCCGTAGCCTGCGACCGCCGCCTCCACACCCCCATGTACTTCTTCCTCCTCAACCTTGCCCTCATCGACATGGGATCCATCTCCATCACTGTGCCTAAAGCTATGGTGAGTTCCCTCTGGGACACCAGGACCATCTCCTATGCAGGTTGCACTACCCAGGTTTTTTTCTTTGTTATGTTTGTAGCAGCAGAGTTTTATACTCTCATAATCATGGCTTATGACCGCTACATTGCTATCTGCAAACCCCTGCACTATGGGACAATAATGACCAGCAGGACTTGTGTCAACATGGCAGCAGCTGTCTGGGGCAGTGCTTTTCTCTATGCTGTGCTGCACACTGCCAATACCTTTTCCCTCCCCCTCTGCCAGGGAAATACTCTGGACCAGTTCTTCTGTGAAATTCCCCAGATCCTCAAGCTCTCCTGCTCAGATGCCTACCTCAGAGAAGTTGGTCTTCTTTTTGTTAGTGCTGTTTTAGCATCTGGCTCTTTTGTTTTCCTTGTGCTGTCTTATGTGCAGATCTTCAGGGCTGTGCTGAGGATCCCCTCACAACAGGGCCGGCACAAAGCCTTTTCCACATGCATCCCTCACCTGTCTGGGGTCTCCCTGTTCATCGTCACTGACATATTTGCCTACATGAAGCCTCTCTCTATGTCCTCCTCCTCCCTTAATCTTTTGCTGGCAGTTCTGTACTCGGTGGTGCCTCCAGCAGTGAACCCCCTCATCTACAGCATGAGGAACCAGGAGCTAAAAGATTCAGTGCGGAAACTGATGACTGGATGATTTTCAGAACCAATAAATTGCATGTTATCTTCTGCATATTACTCATAATGTAACTCATTATAGGTGCAGTTTTTGTTATTATTATTTTATTTTTTTGGTGTGTGTCTGTGTTTCTTCTTTATTTTCTGTACTTCTAATAGTGTCTTCTGCAAAGAATATTTATTCTTCATCCCCATCTATTTAAGTATTTTCCTGTTTTGTTTCACTCAAAGGCTTGGTGTAAATGAGGAACCAGTCTTTCCTTGTTATTTAAATATAAGAAAGAACTCTGAAGTGACTTGCTTGCCTGAGATCCTTCCCCAGAGACCTGTGGTAGAGCTGCAGAGGCACTTGGCTTTGTACACAGGTTGAGGGAAAAAGAGTCCTGGCACAGCAGCACTGCCACGGAGCCAAACAGCTTGGTCTTTCCCAAGCTGCTCTCCCTTTCACCTCCTGTGCTCTCCTTCAGAGCCCTTGTGTTGCTGTGAGGAATGATTGCTCTTGTCGCTTGTTCACCGTGCTGCTGTTTGGCAGTCCTGTGTCCACAGGCAGGGACAGGCCAGGGGCACTTCTCTAGCGCAGCTGGCTCTGCACCAGCATCTTCAGCATAAGAGGGGATCTGCTGAGGGCAGTGCCTGAAGGCTCAGCTCCTCTCCTGGATATTACTAAAGGATGGACTCAAAGAGGCTCCTTTCTTTGCTTGTTTATCTGTGGGCTCATGGGGATGAGATTAGAGTCCCAGGATCAGGATTTAGTCAGGGAGGGGGTTGATTCTGGAATTGCCTGCTAGTACCCAGCACCCATATAAATGGTGACTTCACCTGCCTGCATCCGCCACATGCAACAGGGCTGATGGCAGGCATCTTTCTGGAAGGAAGCAGGAGCTGTCAGGAGAGCCCAGGGGATTTGCAGGGACAGCATGTGCCAGGGAGTCAGCAAGGCATGGAGCCCACCCAAAGTGCACAAGCATGTCCAAGGTGGAACAGCCCAAAGAGAAAGTACTAAATCTGTCTGTGAACTCCAAGGAAAACACGAGGCATCGGGAAAACTCTTCTGAAGTAGAAGAGAAGTTGTGCCCTTCAGGCAGAGTACCAGAGGGATTGTGCAGGGCATCCCCTGCACCCAGTGCTCCTGGAGGAGCTGGGAAGAGGCCTCCTGAGCACAACAGCTCCTTGCAGCCCTGTGGATGCTGGCTGTGAGATCACTTCTGTCCAAGCACCTGGCTGGCCAACAGCAGGAAGGCAGAGCCCCTGAGGTCATAAATGCCCTCAGAAAGCTGCCCCCAACAGGGTGACACATTCAGGAAGGTCAAGGGAGAGCTGAGAGAATAAAGGAGGGAGATCTGGGGGAGAGAAGAGGGGTTTGGCTATGAGAAAGGAAAGATTTGGAAGAGGTGAGAGGGGTCCAGGTAAGGCCGCTGCTGCTGCAACACTCACTTCGAAAATATATACGTTATGGCAAGTTTTCTAACCAATAACCTTAAAACATAATGCTAACCTAGTGCTAAATGCTATCCCTCACCCCAAAAGGAATCCACCACTCTAAACCCCAACCTCATTTCCTACCTTGAAGTCAAACCCCATACACATTACTTGTTACCATTAGTCTTAACATATTACTCTTGCTATTCCCTAGTTCTTAATCCCTACAATTATAGTGCTAGATATCATCCCTTCGCAAGGTACATAATAAAGCCCTAACCAGAGATCTATCTCATACCCTAAATACTGTCTATCCAATGCAGAATACACAAGGCTTGCTCTGAGACTCTGTTCAATCCCTAATCTGAAAGGAAATGCCTAATCCTTAGACCCTAACCTAAATGCCTAATCCTCAAATCCCTCATTCCTGCACTCTTATCACAAAATTGAAGCAATTTGGCTGCATGATTCTGGGCATCAGAGAAGCTGAAAGGCCATCAGGAGATGTATGGTCTTGGAAGATGACAACGACCTTGTTTTTATTGCATTAGGTGCTAGGCGTCAATGAGGGTGCCAGGTTTGGATGTTCTTAGAGGGTGTCGATTGTGCTTTAGAAACACTGAATCCAGTCGGAAGCAGTTGGCTTTGGTGCAGACTGTGAGGTCACTTCTGCCTCTGGAGCTGAGAGGCTAGCAGCAGGAGGATGGCTGGGCAAGGGACTGGGAGGTCCCATCTTTCTGAAGTAGCTGCCAGGTCAACCCTTGCCTCCTGGCTGGCAGACGGGCCTTTTAGGCTCACATCTCCCAGCGTCTGTCACAGGCCAGCAGAAGGCACCTGTCTGGTGTGGTGCTTGTATGATGCCCTCTGCCCAATTACCTGAAAGGCCCATGCAGTAGCAGCCTTGGCTGTGGGTTGTCAAGTGTCTTGTGCCCGTGTACATGACTGGGGAACAGCATGCATGTGGCTTAGTTGGATCTTTCTGAGTAGCTGAAAGGCCACCAGGAAGGCCACATGGACTGGAAGATCACGGTGAGGTTCCTTCTGTCCGATCGGCTGACAGGCCCCAGGAAGGCTGATGGGTGTGGATGCCTGTGTGACGAATGGTTTCTGAGATGTTGGAAGTTTTGTTGGTCATGGTATACTGCATGTGAGAGAAAACCTGTCTCAAAAGAAAGCTTTTGTGATGGAGTTAAGGCATGAGAGGGAAGATAAGTGATTGGAAAGGGTGTGCTATAGTGTCAGAAGTCACCTGGAGGGAATCTGTTATCAGTCCATGAGTTTGTGTTTCAGGGCACAGCTGGAGCAGGTACAGACATCAATGAAAGTGCCTAAATGTCAAGGAGAAAGCAAGGTGAGAAAGCAAGATGGATGTTTGCATCCTGAAGGGGAACAGGGACAGATGTGGGACATCATAGGAAAGCCAGCAGTGGAGATGGACAAGTGCACTGGCAAGGCTAGACTTAGCCAAGAAAACAAAGTGTTATAAATAGCTCAGTCCCAAATTAGGATTATAATCAAAGTTTACAAAGTTAAACTACAAAGTTTATTTATTAAAGGAATAGAGGTAAGCAAACAAAGCTGGGTGCCCCAGGAGTCTCCGCTCCACCAGGACGCACACCAGTTACATCAAGTAGCTGATTTTTATGCTCCTAGACTAATACATATTCATTACTTTAAACTAGAGTCAAAGGGGGAAGGGGCTAAAACCAGGCACGCCGGTGAAGACCTAAGGGATGGTACGCTAGAATCAGAGGGGCTGTGTGCCAGTGAGGTCCTTCGGTTAGATCCACAAGGTGCTGAGTGTAAGGAGACGCACCTGAAATGCTTCTACACGAACGCACGCAGTATGAGGAATAAAATGGATGAGCTAGAAGTCCTGGCCCAGTCCCGCAACTACGACATCATCGGCATAAGCGAAACCTGGTGGGATGAGTCCTGTGACTGGGGTGTTGCAATAGATGGTTACAGGCTCTTCAGGAGGGACAGGCAGGGTAGGCGAGGTGGTGGGGTGGCGATGTATGTGAAGCAGGGGCTGGACTGTGTGGAACTTCAGGTCGGCGATGGCAAAGTTGAGAGCCTCTGGGTAAGGATCAAGGGACGAATGAATAAAGGGGATGTTGTTGTGGGAGTCTATTACAGACCGCCTGGCCAGGACGATAGCGCCGATAAATTATTCTTTACAGAACTAAGAGAGGCCTCGAGATTAACTCCCCTTGTCCTTATGGGGGACTTCAACTTGCCAGATGTTAACTGGGAGTGCCACACGGCTGACATGAGCAAGTCCAGGAGGTTCATGAAGCACCTAGATGATAACTTCTTGGTGCAGGTGCTAACGGAGCCAACTAGGAAAGGTGCCCTCCTAGACCTGTTGCTGGAAAATAGAGAGGGTCTGGTGGGAGATGTGGTGATTGGTGGCCGCCTCGGTCATAGCGACCATGAAGTGGTTGAGTTCAAAATTTACGGTGACAGAAGGAAAAGTGCCACCAAAACCTCATCCCTAGATATGGGGAAGGCGGACTTCAGGCTGCTCGGGGAACTAGTCAGCAAGGTCCCCTGGGAAGCTGCTCTTGAAGGCCTTGATGTCCACCAGTGCTGGTCACTCTTTAAGCGATGCCTCCTAGAAGCACAAGATCAGGCAATTCCTAAATACCGCAAGTCAGGCAGGCGCAGCAGGAGGCCGGCGTGGCTGACCAGGAACATTCTTATGGAGATTAGGTGGAAACAGAGAGTGTTTCGCTACTGGAAGGAGGGCCAGGTGACATGGAAAGAATACAGGGATGCTGTTCGTGTTTGTAGGGAGAAAATTCGTGTGGCTAAAGCACACCTAGAGTTGAAGCTGGCTGTGTCTGTGAGAGAAAATAAAAAGGGCTTTTTTAGATATGTGAATGGAAAAAGGAGAACTAAAGAATACATAGGGCCGCTCCTTGATAGGGAAGGTCTTCTCACAGACGATGACATAGGCAAAGCAGAGACACTTAACGCCTTCTTTGCCTCTGTCTTCAATGCCGATGATGGGCTTCGGGACCCAGGGTGCCCTGAGCTGGAGGACCGGGACGGTGGGGATGACAAACTCCCAACCGACCCTGAACGTGTGCGGGATTTGCTACTCCACCTGGACCCCTACAAGTCCATGGGTCCAGATGGGATTCATCCCCGGGTGCTGAAGGAGCTGGCGGATGTCATCGCGGAACCTCTCTCAATTATTTTTCAACGATCCTGGGAGTCTGGAGAGGTCCCGGTAGACTGGAAGCTGGCAAATGTTGTGCCGATTTTCAAGAAGGGTCAGAAAGAAGACCCTAGTAATTACAGGCCTGTCAGTCTCACATCGGTGCCTGGTAAAATCATGGAGAAGATGGTTCTCGAACGTATTGAGGCGCACCTGGGGGACAAAGCAGTCATTGGTCCCAGCCAGCATGGGTTTGTGAAGGGTAGGTCCTGCCTAACTAACCTGATTTCCTTTTATGATAAGATCACCCGTATGGTGGACCATGGGAAACCAGCTGATGTGATTTTTTTGGACTTCAGTAAGGCTTTTGACACGGTTTCCCATAGGATCCTACTGGACAAGATGTCCACCATACAGCTAAATAAAAACATCATACGATGGGTGAGCAATTGGCTAACGGGCAGGGCCCAAAGGGTTATGGTGAATGGCGCTGCGTCAGGCTGGCGGGCGGTCACTAGTGGGGTCCCTCAAGGCTCCATTTTAGGGCCGGTACTTTTCAATATTTTTATAAACGATCTGGATGTAGGAATAGAAGGTATTTTGAGCAAGTTTGCTGATGACACCAAACTTGGAGGAGTTGTGGACTCTGTTGAGGGTGGAAAGGCCTTGCAGAGGGATCTGGATAGGTTGGAGAGCTGGGCGATCGCCAACCGCATGAAGTTCAATAAGAGCAAGTGCCGGGTCCTGCACCTGGGACGGGGAAACCCTGGCTGCACGTACAGACTGGGCGATGAGATGCTGGAGAGCAGCCTAGAAGAGAGGGATCTGGGGGTCGTGGTAGACAGCAAGTTGAATATGAGCCAGCAGTGTGCCCTGGCAGCCAGGAGAGCAAACCGTGTCCTGGGGTGCATCAAGCACGGCATCGTTAGTAGGTCGAGGGAGGTGATTGTCCCGCTCTACTCTGCGCTGGTGCGGCCTCACCTCGAGTACTGTGTGCAGTTCTGGGCACCACAGTATAAAAAGGACATGAAACTGTTGGAGAGTGTCCAGAGGAGGGCTACGAAGATGGTGAAAGGCCTGGAGGGGAAGACGTACGAGGAACGGCTGAGGGCACTGGGCCTGTTCAGCCTGGAGAAGAGGAGGCTGAGGGGAGACCTCATCGCAGTCTACAACTTCCTCGTAAGGGGGTGTCGAGAGGCAGGAGACCTTTTCTCCATTAACACCAGCGACAGGACCCGCGGGAACGGGGTTAAGCTGAGGCAGGGGAAATTTAGGCTTGACATAAGGAGGGGGTTCTTCACAGAGAGGGTGGTTGCACACTGGAACAGGCTCCCCAGGGAAGTGGTCACTGCACTGAGCCTGTCTGAATTTAAGAAGAGATTGGACTGTGCACTTAGTCACATGGTCTGAACTTTTGGGTAGACCTGTGTGGTGTCAAGAGTTGGACTTGATGATCCTTAAGGGTCCCTTCCAACTCAGGATATTCTATGATTCTATGATTCTTCTCCCCTCCATCTCTTCACACTGCCATGTGCCCCTGAAGTTCCACCACAGGTCTACAAGGAAGGGTATCAGGCAAGTAAGTCAATGCATGGTCCTTTCTTTTGTTAAAATACACAGAAAGCCTGACCCACAATTTTTACAAAGACTTGGAGTGACGTGAGACAGGTATGTACAATGTAGGAAGGTATGAACAATGATATTTCTTTGCGGGAAACACTATGAGGAGTAAAGCAAAGTAAAAAAGAAAAAAAAAATAGAAACAAATAGAAAGATTTATGGGTCTGTATACAGTTAACATTAAGAACACAGGCAGTTTATTCCTTCTGAAAAACATCCAGTCATCACTTTCCATATTACAGAATCACAGAATCACAGAATTTCTAGGTTGGAAGAGACCTCAAGATCATCGAGTCTAACCTCTAACCTAACACTAACAGTCCCCACTAAAACATATCCCTAAGCTCTACATCTAAACGTCTTTTGAAGACTTCCAGGGATGGTGACTCCACCACCTCCCTGGGCAGCCTGTTCCAATGCCTCACAACCCTTTCAGTAATGAAGTTCTTCCTAACATCTAACCTAAAACTCCCCTGGCGCAACTTTAGCCCGTTCCCCCTCGTCCTGTCACCAGGCACGTGGGAGAACAGGCCAACACCCACCTCTCTACAGCCTCCTTTAAGGTATCTGTAGAGAGCGATAAGGTCGCCCCTGAGCCTCCTCTTCTCCAGGCTGAACAAACCCAGCTCCTTCAGCCGCTCCTCGTAGGACTTGTTCTCCAGGCCCCTCACCAGCTTCGTCGCCCTTCTTTGGACCCGCTCAAGCACCTCGATGTCCTTCTTGTAGCGAGGGGCCCAAAACTGAACACAGTACTCGAGGTGCGGCCTCACCAGAGCTGAGTACAGGGGGACGATCACCTCCCTAGCCCTGCTGGTCACACTGCTTCTTATACCAGCCAGGATGCCGTTGGCCTTCCTGGCCACCTGAGCACACTTCTGGCTCATATTCAGCCGACTATCAACCATCACTCCCAGGTCCTTCTCTGCCTGGCAGCTCTCCAACCACTCATCTCCCAGCCTGTAGCTCTGCTTGGGGTTGTTGTGCCTCAGGTGCAGGACCCGGCACTTGGCCTTGTTAAACTTCATGCAGTTGACCTCAGCCCATCGGTGCAGTCTATCCAGATCCTCCTGCAGAGCCTTCCTACCCTCGAGCAGATCGACACACGCACCTACCTTGGTGTCATCTGCAAACTTACTGAGGGTGCACTCAATGCCCTCGTCCAGATCATTGATGAAGATATTAAAGAGGACCGGCCCCAGCACCGAGCCCTGAGGAATGCCACTAGTGACTGGCCTCCAACTGGACTTGACTCCATTTACCACGACTCTTTGGGCCCGGCTATCCAGCCAGTGTCTAACCCAACGAAGCGTGCACCAGTCCAAGCCACGAGCACCCACTTTCTTGAGGAGAATGCTGTGGGAGACGGTGTCAAAAGCCTTGCTGAAGTCAAGGTAGACCACATCCACAGCCTTTCCCTCATCCACCCAGGGCGTCTCTTTGTCATAGAAGGAGATCAGGTTCATCAAGCAGGATCTGCCTTCCATAAACCCATGCTGACTGGGCCTGATCGCCTGCTTGCCCTTCAAGTGCTGCATGATGACTCCCAAGAGGATCTGCTCCATGAGCTTCCCTGGTACTGAGGTCAAACTGACAGGCCTGTAGTTCCCCGGGTTAGCCCTCTGGCCCTTCTTGTACATGGGCGTCACATTCGCTAGCTGCCAGTCAGCTGGGACCTCCCCCGATAGCCAGGACTGCTGATAAATGATGGATAGGGGCTTGGCCAGCTCCTCTGCCAGTTCTCTCAGTACCCTTGGGTGGATCCCATCCGGCCCCATCGACTTGTGCACATCCAAGTGCCGTAGCAGGTCACCAACCAGTTCTTTGTGGATAGTGAGGGCCACATCCTGCTCCCCATCCCCTTCCACCAGCTCAGGGTACTGGGTATCCAGAGAACAACCAGTATTGCCGCTAAAGACTGAGGCAAAGAAGGCATTGAGCACCTCCGCCTTTTCCTCATCTCTTGTAACTAAGTTTCCCCCCGCATCCAGTAAAGGATGGAGATTCTCCTTAGTCCTCCTTTTTGTGTTGATGTATTTATAAAAACATTCTTTTTTTTTTATATTTAATGGCAGTAGGCAGATTGAGCTCCAGATGAGCTTTGGCCTTCCTAATTTTGTCCCTGCACTGCCTCGCTACATCCTTATAGTCCTCCCTAGTGGCCTGTCCACTTTTCCAAAGATTATAAACCCTCTTTTTTCTTCTAAGCTCAAGCCACAATTCTCTGTTGAGCCAGGCTGGTCTTCTTCCCCGCTGGCTCGTCTTTGGGCACATGGGGACAGACCGTTCCTGTGCCATTAAGATTTCCCTCTTGAAGAGCGCCCAGCCTTCCTGGACCCCTCTGCCCTTCAGAACCGCCTCCCAAGGGACTCTACCAACCAGTGTCCTCAACAGCACAAAGTCAGCACTCTGGAAGTCCCATACAACGGTTTTACTGGTCCCCTTTCTGGACTCGCCAAGAATAGAGAACTCCACCATTTCGTGGTCACTCTGCCCAAGACAGCTCCCGACAATCACATCCTCCACCAGTCCTTCTCTGTTTGTGAAGAGAAGTTCCCTTTCTCCTTGCCCATTTCTGCTGCCTGCAGGAGTCCTTTCCAGGAGCTCTATTTCTGTTCCCATGTCTGTGCCCTGCCAGTGCTCACACACCCCACCCCATCTGCTGTCTGCTCAGCTCTGTCCTGAACCCTCTCTGTGTGTGCAGGTGCAGAAGAGCAGGTCACACCAGCCTTGATGAAACTGGGAAGGTGATGCTGCTGCATTATGAAGGACTGCGAGTGCTGAAGGCACTTTTTGAGGTTCCTCATAAAAACTGAGGTGACAGAAACTCAAAATCTTCTGTACTCTGTACAGCTCTGTTTCCATTCCTATCATGACGAACCAAAGAAACCTGAAAGTACAGCTTCAGGAAAGCCCAGCCCACATCAGGCAGCCACAGACTTGGCCTTCTGTCTTAAGAGTCCCATCTGAGGGAGTCAGGAGGGACCTCTGGAAGTGTCCAATACCATCATCTCTGAGCAGCGATAGCTTTATAGGTAGATCAGGTTAGTCAGTCTTTTCTGCAGCTGGGTATTGAAATCTCTGGGCCCATGACCCAGTGTTGATCCACAGTAACTGTTCCCCCAGTACAGACACTGATGCCAGCGGGAGGTGATCAAATTTCAAAGATTGGCTCCCCTTGGGCAGTGGGAAATGGCCATCCCCACGCTCCCCACATGTGGTCCCCAAGCTGTTGGCACTGCTATGCAGAACAAACAGGCTGTACAGAGGTATTTCGGACAAAGGTACTTCACGAAGGGGGAATTGAATCACTCCCCACCTTCCCTTCCCTCTGCCTGCTGGGAGCCCACTCTCTTCCCTGAGATTTCAGAGTCACAGGTTCCCTGAAATACCTGGCTTTAGTTCTTTCCCTGTGGCTGAGCTCAGAGTGGGAGATCTCTCACTTTCAGAGGGGCTGCAGTCACTGCCTGCACCAGGCTCTGCTGTCCCTGGAGGTGTCCTGGGCTCTGTAGGCAGCTCCAGATTCCCCTCCTGAAGGACATCACCTATGGGTCACACATGGACACAACCCTGGCTATGTAGTGCAGTGACCATGCCTCTGCTGTGAGCAGACACCCATGGGTGAGTCTTAAATCTAGCCCTTGGTTTCTGACAGGTCACAATGCAAAAATGAGCCATTCCCTCCTGAACTGAAGCAGGAACAGATCCTTGTGGGGAGCAATTCTTTGGGCCTATTCTTGACATTTTTTTTGGGGGGAAGGAAGTTCCAGGCTTCAAACATTGCACCGGGGTAATTCCAAGATGTCATCAGAGAGTCTGCTCTGACTCACAGTATTAGATGCACATCTCTGCGACGTGCTAATGGAACTGAATAAGTTTGTTCATTCACAGCAGTGGGGGGAATCCAAATATTTATGTACAAATGCAAGGAACAGAAGCAGTAATAATGACACATCCCCCCCCCAAAAAAAAAAAAAAATAAAAAAGAGTACGAAGACAACACAAGCTTGGAAGGGGATGTACTTGTATTCATTATGGGAGAGTGAAGGGATCTTTATAAGTACTGGAAAACATTCCCCAAATCTGTCTCCTAACTGCACACTTGAGCTCCTTGTTTTGCATGCTGTAGATGAGGGGGTTCACAGCTGGGGGCACCATGGAATACAAAACTGCCAGCAAAAGGTTGAGGAATGGAGAAGAGATGGAAGGGGGCTTCAGGTAGGCAAATATGCCAGTGCTGATGAACAGGGAGACCACAGCCAGGTGAGGAAGGGATGTGGAAAAAGCTTTATGCTGGCCCTGCTGTGAGGGGATCCTCAGCACTGACCTGAAGATCAGCACATAGGACAGCACAAGGAAAATAAAACACACAAATCCTAAAATAGCACTAACCGCAAGAAGCACAGCCTCTCTGAGGTAGGCATCTGAGCAGGAGAGCTTGAGAATCTGGGGAAGTTCACAGAAGAACTGGTCCAGGAGATTTCCCTGGCAGAGGGGCAGTGAAAATGTATTGGCCATGTGCAGCACAGCATAGAGAAAAGTACTGCCCCAGACAGCTGCTGCCATGTTCACACAAGCTCTGCTGTCCATTATTGTCCCGTAGTGCAGGGGTTTGCAGATGGCAACGTAGCAGTCATAGGCCATGATGGTGAGAAGATAAAACTCTGCTGTGACAAAGACAATAAAGAAAAAGGCTTGGGTAGCACAACCTGAGTAGGAAATGGTCGTAGTATTCCACAGGGAATTAGCCATGGCTTTGGGAACAGTGGTGGTAATAGTGCCCAGGTCAATGAGAGAGAGGTTGAGGAGGAAGAAGTACATGGGGATGTGGAGGCGGTGGTGGCAGGCTATGGCTCTGAGGATGAAGCAATTGCCCAGGAGGGCAGCCAGGTAGATGCCCAGGAAGAGCACAAAGTGCAGGAGCTGCAGCTCGCGTGTGTCTGCGAAAGGCAGGAGGAGGAACTCTGTGGGGAAGCTGCTGTTGGACATTTGCTGCCTCAGGGCAGGGCTGGCTATTCATGGAGGAAAAAAAGAGAGACAAGTTAGAGAGCCTTCTCTGAGCAAAATTCACACCTTCTCCCTCAGAATTTACCCTTCCCTGAACTGTATGAGGAATGAGTCAGCTCATCTCCAACACTCCCAACTGGATGACAGTGTGTCTGACAGTATAAAATGAAGCGTGGGCTCCTTGTTCCCAAAAAGATGCCCTCAGGGCAGGGCCCAGCAATCCATGTCAGAACAGAAGCTTACACCCACCTGCACCCCTGACAACGAGATTAAGAGATTCCCACACAGGAGGACAAATAAGAAAGAATACCACAATGCTCCAACCTGCTGACACAGAGAAAGGCAGATGGGCATGCATGGAAGTGTTCAGTTTATAAAGCTTGCATGCCACCTTTGGAAGTGACACTGCAGGGCAGGTACTCTTAGTCTCATTCTTGTGCATCACCTTGCAGGACACGGGCTTCTCTCTTCTTCTGGAGGTCCAGCTGAGGAAGAGCTGGCTTATGCCCTAAAGCCCCTGAGGGCAGATGCTGTGCTGGGTGTCAGAGGAGAGCAGGGTGTTGCTGCAGAGAAGGTGCCTGCACTGCAGGCCTGGCAGGGGGTGTCTGAAGCCTCCCTCCCTTGGTGTTTCAGGCAGCAGCTCCCTCTCCATCCCTGCCCACCAGGTCTCTACTTCCTTGAGCTGTCCCTGATGGCAGCTGCTTCTCTCCCCCCACTTCTCCTCCCTGCCATTGCTCACAGACAACATTCCACCCACTGTGTGCTCAACTCTGTCTTGCAGACACCACCTGTTCCTGTGTAATTTTCAGGGATATCTCCATGTGGTTATGGAGTAGCTCGTACCTATCAAGAGCTAAGAAGAACTGGGCTCTCAAGGCTCCCACTACCAATCAGGAAAGCAAGAGGAGAGAAGTCGAAATGTAAACACTTTCCTTTCAAGAATTCCTTGCTCTGATCTTCCTCCTGAAGAGTCTCCAAAATACCCTCGGGGTGCTCTGGAGCCTAACTCATAGAGCAGCATCTGGACAGGAGGAGAGTCCTGCTGAGTTATGAGGTTCCTCATAGACCTACAGATCTCTTTCAGTGTAAAGATCCAGGGGCATTTGTCACTGATACAAACCTGACAACTTCATTATGATCCTCCTGACTGCCCTTCAGGGAAGAAAAGTTAAAGCACAGACTCCAGAGAGTGTCTTCCCTTCAGGTAGTCCCTGCCTTGGTTTTCATTGTCAAGAATATCCCCAAAGATGCAGTGGAGGTGCTGTGGAGCTGTGAGCAGCCTGCCACAGGCAGCAGCATCTGGCAACGCTCTGCCCTGTCCTGCCAGGGGACCCCTTCCAGCCACAGCTTCTCCCCGCAGCTCCCCGCAGCTCCCCAGGCAGGCTGAGTGCTGAGCCTGGCAGGCGGCAGAGGCCCTGTCCCAGCACACAGCCCCTGGGGCACAGCAGGGACCCTGCTCTGCACCACAGTCCTGGCCACCCCTGCCTGCACCCTGGTTACACAGCCTGCAGCTGGTCCTGTGAGAAGGAAACCTCATCTCTGACAGCTTTGGAAGGTAATCTCTGCTTGTCATTCTTCTCTACAGTAGAGGAAGTAGAGAGTCCTCCTGAAAGGTCCCATAGGCTGTGGGATTTGCCAGCAAATCTGGAGATGGCACCAGGAACAACAGCTGTGTTGCCCTGCAACCAGAGACTTACCCTGTTCAGGGCTCTGAAGATTTCTCCTGCAGTGAGCTCTCAGCATCCCGCCTCCACACTGCCTTTAACATCTCCCTCCCTTCTCTCAGCCGCCCTTGTCCCCTGCAGGCAGTGCCCCCAGCCCTGCTGCTGTGCTGTGCAGAGGAGCTGCTCCTGGGCAGAGCTGTCTCTCTGCCTTGCTGCCCGCTTGCCAGGAGCTCCCCTTGGGCCCAGGAGCCCGGCCCAGCTCAGCAGCATAGCTCCAGCCCTAGGCTTTGCTGTCTCTTTACTTCTTGTCTCCCTTGAGATGTCCCTTGCGCTCCAGGGCTGACACCTCCTGCAAAGCAACAGTCACCTCTGCAGAACATACTTTGAAGTCAACTGAAATAATTAAGTTATCTGAAATAATTACCAAATATCCCTTTGAAACAGCAGAGAGAAGCTGAGTTCAGAATTATGGTTATTCCTAACAGAGTTTTACTGTCACTGAGAGGTGCAAACGTTCCCTCTGAAAAACTCTGTTCATGGCCAATAACAAATAGGACACACAGGCAGGGATGGGGAGGGGTTAGGTACTCTTGTGCATTGCATTCATCCATCTGAGGCATCTCATTCTGAGCTGGAAACCCTTTGATCCATGTGATAATCCTTTTGTGAGATGCACCCATCACACTATCCACAAACGAACGGGAGCTTGTTCAGTTGGTTCAGTTCAGTGTGGCCTCTATGTGAGTGAGTAGCTGGAGTGCATGGAGCTCTGCCTGGGGATGAGTGAGGATCTGACAGTGAGCTGATGGGTCAGGAGTAAAGGGAGGGTAGGGACAGGGGGCATTATAGTGGGAGTCTGCTGCAGGCTACCTGATCAGGAAGACCAGCAGATGAGGCCCTCTGTAAACACGTAGAAGCAGCCTCACATTCAAAAGCCCTGGTCCTCAGAAGGGACTTCAACCACCCTGGTATCTGCTGGAGGGACAGCACAGCAGGGCATAGTCAATCCAGGAAGGCCCTGTTATGCATTAATGATACCTTCCTTCTTCCATTGATAGCGGAGAGAAGTGCTATGCTGGACCTCGTAATAAGCAACAAGGAGGGGCTGGTGGGGAATGTGAAGCTCAAGGGCAGCCTGGGCTGCAGTGACCATGAAATGGTGCAGTTTAGGATGCTAAGTGCAGCAAGGAGGGAGCACAGAAGGCTCACTACCCTGGACTTCAGGAAAGAAGACTTTGGCCTCTTGGGGCATTTCCTTTGTAGAGTCCCATGGGACAAAGCCCTTCAGGAAAGAGGGGACCAAGGAACCTGCTTAGTCTTCATGGATCACCTCTTCCAAGCTGTGGTGGTTTTACTTGGGTGTGCGGCTGAGCTCCAACACAACAACTCTATCACTCCCCCTTCCTCAAAAGGAAAGGGGGAGAAAATATGACGCAAAGGGCTCAAAGGTTGAGAGAAGGACAGGGAGACTCCTCAAAAACGATTGTGATGGGCAAAACAGACTCAGAGTAGGGAGATAGACTGTAAAATTTATTGCCTATTACTAGCAAGCTAAAGAGGTGAGAAACAAAGTAAAGAAAGCCCAGAACACTTTCCCCCATCTACCATCTTCCACCTCCTCCTCCCGAGCAGCACAGGGGAACAGGGGAAGGGGGTCTGTGGTCAGTCTATAGAATTTTGTTTCTGATCTTCTTGGTCACTCTCTTCCCCTGCTCCAACATGGGGTCCCCCCCATGGGATCGCATCCTTCCTGAACTGATCCTGTGTGGGCTTCCCACAGGCAGCAACTCTTCCAGAACTGCTTCAGATATGGGTCCGTACCACGGGGTCCATCCCTCAGGAGCACACTGCTCCAACCTGGCTCCCCCACGGGCAGCAGCTCCTGCCAGGTCATCTGCTCCTGCGTGGGCTCTTCTCCATGGGCTACAGCTCTGGGCCAGAATCTACTCTAGTGGGGTTCCTCCACAGGCTGCAGCCTTCTTCAGTGCAGGTCCACCTGCTCCACCATGGTCTCCTTCATGGCCATTTCTCTAAGGAGGGATTTGGTGCAAGGGACCTACAAGGTGCGACTGCAGACTTCTGTGGAGAAGTCTGATGTAAGGAGAAGTGATGCAAATCCTGGTGGGGCAATGACAGAAATAGTGGGGTTGGAAGGTGAGGAGCAAAGTTGTCCATAAAGGGTCAGACTTCTCCTACCTGTCCAGACCTCCTTAAGAGACACTCAGGGCTTGCTGTGTCTTAATAACCCCACAGAATCACAGAATATCCTGAGTTGGAAGGGACCCTTAAGGATCATCAAGTCCAACTCTTGACACCGCACAGGTCTACCCAAAAGTTCAGACCATGTGACTAAGTGCACAGTCCAATCTCTTCTTAAATTCAGACAGGCTCGGTGCAGTGACCACTTCCCTGGGGAGCCTGTTCCAGTGTGCAACCACCCTCTCTGTGAAGAACCCCCTCCTGATGTCAAGCCTAAACTTCCCCTGCCTCAGCTTAACCCCGTTCCCGCGGGTCCTGTCGCTGGTGTTAATGGAGAAAAGGTCTCCTGCCTCTCGACACCCCCTTACGAGGAAGTTGTAGACTGCGATGAGGTCTCCCCTCAGCCTCCTCTTCTCCAGGCTGAACAGGCCCAGTGCCCTCAGCCGTTCCTTGTACGTCTTCCCCTCCAGGCCTTTCACCATCTTCGTAGCCCTCCTCTGGACACTCTCCAACAGTTTCATGTCCTTTTTATACTGTGGTGCCCAGAACTGCACACAGTACTCGAGGTGAGGCCGCACCAGCGCAGAGTAGAGCGGGACAATCACCTCCCTTGACCTACTAGCGATGCCGTGCTTGATGCACACCAGGACACGGTTTGCTCTCCTGGCTGCCAGGGCACACTGCTGGCTCATATTCAGCTTGCTGTCTACCACGACCCCCAGATCCCGAAGTACAGCTTCTGCAAAGTCCAACGTCTTCAGCTCCTGAAAGGAGACTGATGAGTTAATTGGAGGTCATGATTACAGGTTGGCCAAGGCACTTTGGAGGTGGCTCTGAGGCTGAGAGAATGCTGGCTTTGGTTCATCAAGCACAAAGACCAAACCCTGATGCCAGCTCTGGGCAGAGAGGTCCTGTCCCTCATGTGAGGCTCTGGGCTCTTCCTCAGACAGTGGGATGTGGGGTATGCAGTGCCAAGTGAAAGACAATGGTGTGATACCTCCTAGCCTCTGTCAGGAGGTGCAAAGAGGTGATGAGCCCCCATTGCTAATAGGACAACATGTCTCCTCCTAGGCCTTGGTGGCAGAGAAACCTGCAATAGCCAAGGGGACAAGACCTTGGTTTTCCTGGTTAAGTCTACTCTTACCAGTGTCCTTGTTCATCTCCACCACTGGCTGTCCTATGATGTCCCACACCCGTCCCAGTTTCCCTGCAGGCTGAAAACATGCATCTTGTTTTCCTACCTTGCTTAGCATTGCTGTGCCTTCACTGATGATTCATGTACCCTCTCCAGCTGTGCCTTGAAACACAAAGCTATGGATGGAGAACAGACTCCCTCCAGGTGACCTCTGACACTAAAGCCTTTTAGCAATGTATCTTCCTTCTCATGCCCTATCTCCATCATCCAAGCCTCAATTTCTAGCAAGTTTTCTCTCACCGTGATCAGGGTAAGTTTTCTGTGACGAAGGGAAGTTCCAACATCTCAGAAACCATCCTTCACACAGGCATCCCAGCCTATCAGCTTTCCTCTGGCCAGTCAACTGACCAGACAAAAGGAACCTCTCCATGATCTTCCAAGCAATATAGCCTTCCTGCAGGCTTTTCAGCTCCTCAGATAGACACAACCAAGCCAAATACCTCCTCTCTGTCCCTTGCCCAGCCATGCTCCTGCTGACGGTCTATCAGCTCCAGAGGCAAAAGTGACCTCAGAGTCACCTCCATAGCCAGACACTTCACTTTCATTATTAAAGTCCAGGAATGAGGGATTTGAGGATTAGGTGTTCTGGTTTAGGTCTAGGGATTAGACCTTGCCTTCCAGGTTAGTGTTTGGAAAGAGGCTATGGGGAAGGCTTTGGTGTTCTGCTTTGTGAACCCATTCAGTGTTTAGGCTATGGGCTGGATTTTTGGTTATGGTTTCATTTCTGCCTGGGTGAGGGCTAGGGTTAAGGAAATTTAATGCTAGGAATTAAGGGCTGTGGATTATGGTGAGCAATGGGGTAAAAAACGGTAAGTGGTTGTGTCTGAGTGGTTATGGGCTTTGTCTTCAGGGTAAGGTTCGAGGTTGGTGATTACTACCGAGGATTCATTTCAGGATGAGAGATAGTGCTTAAGAGTAGGCCTAGGGTTTACAGTTACTTGTTAGAAATATTGTCAGGATCTAACATAAATTTATTCCCACTAAGTGTTGCAGCAGCAGTAGCCTTACCTGAACCCCTCTCTCTTCTTCAGAATCTTTCCTTTTTCTTAGCCAACTCCCTGTTACCTCCCCCAAATCTCTCACCTTTATTCTCCCAGCATTTCCCTGACCTCCCCAAATGTGTCACCTTATTGGGGGCAGCTTTCTGAAGACCTTTATGACCTCAGAGGCTCTGCCTCCCTGCTGTTGTCCAGACAGGGACTGGGACACAAGTGACCTCACAGCCAGCATCCACAGGACTACAAGGAGCTGTTGTGCTCAGGAGGCCTCTTTCTAGCACACCCAGGAGCAGTATGTGCAGGGAATGCCCTGCACAGTCCCTCAGGTACTCTGCCTGCCAACCAGCTCATGCTTCAGAAGGCCTTCCACACATCCAGACTCATGTTTCCACATGCAGCCTTTAGAGAACAAGGGCCCAGCCCAGCCCCTGCTCTGCCAGTCCTCCCTGACTCTTGCAGGAGGCCAACCCAGCCCAACCTTCCCAGCTCTCCACACCTTCCTGTCCTCTTCCCAGCCCAGCCCAGTAAATTCTTTTCTAAAAAGTTAGTAAGTTATTGTATTCTCCTAACTCCCTCTCTCACTTCAGTTTGTTTCAAAGTTGATTCCCCTGGAGGCCCAGGGACTTGGCAACAGCTCCCTGTGCTGATGAGGTGGGCTGGGCTCCTGGGCCCAAGGGGAGCTCCTGGCAAGCGGGCAGCACTGCAGAGAGACAGCTCTACCCAGGAGCAGCTCCTCTGCACAGCACAGCAGCAGGGCTGGGGACACTGCCTGCAGGGGACAAGGGCAATGAGAGAAGGGAGGGAGATGTTAAAGGCAGTGTGGAGGGGGGATGCTGAGAGCTCACTGCAGGAGAGATCTTCAGAGCCCTGAACAGGGTAAGTCTGTGGCTGCAGGGCAGCACAGCTGTTGTTCCTGGTTCCATCTCCAGATTTGCTGGCAAATCCTGTAGCTTATGGGTGCTTTCCGAAGGACTCTCAGAGTTTCTTTGGATAAGAGGAGAACAACAAGCTCTGGAACAGTGATTATCTGCCATAAATAACTGAAGGACAGGACATGATGGTTCTTTCTCACAGGGCTGGCTACAGGTGCAGGCAGGGTGCAGGCAGGGGTGTCCAGGGCTGTGGTGCAGAGCAGGGTCCCTGCTGTGCCCCAGGGGCTGTGTGCTGGGGCAGGGCCTCTGCTACCTGCCAGGATCAGCACTCAGCCTGCCTGGAGAGCTGCCCAGGGTGTTGCAGAGAGAAGCTGTGGGTGGAAGGACCCCCTGGCAGGGCAGGGCAGGGTCCTGCGGGTGCCCAGAGGCTGATGCCTGGGGCAGGCAGCTCACATCTCCTCAGCACCCACAGGGTATCTCTGGTGATGATTTTAAACAAGGTAGACCAACTCGTGCACTACCTGCAGGGAAAGTACTTCTGAAAGGCTGTGCTTTCACTTTCCTGCCCTAAAGAGCAGTCAGGGAAATGCTAATGGACTCATCAGGTTGTGTCAGTGAGGCTGTTAGAGCATTACACTCAAAGAGATCTTTAGGTCTGTGTGGAACCTCACAGTTTTCCTCTAACTCTTTAACCTACATACTGCATTGTTTCCTGACGGATTGCTGGATGTCCTGCTCAGCACCTAAAATACAGAGATACCTCTGGCCACGGGGCATCTGAGATCCATCCCCACTGGTTTTCAGCAGATGCAGTAGGGCAGTACTGACTCTGGATGAGCCCACAGAAAATCGATCTGGTCCCTCTGCACTCTTGGGAAGCAAAACTGAGAGCTTGAGGAAGGAACACATCTTCCTCAAAGGCAAGTAGCAGTTTCTCTTCCTGGGGAGGTTTCAGAAAACAATATATATGTTATACAATATAATATTCTTATATTCTTACAAAATATAAGAGTATATAAGTTTGGGTTTCCTCAGAGAAATCTCTCTAACTTGTTCCGTGTCTTTTCCACCATTGACAGCCTACCATTCCCTGAGGTAGCAAATGTCCAACAGCAGCTTCTCTAATGAGTTCCTCCTCCTGGCATTCGCAGACACACGTGAGCTGCAGCTCCTGCACTTCGGGCTCTTCCTGGGCATCTACCTGGCTGCCCTCCTGGGCAATGGCCTCATCCTCACTGCCATAGCCTGTGACAACCGTCTCCACACTCCCATGTACTTCTTCCTCCTCAACCTCGCCTTCCTAGACCTGGGCACTATTACCACCACTGTTCCCAAAGCCATGGCCAACTCCCTCTGGGATACCAGGGCCGTCTCCTACTCGGGATGTGCTGCTCAGTTTTTTTTCTTTTTATTTTTCATCTCAGCAGAGTTTTATCTTCTCACCATCATGGCCTATGACCGCTACATTGCCATCTGCAAACCCCTGCGCTACGGGACAATAATGGACAGCAGAACTTGTGTCAACATGGCAGCAGCTGCCTGGGGCAGTGGGTTTCTCCATGCTGTGCTGCACACTGCCAATAGCTTTTCCCTCCCCCTCTGCCAAGGCAATGCCCTGGACCAGTTCTTCTGTGAAATTTCCCAGATCCTCAAGCTCTCCTGCTCAGATGCCTACCTCAGAGAAGTTGGGCTTCTTATGTTTAGTGTCACTGTAGCATCTGGGTGTTTTGTTTTCCTTGTGCTGTCCTATGTGCAGATCTTCAGGGTCGTGCTGAAGATCGCAACACATCAGGGCATGTACAAAGCCTTTTCCACATGCCTCCCTCACCTGGCCGTGGTCTCCTTGTTTCTCAGCACTGCCTTTTTTGCCTACCTGAAACCCCCCTCCTGGTTCTCCTCATCCCTGAACCTTTTGCTGGCTGTTCTATACTCAGTAATGCCCCCAGCAGTGAACCCCCTCATCTACAGCATGAGGAACAAGGAGCTCGAGGATGCAGTGTGGAAACTATTTTGGGGGATGTTTTTCAGTACTAATAAAGACCCCTTCAATCTCCACTAATGAATCCCAGTACTTCCCATTCTAGGCTTGTGTTTTTGGTGTTCTCATTATATTTTCCCATTGTCAATTTGACTACTTGTGCTTCTTGTGTTCCTACATAAATATTTGGATTCCCTCTCTGCTATGAATGAATAAACCTGTTCTTGTCCCATATGGAAGCCATATAAATATGTATCTAACACTGTGAGTGAGTCTGTGAAGACTCTCTCATAGCATCTCTCAAATAAAATAGAATCACCCCAGTGAAATGCCTCAAGCCTGGGCTTTCCTTTCCAAACCAGTGTCAAGATTAGGCCCAAAGAATTTATTTCTCTCCACAAGGGTCTGTTCCTACTTAGGTTCAGGAGAGAATGTCTAATTGTTGCATTCTGACTCAGGGTACAAGGGGCTGGACTGTGAAATTAGTGTGCGTGACAATCCAGTGTTCTGAGGCCTTGCTGATGTTTACAATTCTTGCTCCTCAAGGTTACCTGGTGAGTGATCTACCTGTAAAGCTATCACTGCTCAGAGAAGATGATGGTAGTGAACACCTCCAGAGGTCCCTTCTGACTCAGGGAAGAAAAGGCTAGACTGTGGAGTTAGAGTGCATGACAATGCTGTGTTTTGAGGCCTCACTGCTGATTGTAATCCCTGCTCCTCAAGGTTGCACAGTGAGTGGTGTCATTCTCAAAATGAGTCTCTGCCCTTGGGAACCTGGAGTACAGCTGATGCAATGATACTACAAGAAAGTTCTGAGAGGCATTGCAAAACATTCTAGAATGACTGAATCACAAATTGGTTGGAGTTGGAAAAAGTCTTTCCCCATATTACTTGTTCCCTTTAAGTACTGGAAAGCAAGAAGTTTCCCCCCAGAGTCTTCTCTTCTCTAGGCTCAACAAACCCGACTGGCTCAGCCTGCCTTCACAGGAGCGGTGTTCCACTCCACTGATTATTGCTGTGGCTCTGCTCTGGTCCCACTCTCTGAGGCCTATGTCCAAAATCTTATGTGTCTGTTGTGCTGGTGGGGTCTCACATGAGCAGAGAAGAGAGGGAGAATCACCTCCCTCAACCTGCTGGTCACCCTGCTTTAGATGCAGCCCAGGATACTGTAGGCTTTTGGGGTTGCAAGTGGACATTCCTGACTCATGTTGAGCTTCTCTTCAACCAGAACCCTCAGGTCCTTCTCATCAGGGCTACTCCTCAACAGGGCAGTGGCTTTCTCAAAGCCATGGTGCACACTGCCAGTACATTTTCCATTCCCCTTTACCAAGGCAATGCCCTGGACCAGTTCTTCTGTGAAATTCCCCAGATCCTCAAGCTCTCCTGCTCAGATGTCTGCCTCAAGGAAGTTGGGCTTGTTCTGATTAGCCTCTCTTTAGTTTCAGGGTGTTTTATTTTTATTCTTTTCTCCTACGTGCAGATCATCAGATCAGTGCTGAGGATACCATCCAAGCAAGGACAGCACAAAGCTTTTTCCACTTGCTTCCCTCATCTGGCTGTGGTCTCCGTCTTTTCCAGAACTGCCATATTTGCCTACCTGAAGCCCCCTTCCATCTCCTCCCCATCCCTGAACCCGGTGGTGACAGTGCTGTACTCAGTGGTGCCTCCAGCAGTGAACTCCGTCATCTACAGCATGAGGAACCAGGAGCTCAAGGATGCACTGAAGAAGCTCAGTCAATCAGTAGTCCTTCAGCAGCAATAAGCTGCCCATGTCTCTTCACAAGGGATTTCCAATTTATCTCAGGAAACTGCTGGTCTTTGTGCTTTTTCTCTGTGATAATCTTGTTTTTCTTCCTTCACTCCACTTCTGCAGAGTGGCCTAAACCCACTCTTTTTTACCCAGAGACCCTTGTATCTGTATCTATTGTTAAGGTATAGCTGGCTACCCCTGTCACGTCTCTTTAATAAAAGGGTATTTCCTCAGTGCTGGTGCCTGGACCAGCTGGTTTTCAGTGCTGGTGCTGGTTCTTCTTCCAATGTTGTGGTCAGGAACAGGATGAAGAAATTGTTTTATTACCAGGTGGAGGTCGCTCTATGAAATTGCTATCCATGGCTGTATGTCCAGGTGTTGGGCGATGAGGAGTAGTGTCCTTCAGGGTCTGACTTGGGACCAGCACAGTTTAATATTATTATCAGAAGACGTAGACAGTGGGATCAAGTGCATCTTCAGCAACTTTGCCAATGACACCAAGCTGAGTGGTGTGTTGATACAACAAAAGGAAGGGATGATATCTGTTTGGACCTGAGCAAGCATGAGAAGTGGGCCCATGTGAATTTAAACAGGTTCAACAAGTCCAAGTGCAAGGCATTGCACCTGGGCCAGGGCAATCCCAGACATGAGAACAGACTGGGAGAAGAAGTCCTTGAGAGCAGCCCCACTGAGAAGGACTTGTGGGTTCTGGTGGACAAAAAGTTTGACATGAGCCAGCAGTGCATACTTGCAGCCCAGAAGCCAACTGTATCCCAGGCTCCATCAAAAGAGGAGTGTCCAGCAGGATGAGGGAGCCGACTGTGCCCCTCTCCTCTGCCCTTGTGAGGCCTCATTTGGAGTGTAGGGTCCCCAACACGAAAAGGAAGTTAATCTGTTAGAGTGGGTCCAGAGGAGGTCCACATAGCTGATCAGAGGGCTGGAGTACATCTCCGGTGAAGAAAGGCTGAGAGAGCTGGGGCTGTTCAGCCTGAAGAAAAGAAGGGTTCTGGGAGACCTAAATGCAGCTTTTCAGTGCTTAAAGGAGTCTTATAAATAAGATAAAGAGTAACTTTTTGCTTGGGCCAATAATGACAGGAGAAGAGAGAATGGCTTTAAACCAGGCCCCTCACTCTGCAGAGCATCACCACCAGCTCTGGGCACCACAGGGACCACAGGAAGGGGACAGGAGTGACAGGTCCTGTTCTGCCAGAGGAAAACTCAGATATTGTCTGAGTTGTGTGGCCATGCTGGGTGAGGACTCACAGCTGGGCATTGGTGGTGAAGAGCCAGAGCTCGTGGACAGGAGTAACATGCAAGTGCAGGAGGCAGGTGGTCACTCTGGGCCATTGGTGGAATGATTAGCATGGGAAGGTGGCCCAGGACATTCGTCATCCCCAGCCTCTAGCGATGGCTGTTCCTTCTACTGGCTGCTCACTCCGATTTATGGCTGGGGTTTGCTGCCAGGCCACCCCCATCCTCACCTTCAGCTCCCTGCCTGTGTGGGGGAATGGCCAACCCTGTCCAACCTCTTCCCTGGACCAGACACTTCAGACCCCAGAGCAGGGATGTCTGTGAAACCCCCCATGGGACAAGGTCAGGGCAAGGAAGGTATCAGGCGCAGGGGGAAAGGGGAGAGCTATAGAGAAAGGGAAGCAAGCGTTGCAGTGGGGATCGTGCTTGGGGACCATTACCCACCCTGACCACACCCTTCCCTGTACTGTTCCTGAACAGTGGGGCCATGGGACCATGTGTGAGACAGAAGGGACAGGTTGGTGCAGGGATAGAGCCCAAGTTAGGGAGAAGCGTCTATCTGCTTAGAGTGACCTGGACAGGATGAATCACAGGGCAGAGGCCAATGGGATGAGGTTCAACTTGGCTAAGTGCATCCTCATGCAACACTACAGGCTTGTGGCAGAGTGTCTGGAAAGCTGTGCAGAGGAAAAAGTTCTGGAGGTGTTTGTTGATGCTCACCTGACCATGAACCAGCAGTCTGCCCAGGTGGCCAAGAAGGCCAATGGCATCCTGCCTTGTGTCAGGAATAGTGCAGCCAGCAGGACCAGGGAGGTGATTATCCCCCTGTACTATGCTCTGCTGAGGCTTCACCTTGAGTACTGTGTTCCATTTTGGGCCCCTCACTACAAGAAGGACATCGAAGCCCTGAAACATATCCAGAGAAGGGCTACAAAGCTGGTGAAGGGTCTGGAACAAATTCTAATGAGGAGCAGCTTAGGGAACTGGGGTTGTTTTGTCTGCAGAAGAGGAGGCTCAGGGGAGACCTAATTGCTCTCTCCAGCTACCAAAAGGAAGTTGTGGGGAGTTGGGGGTCAGCCTCTTCTTGCAGATAAGTACTGATAGGATTAGAGGGAATGGCCTCAGGTTGCTCCAGGGAGGTTTAGTTCGGAAATTAGAAGACATTTCTTCTCAGAAAGAGTAGTCAGGCATTGGAATGGGTTGCCTAGGGAAGTGGTGGTGTCACCGTCCCTGGGGGGTTTTTAAAGAGAGGTTGGACCTGTCACTTAGGGACATGATTTAGTGGGTGACATTGGTAGTAGTGGTTGGACCAGATGACCTTGGAGGTCTCTCCCACCCTAATGATTCTATGATTCTATTTTGCCCAGTTGCTGTATGAGTTTCAGGGAGTTAGAAACTTGCTCAATCTCCCAGAACTGTCATGAACTCCTTTACAGTATTTATCTTTCTATGGTCTGTTTTTCTAAGACTTTTCTTGTGCAGATAGCCCTAACGGAAAGTAGATCCCCTTAGATGCAGCATGGTCATGGCAGGCATTTCTTCTGCACTATGGGCCTGTGTCTTGGTTGTGGAGAAACGTTCCCAAGAGGTCCACCAACTCAAAGAGCATATACCTTCCTCCCTCTATGTGTATGAACCAGTACCTCAGCTTTTAGGAGTAAACATGCCTCTGCTCAAGAAAGGGGATATGGTAGGTCCACACAACATACCACTCTGTAGTTTTACCCACAACTGCTGCTCCAATTTCCATGAATATTCTGACCAGGACTAGAGGTGGTCTGCCTCCAGTCAGGTGGAGGGACAACTGAGGTTATTGGACAGTGTGGGTTCGATGGCCTGACACATCAGATCCACAGAAGTATGAGGCTCAAGTGGAAACCAGTGCAAGGTGTACTGCAATGTCATCCAGCTATAAAGGAGCAGAACTCATTTTTATCTCTGGAGTGACGGAGGAATCCTGACAGTTAACTGTATTGGAGGCTGAAGTGCAGCCTCTTTAAGACAGTGAGATTAAACAGCTGTTTGCCTTGCCCAGTCTTTAGGAGGACCCTTCTGTTGTAGGGTTGCTGAGGGTCAAGGAGCAGCAGATGTTGATCACTACCCCAGTGGTGCACAAGGAGCAATATTGCACTGACTGAGATTCCATGATTAACATTCATGAGCTGATTTATTGACTGGAGAGACAAGAGTGATCAGCAAGACTTGCTCACCCTTTAATGGTCCCATATTTTCAGTGTGAATGGTTGACGAAAAGTGGAGATTAACAGTGGACTACTATGGCCTGAATGAAACCATGCCACTGCTGAGTGCTGCAGCGTTGGACGTGGTAGAACTTCAATATGAACTAGAATCAAAGCCAGACAAGAGTTATGCCACGACTGATATCACTAATGTGTTTTTGTCAATCCCTTTAGCAGCAGAGTGCAGTCCACAATGACACAAGACATGGGTGAATGCAGGCAGGTACACTCAGCATTCACACAACCACAAACAGCAGCAGCATTATCCTGATTGCCTCTCTGGCTGAGCAAGATGGAGGCCCATTATTTGGAAACACAAAGTTCTTGTGTGCACAAATGCATGTTCATGTGCATGTGTGCAAGGTAGAACCCTCCAGCAGCTGGGATCAGATACTCAGCCTGTCCAGGACAAGTTCCTGGCTCCCAGTCTGCCCAGCTGAAGACGGTTGGACATATGAGCCCCTGTGGGTGCAGCCCCACTCGAGCTGCTGGCACACACCACCCCAATCTAACACACACTCACAATGACACAGGCACACACACATTAAGTCCACACACTCCCATCTCTCCTGTTGCTGACTACAATGACACATGAGCCCTCTGATGCCCTGGTTCTAGTCCAGCTGCTGCATTTACCCCTATGTATGATCATCAGGTGACCTACAGCCCTTGGCAGCAATCCCATTACTCCAAATGCTGATGTGAAGAGCTGCTGCCAGTGACACATCTGGATGGGTTTCTGCCTGGACAGTGGGGTGACAGCCCTCCCAAGGCAGTCCTGGAAGGAGCTGGGACAAGATCTTGGTTCCATAGGAGCCAGTGACTTGGATTCCCACCTGCCATTGTGCTTTGTGCTCTTCTGGGCTCATGGAGATGGGTCCTTGATGAGCTGAGGGCTCTCCTGTGATGGGTCTGGAAGCAGTCAGAACAGGCCATGAACTGAATTACTTATCCTGACATCATTTCCTTGGGTCTTCGTTTTGTGTGCAGATGAACACAGCCTAACACAATCCAGCAAGAACATAAAACCAGGGAGACATCTGCATGTGGAGGTCACATACATACAGAGGTGATACTACATAAGATATGACAGCAGAGAACTCAAATTGCTCTTCAGAAATGCATCACGATTAGGGGAAAAGCTGTGCTGTTGTACGGGCCATGACTTCCTTCAGGGCCAGCATCACAGCCTTGTTTCTAAGACTGTAGATGAATGGGTTTAAGAATGGGTACAGGACAGTGTTCAGCAAAGCTACAATGCTGTTGGTCTCCAAAGAAACATGTCCTGAGGAGGGTGCGTAGAGAGCAATGCAGCTTCCATAGGCAATGGCCAAGGTGGTGAGATGGGAAGAGCATGTAGAAAAAGCTTTTCTCCTTGCAGAGGCTGCTGGCATTTGCAGAATACAGAATAAGATGCACGTGTAAGATGCCAGAGTTAGACACAAGGAAGACAGCACGATAAACAATATGAAAACAGATTCAGTTTTCCAAAGCAGGGTGACATCAGAGCAGGACAGTTGGAATAAGGGAGTGGAGTCACAAAAAAAATGCTGGATCTTGTTCGAACCACAGAAAGTGAGCTTGGAGAGCAGCACCAGGCGGTAACTCAAGAACATGAAGCCCATGACCCAAACAGCAACCACCAGCTGGATGCAGAGCCAGTGCTTCATGATGGCAGCATAGCGCAAAGGCTGGCAGATGGCAATGTAACGGTCAAAGGACATGACAACAAGGAGAACAAACTCTGAACCACCCAGGGCAAAATAGAAGGAGGCCTGGGCAAAGCATCTTCCTACTGAGATTGTTCTCCTGCCAAAGCTCAGAATTACCAACAGTTTGGTGCTTGTGGAGGACGTAAGCCAGATTTCCAGGAATGCCAGATTGCCAATGAAATAGTACATGGGGGTTTGCAGGCGGTTATCCACACACACCAGGAAAATGATGGCTGCATTCCCCATCACCGTTGTCAGGTACATGAGTAGAAGGACCAGGCAGAGAAATAGCTGTAGCCTTTGATCAAGCTCTGAGAAGCCTGTGAGGATGAACTCAGAAATGACAGTTCCATTGCCTACTCCCATGCCCAATTTCCATTCATCCTGCTGAGGCAGGAACATGGCAAAAGTACAGGTACAATAATTTCATTATCTGGACAGGAGGCTATCTCCTTCCTTCTCTCTTTCCTTGCTTGCAGGCTTTCTATACAACAGAGAGAGGGACTTTTGTGTTTCACATATCAAGATGAGTCAACAGGGAATTTCTTGTCTTCTTTCCACCTTTGTCCATCAGCCAGAAATGATTCTTTCTCAAGAACATAGGACTAATAGGGGGTTGTTAGCGATTGCACCCTGTTCCCAGGAAGGTCCTCATTTACTCAGAACAATTGCAAACAACAATTGTAGCAATGTTTCAAAAGGAAATCTCATCTTCTGCACAAATATTTTCTATTTTGTAGATGCTAAGCCATAAATTCAAATAAGTATATTGAAAGTTATTCTCTCTCCTCTTCAGTACTTGCCTTTTTGGACTACCAGCAGCTGAGGATCCCCTGGTTTATTTCAGGACAAAGAAATTTCAGGTCTTTCTTTTGTAATGCTGTGATTTCTTCTTTGTCATCTTCCCTTATTTCTTTAGGAAAGAAGAAAAATGCGGACCAAGTGTAGCTTGCCTTTTTTAGTACTGTAAATTAAGGTCAAAATTCATTATGGTCCCAGCAGGTCAGTAGAAACAGATCTATCACAATCTCATCTGACTTCATTCTTCACTGAAAAGCAAATATATCCAGAATTGCTCTTTGTTCTTACTATCAGACATTCTCAACTAAATTCCTTGCTTTTCTGAGAGGTGGAAAAATCTTGTCCTCTTCAAAAGCTTGAGGATAGTCCTTGTAGTACAAAGAGGAAGTGCCTAAAAAAAGCAAAGTGCCAAGTACTACTGTGTAGGGTTATATTTCAGTTGACTAAAAGTCACATCCTTCAGGTTGAGCTATTTAACTTACTCCCATCCCATCAATGCTGAGAGAGAGAAGAGCATCTGAATGAGATCCCTCACCTTTATTTTGCATGGCAGTTCTAGGCTGGGATGACCCAGACACGAGCGCTTTTTCTTGCCTTCATTGATTGTTGGGGGATCCTCAGGAGAACAAGTTCTCACAGGTACCAGGAGTGAAGTAGGTTAAACTCATTACTCAAGTCTCTGATGATTGTAGTAAATTACTCTCTTCTGTAAATCAAACTACTCCTCTAACAGGAAAACAAACAAAACTAAAACAAAAACCACAAGAGAAACTTGTTCAGCAAAGACAGACATTTACTCCTTCACCTTTCCTTATGTGTTTAGACATAGAAAGGATCAGAACAGATGACCACAGAAAGCGACCACCTCAAAATGCAAGGGTGGGGGAGGAGATGATGGGTTTGAAGCAGTAAAGTAGTTTCTCCATGGGCTGTGTTGTCCTCTCAGGACCTGTCCCAGGGAAGAATGGGTGCACTTAGGCAGGAAAATGGGAAGCTCAGAAGTGGGGAGTTTTAAGGACTTTTAAGCATGGGGCTTGGGTTGGTCTTAGACCCCAAGTGCCCTGCCTTGCTCTTTGCCTCTAGACTGGCAAAGAGGAATCTGTGCACTGGAAAACTTGTTGAGATTAACCCATTAGCTGTAATAGTTTTAGCAGAAGCTCAAGCCCAGTCACCAACAGCAATATGTTGTGGTTTAGCCCTGACAATCAGCTAAGCACTGAGGGGATCTGATCCAAGACTTTTTCCCATGCAATGAGGAAAAATAAGAATGGGAGGCAGTGACAGGAAACAAGTCTGGTCAGTCACGTTAATCATAAGATCACAAGAACATAGAAAGATTTGGTTTCAAAGGCACCTTAAAGATCAACCAGTTCCAACTGCCCTGCCATAGTCAGGGGCACCTTCCACCAGACCAGGTTGCTCAAAGCCCCATTAAGCCTGGCCTTGAATACTTCCAGGGATGGGACACCTACAGCTCCTCTGGTCAACCTGTTCCAGTGCCTCACACTCTCAGAGAATACAGTTTCCTCTGAATATCCAATCTAAATCTACCCTCTTCTAGTTTAAAAGCTACCTCTCTTCTGAATGCAAATGCAGGATGGGGAGACCCAGTGGGCACAGTTGCTTTTGCTGGTGCTGCTAAGGACAAGAGATATGGATACCAAATTGTCTCAGGAGCCTCACATTGAAATGTAGGTGCACGGGGTTCACATCCAAGCCTGATACATGAACTCCTCATTCTGGTGGAGATGGTCAAGGAAGGGGAACACTGTTTTGCAAGCACCCAGCAGAGAAGAGAACAGAAGCTGTCCCAGTACATGTATTTTCTATCTCCTGCAGCTACTGAAATGGGGGACAGTCCCCTTAAAGGCCTATGTCATATTTTCTGATCCATGCAGAATTTTCAGATAACCAAAGGCATCGGAAATGGCCCCAGAAACCAATGTCCGGGTTATCCCACCTAGTTTTATTCACAGACTCTCATCTGCATGGTATCTCTTCTCCAGCTGGACCCCTCTCTTCACATCTAATTCCTTTTCCAAGGAGCCCCCAGTGGGCTGCATCAGCTCAGTACTTTGGCAACTTGGTTATATATGTTGCACTTGGTCTATTGCCCATGGTGGGGATTAAGAAAAGCTCCTTTCCTCTTCTTGTCTCACACCTGGCTTTCTCATCTGGAAGAAATCTCAGCTGATGAGCTACAGGCTTCAGAAAAATTATGTCTCTCTGTGAAACTCCAGAGAAATATCCTCATCAGTCAAAGTGTTCATGGAGCAAGGATCTGTGTGGGTTGTGTTTGCTGAAAGCTGAGAATCAGACCACTGTAAAATTGTGATCTCTGGTGGGCTAAAGCAGCCCTGTGTTTCAGTTCTCCTCTGTGCTGAGGAAGGATGCTGCCAGCTGGCACTGAGAAAACCAGAACCTTTGTAGGTTCTTTGTATGTTATAGGATGTTCTAAGGAAAGTAGGAGGGATTTGGAACAAGGGAACTACAAGGTGCAACTGCAGACTTGAGTGGAGAAATCAGATGTAAGGAGAAGTGATGCACGTCCTAGGGGATCAATGAGAGAAATGGTGTGATCTGGGGAGGTGAGGAGAAAGGTTGTCAGCACAGTGTCCAACTTCTCCTACCTGTCCAGACCTCCTTAAGAGACTCTTAGGCCTTTCTGTGTCTTAAGAAGTCCCAAGGTGTAGTTGCTGCTAAGTCTATCAACTTCAGCTCCTGAGAGCAGACTGATGAAATGTCATGATGAATATCATGATGACAGCCAAAGACAGAAGCCAAACACCAAAGTTCTTGAAAGCATTGATTGGTTCCAATGAGGGCCATTTCTGACAAAGCTCCATGGAGTCCTTAGAGCAGGCCATGATTACAGGTAGGCCAAGGCCCTGTGCAGGTGGCTCTGAGGCTGAGAAAATGCTGGGTTTGTTTCATCAAGCAGAAAGGCCAAGGCCTGCTGCCAGACCTGGGCAGAGAGCTTCTGTCTCTCACAAAGGAGCTCCGGGCACTTCCTCAGACCCGGATGTGGTATGCAGTGCCAAGTGAAAGACAGAGGTGTGACATCTCCAGGCCTCTGTCAGGAGGTACAAAAAGGAGAGGAGCCCCAGTTGTATTGCCATGTTAGAGAACCACATCTCCTCCTAGGCCTTGGTGGAAGAGACCTGCCATAGCCAAGGACAAGACCTTGGTTTTCTTGGCTAAGCTTTGCCTTGCCAGTGCCCTTGTCCTTCTCCACTGCTGGCTATCCTATACTGTTCCACACCTGTCTCTGTTTCCCTGCAGGCTGCAAACATTCATCTGGCTTTCCCACCTGGCACTCACATAGGAATTTCTCTGCATTCATTGATGTCTGTACCCTCTCCAGCTGTTCCTGAAACACAAACCCATGGACTGAGAATGGATTTCCTCCAGGATACCTCTGACACTATAACACATCCCCTCCACTAAAGTATCTTCCTTCTCATGTCCACCCCCCACCATCAAAGCTTCACTTTGAGTCAGGTTTCCTCTTCCATGCTGTTTCCCATCAGAAAGGAAAGTTCCAACATCTCAGAAACCATCCTTCACACAGGCATCCACACTCATCAACATTCCCATGCCCTGTCAGCTGACTAGACACAAGGAACCTCACCATGATCTTCCAGGCTATGTGGCCTTCCTGATGGACTTTCAGCTCCTCAGATAGACACAACCGAGCCACATACCTGCTGTTCTCTGCTCATGTACTCAGGCACAAGACACTTGAAAAAACACATCCAAGGCAGGTTCTGCATGGGCCTTTCAGGTATTTGGGCAGAGGGCATCACACAAACACCATGCCAGCCAGGTGCCTTCTGCTGGCCTGTGAGAGACGCTGGAAGATGAGAGCCTGAAGGACCATCTGCCAGACAGGAGGCAAGGGTTGGGTTTACCTGGCAGCTACTTCAGAAAGATGGGACCTCCCAGTCCCTGGCCCAGCTCTGCTCCTGCTGCTGGCCTATCAGCTCCAGAGGCAGAAGTGATTTCACAGTCCCCACCAAAGGCAAATGCTTCCTACAGGAGAGAGAGTTTCTAAGGCACAATTGAAACCCTATAGGAACATACAAAACTGGCACCCTCCTTGATGCCCAGCACCTAACTAGACAAAGGAAAAGTCCTTGTCATCCTCCAAGGCCATACATATCCAGATGGCCTTTCAATTTCTCAAGAGATTGGACAAACCTATGCGCAAGCTCTGTTAGGTACTAGGGCAGGACTGACCTTGAAATAAAGATTTACACTAGCTGCATGTCAGCAGCTCCTCAGTTCCTTATGGCATCTAAAATGACACCCTCAGAGACCAGCCATGTACCTGAAGGGAGCCTATCAGGCCATCAGGCACAAGTGCCCTGACACCCACCTGCACAGCCATGGGCCTCCTGCTGCCTCCTGACATCCTGAGGCACAGCTAACCTCAGCTGAGCATCCCCACCCATCTCCTCCTTGATCCCTATGACCTGACCAGATCCATGTCAGCCTCATGGGGCCAAACCAATTTGATTACATGATCAGAGTGCAGGGATTTAGGGGTTAGGTTTTCAGGTTAGGCTCTAGGGATTAGGTCTTGCCTTGCAGTTTTAGGGATTCAGCAGAGTCTTAGAGCTTTGGTGTTGTGCTTTGGGTAACCAGTCAGTGATTAGGGTATGGGCTAGATTTTAGGTCAGGGTTTTATTATCCGCTTTTTTCTGGGATGAGGGCAGGTATTAAAACTGGCAGTATAGTGATAGGAATTTAGGGCCTGGGATTAGGATGAACAATATGTAAAGACCAATGGTAACAGCAAATGTGTTTGGAGTTTGAGTTTGAGGTATGATCTGATGTTGGAGATTAGAACAGTGGATTCCTTTCAGGCTGAGGGACAGCATTTAAGGTAGGGCTAGGTTCTCAGAGTACAAATTAGAAATATTGACTAACATGAATATTTTGCAGTATCAGCACCCTTATGTGAATGATTTTTCCCTCTTCCAAATCTTTCCTTAATGTTAGCGAAGTCAATCTTCTCTTCCCCAGGTCTCCCACCTTTATTCTCCCAGCTTTCCCCTGGCCTCCCCAAATGTGTCATCCTGTTGGGGGCGGCTTTCTGATGGCCTTTAGGACCTCAGAGCTTCTGCCTCCCTGCTGTTTTCCAGCCGGGGGCTGGGACAGAAGTGACCTCACAGCCAGCATCCACAGGGCAACAAGAAGCTGTTGTGCTCAGGATGCCTCTTTCCAACACACCCAGGAGCACCGGGTGCAGGTGATGCCCTGCACAATCCCTCAGGTACTCTGCCTGCCAACCAGCTCATGCTTCAAAAGGTTGTCCACACATCCAAAGTCATGTTTCTTCATGCAGTCTTTAGCAACTCCTGGGCATCCTGAAGGAAATGGTCACCTCTGTGTGGAAAAGTGAAACAAGAACTGAATATATATTTTAAGAAAATGTTGAGAACTCTGCAGAGAAGGAGTTGCTGTGAAAGTCCTGATGAGTAGCATTGGTCATATCCATACCAAGTGAACAAGGACCCAGCCCAGACTGCTCTGTGGTTCCCCCTTGTCGCTTCCAGGACGCAAACCCAGCCCAGACCCTCCCCAGCTTTCTGCACCTCCATCTTCTCTCCCAAGCCCAGCCCAGCAGAGCAGCCCAGAAGAAGCAAATGGAGAAGTGGAGGTCAGTGGGGTGCCCACAGATAGCCAGCCTTCTTGACAGACAGAGACTCATGGAATAGCCCGAGATGGAAAGGACCCACAAGGATCATTGAGTCAAACGCATCTCCAATGTCAGGAGATGATTTGGGGTGATTCACTCAATCTAGTCTATGAAATTTCACTTCTTGAATAACTAATAATTTTCCCGACCCCTTCCCATTGCCTCATGTTGCAGGACTCTAGCAGTTTCAAAAGAAAAGAAAAACAAAACAAAACAAAAATATCTTGGTCTTTAGTGAGTTTCATTATCAGCGATATGCAGAAGACAGACATTTTATTGCTTCTGAAAAACACCCAGACATAACTTTCCACACTGCATCCTTGAGTTCCTGGTTCCTCATGCTGTAGATGAGGGGGTTCACTGCTGGAGGCACCACTGAGTACAGGACTGCCAGCAAAAGATTCAGGAATGAGGAGGAAATGGATGGGGGCTTCAGGTAGGAAAATGTGCCAGTGCTGATGTACAGGAAGACCATGACCAGGTGAGGGAGGCATGTGGAAAAAGCTTTGTGCCTGCCCTGCTGTGAGGGGATCCTCAGCACAGCCCTGAAGATCTGTACATAGGACAGCACAATAAAAGTAAACCACCCCAGAAGTGAACATGCAGTAACTACAATAAGCCCAGTTTCCTGGAGGTAGGCATCTGAGCAGAATAGCTTGAGGATCTGGGGAATTTCACAGAAGAACTGGTCTAGGGCATTGCCTTGGCAGAGGGGAAGGGAAAAGGTATTGGCAGTGTGCAGCACAGCATAGAGAAAACCACTGCCCCAGGCAGTTGCTGCCATGTTGATACAAGTTCTGCTGTCCATTATTGTCCTGTAATGCAGGGGTTTGCAGATGGCAATGTAGCGGTCATAGGCCATGATGGTGAGAAGATAAAATTCTGCTGGAACAAATGCAACAAACATAAAGACCTGGGTAGCACAATCCAAATATGGAATGGTCCTGGTGTCCCACAGGCAATTAGCCATGGCTTTGGGAACAGTGGTGGTAATAGTGCCCAGGTCGATGAGGGTGAGATTGAGGAGGAAGAAGTACATGGGTGTGTGGAGGCGGTGGTCGCAGGCTATGGCTGTGAGGATGAGGCCGTTGCCCAGGAGGGCAGCCAGGTAGATGCCCAGGAAGAGCCCGAAGTGCAGGAGCTGCAGCTCACGTGTGTCTGCGAATGGCAGGAGGAGGAACTCTGTGGGGAAGCTGCTGTTGGACATTTGCTGGCTTTGGGTGTAGTAGTCTGTCCATTGAGAAATTTAAAGAGGTATTTTAGATAGTGTTTTCTGAGCAAAACTTAAACCAAATTTCCCTGAAACCTTCTCAGCAAGAATCACAGTCTTTTCCTGTGAAGAATACATGCTACTGCTTGTAAAATATCTAGTTTTTATTTTTATTTTATTTTTTTCCCTAGGGATACGATAATTATCAGGTTAATCCTCTGTGTCCTTTGTGGGCTTCAGAAGTGTCAGTACTACCCTGCTGTATATAGTAAAGAATATCATGGACTGATCCATTACAATTCTCCTTACTGTCCTTCATGGCAGCAAAACAGAAGCATAGACTCCTGATTGTGCCTTTCGTTTAGGTAGTGCAGGCGTTGGTGCTCCCCATCAAGAATTTCCCCCAAAGATGGCCTGGGGGTGCTGTGGACCTGTTAGCAGCCTGCCCCAGGCAGCAGTCTCTGGGCACCAGCAGGACGCTGCCTGTCCTATCTGTTTCAGGGGGCTCCTTCCAACTGCAGCTTCTCCCCGCAGTGCCCTGGGCAGCTCCCTGGGCAGGCTGAGTGCTGAGGCTGGCAACCAGCAGAGACCCTGCCCTGGCTCACAGCCCCTGAGGCACAGCAGGGACCCTGCTCTGCACCACAGCCCTGGGCACCTCTGCCCGCACCCTGGCTGCGCAACCTGCAGCCAGCCCTGTGAGAAGGAATCCTTGTCTCCTATCCCTCTGACAGCTTTGGCAGGTAGTCCCTGCTCTGGAAATTGTTCTTCTCCTATCTTAGGAACTCTTAAGTGTCCTCCAGAAAGATCCCATGTGCTGTGGGGTGTGCCAGCAAATCTGCAGATGGCACCAGGAACAACAGCTGCATTGCCCTGAAACCAGAGACTTACCCTGTTCAGGGCTGTGAAGATTTCTCTCGCAGTGAGCTCTCAGCATCCCCCCTCCACATTGACTTTAACGTCTCCCTCCCTTCACTCAGCCACCCTTGTCCCCTGCAGGCAGTGCCCCCAGCCCTGCTGCACTGTGCAGAGGAGCTGCTCCTGGGCAGAGCTGTCTCTCTGCAGCATTGCCCGCTTGCTAGGAGCTCCCCTTGGGCCCAGGAGCCCAGCCCAGCTCAGCAGCACAGGGAGCTCTTGACAAGTCCCTGGACCTCCAGGGAAAACAACTTTGAATCAAACGGATGTAATCACTGCTCTTCCTTCTGTCAGCTAGAGAGAGACACCTACTTCCAGTTATATTTTTTCTCCTAAATCAAAATAAGAGTTCATTATGGGAATCATTTTTCCTGTCCTTTTATTAGTTAGGACACCCACAAATTGACTGAGAGCTTTATTCTGTTTCTTCCAAACACTTGTTAAGATTGAGGAGTAGGAATCTTTTTCACAGCAAATGAAATCCCTCTGTCTACACAGACTACACAACCAATTGTTGGCCAGCAAGCTCATGGAATCATAGAATGTTTGGGGTTGGAAGGGACCTTAAGGTCTAGTTCCAGTCACTCTTAAATGGGCAGAGTCACTTCCCTCTAGACCAGTTTGCTCAAGGTTTCATCCAACCAGACATTGGACTCTACCAAGAAAGGGGCATCCACCACTTATCTGGGCAACCTCTTCCAGTGTCTCACCACCCGCTGCGTGAAGAGTTTCTTCTTTATATCTGATCTAAATCTACTCTTTTCTAGCTTAAAAGCACTGCCCCTTGTCCTATCATTACACTCCTTGATAGAGTTTCTCCAGATATTTCTCCAATCTTTCTCTCCCTGTTCTCTTAAGAGAGATGAGGGAGAGAGTGGATGTGTGGTGCTTGGCTACCTCCTGGGGATAAAGTACAACACATCTGGGGCACAAACCTAACCAACAAATGATAAAGGAGGCAGTGAAGGGAGCCAGACCTGGTCAGTCACACTGACTGGTGAGAACATGGGAGAGAGAGAAAATGCTTCTTCCAGCGAGGTTATCTGACCAGGAATCTTGTCAGTTGGGAAACCAAGGGAAAACAGGGAATACTAGTGAAAGGGGATGTCCTATGACGAGAGGCTGAAGAAACTTGGGTTGTCTAGTCTGGAGAAAAGAAGGCTGAGGTGTGACCTCATTGCTTTCAGCCACTGTCTTAGGAGGGCAAGTGGAGAGGGAGATGATGACCTCTTCTCTCTGGTAACTGATCAGAGAAAGTGTGGGAATGGCACATAGATGCACCAGGGGAGGTCCAGACTGGAGAGTAGGAAAAATTTCTGTACTGTGAGGGTGGTCAAACACTGGAATAGGATTCCCTGAGACCTGCTTGTAGTTCTAGGCCTGTCAATGTTCAAGAAGCATTTGGACATTGCCCTCATTGACATGCTGTAACTTTTGTTTAGCTCTGAAGAGGTCAGGTAGTTGGACTAGATGATCTTTGAAGGTCTCTTCCAACTAAACTACTTTGTTCTAGTCTAGTCTAGTCACTACACATGTGGGTAGGCCCCCTTTATGCATTGGAAGACCACAGTAATATCTCCTGGAATCTTCTTTTCTTCAAGGTAATCCCATCTCTCTCAGCTGCTCTTCACAGGTGTATTTGGTGTGCACGGCATGCTTTTGGTAGTCAGGTGGTAGGCTTCAGGGGGTTGCTGGATGGTGAAGACCATCAGTTTGGACACTTTGGGTTAGCTCTCCTGGCTGTGTCCCATCGCCATGTCCTGCACAATTCCAACCTACATGGCATGGGGTGAAGTATGAGAAACAGAAACCCTTGATGCTTTGTAGACACTCTCCATGACTATTTCTAAACACTCTCAAAAACATTTACCCTCTGCACTAACACACCTTATCCCTGGAGAACCCCAGTGCAACAGCTGTCTGGAAGAGTGTTTTGTTTTCATCTTTCCTTTAACATGTGACCGAGTCTTAGAAGACGGAAGAGGCTAAAAAAGTCTTTGTTTGGAAGGAAAAGTTGAGGCTAAATGAGTCTGGAAAAAAAAAAAAGTCTGAGACATAAATAAAAAGATATGCATATATTGAGCTATTTAAACAACACTATTTTTTTTTGTTTGTTTGTTTTACTGATGGTGTAGAGAATGTTAGGAAACATGGCATTTGCCTTTTCAAGTAATACTTCTTGGAGCTAGGATGGACATTCTGCTACTCACCAGGAATGATCCAAGATGACCAAGAGTGGCCTCGCAAGGACATCAGCCAGCTCTCTCCGCTGTCATGGGTGAATCCCGTCAGGTCCCATAGATATGTGTATCCCATTTGGTCAAGTATGCCCTGACCTGATCCACTCCCACCAAGTGTACATCTTCCTTCCAGACTCTCCCCATTCTTCGTGACTAGGGATTCCTGAAGGGCAGTCTTGCCAGTACTGACTGACATGAAAAAGGAATTCAACACCTCTTGTCTTTACCCTGTCCTGTATCAACAGATCCTGGGCCTCATTCAGCAGTGGGTCCACATATTCCAGAACCTTTCTTTTGTCACCTGTGTACTTCTAGAAGCTCTTTTTACTGCCTTAGACATCCTTGTCCTAATTCCACTGGAGTTGGGCTTTAGTTTTCCGATATTCTTCCTTACATGCTCAGACAAGGCCTTTGTATTCCTCTCAGGGTATCTTGTTCTTGTTTCCACCTTCTCTATGCTTCTTTTCTGCGCTGGAGTTTGGTGAGAAGCTTCTGGTTCATCCATGCAGGCCTCTTGCCGTTTTTACCTGACTTTGTTTTTCTTGGGTTGGACTGCCCTTGATGTTGGAAGGGGTGGTCCTGGAATATTAACCACCTTTCTTGGACTTCTCTTCAATATAGGGCCTTACTCCAAAGGACTCTTCCAAGCAGATATTGAAGGGGCCAAAGATGGCTCTCCTGAAGAGCTATGCTGCCCTCCCGCAGGATCAACTCCACCATGGTCCCTGCAGGGAACATTGTTAACTTATCCTGAGCTTACCATGAACCACAGCCCCCAGATCCCTTTTTTTCAGAGTTATGCTCCATCCACTTGTCCCTCAGTCTATATGTACATTCAGGAATACATGGTCTGATGTACAGAATCTGGTATTAATTCTTATTGAATTTTATATTGTAGTGACTGACCAACGTTCTGATCTATCAAGATGTCTCTGTAAGGCCCCTCTACCCTCAAGGCAATTGATCGAGCTTCCTAATGTACTAGATGTAGGGCAGTCCACTCATGTGCCTAAGCTCTCAAACACCTTTTAGAAAGTACTGTCTCTAAATTACCACTTCTCCATTAATCTACTCCCAATTTTGGGGACGAGAGAGATATGTTAAAGGGGAGGTTTATATTATTTAGCTAAATGACAAGGGACAGCTCCCAGGTGAGTGACAAGGCACAAAGGGAGGCCACATTTTTAGGCAGTCTGCACTGACAAAACTCTAATACCTACATTCCCAGTCTCTGAAGTCCTAACTTAAAGGATTACCGCTAAGACAGACATCTTTGTGCACCTCAAATGTCAAATGGTGTTTACAGTTGAACAACTCACTGCTCTGCTATATCTCCTGTAATTACTGTGGGAGTTTAGCCTATATTATTTTTTACATATCTGAGCAGAGGTGAAAGAAATCCGAAATTGTGTGGGTTTGTGGCTGATAAGGAAGGTTCTGGGCCCCATTACAGGCCTAGGACATCAAGCTCAGAATGAGATGCATCAGTTGACTCCCTGTGATCACTTCCCTCAGCCTGGGAAAATGTGATCCCTGCCAGTCACATTCTGGGTGTCCGGCCTAAAAGTGGAAGAAGACAAGGTGATTCTTTGATGAATCTTCTCCCAGTAGGAGAAATGACACTGCTGGAAGTAAGTGTTTCTCCCCAGCTCAGAGAGGGAACATCAGGGATTGCTTCAGCCTGATTCAAAATCATTTCCCTGGAGTTCCCTCGAGTCAAGAGCTCCCTATGCTGCTAAGCTGGGCCGGGCTCCTGGGCCCAAGGGGAGCTCCTGGCAAGCGGGCAGCACTGCAGAGAGACAGCTCTGCCCAGGAGCAGCTCCTCTGCACAGCACAGCAGCAGGGCTGGGGGCACTGCTTGCAGGGGACAAGGGTGGCTGAGAGAAGGAAGGGAGATGTTAAAGGCAGCGTGGAGGGGGGGATGCTGAGAGCTAATGTCATCTACCTGTAAAGCTATCACTGCTCAGAGAAGATGATGGTAGTGGACACCTCCAGAGGTCCCTTCTGACTCAGGAGAGAAGGGGCTGGACTGTGCAGTCAGAGTGTATGACAATCCTGTGCTTTGAGGCCTTTATGGTGTTTGTAATCCCTGCTTCTCAAGGTTACCCAGTGAGTGGGGTAATTCTCAAAACAATGTTCTTCCCCAAGGGAACCTGGAGTACAGCTGATACAAGAATACTACTGAAAACTTCCCAGAAACTCTACCAGGTATTCCAGAATAAAGAAATCACAAACTTGTGATCACAAATAAGGAGATCGGTTCCAGGGCAGATGTGTTCTGTAGTGGAGAGGGCATTGAGGCAGACAAGGCTCTTTCCTGCACTGAGGCCACTCGGGAGCCACCAGGAGCCAGAAAGGACGTCAGGAAGAGGTTCTTCACCAAGAGGGTGGTTGCACACTGGAACAGGCTCCCCGGGGGCGTAGTCACTGCACCAAGCCTGTCTGAATTTAAAAAGCGATTGGACTGTGTACTTAGTCACATGGTCTACACTTCTGGGCAGACCTGTGCGGGAGTGGGACTTGTGCAAGGAGTGGGACTTGGTGATCTTTATGGGTCCCTTCCAACTCGGGATACTCTATGATTCTATGATTATATGACTTCCTTCTGAAAGAGACAGAGGGCCTGATACGCCAACTGGACCCAGCCCACAGGGAAGTCTGCTGCCTCCCTGTGGCTTGGGTAAAAGGCATTGCAAGGAAAGTCACTCGCCTGGTACAGCTTTCTGACTACCACCCTTTACTGTTTTTTCAGGCTGGTAATAAGTAGCAAGGAGAAGTCCAAGAGCAATCAAAAGGGACTTTAGGACTTTGGGGTGACCGGTTAAAGATCAGGGGCACAGGTTGTGTTTGCCTCTGTCCTTCTGATAGGAGGGATCATTGTTGACAAACACACTCGCCATATTAATTCGTGGCTTCGGGACCAGTGCAACTGGCAGAACTTTGTGTTTGTTGATCATGGGAAGGTCTATGCGACACTGGGCCTACTGGCACCAGATGGGATGCGCCCCTCTCAGAGGGGGAGAAGGATTTTTGCCCAGGAGTTAGCGGGGCTGATAGACAGGGCTTTAAACTAGAGTTGAAGGGGAAAAGGGATAAAATAAGGCCCGCCGGTGATAAGCTAAGTGATGGAGTGCAAAACCTTGTCACATGTCAAGTGGGAATATCACAAGGCTGACACAAGCAGGTCCAGGAGGTTCCTAAAGCACCACGATGATAACTTCTTAGTGCAAGTGTTAAGGGAGACAACTAGGAAAGGTGCCCTCCTAGATCTGTTGCTGGAATATACAGAGGGTGTTGTGGGGGCTGTGGGAATTGGTGGCTGTCTTGGTCATAGTGACCATGAAGTGGTTGAGCTTAAAATTTTTGTGACAGGAGGAAAACTGCTACCAAAACTTCAGTCCTGGATATGGGGAGAGCAGGCTTCAGGCTGCTCAGAGGACTAGTTAACAAGGTCCCCTGGGAAACTGCTTTTAAAGGTGTCGGCATCCATCAGTGCTGGTCAGTCTTTAAACACTGCATCCTAAAAACACAGGTAGTCAAGAAGGTGGGGAAGAAGGCCAGCTTGGCTGACCAGGGATCTTATTCTGGAGGAGAGGGATGAAAAGAAAGTGTATGGCTGTTGGAAGCAAGGTCAGGCAAAGTGGAAGGACTACAGGGATGCTGTTCGCATCCGGACCCATAGGGAGAAGATTCCTGTGGCCAAAGCCCAATTAGAGTTGAAGCTGGCCACATCTGTGGGTGACAATAAATTTTTTCTTTGAAATATATGAATAGAAAAAGGAGGACCAGAGAAAAAATAGATCCTCTACTTGATGGGGAAGGTCACCTCATAGACAAGGACATAGGAAAAGCAAAGATGTTTAATGCCTTCTTTGCCTCCGTCTTCAATGCCGAGGATGGGCTTCAGGACCCTGGGTGCCCTGAGCTGGAGAACTGTGACAGTGGGAATGATAAACGCCCAACTGACCCTCAAAGTGTGTGTGATTTGTTGCTACACCTGGATCCATTCAAGTCAATGGGTGTCCTGGTTTCAGTTAGGACAGAATTAATTTTCCTCCTAGTAGCTGGTAGAATGCTATGTTTTGGCTTAGGATGAGAAGAGTGCTGATAACACCCCGATGTTTTAATTGTTGCAGAGCAGTGCTTATACTTAGCCAAGGACATCTCAGCTTCTTGCTCTGTCCTGCCAACGGGCAGGCTGGGGGTGCAGCAAGAGCTGGGAGGGGACAGACCCAGGACAGGTGACTCAAACTAGCCAAAGGGGTATTCCATACTATCTGACGTCATGCTAAAAAATATATAGGGTTGGCTAGCCGGGGGGAGGGGGCCAGACTGCTCAGGGTTAGGCTGGGCATTGGTCAGCGGGTGGTGAGCAATTGCATTATGCATCACTTGTTTGTACACATTATTAGTAGCAGTACTATTATCATCATTGTTATTATTATTATTATTGTTATTATTATTTTCCTGTTTTATTAAACTGTCTTTATCTCAACTCACGGGCTTCACTTTCCGTTTCTCTCCCACATCCCAGAGAGGGAAGGGGGAGGGTGAGCGAATGGCTGTGTGGTGTTTAGCTGCTGGCCGGGTTAAACCACGACAATGGGTCCGGATGGGATTCATCCCAGAGTGCTCAGAGAGCTGGCTGACATTATCACAGGGCCTCTCTCAATTATTATAAGAGTCTTGGGAATGTGGAGAAGTCCCAGTTGGCAAATGTCGTGCCAGTTTCAAGAAGGACAAGAAAGAAGACCCTGGTAACTACAGGCCTGTTAGTCTCATGTCAGTGCCTGGTAAAAGTATGGAGAAGATTGTTCTGGTAGCTATTGAAGTGTGCCTGGGGGACAATGCAGTCATTGGTCCCAGTCAACATGGGTTTGTGAGAGGTAGGTCCTGTTTGACAAAATTGATTTCCTTTTATGATAAGATCACCCATCTAATTGATCAAGAGAAACCAGCTGATGTGATCTTTTTGGATTTCAGTAAAGCTTTTGTCACAGTTTCACATATGATCCTACTGGACAAAATGTCCAGCATATAGCTGGACAAAAATATCATACCTTGGGTGAATAACTGGCTGATGGGTAGGACTCAAAGGGTTGTGGTAAATGGCTCTGCCTCAGGTTGGCAGCCAGTCACCAGTGGGGTCCCTCAAGGCTTCGTTTTAGGGCCAGTTCAATTACATGTTTGTATAAACAATTTGGATGTAGGACTAGAAGGTGTTTATAGCTAATTGGATTATGATACTAAACTGGGAGGAGTTGTTGACTCTGTTGAGGGTGAAAATGCCTTGCAGAGAGATCTGGACAGATTAGAGATTTGGGTGATCACCAACTGCATGAAGTTTAAGAAGACCAAGTGCCGGGTCCTGCTGGTCACTAAAGAGAATAGATCAGCACCTGCCCCTCCACTCCCCCTCGTGAGGAAGCTGTAGACTATGATGGGGTCTCCCGTCAGCCTCTTCTTTCCCAGGCTGAACAGTCCAAGTGACCTCTTCCGCTCCTCATACATCTTCCCCTCTAGGCCCTTCACCTTCCTCATTGCCCTCCTCTGGACACTCTTCTATAGTTTCATGTCCTTTTTGTACTGTGGTGCCCAGAACTGCACACAGTACTCAAGGCGAGGCCACACCAGCGCAGAGTAGAGCAGGACAGTCACTTCCCTCAACCAACTAGCAAAGCCATGCTTGATGCACCCCAGGATATGGTTGGTTCTCCTGCCTGCCAGGGTACACTACTGGCTCATATTCAGCTTGCTGTCAACCACAACCCCCAGATCTCTCTCAGTGGGGCTGCTCTCCAGCGTCTCGTGCCCCAGTCTGTAAGCATAGCCAGGGTTGCCCCATCCCAGCTACAGGACCCAGAACTTTATCTTTTAAAACTTCATGCAGTTGGTGATTGCCCAGCTCTCCAATCTATCTCTGCAAGGCTTTTCCACCCTCAATGGAGTCAACAACTCCTCCAAGTTTAGTATCATCAGCAAATTAGCTCAAAACACCTTCTAGTCCTACATCCACATTGTTTATAAAAACATTTGGGTAGACCCATGTGGAGCTAGGAGTTGGACTCAATGATCATTATGTGTCCCTTCCAACTTGGGATATTCTATGATTCTATAGTAATATTCATAGTTATGAACTAGAAATTCTGTGATTCTGTGATTCTGTGAACATAAATATACATTACTTTGGGCATATATATAGGAAAAAAAATAATCCCTGATAAATTTCTGGCAATTTCCAAATGCCTCTTGAACACTGACAGGCATGGGGCATCAGCCAGGTATCTAGGGAGCCTGTTCCACATTTAACCACCCTCACAGTACAATTTTTTTTCCTGATGTCCCATCTGAACGTCCTCTTGCACAGCTTTGTGCCATTCCCATACCTTCTGTGGTCAGTTACCAAGGAGAAAAGGTCATCACCTCCCTCACCACTTCCCCCACTCAGGAAGATGTTGAGGACAATGAGGTCACCCCTCAGCCTTCTTTTCTCCAGACTAGACAACCCAAGTATCTTCAGCCTCTTCTCATACCCTTTAACCAGCATTCCCCCTTTTCTATTGGTTTCCAGACCAACAAGTCCCTGATCAGATAATCTCACTGGAATAAATATTTTCTCTCTCTCCCGTGCTACCTTCAGTAAAAAGTGCTACCTTCAGAAAATCTTCACTGGGAGGTTGGTGAGGGACTGGAACAGGTTGCCGAGAGAAGTGTTGGATGCCCCCTCCCTGATAGTGTCCAGGGCCAGGATGGATGGAACCTTGAGCAACACTAGTAGGATTTGTTCCTGCCCATGGCAGGGGGGACTAGAACTTGATGGTCTTTGGGGTCCCTTTAACCCAAAGCATTGTATGTTTCTATGACTCTGTGGGCTGACAAGTGGTTTTGTAGCATATGTAGACAGAGAGATTTGAGTTTCTGTGGAAAAGTCGTGTCGTCTCTTCCCCCACACACACTCCACAGCATCCCACCAATATCTACAAGTGCTTGGAAGAGGTGATATTCACCCTGCCTTTCACGTTGAGGGTGTCTGGTCACATAATGGGACAAGAATAGATGATTCTCCTGCTAACATCTTCTATGGAATTAGGAGCAAAGACAGCACTGGAAATAAGTCCTGATCAAAACTTTAGAGAAGTGATTGTATCCCAAAAGACTGCTTGAGTGTGATTCAAAGTTGATTTCCCTGGAGTCCCAGGGACTTGTCAAGAGCTCCCTGTGCTGATGAGCTGGGCCGGGCTCATGGGCCCAAGGGGAGCTTATGGCAAGCGGGCAGAGAGACAGCTCTGCTCCTCTGCACTGCACAGCAGGGCTGGGGGCACTGCCTACACGGGACAAGGGCAGCTGAGAGAAGGGAGGGAGATGTTAAAGGGGGGATGCTGAGAGCTGACTGCGAGAGAAATCTTCACAACCCTGAACAGGGTAAGTCTCTGGCTGCAGGGAAACGCAGCTGTTATTCCTGGTGCCATCTCCAGATTTGCTGGCAAATCCCACAGCCTATGGGAGCTTTCAGGAGGACTCAGGACTCAGGAGGAGCTTTTTGCATAAGAGGAGAATGACAAGTTCCAGAGCAGGGATTACCTTCCAAAGCTGTCAGAGGGACAAAACATGAGGTTTCCTTCTTGTGGGGCCTGCTGCAAGTTGTGCAGCCGGGCGTTTAGACGGGTGGCCAGGGCTGTGGTGCAGAGCAGGGTCCCTGCTGTGCCCCAGGGAATGTGTGCCGGGGCAGGGCCTCTGCTGCCTGCCAGGCTCAGCACTCAGCCTGCCTGGGCAGCTGCCCAGGACACTGCGGGGAGAAGCTGTGGGAGGAAGGAGGCCACCCAGAAGGGTAAGGGGGAGTCTTTCTGCTTCCCAGAGCCTGCTACCTGGGGCAGGTACCTGTCTCAGAGACCACCACCAGTCCCTGGTGGTCTTTATCATGTACCTACAGGGCAGTACTAACCCTTCCAGAGAGTGAAGTTGACTAACCTGGTCTCTTAGGCATTCTTAGGCAACCAAATCAAAAGCTCCAGGCAGAAGCATGTATTCTTCCCTGGAAAAGGCAGTGTGTCTTGTTGAGGATGTTTCAATGAGGTATGGCTTAGGTTTTGCTCAGAAAACACTATCTAACTTGCCTCTTTAAATTCCTCCATAAATAGGCTGCTATGCTGAGAAGCAGCAAATGTCCAACAGCAGCTTCCCCAATGAGTTCCTCCTCCTGCCATTCGCAGACACACACCAGCTGCAGCTCCTGCACTTCGGGATCTTCCTGGGCATCTACCTGGCTGCCCTCCTGGGCAACGGCCTTATCTTCACCGCCATAGCCTGTGACCACCGCCTCCACACACCCATGTACTTCTTCCTCGTCAACCTCGCCCTCATCGACCTGGGCTCCATCTCTACCACTGTTCCCAAAGCTATGGCCAATTCCCTGTGGGACACCACGGCCATTTCCTTCTTCGGTTGTGCTACCCAGGTCTTTATGTTTGTCACATTTGTCACAGCAGAGTTTTCTCTTCTCACCATCATGGCCTATGATCGCTACATTGCCATCTGCAAACCCCTGCACTATGGGACAATAATGGACAGCAGAACTTGTGTCAACATGGCAGCAAGTACCTGGGGCTGTACTTTTCTCTATGCTGTGCTGCACACTGCCAATACCTTTTCCCTTCCCCTCTGCCAAGGCAATGCCCTGGACCAGTTCTTCTGTGAAATTCCCCAGATCCTCAAGCTCTCCTGCACTGATGCCTATATCAAAGAGGCTAGGCTTATTGTGGTTAGTGCCTCTTTATTATTTGTGTGTTTTGTCTTCCTTGTGCTGTCCTATGTGCAGATCTTCAGGGTTGTGCTGAGGATCCCCTCACAGCAGGGCCGACATAAAGCTTTTTCCACATGCCTCCCTCACCTGGCCGTAGTCTCCCTTTTCACCAGCACTGCCATATTTGCCTACCTGAAGCCCCCCTCCATGTCCTCCTCCTCACTGAATCTTTTGCTGGCTGTTCTGTATTCGGTGGTGAGTCCAACAGTGAACCCCCTTATCTACAGCATGAGGAACCAGGAGCTGAAAGATGCAGTGTGGAAAGTGACGAATGAGTGTTTTTCAGAAGGAATAAACTGCCTGTCTTAGAATCATAGAAACATAGAAACATAGAACTGCCTGGTTTAGAAGGGACCTCAAAGATCATCTAGTTCCAACCCCCCTGCCATGGGCAAGTATGCCACCCACTAGATCAAGTTTGACAGGGCCCCATCCACCCAGGCCTTTTAGAGCTCCAAGGATGGGGCATTCACAAGTTCTGTGGGCAACCTCTTACAGTGCCTCACCACCCTCTGAGTGAAGAATTTCCTTCTAACCTCTAATCAAAATCTCTGCTCTTTTAGTTTAAAAACATTCCCCCTTGTCCTGTCATTATTTGATTGAGCAAAGAGTTGTTCTCCATCTTTTATTATGCCCCCTTTAATTACTGAGAAGATGCCATCATCACAGACAGCCCCTCGTAACCACCGTTCCCAGCTCAGACAGGTGGTTTGTAGGCAATGAATTCACCCTAAAGCCTTCTCTTCTGCAGGCTGATCCACCCCAACTCTCTCTGCCTTCCTTCATAGGAGAGGTGCTCCAGCTCCTTGATCATCTTTGTGGCCCTCCTCTGGACCTGTTTTAACAGATCAACATCCTTCTTGTGCTGGGGCACCAAACCTGGATTCAGTACTCCAAGTGGGGCCTCACAATAGCAGAGTAGAGGGGAACAATCACCTCCCTCGACCTGCTAGCCACTCATCCTTTGATGAATCCTGGGATGCAGCTGGCCTTCTGGGATGCAAACACACACTGATGGCTCATGTTGAACAGTTCATGTCCACCAGAACAAGAATCTTCTCTGCAGAGCTGCATATCATTCATAATGTAACTGATTAAAGGCCCAGATGCAGGTTTGTTTTTTATTTTGAGTATATTTTTTTCTTTCTATTATTTATGAAATTATTGTCCACAAAGAAATGTCTTTGTTCATATTCTTTCATTTAAGTATCTACATGTCCCATGTGACTCCTGGACTTGGTGTAAACAATGAGGCAGGCTCTCTGTGTATTTAAATAAAAAAAACGACCCTGCAGTGATATGCTTGCCCGAGATCTTCCCTCAGAGACCTGCAGTGAAGCTGCAGGGGCACTTGGCTGTGTACAGGGGTGGAGGGAAGAAGTGTCCTGGCACAGCAGCACTGTCAAGGAGCTCCAGAGCTTCTTCTTTCCCAAGCTTTGTCTTTCCCTTTCACCTTGTACTCTCCTACAGAGCCCTTGTGTTGCTGCGAGGACTCATTGCTCTTGTTGTCTCTTGCTCACAGTGTTGCTCTGGGGCAGTTCTGTGTCCACGGGCAGGGACAGGCCAGGGGCAATTCTCTAATACAACTGGCTCCGTACCAGCATCTGCAGCATAAAAGGATCTGCTGAGGGCAGTGCCTGAAGGCTCAGCTCTTCTCCCAAAGCTACTCTCATGGATATTGCAAAGTAAAGATAACTTTTTGAAGTATAGATATAGTGCTAAATCTGGGTGGGAACAGGCAAAGGAGAGCTCTGCAACTGCAGGGAACACAGCAGGTACAGGGAAAGCAGTTTGCTGCATTGTCATACCTCAGCTGACATTTTGTAGACTGAATACAATGAATCACCCCAAAACATCTAATGACATTGGAAATAAGTTGGATGCAATGATCCTCATGGGTCCCCTCCATCTTGGCTATTCTGTGAGTCTCTGACTCTGAAGAAGGCCGGCTATCTGTGTGCACCCTCCATGGCCAAAGAACCACTTGTGTGGGAGGCAGTCAGTGGCAGTGTCCCCCACCAGCTGGCTCTGCCTCCCCAGCCTGACCAGCACGGCCCTGCAGAGTGCCTCACAGCCCCATGCACCACAGACTCCTCGCTCTGCAGAGCAGCACCACCAGCTGGGAGGCTGTGGGCAGCATGGGCAGGGGCTGCAGGAATGGCTGCTCAGGCCAGTCCAGATGTGCTGGCATGGGACAAGACTGTGTGGAACATGGGGTGTACTGGGAGCAGAGCAGGGTGCTGTGTGTGTGCAGTGGTGGTGCCTGAGGAGCCCCAGGGCCAGCAGTGTGGTGCTGTTCTGGGGAATACGGCTGGCCTGGGTGGTTGCAGGCTTCCCTGGTGAATAGCGTAAGGGGGTATCTCCTGCAGATGGCAGCAGCAGGGACACTGAACTGACCCCCACTTCTCCATTTGCTGCTTTGTTGCCATCCCAGCCTAGGCTGCTCTGCTGGGCCGGGCTGGGCTGGGCTGGGCTTAGCTGGGGAGACTAGAGGCAGGTGTGGAGAGCTGGGGAGGGTCTGGGATGTGCTGGCCTCCTAGGAAACACAGGGAGGACCAACAGGGTGAACACTGCCACTGTCCATTTCCACATGCCTCCCTCACCTGGCTCTGGTCCCCCTGTTTGTGAGCACTGGCTTGTTTGCCTACCTGAAGTTCCCTTCATTCTCCACCCCATCCACGGACCTGCTGGTGGCAGTTCTATACTCATCCACGAATCTTTTGCTGGTGGTTCAGTACTCAGTGGTGCCTCCAGCAGTGAACTCCCTCGTCTACTTCATAAGGAACCAGGAGCTCAAGGGTGCAGTGAGGAAACTCTTTGAATACATTCTTCAAGCAAGTATTTGCAGACATTCTTCTTCTACATTAATCATGTGCCTACAATCGTTTCAGGACACTGACGTTTTCTGAAATAAACTGTTAGGACAATTTTCTTTAATTTTTATTTATTTATTAATACTGTCTAAAGCTGGTGAATTTGACTTACTTTTATTCTTAATGTCTGCTATGTTTGTTTTTTTTGCTTGTTTGTTTGCTTGTTTGTTTTAAGTTTTGACCCAATCCTCTAATGTACTTATAGAACTGGGCTTCTTGTGCAGATAACGAAAATAAAGAAGAGAGCAGAAGTTTACTGGTCTCATGTCCTATCTCCTCCCATCTCTTCTGCAGCTGTGGGAGCAGTCCCAGCATACACGAAGAGCTCAGACCAAGAGCCCAGCTGCCACATGGAGGAGCAGCCCCAGTGGCCTTTGGGGCTGTCCCTCACTGCCCACTGAGATCTGCCTCTGTTCTGCCTTTGGGTCAGGGCTGCTGCTTCCCTGGAGCCACGGCCATGGCCAGCAGCAGGAAATGGCTGTTTCCCTGCTGCTCTCTTTTGGCTTCCACTTTGTTCCCTTGTTCCTTTGCATTTCTCTTAGCCCTCAAATCTCGTGTACTCTGGTGACAGTCTTGATGTCTCCACAGTGGCATCTCTGCCGCATCTCTGCACTCATCTTCCAAAGATAGTGTCAGAAATACAGCCCAGTTCACCTTCCCTGGACAGGCTTGTTACTTTTCTGGGCTTCACCATGGTTCAGAGTCACACAGAGATCACTGATGGACTGCGAGATGCCTTCTGGATTGCACATAGCCTAGCAAATAGTAGCTGGCCTTTCACTGGCCTGGGAGTGTCCCATAGGTGCTAGGACTGATGGTAAATGGTATCCTGGAGGGGAATCTGGAGCTGCCCTGTGCCTGGGCCAGGCCTCTTGTGCTGGCCTGGGGACTGGGGCTGTACCTGTGGGACACAGGCACTCTGTGCTGGGGATCTCCCAGGCAAGAGACCAGGAGTTCTACAGCTTCATGGACCTCCATTTCCAGAGCCATGGCTGGCCCTAAAGGATCTACATCCTTCAGATGAATTTTCAGGATCTATATTCATCACAGGAGAAGAAATACTGATGGTCACCTGTACTTGCATTGTCATCGCTTTCTCCATCATGGTGTACTCCCTCATCTTCCAGGTACTTCCACCTACCTTGAACAAACAATCCCTGTTGAATGTCCCCTTTCCAGATGCCTGTCTGGACCTATGCACTTCCCATGGTTCTCCTGCTTTGTCCTCCCCTTACTCTTTGATCATTCAGACTGTTCTCACTGACCCAGTTGCTGCTTTGAGCTTCATTGAGTTCAAGCTTGCCCATCGATTAGCGGTCTGCCTAATTGTTTCTGTTGTAAGCTCCTCATCATTTATTGTTGAATTAAGATCATATGGAATAATACTAATCTTAATACCTGTAATTTCTTATCAATCAGTATAAAATACTTAATTTACAGTCATGCTTTTGTGAGGATAAGCCAGTGAGATAAACCTGACTGGAGACATACAAGATCACAGAATCACAAAATTTCTAGGTTGGAAGAGACCTCAAGATCATCGAGTCCAACCTCTGACCTAATGCTAACAGTCCCCACTAAACCATATCCCTAAGCTCTACATCTAAGTGTCTTTTAAAGACCTCCAGGGATGGTGACTCCACCACTTCCCTGGGCAGCCTGTTCCAATGTCTAACAACCCTTTCGGTAAAGAAGTTCTTCCTAACATCCAACCTAAAACTCCCCTGGCGCAACTTAAGCCCATTCCCCTTTGTCCTGTCACCAGGCACATGGGAGAATAGACCAACTCCCACCTCACTACAGCCTCCTTTAAGGTATCTGTAAAGAGCAATAAGATGAGGAACTTGTTTTTCTGTTTGGAAAATTGCTGCATGTTTTCCTGTTGATTGTTTTAAAATAGGGAAAAACCCTTCTGTGTGCAGCCAGTTTTCTAAGGAAAGCAGGTGGGAGCTGGTGCAAGGGGGCTGTAACATCCAGCTGCAGACTTCAGTGCAGAAGTCTGGTGTAAGGAAAAGTGATGCAAACACCAGGTGGCCAATGAGAGAAATGTCAGGGTTGGGGTGGTGAGGAGAAAGGTTGTCCATGCACTGTCAGGCCTCAAGAGTCTGCTTTTCCTCCCTAAGGATGTCTCCATTAGAGAAGCCCTTGATTAATATCAATTGAAGAAAGATGCTCAAAACTGAAATGCAACAAAAAGCATCCTTTAAAATGAGAAGAGACATTTATTAGGTGCTTTTTGAAATCTTCCTCCTTAACTGCACCATGAAAGCTCTCCAATTAGCTGTTCAAGTCTTGAGGATATGAATAACACTGACAATAACACATTGAGAGGTCCCGGTAGACTGGAAGCTGGCAAATGTTGTGCCAATTTTCAAGAAGGGTCAGAAAGAAGACCCTACCAATTACAGGCCTGTCAGTCTCACGTCAGTGCCTGGTAAAATCATGGAGAAGATGGTTCTCGAACTTATTGAGGCGCACCTGGGGGACAAAGCAGTCATTGGTCCCAGCCAGCATGGGTTTGTGAAGGGTAGGTCCTGCCTAACTAACCTCATTTCCTTTTATGATAAGATCACCCGTATGGTGGACCAAGGGAAACCAGCTGATGTGATTTTTTTGGACTTCAGCAAGGCTTTTGACACGGTTTCCCATAGGATCCTACTGGACAAAATGTCCACCATACAGCTAAATAAAAACATCATACGATGGGTGAGCAATTGGCTAACGGGCAGGGCCCAAAGGGTTATGGTGAATGGGGCTGCGTCAGGCTGGCGGGCGGTCACCAGTGGGGTCCCTCAAGGCTCCATTTTAGGGCCGGTACTTTTCAATATTTTTATAAACGATCTGGATGTAGGAATAGAAGGCATTTTGAGCAAGTTTGCTGATGACACCAAACTTGGAGGAGTTGTGGACTCTGTTGAGGGTGGAAAGGCCTTGCAGAGGGATCTGGATAGGTTGGAGAGCTGGGCGATCACCAACCGCATGAAGTTCAATAAGAGCAAGTGCCAGGTCCTGCACCTGGGACGGGGAAACCCTGGCTGCACGTACAGACTGGGCGATGAGACGCTGGAGAGCAGCCTAGAAGAGAGGGATCTGGGGGTCGTGGTAGACAACAAGTTGAATATGAGCCAGCAGTGTGCCCTGGCAGCCGGGAGGGCCAACCGTGTCCTGGGGTGCATCAAGCATGGCATCGCTAGTAGGTCGAGGGAGGTGATTGTCCCGCTCTACTCTGCGCTGGTGAGGCCTCACCTCGAGTACTGTGTGCAGTTCTGGGCACCACAGGATAAAAAGGACATGAAACTGTTGGAGAGTGTCCAGAGGAGGGCTACGAAGATGGTGAAAGGCCTGGAGGGGAAGACGTACGAGGAACGGCTGAGGGCACTGGGCCTGTTCAGCCTGGAGAAGAGGAGGCTGAGGGGAGACCTCATCGCAGTCTACAACTTCCTCGTAAGGGGGTGTCGAGAGGCAGGAGACCTTTTCTCCATTAACACCAGCGACAGGACCCGCGGGAACGGAGTTAAGCTGAGGCAGGGGAAGTTTAGGCTTGACATCAGGAGGGGGTTCTTCACAGAGAGGGTGGTTGCACACTGGAACAGGCTCCCCAGGGAAGTGGTCACTGCACCGAGCCTGACTTTAAGAAGAGATTGGACTGTGCACTTAGTCACATGGTCTGAACTTGGGTAGACCTGTGCGGTGTCAAGAGTTGGACTTGATGATCCTTAAGGGTCCCTTCCAACTCAGGATATTCTATGATTCTATGATTCTATGAACACTATGGAAGACATATGGTTCCCTAGGTGTTTCTTCCTTTTAATGAGTTCCATGGTGGATTTTGGTGCTCAGTCTGTGAACCTGAGGTAATGAGAGGAGAATGATGAAATTGCTGGAGAAAGTAAAGTCAGAAGGAAAAGTTGAAGTGACTTGGAGTATTAATGGGCCCCACTGAGGGCTGTTACCAAGAGATTCTCCTCAGGGACTTGTTAGGGCAGATAATTGGAGGCCATGATTACAGATAGGCAAAGCACTTTGCTGAGAAAAGTCTGGGTTTGTTGTGCTGAAGTAAAAGGGCCAGGTCCTGACTCCAGCCACTAGAAAGGAATGTCCTGCACTCCCATGTCTGGCTCAGGGCTCTTGCTGGCAGTCTGTGGGGTGTGGTGGGCAGTGTGATGCCATAAGAAGAACAGTGGTATGACTCCTTCCTGCCTCTACACAGGGTCTCAAGAAAGCAATGATCCCCCTTGCAATGACTTTCATCTCCTCAGAAGCTCTATCCAAGGGGACAAAAATGTCAGGGCTGCTGGGGCCTTCTCTTCTTGCCAGCACCCACCTCTTTTTCCTCTCCAGACTTTCCTATGCTGCCCCACACTTTGCCCTATTTCCTTGAAAGATGAAGACACCCATCTCTGTTCTTCACCTTGCACTCATCCTGGCATTTCCATAATTTCACCAAAGTCTCATCAACCCTCACCAGCTTTTCCTTCAAACACAAACCCATGGTCTGATCAAAGACACCCTTTGGGTGACCTCTAGCACCACGGCACAACTCTTTGAGGGACATTTCTTCTTCTTCATGGCCAGTGCCAACCCTACAAGGTGTACTTTCTGGCAGGTTTTTCTCTCCTGCTCTTTTCTACTACCAAAGAAAGCTCCATCAGGGTGGAAACCACTCCTGAAGTAGGCATCGCAACCTGTCATCCTTCTTGCAGCCTGTCAACTAACCAGACAGAAGTCACCTCACCAGGATATTCCAAACCATGGTCCAGCTGCTGACCTTACAGACTTTTCTGCAGACACACCTAAGCCTTGTGCCTGCTGCTGTCCAGTCATGGACTCAAACAGAAGGGACAGGACAACCCATATGTGGGCCTTCTTTCTGTCTGGGTCCTCCTGGGTATGTAGGCAGAGGGGATCCCACAGTCAGCATGCCAACCAGATGCCTTCTGCTGGCCTACCAGGACCACTGGCAGATGTCAGCTGAAAACTACAGTTCCCGGGTAGAAATGTGACCTGTTAGCTTCTTCAGACAGAAGTGACCTCACAGTCCCTTTCTGTGACACATTCCTGCTGCTGCCCTATCAACTGCAGAGACAGAAGTGACCTCATAGTCCCTTTCACAGGCCAATTCCTCCTTCTGGTTTGGGAGATCCTGAGGCAGAGCTGAGCTCATCAGAGCATTCCCACCCATCTCCTCCTTCTGGCCTACAAGCTGATCAAATCCATGGCCATTCACGTTCATTTTGAATGCCATGTGACTGCATAGCAATCTCATGGTTCCTGCCCTGCCCCGAGAGAACAAGAACCTATGTTAAGGGTTAGGAAAAGGGTTAAAGGTGAGAAGGTTAATGCACAGGAAGACAGGCTTTGGATGATAGTTGTTCATGTATGGCATTAGGGACTATGGCAAACCTTTCTGGGTGAGAGATTAAGCAGATGTTTAGTGGGAGTTTGGTGTTCTGCTTGTGGTGTCAGGTCTGTGGTTAGGGTATGGGCAAGCTCTTTGCTTGAGGGTTTTGTTTAGCTCTGCAAGAAGACTAGGGTTAAATAGAGTATTTTAATGCTAGTGTTAAGTGCAGGGATGAGGGTGAGCTAGAGAAGAAAGGTAATGGAAAGGGGTGATGGACTAATTTTGGCTTCCAGGGATATTGTGGTCAAAAATTAGAGCAGTGGATTCCTGTCAGCGTGTAGAGTGGCATTTAGATTTGGATATTAATATAACAGATTAAAAAAGGGTAATGGCCTCACATGACTACTTTAAGTCAGCTTTATGGTGGGATCAGCATTACCTGAATGTTCTTACCTCTCCAAAATCGTTACCTTCTGATATCCAAGCTCTTCTTTTGTCCCCCAAATCTCACATCTCTCCTGGCCAGGCTCCTCCTGCCTTCCCCATATCAGTCATCTTCTTAGTGGCAGCTTTCTGATGGCTTTCATGAACTCAAGAGTATCTGTCTCAATCTGTTGGCTACTCTGTTCCCGAGAAAGAAGCAGCTCCTAAGGCAGCATGGAGAAGGACACAAAGGCTGTCAGAACACCCTGTGCAATATGCCCAGCAGCTCTGCAACACCACAAAAGTGCACTTCCTGCCTACATGTTTTGGTTCCAGAATGGTTCCAATGGACCCAGGGTAACGTCTTCCATGGCCTCATGAAGGCTTTGTGTTCCCCCGGGCATCTGGGAGGCAGTGGCCTCCAATGTGTAGAAATTTGAAATCAGCCCTGAAATATGAATGAGTCAAAAGCCAAACCTCTGATATGACAACACCTCTTCAACACATCTTCCACTATTTGGCCTATCAGGTACTTAGGAAGAAAGGATCTATGCACAGACTATGTGCAAAGCAGGTGCATCTGCTGGCATATCATGGAGATCAGCAGATGTGAGCCTAAAGGCACAGATCCCAGCCAGGAGTCAAGGGATGACCTGTCAGCTGCTTCAGAAAGAAGTCAACTCTGAGGCTGTTTAACAGCCATTTGCTTCCTACTGGACTTTCTGGACTTACTGAAGTTTCTGAGGCACCACTACCCTCGTAATATCATACTTATAAAGCACTCCCTTCTTGGGCCAGAATCTGCCCAGGTAGAAATGAGCTGGTTGTGATCCTTCCAGCCCGTGGCACTGCTGCTGGACTCCCAGCCTCTCTGATGCACAGCAGCTAGTTCCACCAGATCATCCCCCTTCCACCAGATCAGGGGGATGAGTACCCAGAGAACAACTGGTCTTGCTGCTAAAGACTGAGGCAAAGAAGGCATTAAGCACCTCAGTCTTTTCCTCATCTCTTGTCACTAAGTTTCCTCCTGTTTCCAGTAAAGGATGGAGATTCTCCTTAGTCCTCCTTTTTGTGTTTCTGTATTTATAAAAACATTTTCTGTTATCTTTAAGAGCAGTAGCCAGAGTGAGCTCCAGATGAGGTTTGGCCTTTCTAATTTTGTTCCTGCACATCCTCTTAAGATCCTTATAGTCCTCCTGAGTGGCCTACCCTCTTTTCCAAAGGTCCTAAACCCTCTTTTTCTTCCTAAGCTCTAGCCACAACTCTCAGCTCTCTGTTCTTCCATACTGGCTGGACTTTGGGCACATGGGGATGGACAGTCTGCTCCTGAGCCTTGAAGATTTCCTTCTTGAAGAGAGTCCAGCCTTTCTGGACTCCTCTGCCCTTCAGAACTGCCTCCCAAGGGACTCTGCCAACCAGTGTCCTGAACAGCTCGAAGTCTGCTTGTAGAATGCCTCATCTGTCTCCTCATCGTGGTTTGGCGGTCAATAAGATATCCCCACCAGGATGCCTGCCTTATTGGCCTTCCCTCTGACCCTGACCCATAGGGACTCAACAATATCATTCCCAGATTGAAGTTCTGCAACATCAAAACACTCCCTAATATAGAGAGCCACACCACCACCCCTTCTGTTCTGTCTCTTCTGAAGAGCCCATAACCAGTCATTGCAGCACTCCAGTCATGGGAGTGGTCCCACCAAGTTGCAGTGATGGCAACCAGGTCACAGCATGCCTTTTATTTCTTTTACTTCTTTGCTATTGAGCAATGGCTACAGTTATATTATATTGTTCATGCAATAATAAAATCTCTGTTTATGGCCCAGAGGAATTAGGCACTTCAAATGTCACTCAGATGTCACTCTGCCATCTCCAATATGCATCTGAATACCTCCCTCCTGCGTCTGTCTGCATTCAGTGTGCTGGGAGCTGAGACAAGCAGCTTACATGCTGCCTGGTTTGTGCCCACCTGAACCAAGGCAAGAGGAATCCCAACTCCTGTGAGCATCTGTGAGGCATGGGAGAGGAAGATAAGCCCCCTTCTAGCCTCTGAACTGCAAACAAAGTATGAGATGCCTGGTTTGACTCAGCTGAAACCCTTCCCTGAGCAGGGGGAGGGAGATTCTTGGGTGGGTGTTCTGCCCAAAACCAGGACATGGAAAGGTGATCCTTGGACATCATACCTATTCTGAAATGAAAAAGGACAGTGCTCCCTCTACAATGGAGGGAAGGAACATAAATGATTACTTTAGTGTTTTTCAAAGTTGATTCCCCTGGAGGCCCAGGGACTTGTCAAGAGCTCCCTGTGCTGATGAGCTAGGCCGGGCTCCAGGGCCCAATGGGAGCTGCTGGCAAGCACACAGCACTGCAGAGAGACAGCTCTGCCCAGGAGCAGCTCCTCTGCACAGCACAGCAGCAGGGCTGGGGGCACTGCCTGCAGGGGACAAGGGCGGCTGAGAGAAGGGAGGGAGATGTTAAAGGCAGTGTGGAGGGGGGATGCTGAGAGCTCACTGCAGGAGAAATCTTCACAGCCCTGAACAGGGTAAGTCTGTGGCTGCAGGGCAACACGGCTGTTGTTCCTGTTGCCATCTGCAGATTTGCTGGCAAATCCCACAGCCTATGGGAGCTTTCAGGGGGACTCTCAGAGTTTCTTTGGATAAGAGGAGAATGACAAGGTGCAGAGCAGGGACTACCTGCCAAAGCTGTCAGAGGGACAGGACATGAGGGTTCCTCCTTCAGGGTTCAGCTGCTGGCTGCACAGGCAGGGTGCAGGCAGGGGTGTCCAGGGCTGTGGTGCAGAGCAGGGTCCCTGCTGTGCCCCAGGGGCTGTGTGCTGGGACAGGGCCTCTCCCACCTGCCAGGCTCAGCACTCAGCCTGCCCGGGGAACTGCCCAGGACACTGCGGAGAGAAGCTGTGGGTGGAAGGAGCTCTCACAGCAGGGAAGGGCAGGTCAGGGTCCTGCTGGTGCTCAGAAGCTGCCTGGGCAGGCTGGTTACAGCTCCACAACATCCCCAGGGAATTTTTCAGGGAGATTCTTGAAAGGAAAAAGAAATGCCTGCACTAGAAGTAGGGAAGACGTTCTCCTGGGTCTCTACTTTAAATTTCCTGCACTGGAGGGCTCTTAGGACAGGTCAGAGCTGCTGTACATCTGCTGAACATGAAGAGATGTCCCTGGACAGTTCTCTAGGACAGGAGGTGTGTGCAGAACAAAGCTGAGCACACATCAGGTGGGATAGGGTCTGTGAGCAATGGCAGGGAGGAGATGTGGGGACAGGGAAGGAGCTGCCAGCAGGGACAGCTCCAGGCAGCAGAGACCTCGGCAGGGAGGGAAAGGGAGCTGCTGCCCAAAATGCCAAGGGAAGGGGGATTCAGGCACCCCCTGCCAGGCCTGCAGTGCAGGCCCCTTCTCTGCAGCAACCCCCTGCTCTCCTCTGACACCCAGCACAGCCTCTGCCCTCAGGGGCTTTAGGGCATGAGCCACCTCCTCCTCAACTGGACCTCCAGAACAGGAGAGAAGTCTGTGTCCTGCAGTGTGATTAACAATGTTGAGGCTAAGAATGCCTTCCCTGCAGTGTCACTTCCATAGGTGGCATGCAAGCTTGGTAAGGTGAAGGCTTCCCTGCATGGCTGCCTTCCTTTCTATGTGGCAGTGGGTTGGAGCATTTTGGTATTCTTTCTTATTTCTCCACCTGTGTGTGGTCCTCCTACTCTCTTTGTCTTTGGTACAGGGGGGTGTAATCTTCTCTTCTGACAAGGAAGAGCTGGGTGCTGCCCTCAGGGTTTCTTCCTGGGAACAAGATGCCCAAGCTTCATTTTAAACTCTCAGGCATGGTGTCATTGGGTTGACAGAGCTGGAGAATAAGCAGACTCATACAGCTCAGGGAAGGGTGAATTCTCTGAGAAAAGGCATGAATTTTTGAACTTTGAGAGAAGACTGTCTAAGATGTCTCTGTCTTTTCCTCCATGGACAGGCAATCATGCCCTGAGGCAGCAAATGTCCAACAGCACTTTACCCACCGAGTTCCTCCTCCTGCCATTTGCAGCCACACGTGAGCTGCAGCTCCTGCACTTTGGGCTCTTCCTGGGCATCTACCTGGCTGCCCTCCTGGGCAATGGCCTCATCCTCACCGCTGTAACCTGCAACCACCACCTCCACACCCTCATGTACTTCTTCCTCTTCAACCTCGCTCTCCTCGACCTGGGATCCATCTCCACCACTGTTCCCAAAGCCATGGCCAACTCCCTGTGGGACACCATGACCATTTCCTATGCAGGTTGTGCTGCTCAGTTTTTTTTCTTTGTTGTCTTTGTCGCAGCAGAGTTTTATCTTCTCACCATCATGGCTTACGACCGCTACATTGCCATCTGCAAACCCCTGCACTACGGGACAATAATGGACAGCAGAACTTGTGTCAACATGACAGCAGCTACCTGGGGCAGTACTTTTCTCTATGCTGTGCTGCACACTGCCAATACCTTTTCCCTACCCCTCTGCCAAGGCAATGCCCTGGACCAGTTCTTCTGTGAAATTCCCCAGATCCTCAAGCTCTCCTGCTCTGATGCCTACCTCAGAGAAGTTGGGCTTCTTGTGGGTAGTGCCTGTTTGTTTTTGGGGTGTTTTGTTTTCCTAGTGGTGTCCTATGTGCAGATCTTCAGGGCAGTGCTGAGGATCCCCTCCCATCAAGGACGGCACAAAGCCTTTTCCACATGCCTCCCTCACCTGGCTGTGGTCTCCCTGTTTCTTAGTACTGTCACATTTGCCTACCTGAAGACCCCGTCCATCTCTTCCTCATCCCTCAACCTTTTGCTGGCAGTTCTGTACTCGGTGTTGCCTCCAGCAGTGAACCCCCTCACCTACAGCATGAGGAACCAGGAGCTCCAGGATGCAGTTAGGAAACTGATTTCATGGATATTTTTCAATACTCATAAAGATTCCTTCATTTTCCCATAATGAATTCCAGTACAACCCCTTCCAGGCTTGTGTTTTGGTTGTTCTCATTATTTTTAATATTCCTTTTTGGTGGTGGTGGTGGTGGTGGTGTTTTTCTTGTTGTTCTTGTTTGGATTCTCTTCCCCTTCCCCCCCTCCCCACTATGAACCTCTTCTGTCCCATATGGAGGCTGTATAAGTGTGTGTCTAGCACTGTGAAGACTCAGTGAAGACTCCCACCTAACATCTCCATAATAAAACAGAATTACCAGAGTGTACTGACTGAAGGCTAGGACTTCCTTCTCAAACCAATGTCAAGAATAAGCCCAAAGAATTGCTCCCCACAAGGATCTGTTCCTGTTTCAGTTCAGGAAGGAGTGGCTCATTGTCATATATGCTACCTGTCAGAGGGCTAGATTTAAACTCTCCCATGGACCTCTGCTGACAGCAGAGGCAGCAAATTATTGTATTACATAGCCAGGGCTGTTCCCACATGTGACCCACAGGTGATGTCCTTCAGGAGGGGAATCTGGAGCTGCCTGCAGAGCCCAGGGTACCTCCACGGACAGCAGAGCCTGGGGTGGGCAGTGACTGCAGCCCCTCTGAAAGTGAGAGATCTCCCACCATGGGCTCAGCCACAGGGAAAAAACTAAAGCCAAGTATTCACAGGGACTCTGCAGTCTCAGAAGAGAGTGGCAGCCAGCGGGCAGAGGGAAGGGAAATTTAGGAGTGATTCATTTCTCCCTTCGTCAAGTACCTCTGTCTGGTACAGAACCACAGCTCGTTTGTTCTGCACAGCAGCAGCAACAGCTTGGGGAAAACATGTGGGAAGCATGGAGACAGCCATTCCCCACTGCCCAAGGGGAGCTGATCTTTGAAATTTGACCAGCTCCATCCTTCTGTTGGCATCAGTGTCTATGCTGGCGGAACAGTAACCAAGACGGTGGATCAGCACTGGGTCATGGGCCCTGAGATTTTCAATACCTAGCTGTAGAAAACACTGACTAACCTTATCTACCTGTGAAGCTATCACTGATCAGAAAAGATGATGGTAGTGGACACCTCCAGAGGTCCCTTCTGACACAGGGGACAAGAGGCTGGACTGTGGAATTAGTGTGCATGAGCATCCCGTGTTTTGAGGCCTTTCTGGTGTTTGTAATCTCTGCTCCTCAAGGTTACCTGGTGAGTGAGGTAATTCCCAAAATGAGGATCTGACCCATGGGAACCTAGAGTAAAATGGGTGCAAGAAAACTACAGAAAAGTTCTCAGAAATATTGCAGGAAGTCTGAAGTCAGGAAGTCTGTGAGTTTTTAATCATGAAATCATAGAATCATAGAACCATAGAATATCCCGAGTTGGAAGGGACCCATAAGGATCATCAAGTCCAGCTCCTGATCCTAATCAACCTTGCTTTCTACCTACATGTATATGCTCACTACTTCATCATCTTGTTTATATGGGTGTTATGAAAGTGACAGAAACTTTCCTAAGGTTAGGACAGAAAACATCCTCTACTCTCCCTTCATCTACAGCCTCTACCACCTGATGACAGTGGAAGGCTGCATTCAGTGCATTTTCCTCTCTGTAAATTTCTGCTGACTGCTCCCAATCACATTCTTGTCCATCCCTTGTCGGGAAGTAGTTCCAGGACTATGGACTCCATCACTTTCTCTGTGACATAGATTCTCCTTCTTGTCTTCCTTTAAGATCAGAATAAGATTTGCTTTCTTTTAGGCCTTAGGACACTCATTCGAGGTGCATAATCTTCCAAAATCATAGAACCATGGAGTGCTTTGAGTTGGAAGGGACCTCAGAGATAACCCAATTCCAACTACCCTGCCATGAGCAGGGACACCTCCCTCTAGATCAGGTTGCTCGCAGCCCCATCCAACCTGGCCTTGAACACTTCCAGGGATGGGACATCCACCACTTCTCTGGGCAACCTGTTCCAGTGCCTCCCTACCCTCAGAGTAAAGAAATCCTTTCTTATTTCTAATTTAAACCTCCCCTCCTTCAGGTGAAAACTATTACACTTTCTTCTCTCACTGCACAACCTGGTAAAGAGTCTCCCCATGTTTCTTATAAGTCCCCTTATTGGAAGGCTCAAAGAAGGTGTCCCCCAGAGTCTTCTCTTCTCTAGGCTAAACAAGCCTGACCCTCTCAGCTTGTCTTCATGGCAGAGGTGTTCCAGCCCTCTGATCATTTCTGGGGCCGTTCTCTAGACTCACACCAGAAGTCCTGTCCTAGGTCTAACGCATCTGTTGTGCTTGAGCCACAGAACTGGATGCAGTACTCCAGATGGGGTCTCTTGAGAGCAGAGTAGAGGGAGAGAATCACCCCCTCAACCTGCTGGTCACATTGCTTTTGATGCATCCCAGGATTTGGTTGGCTTTCTGGGCTGTAAGTGCACACTGATGGCTCATGTCAAGCTTTTTATCCACCAGTACTCTCAAATCCTTCTCTGCAGGGCTGCTCTCAATCTGCTCATTGTCCACTCAGTACTGATGTTTGGGATTGCCCTGAGCCAGGAGCAGGACCTTGCACTTGGCCTTGTTGAACTTCATGACATTTGCACAGGCCCACCTCTCGAGCCTGTTAAGTTCCCCCTGGATGGCATCCCTTCCCTCCAGTGTGTCAATGGCACCACACAGCTTGGTGTTGTCAACAGACTTGCTAAATTTCCATTTCTGGGGAAGCTGGCTCTACAAATGACCAAGGCAGGAAGGGCTGTTTCTTGCTGTCTTGGGACCAGCTGCTAACCTGTTGGAAAGGGATGTGCCAAGCGGGAGAGTACTGCAAGGCCTCCTGAAGGTACATCCTTGGGTGACTTCCTCTACTCAGCCAAACCCCTAGGGGATGGAGTGCTGCTTGCAGAAGGAGCACTCCAGGCCTGTGCCCAAGGGGCTTTCTCTGGCTCCTGGGCAGGTGTCACAAATTAGACTTTACACAACTTGAATGCAGTGGAAAATTATGATTTATTTTATATTTTGGGGGTAAACAGCAAGGTTAGATAGTAAGGTTTTTAAGTGCACTGAATCAACATTTAATCATCAACCAATGTAACAGAATGATTCCGACAGAATCTGCTGGTGCGGTCAGGCCCAGCTGCTCCTGTGGCTTGGTGCCAGTGTTGCTGGGGGCTGTGCTGAGACTGCAGGCATGGACAGGCAGTGGGCACGGCAGTGGCACAGATGGCCTCCACTGCAGCACTTCCCTCCTAAGAAGGGATATCCTCCGGGCACTGCCTGAAGGCTGAGGCCTTCCTGCACAGTTGCTGTCAAGAACAAGCCCAAGAAAGAGACTCCAAAGAAGCTCCATGCTTTGTTGCTTTCCACAAGAGCTTGGTGTGGTGAGAGCAGAGTCCCAGCATGGACTTTTAGGGATCTGGGGCTGGCTCACATGTTCCCTGTTAGTTGCTTGTGGCCATGCACCTGATGAATATTTCTATTTCCTAGACACTCAGGCTCCACAGAACATGATGGTGCTGATGGTACATGAGTTTTTTTTTTCATTTTTTTTTAATGTTTATTTATTTATTTATTTATTTTTTTCCTGGAGGGAGCCAGGAGCTTCCAGGAGAGCCCAGGTGATCTGCACGGACAATATGAGCCTGGGAGACAACTGCAGAGCATGAGCCTGTCCAAGGTGGACTGACTAGGGCTCAAGTGTTCAATCTGGTGTGAGCAGGCAGAGGAGAGCTCTGCAGCCCCAGGACATACAGCAGCCCCACCAAAGGAGTCTGGCAAGTGATTTGTTGCAGCCCTGGGGCAATGGCAGTGACCCCCTGAGCTGGGTCTGCCTCCCAGACTGCCCAGCATGACCTTGCATAATGCCCCCATACTCTGGGCACTACAGGCCCCTTGCTCTGCAGAGCAGCACCCCCAGCTGTGGCTGGAGCTGGGGCTGGAGCTGGGAGGGCACTTCCCCTGAGTGTCTTCTAGGCCAGCTTCAGGCACATGGCTTCTGAATAATAATGTGATCTTCATTCTGCACAAGGAGCTGAGAGAGCACCAACAGACAGGGGGCTGGAACATTGCCTGCAAGGTCCCTCCTGCCCTAGAACCACATAGGATTGGCATGGAACTGGATCCTGTGCGTCAGAGAGGCTGGGAGTCCAGCAGCAATGCCATGGGCTTGAAGGATCACAACCAGCTCACTTCAGCTTGGGCAGATTCTCGTCCAGGAACAGGCTGTTTTGTACATGTGGCATTACGAGGGCAGTGGTACCTCAGAAGCTCTAAGTTCAGTAGGAAGTGAATGGCTGTTAAACAGCCTCAGAGTTGACTTCTTTCTGAAGCAGCTGACAGGTCATCCCTTGACTTCTGGCTGGGATCTGTGCCTTTAGGCTCACATCTGCTGGTCTCCATGATAGGCCAGCAGATGCACCTGCTTTACAAATAGTCTGTGAGATCCTCTCTTCCTAAGTACCTGATAGGCCCCATCGAGGAAGAGGTCTTGAAGAGGTGTTTTCGTGTCAGAGGTTTCAGCTTTTGACTCATTCATCCTTCAGGGCTGCTTTCAGTTTTTGACACAGAGGGGGCCACTGCCTCCGAGATATCTGGGGGATCACAAAGCTTTCATGAGTGAAGAGAAAAAGTTATCCTGGGTCCATAGGAACCATTCTGGAACCAAAACATGTAGGCAGGAAGTGCACTTTTGTGGTATTGCAGAGCTGTTGGGCACATTGTGCAGGGTGCTCCGACAGCCTTTGTGTCCTTCTCCATGCTGCCTTAGGTACTGCTTCTTTCTCAGGAAAAGTGTGGCCAACGGAGGTGAGACAGATACTCTGAGTTCATGAAAGACATCAGAAAGCTGCCACTAAGAAAATGACTGATATGGGGAAGGCAGGGGGAACATGAGCAGTAGAGATGTGAGATTTGGGGGAAGAAAGAGGAGCTTGGATAGCAGAAGGTAATGATTTTGGAGACGTAAGAATATTCAGGTAATGCTGATCCCACCATAAAGCTGACTTAAAGCAGTCATGTGAGGCCATTACCCTTTTTTAATCTGTTATATTAATATCCAAATCTCAGTGCCACTCTACACCCTTACAGGAATTCACTACTCTAATTTTTCCAAAATTAGCCGAAATTAGTCCATAACCCCTTTCCATTAGCTTTCCACTCTTGCTCACACTGATCCCTGCACTTAACAATAGCATTGAAATGCACTATTTATCGCTAGCGTTCTTGCAGACCTAAACAAAACCCTCAAGCAAAGAGCTTGCCCATACCTTACCCACAGACCTGACACCACAAGCAGAACACCAAACCCTCCCACTAAACATCTGCTTAATCTCTCACCCAGAAAGGTTTAACACAGTCCCTAATGCCATACATGAACAACTATCATCCAAAGCCTGTCTTCCTGTGCATTAACCTTCTCACCTTTAACCCTTTTCCTAACCTTTAACTTTAGGTTCCTGTTCTCTTGGGGCAGGGCAGGAACTGTGAGATTGCTGTGCAGTCACATGGCATTCAAAATGAATGTGAGGGGCCATGGATTTGATCAGCTTGTAGGCCAGAAGGAGGAGATGGGTGGGAATGCTCTGATGAGCTCAGCTCTACCTCAGGATCTCCCAAACCAGCAGGAGGAATTGGCCTGTGAAAGGGACTGTGAGTCACTTCTGTCTCTGCAGTTGATAGGGCAGCAGCAGGAACGTGTCACAGAAAGGGACCGTGAGGTCACTTCTGTCTGAAATAGCTGACAGGTCACACTTACACCCTGGATCAGTACTTTTCAGCTGACATCTGCCAGTGGTACTGGTAGGCCAGCAGAAGGAACCTGGCTGGCATGCTGACTGTGGGATCCCCCCTGCCTACATACCCAGGAGGACCCAGACAGAAAGAAGGCCCACATATGGGTTGTCCTGTCCCTTCTGCTTGAGTCCATGACTCAAACATAGCAGGAGGCACAAGGCTTGGGTGTGTCTACACAAGAAGCTGCAAGGCCAGCAGCAGGACCATGGTTTGGAAAATGCTGGTGAGACGACTTCTGTCTGGTTGGCTGACAAGCTGCAAGAAGGCCAATGGGTTGCGATGCCTACTTTAGGAGGGTTTTCCACCTAGATGGAACTTTCTTTGGTAGTAGGAAAGAACAGGAGAGAAAAACTTGCCAGAAAATGCACCTTGGAAGGTTGGCACTGGCCATGAAGAGGAAGAAATGTGTTGAAGAATGGCTCAAAGAGCAAGGGTACGGGTCCCTAGAGCAATTGTACAAGCAAGGCAATGAAAATACAGAGTTTATAGCCATGGAGGAGGCCAGATGAGAAACATTCTTGTGAAATATGCAAGAAGCAGTCAGTCCTTGAGAGAGAGATAAACAGGTGGATCTGAGTCCCGGGAAGATAAGGAAGTAGTTTATGCGTTGTAACTGCAAGTAGGAGGAACAGTGTTTTTTGCAACACTTCTAGGCTTAGCCAATAGGATATTGACCAGTAGGCATAATTATTGCTGTGTGTAGAAATATATGGACATCTGTGCAATAAAGTTGAAGCTTGTATTACCACTCATATTGAGTTGATCACTTGCTTCCCTGTGCCGAAATCGGAGGGTCCCACACCCGCAGAAATGTCCCTCTAAGAGCTGTGCTGTGGTGCTAGAGGTCACCCAAAGAGTGTCTTTGATCAGACCATGGCTTTGTGTTTGAAGGAACAGCTGGTGAGGGTTGACGAGACATCAGTGAAACCACGGAAATGCCAGGATGAAAGCAAGGTGGTGAACATAGATGGGTGTCTGCAGCCTTCCATGAAAAAAGGGCAAAGTGTGGGGCAGCATAGGAAAGTCTAGAGATGACAAAGAGGTGGGTGCTCTCAAGAAGAGAAGGCCCCAGCAGCCCTGACATTTTTGTCCCCTTGGATAGAGCTTCTGAGGAGATGATAGTCATTGGAAGAGGGTTTATTGCTTTCTTGAGACCCTGTGCAGAGGCAGGGAGGTGTCATTGTTCTTCATACCATTGTTCTTCTTGAGGCATCACACTGCCCACCATAGCCCACAGACCCCAGCAAGAGCACAGAGACAGACATGGGGGTGCAGGACATTCCCTTCTAGTGGCTGGAGTCAGGACCTGGCCCTTTTACTTCAGCACAGCAAACCCAGACTTTTCTCAGCACAGTGCTTTGCCTATCTGTAATCATGGCCTCCAATTATCTGCCCTAACAAGTCCCTGAGGAGAATCTCTTGGTAACGGCCCTCAGTGGGGCCCATTAACACTCCAAGTCACTTCAATTTTTCCTTCTGACTTTACTTTCTCAAGCAATTGCATCATTCTCCTCTCAGTACCTGACATTCACAGACAGAGCACCAAAATCCACCATGGAACTCATTAAAATGCAGAAACTCCTAAGCAAACATATGTCTTCCATAGTGTTATTCAAGTCTTCAAGACTTGGAGAACTAATTGGAGAGCTTTCATGCTGTAGTTAAGGAAGAAGATTTCAAAAAGCACTTAATAAATGTCTCCTCTCATTTTAAAGGCTGAATTTTATTGCATTTCACTTTTGAGCATCTTTCTTCAATTGATATTAATCCAGCGCTTAATCTATGGAGACATCCATAGGGAGGGAAAGCAGCCTTTTGAGGTCTGACAACCTTGCTCCTCACCACCTCAACCCTGACATTTCTCTCATTGGCCACCTGGCGCTTGCATCACTTTTCCTTGCACCACACTTCTGTGCTGAAGTCTGCAGCTGGATGTTACAGCCCCCTTGCACCAGCTCCCACCTGCTTTCCTTAGAGACCTGGCTGCACACAGGCACAGAAGGGTTTTTCCTTATTTTAAAACAAACAACAAGAAAACATGCAGCAATTTTCCAAACAGCAAAGCAAGCTCCTCATCTTGTATGTCTCCAGTCAGGTTTACCTCACTGGCTTATCCTCACAAAAGGATGACTGTAGATTAAGTATTTTATACTGATTGATAAGAAATTATAGGTATTAAGATTAGTATTATTCCATATGATCTTAATTCAATGATAAATGATGAGGAGCTTGCTACAGAAACAATTAGGATGACTGCTAATCAATCGGCAAGCTTGAACGCAATGAAGCTCAAAGCAGAAACTGGGTCAGTCAGAGTGGTCTGAATGATCAAAGAGTAAGGGGAGGAAGAAGCAGTAGAACCATGGGAAGTTCATAGGTCCAGACAGGCATCTGGAAAGGGGACATTCAACAGGGATTGTTTATTCAAGATGGATGGAAATGCCTGGAAGATGAGGGAGTACACCATGATGGAGAAAGCAATGAAATGCAAGTGCTCATGACCATCAGTATTTCTCCTCCTGTGATGAATATAGATCCAGAAAATTCACCTGAAGAAGGATGTAGATCACTGGTGAAAGAACTGTGGTTTTGTGCCATCACGAATTAGGATTACAAAAACACTTCCACATGTAACAGTAATATGTCCCACCCCATATATACCATCCTGTGGGGCAGGACAAATGGAGCCAACAACCAAGGGACACATTTGCGTGTCAATGAGGGGGCCCAGCAGAGACAAGGAGTCCAGGCAGTGGGATGGGGGAGGCCAGGAGAAGCAGCCCAAGGGGTGCTGCTGCTTGTGAGGACACGTTTGTGCCAGCAGCCTGAGTGGGCAGCAGCTGTGCGCAAGTGAGGGGAGGCCAGGAAGTGCATGCCAAGAGAGCTCCTGCCAGCAGAGACAAGGCCGGGGCTGAGGCTAAGGGGAGAGGCAGGCCCAGGCCCAGGTGGCTGCATGTGCCATGCTGAGCTTCCTGCCCTGCAGCAGCCGCACTGGCCCTCAGCAGATGTGCTGGCTGGCATGCACTGGGAGGTCCTGGTGTGCATCAGAGAGCAGCAAGGATGCTGCTGGAGAGAGCTGGGGCAAAGCGGGGGGCAGAGGCTCATGCAGGGACTGGCTAGGGGTCTCCTCTGCTACAGCCACCGCACGGAGTGTGTCAGGAGGAGGACAGGCAGGGCTCACTGCCACAGTGCAGAGCCTGGCCCTGGACGCTCCATGACCACCGTGCAGGTTCTGGCAGGCCATGGTGAGGGGATGAATGCCCTGGGCCCCCTTCCTGCTCTGCCCAGGCCAGCAAAGGCCCAGAGCGGCCTCCTCTCCCCTGCAGCTCTGGGCTCCCTTCACACATCCCTGGCTCTGCAGCACCAAGCCCTGCTGGGAGCCCTCCCCTGCATGCTCCCACCCTCCCTGATGCTGCTGTTGCCCTCTGCCGGGCACTGCCTATCGCAGCCTAGCCTCTGCCCACCTCCCCCCACCACCCTGCCCTCTTCCCAGCCCACCCCAGTAGCTCAGCCCATCAGCCCAGTATGGGATAGCCCCAGGGCAGTTCCCACTGCAGCGTGCTGTAGGGCATGGCCACCACAGCTGCTGGGACAAAGGTGGCTCTGGGCCTCCCCAGCAGCCCTCAGGCTGGGACCAGCCATGGCTCAGGAAATGGAAGGTCCTGAGCTGGCGATTCTGCTCTGCAGATCCAGGGGGCTGTAGTGCCCAGGGTCCCCTGGAGGACTCCACCACACCCATTCTGCTCCAGGTGGTCATCAGACCCAACTCCATGGGGATCTCTGCTGCTGAGCCCCTTTCCACCTGCCCTGATGGCTCAGAATTATAGGGCCATGCTTGGTAGGGCCATGGGATGTCTCTAAGGGCAGAAAGGGCAGGTGAGTGCTGTACCAGACCTGGCCCACGAGGCTTCAAGGAGGGTGTCCTCAATTACTCTTATGGGCCTTCACCTGCTGGCTCTTCACCACCTCAGCAGGAATTGCAGAGTCTTCCTTAGCCCCTGGACACCTCACATTTTCCTTTTCCTTTCCCAGACTCTTCTTGGTCACTCCTTTTATGAGGTTCTAATCACTATCCAATAAGCACATTTTCCCTGGGTTGCCCCATCTGGCAGCTCCAGATTCCTCTCCGGGTAGGCACTGGCTATCTGCCCCACTGCAGGGACCCATTCCAATGTAGATGAGTCCAAGACCAGTTGTTGTCTGCTTGGGCATGTGCCACCACAAAGGGAGCTCTTGGTCCAGCCCTTGGTTCCTCACAGACCACACTGGGACTTTCAGCCTGTGTCCTTCACTCCGGGAAAAATCCCAGAAAACAGAAAATCAGGGAGTAACTCCATGGCTGGATGACTTACAGCAGCTTTGGAAGAGGTGTCCAGGCTTCTGGGTTTGCCCTGAGCAGCCCCTTTTGTTACTGTGGTGCTAGCAGGGAGGCTAGCTGTGACCCAGGGCTGCACGTTGCCTGCTGCTGCCTGCAGCCACAGGGATGCCACTGCAGAGACAACAGGACTGTCACCAAGATACATGAGATCTGAGGGCTAAGAGAAATGCAAGAGCACAGAGGAACAATGTGGAAGCCAAAAGAGAGCAGCAGTGAAAAGGCCATGTCCTGCTGCTGGCCATGGCCATGGCTCCAGAGAAGCAGCAGCCCCTAGCCAGGAAGGCAGAGCCCAGTGGGCAGTGAGCGGCTGCTCCTCCGTGTGGCAGCTGGGCTCTTGGCCGTGAGCCCTTCCTGTGTGCTGGGGCTGCTCCACCAGCTCCAGAGCTGATGGCAAGAGACGGCAGATGAGATCGATGAATTTCTGATGGATTCTTTATTGTCTTTATGTACACTGGAAACCTAGTTTTACAGGTAAATTAGAAGATTTAGTCAAATTAATTCTGAGGAAGTATACATATAAATAATAAGACCATTTAAAACAATATCAACATTTATGAAAATAATAATGCACAAAATGATATGAAAATTGGCACCTCAGTTTCTCAAACATGTTGACAGGGTTATTATTAATGGTTATATTATGGTAATGTTGCTAATGAGAAAAATGTTATGATATGAATCACAATTATGGTATCAGTACTTATGCTTGAGAAGCACATATAGAAACAGTTTTCTCACTGCATCCTTGAGCTCCTGGTTCCTCATGCTGTAGATGAGGGGGTTCACTGCTGGAGGTACCTGCGAGTATAGAAGTGACACCACAAGGTCCAGGGATGGGGAAGAGATGGAGGGTGGCTTTAGGTAGGCAAAAAAGGCTGTGCTGACAAAGAGGGAGACCACGGCCAGGTGAGGGAGGCACATGGAAAAGGCTTTGTGTCGGCCTTGCTCAGAGGGCATCCTAAGCACAGCCCTGAAGATCTGCACATAGGACACCACAATGAAAACAAAACACCCAAATGCTAAAGAAAAACTAAACGCAAGAGCCCCAACTTCTCTGAGGTAGGCATCTGTGCAGGAGAGCTTGAGGATCTGGGGGACTTCACAGAAGAACTGGTCCACAACATTGCCTTGGCAGAGGGGCAGGGAAAAGGTATTGACCGTGTGCAGGACAGCATTGAGAAAGCCACTGCCCCAGGCAGCTGCTGCCATCTGGGCACAAGCTCTGCTGCCCAGGAAGCTCCCGTAGTGCAGGGGTTTGCAGATGGCAATGTAGCGGTCGTAGGCCATGACAGTAAGCATGGAATACTCTGCTGTGAGAAAGAAAGGAAAAAGCAAGACCTGTGCAGCACATCCTTCATAGGAGATGGCCCTGGTGTCCCAGAGAGAATTGGCCATGGCTTTGGGCAGAGTGGTGGAGATGCAGCTCAGGTCAAGGAGGGCGAGGTTGAGGAGGAAGAAGTACATGGGGGTGTGGAGGTGATGGTCGCAGGCTACGGCTGTGAGGATGAGGCCATTGCCCAGGAGGGCAGCCAGGTAGATGCCCAGGAAGAGCCCAAAGTGCAGGAGCTGCAGCTCGTGTGTGTCTGCAAATGCCAGCAGGAGGAACTCGCTCAAAGAGCTGATGTTGGGCATTTGCTGACCCAGTTGTCTGTTGAAGAGAAGGAAAAAAAAAAAGAAAAAAAAAAAAAAGAGAAAGAAAGCAGAATTAAATGAGAAAAACTGGAATGAAAGAGGAGAGTAAGGGAAACTCATGTTCAGTCCACAAATAAGACATGAGCTTTGCAGTGCTGTTGCAAACACCTCATCTGAATGATGAGCGGAGCAGCATGATATTTTATTGGTTTCAGTTGCCCTTATAATGCTTAGGAGATGTATGAGAAAGTTGAATGCCCTGACAGGTCATGTACACTCTTAGTGAAACCCTGTGTGTGCCAGGACTGTGCCCTGGTGAAGACTGAGCAGAGCAGATGTGCCAACCATTCCTGCTCTCAGCTGCCCTGTATTACCCCTCTGCGAGCTGCAGCACAATCCCACTCGGGTGTTTTCCTGAGAAGAAACTGGAGACAGCTTAGAGCACAGAAGCCCCAGTCCGAGTGCAGCTGGACCAAATCCTCACCTTGTCTCCAGGAGAAGCTCTCAGCCAGAAGGAGCCTGGGGGCTTCTCCTCATCTGAGCTCTGCATGGCCAGCCAGGGCAGGGTGTTCTGGGCTGACTGGGGGCACCTGGCTTAGGGCACTCTGAGGGTCTTCTGTCAGACTTCCTCCCCTTGCAGTAAAACCCAGCAGGACTCTCAAAGCCTACTGCATTGCCCACTGCCCTCCTAGAAACAAGACCCAGCAGGAGACCCTTCCAGGACCTGCAGCCTCATGGCCCTGCAGCCAGAGACTTACCTTGCTGAGATTTCTCCTGCAGTCAGCTCTCAGCATTCTCCCACTCCCAACTGCCTTCAGCCCCTCTCTCTTTCTGTCCTCTCCCCGTGCCACCTGTGGTGAAAGCCCCAGCCCTGCTGCTCTGTGCAGAGGAGCTGCTCCTGGGCAGAGCTATCTCTCTGCACCAGGGCCCTCTTTCCAGGAGCTCTCTCTGTCCCAGGAGCCTGGCCCAGCTCAGCAACGGGGCCCCAGCCCAAGGCATTGGAATCACCTCTCCAATGGCTTTGGTGATGAGCTCATGAACCTCAGACACTGAGTGGAAAGTGAAGAACACTCTCAAGAAGTCCAAGTCAGATGCAAGTTTTCTGGAGTTTCTCCCCAGGGGCCAACACTGACATAGCCTCCCTTGGAGCTCGTTAGAGCCAAACATTGGAGGCGACGAGGCCAAGGAGACAAAGGCAATGTGAATTTGACACTGATCTTTGGAAAAACAGGATATGTTTCACCAAGCACAAAGGCTGAGCCTTGATCCCTGGCCTCTGGGAAGGGAGATCCTTTCTCTTTACACATTGCTCAGAGCTCTTTCTGGGACAGTAGGATGTGGGGATGTGCATTGCCAAGTGCAGGACAGTGGTACGACCTCTGCCTGGTTCATGGCTGGGTGTGAGGAGGCAATGAGGCCCTGACACTTTACCGATAAGCTGTCTCCTCATAGGCCTCAGTGACACTGACAACAGCCATAGCCATGGACACAAAGAACTTGGTCCTCTTTGGACTTTCAGCTTTGCTACAGCCCTTGTTCCTCTCCACCCCATGCAGTCCTTAGGACTCTTACACCTGCACCTCTTTCCCTGCTGGCTGTAGACCCTCTTCCATGTGGTGTCTCACCAGATCTGAGATGAGTCTGGTAATTGAGATTTTCTTGGTGGCCTTGCTCCTCGTAAGGCAGCTCTGTAGGAATCTGGCCTGGTTCCTGGTGAGCAGGCACCACTGGTCGTATGGCATCCATGGTGGTGCCCAGGCCCTCCTCTTCCTCCTGGGCACTGCTCACTCAGCAGGGTCCCAATCTGCCCTGATGTGTGGAGCTCCTCTTCCTCTGGTGCAGGACTAGACTCTTCTCCTTGTAAATGTCAGGAGATTTCTGTAGGCATATTCATGTAGTTTCTCAAGGCTCCCCCACACTGACGCTCCATTCTGTCAGCTGTTAATGTCTGCAGGCAGACGGTTCAATCTTCGCATGATTGTGCTATCTCTGACAAGAGAGCAGCATCAGGAGTTGCAGGCAAGTTTGGATAATACAGGAGTAACCAGCTGAATGGAATTGCAACACAGTCTCAGAAGGGTAAGGGATTGCAGGCTGCCAGGTTCCACCTTTTCTGTGCTTTCTTGTCATGCATGCTGTCATTTTGTCCAGAGCCGTGTCCAAAATGTTATGATGCTGTGCAGGGCAAAATTAGAAATGTCAATGGCCAGCTGGAGCTCAATCCATCTATTACTGTCAAAGACAATCAAAACTCTTTATAGAAATACTTTAAAGGAGGATTAAGGAAAATCTTCATCCTTTATTGTAGGTGGGGTAAACATAGTGACAAGAGATGAGGTAAAGGCTGAGGTACTTAATGCCTTCTTTCCCTTAGTCTTTAGCAGCAGCACCAGTTCTCCTGATACTCAGCCCCCAGAACTGGTAGACAGGGACATGGAGAGGACAAGAGGGGGACGCTTTTTCCCACTTGTTAACTCTCCCTGTCTCCTTCATCTCTCCCTTCTCCTCCAGGATACTCCCAACAAAAAAAGCTTTGAGTATCCTTGGGACGGTCAAACCAGCATGTTCCTATTGTTAGGTCTCATTAATGTGTTTCAGCTTTTGTTTAATGTCAGACAATTATTTAAGAATGCCATCCAGAGATCTGTCCATAGGCAGGAGAGTTAGGAGTGGCAGGGATTGAGGGAGGATATGGGCAGGTACCTATAGCAGTGAACACCTCCAATGCTTTGGAAATTCACCCCTGAACAAGAGCAGAATCCAAACAATCTAGAGAAACCCTTGAAAAAGTAGTGTGATCACCACAGCCATTCCCAAGAGACACAAATCAACATGCTGGGAGTTGACCTCTGCTTACTGAGCCTCAATTAATGTCACGTCAACCCCTGTGCTATGCCCTGCAACCACTCCAACACATTCCAAATGTCCTGCAGCCACTCCAACTATTGTGACAGACCCAGCAGCCACTACAACTCCTCTGAAAGGCACTTCAGCCACAGCAACTCCTGCGATGGGTTCTGCAGGCACTGCAACACCTGCAACAGGCCCTGTAGCCACAACTCTTGTGACAGGCCCATTAGCAACTCCAACCCTGTAACAAGCCCCGCAGCCACTCCGGCTCCAGTGACACTCCATCTGTGACAGGCCCTGCAGCTAATCCAACCAATGTGATGGCCCCATGTCTGAGCCAGAGAACCAGCCTATGCCAGTATCAGTTGCTCCTCTAAACAAGAGAAAACAATGCTGAAAGTCAGGTGAAACCTACAGGGGATGAATTGGCTAGTCAACTCCAGCAGTATGAAGAAAGTCTCTCTTCTCTCCAATGGGCTTCTGTATTGTCTGTGGAGAAACTTTCTCAAGGGGCTCACCAACTCCAAGAGAAGGCAAGGGAGAAACTTTTCCAAGAGGTCCTACATCATAAAGAGAACATATCTCCTTTCCCTTGTAGTATGCCACAATGGATATCACTAATGCATTTTATCCATCCCTTTGAGAGCACTGTGAAGGCCACAGTTCGCTTTCACTTCAGGGGTGTCCTATACACCTGGAATCAACTGCCCAAGGGGTGGAAACACAGTCCTGCCATTTGCCATGGACTGATACAGACTGCATCGGTAAAGATATTAAAGAGAACTGGCCCTAATGCTGAGCTTCCTCCTGAGTGGCCTGTCCTCTTTTCCAAATGTCATAAACCCTCTTCTTCTCCCTGAGCTCTAGCCACAACTCTCTGTTCAGCCAAGCCAGTCTTCTTCCACACCGGCTTGTCTTTGGACACGTGCTGACAGACTGCTCATGAGCTGTTAAGATTTCCTTCTTGAAGAGTGCCCAGTCTTCCTGTACTCCTCTGCCCTTCAGAACAGCCTTCCAACAGACTCTGCCAACCAGTGTCCTGAACAGCTCAGAGTCTGCCGTCCGGAAGTCCAAGAAAACAGTTTTACTGATCCCCCTCCTGACTTTGCCAAGAATAGAGAACTCTACCATTTCATGGTCACCCTGCCCAAGACAGCTCCTGACCACACATCTCCCACCAGTCCTTCTCTTGTTTGTGAACAGAAGGTCTAGCAGGGCACCTCCCCTGGTAGGCTCACTAACCAAATGAGTCAGGAAGCTATCTTCCATGCTCTCCAGGAACCTCCTAGACTGCTTACTCTTTTTGTATTAGTATTTGTATTTGTATTTGTATTTGTATTTTGTATTGTATTTCCAGGATATGTCTGTGAAGTTGAAGTCCCCCACAAGAACAAGTGCTGGTGATTGTGCAACTTTTGCCAGCTGCTTGTAGAATGCCCCATCCATCTCCTCATCCTGGTTTGGCGATCTATAAGAGACCCCCAGCAGGATGGCCTTCCCAATGACCCCATCCCACTGGGACTCAACGTTATCATTCTTAGTCTTGAGTTCTACAACACCAAAACCCTTTCTAATATAGAGAGCCATGCCACCACTCGTTCTGTGCTGCCTGTCCCTTCTGAAGAGCCTGAAGCCAGTCATTGCAGCACACTAGTCATGGGAGTGGTCCCAGCACCTTTCAGTGATGGCAGCCAAGTCATAGCTTGCCTTTTATTTCTTTGCTGTTGAGCAATGGCTAGAGCTATATTATGTTGGACATGCATCAATAAAATCTTTGTTTATGGCCCGGAGGAATTTGGCACTTGAAACATCACTCAAATGTCACCATGGCACCTCCAGTGTCACCCGGTGTCTGCATCTGAACAGCTCCCTCCTGGCCTCTGTCTCCATTCAATATGCTGGGAGCTGAGACAAGCAGCTTACATAGAGCTGCCTGGTTTGTGCCCACCTGAACCTAGGCAAGAGGAATCCCAACTCCTGTGGTCTTCTGTAAGGCATGGGAGAGTCAGCTAAGCCCCCTTCTAGCCTCTGAACTGCAAACAAGATATGAGTTGCTTGGTTTGACTCAGCTGAAACACTTTCCTCAACAGGGGGAAGGCAGATAACTCCCTGTCCTTGCCTGGGTGTTCTGCCTAAAACCAGGATATGGAAAAGTGATTCTTGAATATCATAACTCTTCTGAAATGAAGAAGGACAGTGGTCCCTCTCCACTGGAGGGAAGCAACATAAATGTTTACTTCAGTGTGTTTCCAAGTTGATTCCCCCGGAGGCCCAGGGACTTGTCAAGAGCTCCCTGTGCTGCAGAGAGACAGCTCTGCCCAGGAGCAGCTCCTCTGCACAGTGCAGCAAGGCTGGGGGTACTGTCTTCAGGGGACAAGGGCGGCTGAGAGAACGGAGGGAGATGTTAAAGGCAGTGTGAAGGGGCTATGCTGAGAGCTCACTGTGAGAGAAATCTTCACAGCCCTGAACAGGGTAAGTCTCTGGCTGCAAGGCAGCACAGCTGTTGTTCCTGGTGCCATCTCCAGATTTTCTGTCAAATCCCACAGCCTATGGGATCTTTAAGAAGGACTCTCAGAATTTCTTTGTGTAAGAGGGGAGTGAAAACTTTCAGAGCAGGGATTACCTCCCTAAACTGTCAGAGGGACAGGATATGAGGGTTCCTTCTCACAGGGCTGGCTGCAGGCTGTGCAGCCAGGGTGCAGGCAGGGGTGGCCAGGGCTGTGGTGCAGAGCAGGGTCCCTGCTGTGCCCCAGGGGCTGTGTGCTGGGGAAGGGTCTCTGCCACCTGCCAGGCTCAGCACTCAGCCTGCCTGCGGAACTGCCCAGGGTGCTGTGCGGAGAAGCTGTGGATGGAAGGAACCCCCAAAGCCGGGCAGAACAGGTCAGGGTCCTGCTGGTGCCCAGAGGCTGCTGTCTGGAGCAGGCTGCTCAGAGATCCACAGCACCCACAGGACATCTTCAGGGGAGATTCTTGAAAGGGAAGAACAACACCTCCTGTACCAGAAGGAAAGGCACTATCTGACATCTCTGCTTTACTCTTCCTGCATTTGGAGGGAAGTCGGGATGTTAATGGTGTTGTCAGGTTTCTAGAAAGGACTGAAACTCATAGAGCATTGCAATGAAAGGAACCTCTAGGTCTTTGAGGAACCTCACAATTTCCCTCCACACTCTTTAGCCTACAGACAGCACCAACACAACCTTCATTGTCTCTTGTGGGATTGTTGGAACTCCTTCTCAGCACTTGTAAAGAGGGAGATGCCTCTGGCCAGCGGATGCCTGAGATCCATTCCTGGTGCTCTTTACCATATACTGTTTGGCAGTACTAACCCTTGCTGAGTCTAAAGAGGATCTGCATGGTCTCTGCGGCACCCTTAGGTCGAGAGATGTAGAGCTCTAGGCAGGAGCAAGTCTTCTTCAGATGAAGATGCAGTGAGAATGCAGTCTTGGTGAGGAGGATTTCTATGAAATAAGGTTTAGTTTTTGCTCAGAAAAGTCTCTCTAACATGTCACTGTCTATTCCTCCATGGACAGGCAACCATGCCCAGATGCAACAAATGTCCAACAGCAGCTTCCCCACAGAGTTCCTCCTCCTGGCTTTCGCAGACATGCGCGAGCTGCAGCTCCTTCACTTCGGGCTCTTCCTGGGCATCTACCTGGCTGCCCTCCTGAGCAACGGCCTCATCCTCACAGCCATAGCCTGCGACCACCACCTCCACACCCCCATGTACTTCTTCCTCCTCAACCTCGCCCTCCTTGACCTGGGCTGCATCTCTACCACTGTTCCCAAATCCATGGCCAACTCCCTCTGGGACACCAGGACCATCTCCTTACCGGAATGTGCTGCACAGGTCTTTATGTTTGCTGTTTTTATTCCAGCAGAGTTTTATCTTCTCACCATCATGGCCTATGACCGCTATGTTGCCATCTGCAAACCCCTGCACTACAGAACCATCATATGTGGTAAAACTTGTGTCAACATGATAGCAGCTGCCTGGGGTTGTGGCTTTCTCCATGCTGTGCTGCACACAGCCAATACATTTTCACTACCATTCTGCCAAGGCAATGCCGTGGACCAGTTCTTCTGTGAAATTCCCCAGATCCTCAAGCTCTCCTGCTCAGATGCCTACCTCAGAGAAGTTGGGCTTATTGTTTTCACTGCATGTTCACTTTTAGTGTGTTTTCTTTTTATTCTTTACTCCTACATGCAGATCTTCAGGGTTGTGCTGAGGATATCCTCTGAGCCTGGACGGCATAAAGCCTTTTCCACTTGCTTTCCTCACCTTGCCATAGTCTCCCTGTACATCAGCACTGGCACATTTGCCTACTTGAGACCCCCATCCATGTCCTCATCATCCCTGAATATTTTACTGGCAGTTCTGTACTCAGTGTTGACTCCAGCAGTGAACCCCCTCATCTACAGCATGAGGAATCAGATGCTGAAGGATGCTGTGTGGAAAGTGATGTCTGGGTGTTTTTCAGAAGTAATATAGTTACTGTCCTCTGCATATCACTGATAATGCAACTCATTACAGACCAAGACACAGTTTTCATTTTGTTTTCCTTTTATTTTTACTTTTACTTTGTTTTACTGATGATAAGGTAGTCCAGAGAGAAATACGATCATTATTTGTGTTCCACAGACAAAGGAGAGCTCTGCAACATGAGGCAATGGGAAAGGGGCTGGGAAAATTATTAATTATTCAACCAGTGAAATTTCATAGTCTGGAGGGAGTGAATCACCCCAAAACTTCTCCTGACATTGGAAATGAGTTGGACTTGATAATGCTTGTGGGTTCCTTCCAGCTCAGGCTATTCAATGAATCTCTGACTCTGAATAAGGCCAGCTATCTGTGTGCACCCTCCATGGCCAAAGAACCACTTGTGTGGGAGGCAGTCAGTGGAAGTGCCTCCCACCAGCTGGCTCTGCCTTCCCAGCCTGACCAGCACGGCCCTGCAGAGTGCCCCCACGGCCCTGTGCACCACAGCCACCTCGCTCTGCAGAGCAGAACTGCCAGCTGGGGGGCTGTGGGCAGCATGGGCAGGGGCTGCAGGAATGGTTGCTCAGGCCAGCCCAGAGGTGCTGGGCTGGGGCAATTCTGTGTGGAACATGGGGTGTCCTGGGAGAAGAGCAGGGCTCTGTGTGTGTGCAGTGGTGGTGCCTGAGGAACCCCAGGGCCAGCAGTGTGGTGCTGTGCTGTGCTGGGGAGTGGCACTGGCCCGGGGAGGGGGGGGGGCTGCAGGCTGTCTGTGAAGGTGGATCGGTAGGGTTTATTTCCTGCAGATTGCAGCAGCAGAGACACTGCCTGTGACCTCCCCTGCTTCATTTGCAGCTTTGGGGCCAGCCCAGCCTGGGCTGCTCTGCTGGGCTGGGTTGGGGAGAGGAGAGGCAGGTGTGGAGAGCTGGGGAGGGTCTGGGCTGTGCTGGCCTCCTGGAAGAGAGGGGGGAACCACAGAGCAGTCTGGGCTGGGCCTTTGTTCACTGCATATGGATATGACCAATGCTAGTCATCATGACTTTCACACCAATTCCTCGGAAGAGTTCTCAACATTTTTCTAAAATATATAGTCAGTTCTTGAATCACTTTCCTACAGAGAGGTGGCCATTTCCTTCAGGATGCTCTGGACTTGCAAAGGCTACATGGGGAAATGTGAGTCTGGATTTGTGCGAGGTCTTCTGAAGCAGGAACCGGTTGGCAGGCAGAGTACCCAAAGGATTGTGCAGGGCATCCCCTGCACCCACTGCTCCTGGGGGACCTGGAAAGAGGCCTCCTGATCACAACAGCTCCTTGTAGCCCTGTGTATCCTGGCTGTGAGGTCACTTGTGTCCCAGCACCTGGCTGGCCAACAACAAGGAGGCAGAGCCTCTGAGGTCACAAAGACCTTCAGAAAGCTGCCCCCAAGAGGGTGACACGTATGGGAGGCCAAGGGAAATCCGGGAGAGTAAAGATGCAAGACCTTGGTGAGAGAAGAGGGACTTGGCTAAGAGAAAGGAAAGATTTCAAAGAGGTGATAGGGGTTCAGGTAAGGCTGATGCTTCTGCAACACTCACTGGGAAAGCATTCGTGTTAGGCCTTGGCAAAATTTCTAACCAGTAACCAGAAAACCTAGTGCTAACCTAGTACTAAATGTTCTCCCTCACCCTGAAAGGAATCCACTGCTCTAAACCCCAACCTCATTTCCTACCTTGAAGTCAAACCCCAAACAAATTACTTTTTACCTTTAGTCTTAACATATTGCTCTTGCTAATCCCTAGTTCTTAATTCCTTGAATTATATTGCCAGATATCATCCCGTAACAAGGTACATAATAAAACCCTAACCAAAAATCTAGCTTATACCCTAAACACTGACTGTCTACCCAAAGCAGAACTCACAAGCCTCCCTTTAAGACCTTGCCCAGTTCCTAAACTTGGAAGGTAAAATACAACCCCTAAACTCTAAACTGAACAACCAAACCTCAAATCCCTCATTCCTGCACTCTTATGATGTAAATGAAGGGATTTGGCCCCACGAGGCTGGGCAGGGCTTGAGAGGTTCTGCAGCAATCACTTGGTCTTGGAGGAGGCAGGGGAGGTGACATAGGTCTGGGGTGACATAGGTCTGGTCAGCTCATAGGAATCAATGAAGAGATGGGTGAGGATGCTCTGCTGAGGTCAGCTCTGCCTCAGGACGTCAGGAGGCAGCAGGAGGCCCATGGCTGGGCAGGTGGGTGTCGGGGCACTTCTGCCTGAGGACCTGATGTGCCACCTTCAGGCTGATGGCTGGTGTAAACATGTGTCATTTTAGCTGTGCAGAAGAAAGTGAGAAAGCAGTTCTTGGATCACTTTTCTACAGAGAGGCGTCCATTTTCTTCAGGATGCCCTGGAATTGATAAAGGCTACATGAGGAAAAATTACTCTGGACATGTGGGAGGCCTTCTGAAGCATGAGCTGGTTGGCAGGCAGAGTATCTGAGGGATTGTGCAGGGCACTCCCTGCAACCAGTGCTCCTGGGTGGGCTGAGAAGAGGCCTCCTGAGCACAACAGCTCTTTGTAGCCCTGTGGATACTGGCTGTGAGGTCACGGCTGTCCCAGCACCTGGCTGGCCAACAGCACAGAGGCAGAGCCTCTGAGGTCATAAAGGTAATCAGAAAGTTGCCCCCAACAGGGTGACACATTTGATGAGGCCAGGGGAAAGCTGGAAGAATAAAGGTGGGAGATTTAGGGGAAAGAAGAGGGGTTTGGCTAAGAGAAAGGAAGGATTAGGAGGCAGTGATAGGGGTTCACGTAAGGCTGATGCTTCTGCAACACTCACTTGAAAAATATTCAAGTTATGTCCTGGTAATATATCTAACCAGTAACCTTAACACCTACAGCTACTCTAAATCCCACACCGTGGAAGGAATTCATTGCTCTAATCCCCATCCTCAAATCCTACCTTGAAGTCAAACCCCAGACATGTTACCTTTTAGCATTAGTCTTAACTCTCAATAAAGCCTAGCTTTTAGTCATTAGCATTAGATTGCCAGCCTTAACACCAGCCCTCACCCAGTAAAACACCATAAAAACAAATAAACAAACAAAAACCTAACCAAAAATCTAGCCCTTACACTAAACTCTGACTGGCTCCCCAAAGCAGAACACGAAAACCTCCCTCTAAGACTCTGTCCTATCTCTAAACATGGAAAGCAAAAAGAACTCCTAAACCTCATCTACCAGTCTGGTCATACGATCATATAACAGACCCCCACCAAGACGTCACCCCTACAGGCCTTTCCCCTGATTCCTATCCATAGACACTCTACCATTCCCAAGCCCAAGCTCTTCAACATCAAAACACTCTTTAATATAAAGAGCCGCCACACCACCACCCTTCCCTCCTTGTCAATCCCTTCTGAAGAGCTTGTAGCCATCCATCACAGTACTCCAGTAGTGGGAGTGATCCCACCATGCTTCCTTACAGCAACTAGGTCAGAGTTAGCCTGTTGTACAATCGCTTCCAGCTCCTCCTGTTTGTTGGCCATGCTGCATTCATTGGTGTAGATGCACTTCAGATGAGATATCTGCCTCCCCCTCAGCTTCAGCATTGTTCCCCCAGGCACTTCTCTGGTGATCCCTGTTTTATCCCCTTCCCCCGTCATAATTAATGCTCTCTCAATGAGTCCTGCTAGCTCCTGTGCTAGGATTCATTTCCCCCTTGAAACTCTTTCAATCTCTATGGTTCTACTTAGAGAAGTTCATATGGAGCTGAGTTTTCCATTTGAGACCAAAGCAGTGTTGTTAACAGACCAGTGTTTCACTTACTGCTGAACCATACCAATGGGTTCTCCATCTCTCATACTGTCCCCACAACATGTAGGTTGGGGGTATGAAGGACAATGCCATGGCACACAGCCAGGACAGCTGACCCAAAGGGATTAAATAGATGCTCCAATAGGTGTTCCAGCCCACCATCCCACTACCAAAAGCACCTCCCAGCCTGCAGCAGAGAAGCCTACTGGGAAAGAGCTGGAAGGCTGCGGGCACAAACCAGCAGGAGCTGGGAGGGCAGTCTGGGTTCCAAGCCCTGCACAAGGGTCCCACCTTTCTACCTATTCAACTCCTGCAAGAGAGGTATCCCTGCCTGTGGGTGCTGGGCAGGGTGATGGGGTCCCAAGGCAACAGAGGGTGGGCACTGCCAGTGAGTGCCTCACGGGGCTTCACAGAGATCCACTTTGCCTGGAAACTGCCTGTGGCTGGCAGGACGGAAATGTCTCTGTCAGTAGGAATAGTGTCAAGGGACCAGGGGCTCTGTCAGCCCCACAGCCAGACACGGATCCTGCTGACCCTATGACGGGACCCTCCCCAACTGCTGTGTTTCTCAGCTCTGCTCCCCTCCATCAGCCTCAGGAAGACACCCGGATACATGGTCAGGGAAGTACAGGATCTGGGACAAAGCCCCCAGAGGGTTTTAATATGAGGAAATACCAACACACAGCATAAAAACAGGGGAATATCAAGAGGGGAAATACCCATGTGTGTCTGCTGCCTGCTGGAAAAGGGAGACCATTCCCTGGCACTCACGGCTCTCCCAGTGGCACTGAGCTCTCCTCCCTCCCGGCTGCACCCAGCTGCTCAGCAGAGCTGGGCTCTGCTGGCCTGGGGCTCTGGGACCCTTGTGCACTGGACTTCGGTGTCACATCCTGGGTGTCCTCATGGGGACATGCCAGAGACACCTCTTCAACATCGTCATAGCCTGTGCTCCCCAGGAAAGGTGACGAGGTGTCTCCCTCAGCTCCAGGGACCCCAGGACTTCTCCGGGAGTGCAGGCTTCCCCCTGTAAGCATCAAGGCAGGCTGCTGTGGTTGCGCTTGTGGGGTGCCCCTCAGAGCTGTTTATCACCTTCCTCGTCCTCACCAGCCTGAGACATTTGGCCCATTCTCCCAGCCCCCACAAAATCTCCCAGGACAGGTTCTCCATGGATGGTCAGGCTTTCAATATGGCATGGATTCTCCTAGGCCCGGGGTTGGCACCTAGGAAGTGGCAGTGCTGCATTGCCCTCTCACCTGTGGCTGCATCCCTGGGCCCATCTCCTTCCTCTGGTGTCCTGGGCACTTCCCAGTCCCCCTGCCAAGGGACAGGGTCCTCCCCAGGGTCAGAAACCTCCCCAGCATCATCATAGCCATCTGCTGGGTCACGTCCAGGCACGACAGGGACATCTGAAAGGATTGGGAAGGTGGTGGCAATGAGAAGAGATATTCTGTAGAACAGAGGATGGGAGGGTGTGTGGGGACACAGGGCTGACATGCTGCTGGTGTCAGGGTCACAGCAGAGCCTTTATGCAACCAGGTCTGATGATAACAATCGGTGGCACTGCTGTCTGTCTGGTCTGTCTGCAGGGAGGAGAAATGGAGACCTTTCTCCCCCCCTCCGCCTCTGATCCTTGGGTCTGGCCCCAGACCATCCTCCTCCTCTCTGTGCCTGGGGTAGGGCTGCAGCTGGGTCAGGGACCCCTCTGAAAAGGAGGCTGCAGAGAGCTGCAGTGGGTGCTGTGGGATGAGCCCTGCTGCCGTGACTGGTGGTCAGCACTGCTGGGGATGGGCACCCACAGAGCTGGGGGTGCATGGGGAGGAGACCAGTTCCTTGGAAAGAGACAATTCTCAGAGGGACTCCAACAGCTGCCCTGGGAAAGCCCTTCACGTAGTCCTTGGTTCAGGGACAAGCAGAGAGGGGCTGTCCCGTCTGGGATGGGCAGAGCTGGTGTGGAGGAAGCTCCTCTGTGGGGGCCAACACCTGGATGCTCTCCCACAGACGCCATGGCCCAACCATTTCAGGGACCATGGGCATGAGCTGCAGGACACAGCCCTGGTCTGAGACAGGGAGAATGAACACAGCAGATGTGCCCCCGCAGGTTACCTGCACCCACCTGAGAGACTGAACCTCGCCTGCTTCTCCCACGCCAGGCTGTAAGCAATCTCCTCATACACGGCCTCAGGGAAAGGCTCCCCAGCTCTCCCGGAGCCTGGGGACAGAGGCAGGGCTGGTCTGGGAATGGGCAGAGAGGACCCCACTGGGCTCCCGCAGCCCCATTATCGGGGCCAGCACAGGGCTGTCCCCACAGCACAGCCCCACTGCGTTGTGTTGGCACTTCAGCCACATCCCCAGGGAGGGCAGCATCCCCATGGAGATGGTCTGGGGCAGAGTCAGTCTCGCATTTGGAGACAGCCCTTCTGCCCCTTTCGTCCCTGGGTCATGTCCCTGTGCAGACCCTGCACCAATTCCATCATTTCCCCTCCCCATGGAGCTGCTCCATCTCTGCCCCACAGAGCAATAGCACAGCCCGTGCCCTGCTGGGGGGTGGTTGACACCACGGTGATGGACTCCGCTGCCCCATGCTCCTCCTGCCAGAGCTGCCCAGAGCACTGCCAGCAGTGCATCCTCCCCGTCTCACCCAGCCCAGCTCTCACATTTCTCTTCTCACCCCAGAACTGATGCCTCAGGCTCTGGGCTCTCTCCACCCCTTGATGTTGGTGCCCCATGGTCTGTCAATCAGTGGGGCAGCACATGGGGCAGGAGGCAGCACACGGCTCTGTTTCTGTGCCCCAGGACACCAACACCCCCAGCACCCCCAGCCCTGCCTGGAGGCATCTCCCCCCCAGGACCACTGGGGAAGAACCCACCTCTGCGCCGAGCCCTGGCGCTTCGCACCTGCCCAGCCAGGAGGGCCAGGAGCAGGCAGAGGAGGGCCCCCAGGATGATGCAGATGATGACAGGCACTGAGAGTCCCTCGCTGCTGGTGGTTGGACGGCCCCGTGGGGAATCTGCATGGGCAGGAACATGGCAGGGGCAGCAAGGGAGAGGTTGGAGGCAGGACATACCACTCCTGACCACACAAGGCAGCAGGGGCTGGGGGGGACAAGGCTGGGTGATGGGGCAGCTCCCACCCTGCTGGGTACATCACAGACTTCCCCCAGCTCTCTCAATTTCCTGGGAGTCTCACAGCCCAACAGGGAGCCCCTTCCCCTGGATGTGGGTCACAGCCTGTCCGTGGGCAGACTCAGCCCAGGGGAAGGACAGCTTACCTGCTTGTGGGGGGGGTGTTGCTGTCCTGGGTGCAGCTGCAGGGGAGCAGAAGGAGAGCTGGGCTGAGAGGCTGGGGCTGTGGCACCAGGCAGCCTCTCTGGCAAATGACCCCAAAATGTGCCACCTGAATTGTCCCTCCTGTGGGGCTGGGCAGGGTGGAATGGACAGGACCCAGCACCACTGCTCTGGGCTGCTCACAGGACAGTGCAGGCAGCCCAGGGTATGTGCTGGCACATCCAGCCCCACAGAGGCTGCTCCCCACCGACCACCAGCCTCCCACTCTGCAGGAACACCCTTGCTTCGTCCCGCATTGGGGCCATGCCAGGATCCAGCAGGGCAGACGCCCAAGCCAGCTCCTTGCCAAGCCCCCAGCCATGTCTCCCAGCACCACTGCTCACCTGAGCAATGCACAGCCGCATCTGCCTTATGCTGGCAGGCACCACTGTCCCAGACAGCTCCGTCCCCCTGCACTCCATCAGCCACATGGGGCCCGTCCCCTCTCCAGCAGCAGCCTGGCCCAGGGCGTAGACTGCAGAGCCACAGCCCAGCTGCCTGCACGCCACCTCGGCATCCCGCATGTCCCAGGCATTGTCACACAGCGTCCCCCAGGTGCCACGGTGCCAGATCTCCACTCTGCCCGAGCAGCCGTCCTTGCCTCCCACAGCACGGATCTTCTCCCTGTCTGGGGAGGCAGCAATGTCCCATGGCACCGGGGCAGCTGGGACAGCCCTGCCAGGTGAGGGGGGCAAGTGCAGGGGCAGCTCCCTACCTGTGCAGCTGGTGGAGTTGGGGCATGCAGCCACCTGCGGCCTTTCTGTCCATGTCCCAAAGGAAAGAGAAGTTGGGCTGAAAAGGGTTGTTCTGGGGGTCGTGCAGAAGAGAGCAGAGCTGACGTCAGCTAAAACGTCCCCATGCTGCCTGGGTCAGGGCAGCAGCAGAACCCTGTTCATTCAGGGGACACACACGGCACTGCAGGGGGGACCCAAGTGCTCGACCCTACAGGGTCCCTGGTTCACAGAGCAGCAGGAGGCTGTCCCAGGAGGGGGGACTCCTGAAAGCCCTGCATGGTCTCCTCTGAGACCTTGCCTGGAGTTGCCTCTGCATCCCCCAGGGGCTGCTGGCAGCCCGGCTGTTGACTGCTGCTGGTGGACATGGGTGGCTCCAAGAGATGAAGTCACCTTTCTGCACCAGTAGCAACAGGGTCTAATGCAGGAAGTCAAAGCCCCTCTGGGTTCCTTCTCTGCATTTCACCATACCCAGTGGGGAACAGGACCTGGTGCCTTGATGGCTCAGATTTACCATTGCAGGTGATGTGGGTCTCTTCTCGGCTGTCATCACACGACTGCGGATTCCAGGGATCAGAGGGACACTGCCAGAAGGAGCTGTTGCTCTTCCCACACTCCACGTAATCCAGCCATGCAGTGCCAGAGAGCTTGGCATAATTTAATATTTCCCGGTCCCCTTCATTCCCGCAGCCCAGCTCCTTGCACACCAGTGACACCGTCTCGGTGGTCATGGAGTTGGAGCAAACGCTGCCCCACGTCCCGTTGTAGAAAACCTGCAGGCGCCCGGAGCAGCCGTCGCTGTTCTCCAGCCTCAGGGCCGTGAACTCTGGAAGGAGGAAAGGCCACAGGGACGTCGTTGGATGTCAGCCACTGAGGGCCTTGGCCCTACCTGGCTCTGCCCTCACCCGAGATTCCAACGCCCCAGCTGCCAGCCACACTCCCAGCACAGACCTGAACAGACGACTCCCACGTCCTCCTTGTGCCCGCAGTCGTGCTGCCCCCAGGCCTCGGCAGGGCAGTCCCAGAGAGCAGCTTCGGCCCCAGAGCAGTTGACGCCATCCAGCCAGATCTGCCCGGAGCCCTCCCCAAACCGAGCAGAGCCGGCTGCCTCCAGGGCCCCTCCGCAGCCCAGCTGGCGGCAAACGACGGCGGCGTCGGCCAGGTCCCAGGCGTCGTCACAGACGGTGCCCCAGCGCCCCTGGTAGTAGATCTCCACTCTCCCGGCACAGCGCCCGGCCCCGTCCACAAGCCGGACCCGCCGGCTCCCTGCAGCAGGGAGAACCCCGATGCTCAGGGGCTGGCTGCCCTCCTGGACCTTCAACTGGGGGACGTGCAGCACCACTCACCCTGGCACACGACACCCACGTCCTCCACGATCCCTTCTGTTGGCATGCTCTCAGGCAGGGAGGTGTTGCAGAGGCTCAGGTCAGCCTCGTGCCCTGCACACCGCACCCCACACAGCCCCACAGGTCCTCGACCTCGCTCGGCCCTCACGGGGGTGTAGGCTGCCTCTGCCTCTCCGCACTGCAGCTGCCGGCACACCACGCTGGCCTCCTGCATGTCCCACTGCTCATCCAGGACTCTGCCCCACGTCCCGTGCTGGAAGACCTCCACGCGCCCGTCGCACCGGCTCCCTCCGCCCACCAACCGCAGGGGCATGGGGTGAGTTAGGCCTGGTGAGAGCAGACATTCAGCCAGGCTCTGCCATGAGCTCCCCAAATTTGTGTGGCCGTGTCACACACCAGGGGCAAATGGACTTTGCAGCACTGCCTAGCACTCACCTGAGCAAATGACAGCAGCAGCGTTCTCCTGGGAGCACGGCGAGGCCCCCAGGGCAGTCACCGGGCACTGCCCCAGGTGGGCTTCAGTCCCGTCACAGTGGAACGAGTCTCTCCAGATGGGGCCGGTTCCTCTCCCAAAATGCCCTCCTCCAGGAATGGACTCAGCAAAGCCACAGCCGAGGTGCCGACACAGAACGTGGGCGTCCGAGAGGTCCCAGCGGGAGGCACAGAGGGTCCCCCATGTCCCCAGCACCTCCACCTCCACCCTGCCCTCACACGCTCTGCTGCCGTTCACCAGCCTGAACCCTGTGTACTCAAGGACAAAGGAGGGTGAGAGAGGCCACATTTGTGCTCTTGCTCCCACAGGAGCTGCAGGAGAGGCCAAAGGGACAGCGTGCCTTTCTCCTCCTGCAGCACTCTAATTTTAGGGCTGCAGACCACCACTTCACCCCACCTGTCCCCCACCCAGCACAGCCAAGTTCCTGCCGTGCTCTCCTTCCACCACCACAACCCCAGTGGCCATCATCCCACCCCGAGTCCTTACGTGTGCAGGTGACATGAGTGCCATTGCTGTGGGTGCAGGCCTTGTCCTTGGAGGCCCCCCAGGGGCAGAAGAGGATGGTGGATTCATTCCCCACACACTGCAGCTCTCTGTCCCAGACAGGACCGGCCCCTTCTCCCAGCTGAGCTGCCCCATGGACAGACAGGGCTGTGCCACACTGCAGCTCCCTGCACACCACCTCGGCAGCTTTGGCACTAAAGTGGGAGTGACAGACAGCTTTCCACTGGTCCCTGTCGTAGACCTCCAGACTTCCTGAGCAGGGGCTGTCCCCTCTGACCAGCCGGACAAATCCTGGAGCAACCAAGGAGACCTGTGAGTTCCCAGAGCCCTCTGGAGCTTCTGTGCCCACCTCCCACCTCATCCGTAAGGCAGCCACATGCAGAGCCCCACGGCCAGCCCAGCAGCTCTCAGGGTGTGCTGGTGGCACAAAGAGGTCAGGGCCCCCCTACTGCTCCTCAGAAACCAGCCCAGCACCCATGTCCTCTTTTCCAAGCCCCCAGCTGCAGGCACCTCTCAAACTGCTGCTGCCCCGGAGCCCCTGGGCTGCCTGGCCCCAGACCCAGCACTGCAGCACCCGCAGCACGTGGGTCTGGGGAAACAGGCCCAGGAACTCGGGGCTACTTCAGCCTGCTCTGCCTCACAAGGCTCAGGCCATTTAGAAGAAATCCTTGGATCTGCCAAAAAGCCCCCCTGTTCCCAGGGAATGCTGGGGCTCTTGGGGAGCTCCTGCTAGATGGGGCACATTGGGGGATCCTCCGCAAAGGGGGGTCTTCCGGCAGGGACATTGTGGTGCTGGGCATGCACGTCCCCAGCCACCTACCATGCATGGGTCAGGAAAGCAGGCAGAGAGCAGCCCTGGTTTGACACAAGCTCCTGGTGTGAGGGGAGGCACAGAGGAGAGCCAGGAGGTGTTGGCACAGCCCCTGGGGCACAGGGCAGGCAGGAGAGGCAGAGCAGTGGGTCAGCATTGCCTGGAGGGGCCATGTCTCCAGGGCTCTCATGGGGTGACCCCGGGACAGGAACAAGGTGCCACTTGCCACCCTGCTCCTCTGTCCAAGCCCAGTGCTCCTGCCCTCTGAGCAGCCCCTCTGCTTTGGCCAAGGTTCTCTTGTCTGCTGGGGGTACAACCCAAAAGTCCTGGGCCATTGCATGCCCTTCCCTGAGGCTGCTGGTGGCTGGGGGAGCTTCTTTAGATTCCCCTGGCATAGGGACCAGCCTGCCAGACAGGGCCTGGAGGAATGGAGGAGAAAGATGGGAACCAGGCAGCACAGTGGGGAAGGGTGGGGGCTTTCCTCTCCCAGCACGAGCCACCTCCCCAGGCTTGGCTGCTCCAGCTTCAAGGCCAGGCTGGGTGTGCTCCCACTGGGCTTTCCCCAGCGACAAGGGACACCAGCAGTGACAGACCCAGCTCAGAGTGCAACTTGACACACAGAGCCATGTTCTGGTGTCCACTTGTTGCTTCCTGAGGTCACAGCCAGGTCCCTTAGAAGCGTCCTCATCCCAGAGGTACGGAAGAAGTTCAGTCCTTACCTGAGCATGTCACTCCAGCATCCTCCCTGTGATCGCAGTAAGATATCTCCCGTCTTCTGTATGTGCAGTCAGACAGGGCAGACTCCTTGCCATTACACTGAACTTCATCCATCCAAATGGGCCCAGATCCTGGCCCAAAGTGTGCATTCCGATGAGCTTCGAGAGCAACCCCACAGCCCAGCTGCCTACAAACCACTGCAGCATCGGACTTGTCCCAGTAGTCATCACACACGGTCCCCCACTGGCCCTGATGTTTCACCTCCACTCTCCCAGCACAGCGACTGCCGCCATCCACCAGCCTCACCTCCGCAGCCCCTTCAAACACCAACACAGGAAGGGTCAGGAGAGTTTTGAGCCCCACATTGTGTGTCCATGAGGACCCCCTCCCCAGGCAGACTCCCAGTTCCCAGGGTGGGATCCCTGTCCCCATAGGCTTTCTCAGGGGCAGTGGGGGGTTCCTCCTCCCCCCATGGGCTATGCTGGGCTGGGGGTACCCAGCTCTAGCCCTCCTGGGCCATTTGCTGCCCCACAGCCCTCACCACCTCCTCCCACCCCAGCGGACCCCTGCCCCCACCCATGCCCAGCCCCCAGCCCCAACACAGCCCCCAGCCCTGCATGGGGCTCCCACTCCTCCCCAGCCCAGTGTCCCCCAAACAGACCCATGCCCCTGAGCAGCTTCCATTGCCCATTGTCTGCCACAGGCACCTCCCAAACCCACTGTCTGGGTTGACCACAAGGATACCAACAGCCCACGTCCCTTCCCCATCCCTGCTGTCAGACTAGACCCTGTGCTTGACCAGGGCCCCCAAGAAGAGAACCTCTCAGTGCAAATGCCCCTTCAGTTAATGGGACACAACCTGCCCTCCTGGAGTCAGTGTTTCCCCAGATCCCAGGGGCAGGGAACAACACAACCCCTCTGGGACATCCCAGACATTGGCTGTGCCCTGCAGCTCACTGAGGGCCACTCTCACTGTCTGGGACTCCTCTAGATCCAGAGGCACAGTGCTGGGGAACAAGGGGTCCCAGAAAGGTACCCAAGGACAAGGTGTCTAGAAATGAAGTCAGGCTTGGGCTGCCAAAAGCATAAGAGATATGAAAATGGATTACCCCCTCCCACCCAGACAGGCACAGATTAAAGAACAGAGCTGAGAGACTGAGAATCTTCTGCCTCTCATTTCAGTGGTGCCTGCAAAGCAACCCCACTCCCAGAGGGATCCCAATGAACCCACTGCTGCCCACAGTCCCAAGGCTGTGGAACAGAGAAGCTGGCACTTACCTCTGCAAGGCTGCACCCAGAGGAACAGCCACAGCACCCAAGGGGACAGGAGTCCCTCTGCCCCCATCCTGAGGCTCCTGTCCTGACAGCACAGCCCTGCTGCTGGAGCTTTTGGGGACCCACGGTGAAATGGAGATGATGGGAGGGCAATATATCTGTGCAGATGCTGTCCCAGCTGCAGGAGGAGCCAATCGAAGCAGCAGGCACCTTTTTAGACGTTATCGGCACTTATCTCCCCTCCGACGCAGCCCAGCTCTCCAATGAACTTCTCCAGCGCTCTTCATGACCATATATGAGGGACAGCTCCGCTGCGGGTCTCACGTCACTGTGGTGGGACATCATCGTGGGGTAGGGCTGGGTGTGGGGGCAGATGGCTCTGACACCCCTTGCAGCCTGCTGTGGGAGCACGGAGCATCTCCTAAGCTGTAGCATCCAAGAGCCCAAGGTGCGATTGTCCGGCCGTCTCTGCGCCATGGGATCCACGGGACTGGTCCTGCAGCAGAGCAGTGTCAGGCTGGGAAGGGACCAGCCCCTGCCCCTGCTACAGCCCCTGCTGTGCTGGCAGCAGCAGCTGGGAAAGGCCCTTGGGCAGGGCCAGAGCCCCATGATGGGGGTGCTGGCTGTCCCGTCCCTCCCCAGGGAGCCTCCTGTGGGGTCCCGGCAGCAGCCAGAGCTGGTCCAGGGCCTGCCCTGACAGCAGAGCTGCAGCCCAGAGCCTCAGGCGTCTCCCTGGCTCTCAGCGTGTCACCCAGGGGCCGTTATTCCCCGCGGCGGGTCGGGAGCTGGAGCCTGCCTGCCACTGCAGGTGCACAAACCTCAGCCCACGTGACATGGCGCCCGGGCAGGAAGACGGTGGTTTCCTCCTGGCCCCGTGCCCAGGCATGGCTCTGCGGTGCCTCCCAGCCTCCCCACATATCCAAGCATGGAAGGGTTCAGGAAATGTTGGGATAATGTTCTCAGATGTACAGTTTCATATATATGTATATGTATATATATATATATTTTTAATTAAATAAATATATTATATATATATATATATAATTAGATATTATAATATAATATTAAATAGAGTATTATAGATAGTATGATATAGAATACAATATATAATATAATATATTATATATTATATATTGTATATTATATAATTACATTATATAATATAATATGTTATATATTATATATGTTATATATTATATTATTATATAATTATATAATATATATTACATGTTTTGATTTATATTTTGTTTTTATTTTATTTAAATAATATGTATTATATTGTATTAAATATTACGTTATGAGTTTTTTAAAATATCATACATATAGTGTTTAATATATGTATATTTATAATTATAAACATATATTTTTTATATTTTTGTTTTAAATCATTTATAGTTTTTTAGATACATATAATTTAATTTTATTCTCATGGCTGAAGTTGGTCTCACTGATCTTCAATTATTTCCAGAACAGGATATTTCAAAATTCAGTTCAACCCAGCTCCAGGTGATGCCATAGCATCTTCACTTGCCACGGCCCTGTTCCTGGCCTGCATTCAGACAGCAATGACCTCACAAACACCTACACAGTTCTTGGTCTGCCAGCTCCTCAAGCACCAGTGGTCTCACAGGTACAATGCATGGGCCTTGCCCTGACCTATTCGCTACTTGATCACCAGTGACCTCCCCACAGACTCACACAAGCCATGTGCTTATTCCTGGCCTCCTGGCTTCTCAGGCACCAGGGTCCTCCCAGCATCTAGCACAGGCCATGTTTGCCCTCAGCCTGTCAGCTACTCAGGCACCACTGGCATTGAAGGAACAATCACCTGCCATGGGCCTGCTCGTGGCCTATCAGATCTTCAGCTGACAGTGACCTCATAAGCACAGATGATCTATTGGAAGATGTCAGAGTCCCTGCCCATGGTGGGCGGTGGCTGCTCATGTTCAGCTGGCTGTTGACCAACATCCCCAGGTGCTTTTCTGTTGGCATCTGTCCAGCCACTCTTCCCCAAGCCTATGCTGCATGGGATTGATATGATCCAAGTGCAGGAGCTGGCACTTAATCATTGTTGAATGTCATGTGATTGCACTCAGTCCATCAACCTAGCCTTTCCAGATGCCTCTGAAAAGCTTTCTTTCCTCAAGAAGACCAGCTGTCCCAACAAACTTGTTATCATCTGCAAATGTACTAAGGGTGTGCTTGATCCTCTCAGTCAGATCATCCATCAAAATCGTAAACAAAGCTGGACGCAGTACAGAGGCCTGGGGAATGCCACCCACGACCATCCACCAACTGGATTGATCTCTCTTCACTCAGACTCTTTGAGCATGGCCATCCAGACAGTTCTTCAGCCAGCAAACTGTACACCTGTCCAAGCCATGAGCAGACGGATGGGTTGTCATTCTACAGGGCTGCTGCTACTGAGTCCACACTGAGAAGATGTAGCTCCTTCTATTAGGCTTTTTGGGATGCCCTGTGCTCAGTCCTTTCAAACCAACTAAGCATGAAGCTGGTGCTTGTGATGAGCTGGTTCTCAGCTCATGTTCCAGTTACTTGCTAGCATGTATCATTGTTGTTGAGTTTGTACAGCACTGGCATTCTTGCATTCCCTTTTGTCTCTGTTTGCTTGAGTCTGCATTGTCGATGGTAGTTCAGGAATACTGGAGGGGTGGCTGCAGGGAAGCATGAAGTTGCATCTGTCATGGTGGGACCTCGGTCAAGGTGGGATAGAATTCTATCCTTTGAGGGAATCCCAAAGGTAATTCCTTCTTGAAGGGTGATGCCATCCTGAGTCGTGTCCTTGCCTGTGCAGCATCTGTCAAATGGCTGATATAAGTTTCTCCTCAGAAGAAAGTCCCTAATGGGGACTTCATGGTGGTGTTTTCATCCATCCCTACAGTGGCAGGGAGGGGTACAGAGTGGACACGGAAAGCCCACTTGTTAAACACGTGGCTCCGGGGCTGGTGCCAACGCAGAAATCTTGGGTTTTTCGACCATGGGGCACTTTACAAAGCACCCGGCCTGATGGCCGTAGACGGGTCCCTATCCTTTAGGGGAAAAAGGATCCTGGGCCAGGAGCTGGCGGGGCTCATTGATAGGGCTTTAAACTAGGTAAGAAAGGGGATGGGGCTGAAGCAAGGATTGTTGGGGCTGTGCCAGGGGGAACAATGGCAAGGCCGGAGGATAAGGTAATGGCCCAGCTGAAGTGCATCTACACCAATGTATGCAGCAGGGGTAACAAACAGGAGGAGCTGGAAGCCATTGTGCAGCGGGCAGGCTACGACTTGGTTGCCATCACGGAAACGTGGTGGGACCAGTCTCATGACTGGAGTGCTGCTATGCCTGGCTATAAGCTCTTCAGAAGGGACAGGCAGCACAGAAGGGGTGGTGGTGTGGCTCTCTATATTAGAGAGTCTTTCGATGTTGTAGAACTCGAGGCTAGGAATGACAAGGTCGAGTCCCTTTGGGTTAGGATCGGCAGGGACAACAAGGCTAGCGTCCTGGTTGGGGTCTGCTATAGACCGCCGAACCAAGATGAGGAGACGGATGAGGAGTTCTACAGGCAGCTGACAGAAGTTGCGAAATCTTCAGCGCTTGTACTCGTGGGGGACTTCAACTTCCCTGACATATCCTGGAAGCACAACACAGCCCAGAGAAAGCAGTCTAGGAGTTTTCTGGAGAAAGTGGAAGATAGCTTCCTGACGCAGCTGGTTAGTGAGCCTACCAGGGGTGGTGCCCTGCTAGACCTTCTCTTCACAAACAGAGAAGGACTGGTGGAGGATGTGGTTGTCAGGAGCTGTCTTGGGCAGAGTGACCACGAAATGGTGGAGTTCTCTATTCTTGGTGAGGCCAGGAAGGGGACGAGTAAAACCACTGTATTGGACTTCCAGAGGGCTGACTTTGGGCTGCTCAGGACACTAGTTGGTGGAGTCCCTTGGGAGGCGGTTCTGAAGGGCAGAGGGGTCCAGGAAGGCTGGGCGCTCTTCAAGAGGCAAATCCTAATGGCGCAGGAGCAGTCTGTCCCCACGTGCCCAAAGATGAGCTGGCGGGGAAGAAGAGCAGCCTGGCTCAACTGTGAGAGAACTGTGGCTTGAGCTTAGGAGGAAAAAGAGGGTTTATAATCTTTGGAAAAGTGGACAGGCCACTAGGGAGGACTATAAGGATGTTGCAAGGCTGTGCAGGGACAAAATTAGGAAGGCCAAAGCTCATCTGGACCTCAATCTGGCTACTGCCGTTAAAGATAACAAAAAATGTTTCTATAAATATATCAACACAAAAAGGAGGACTAAGGAGAATCTCCATCCTTTACTGGATGCGGGGGGAAACTTAGTTACAAGAGATGAGGAAAGGGTGGAGGTGCTTAATGCCTTCTTTGCCTCAGTCTTTAGCGGCAAAACCGGTTGCTCTCTGGATACCCAGTACCCTGAGCTGGTGGAAGGGGATGGGGAGCAGGATGTGGCCCTCACCATCCACGAAGAACTGCTTGGTGACCTGCTATGGCACTTGGATGTGCACAAGTCGATGGGGCCGGATGGGATCCACCCAAGGGTACTGAAAGAACTGGCAGAGGAGCTGGCCAAGCTCCATCATTTATCATTTATCAAGCTCCATCATTTATCATTTATCAAGCTCCATCATTTATCAGCAGTCCTGGCTATCGGGGGAGGTCCCAGTTGACTGGCGGCTAGCAAACGTGACGCCCATCTACAAGAAGGGCCAGAGGACTGACCCAGGAAACTACAGGCCTCTCAGTTTGACCTCAGTGCCAGGGAAGCTCATGGAGCAGATTCTCTTGAGAGTCATCACGCAGCACTTGCAGGGCAAGCAGGCGATCAGGCCCAGTCAGCATGGGTTTATGAAAGGCAGGTCCTGCTTGACGAACCTAATCTCCTTCTATGACAAAGTGACGTGCTTATTGGATGAGGGACAGGCTGTGGATGTGGTCTACCTTGACTTCAGCAAGGCTTTTGACACCATCTCTTACAGCATTCTCCTCAAGAAACTGGCTGCTCTTGTCTTGGACTGGCGCACGCTTCGTTGGGTTAGAAACTGGCTGGATAGCCGGGCCCAAAGAGTCGTGGTAAATGGAGTCAAGTCCAGTTGGAGGCCAGTCACTAGTGGCGGCCCCCAGGGCTCGGTGCTGGGATCGGTCCTCTTTAATATCTTCATTGATGATCTTGATGAGGGCATTGAGTGCACCCTCAGTAAGTTTGCAGATGACACCAAGTTAGGTGCGTGTGTCGATCTGCTTGAGGGTAGAAAAGCTCTGCAGGAGGATCTGGATAAGCTGCACCGATGGGCTGAGGTCAACTGCATGAAGTTCAACAAGGCTAAGTGCCGGGTCCTGCACCTGGGGCGCAATAACCCCAAGCAGAGCTACAGGCTGGGAGATGAGTGGTTGGAGAGCTGCCAGGCAGAGAAGGACCTGGGAGTGATGGTTGATAGTCGGCTGAATATGAGCCAGCAGTGTGCTCAGGTGGCCAAGAAGGCCAACGGCATCCTGGCTTGTATTAGAAACAGTGTGACCAGCAGGGCTAGGGAGGTGATCGTCCCCCTGTACTCGGCTCTGGTGAGGCCGCACCTCGAGTACTGTGTTCAGTTTTGGGCCCCTCGCTACAAGAAGGACATCGAGGTGCTTGAGCGGGTCCAGAGAAGGGCGACGAAGCTGGTGAGGGGCCTGGAGAACAAGTCCTACGAGGAGCGGCTGAAGGAGCTGGGCTTGTTCAGCCTGGAGAAGAGGAGGCTCAGGGGCGACCTTATCGCTCTCTACAGATACCTTAAAGGAGGCTGTAGTGAGCTGGGGGTTGGCCTGTTCTCCCACATGCCTGGTGACAGGACGCGGGGGAATGGGCTTAAGTTGTGCCAGGGGAGTTTTAGGTTGGATATTAGGAAGAACTTCTTTACCGAAAGGGTTGTTAGACACTGGAACAGGCTGCCCAGGGTGGTGGTGGAGTCACCATCCCTGGAAGTCTTTAAAAGACGTTTAGATGTAGAGCTTAGGGATATGGTTTAGTGGGGACTGTTCGTGTTAGGTCAGAGGTTGGACTCGATGATCTTGAGGTCTCTTCCAACCTAGAAATTCTGTGATTCTGTGACCCTACTCCATCACTGTGAAGATGGTGGAGCCCATCCTGGAACCCATTTCCAGGCTTTGGAAGGACAAGAAAATCATCTTGAGCCGTTGGGACATCTTCAGGTAGGGGAAGCCACATTTAATCAATTTGGGCATGAAATGTCCATGACGAAATGACTGGCCTGGCAGATGAGGGCAGAGCAGTGGATATAGATCTACTCTGACTCCTTACTTACTCTGTAAGGTTTTGTTGTGGATTAACCTGGAAATAGCTAAGCACCACACAGCAGCTAGCTGGGTCCTCCCAGCCAGGGGGTCTGAAAGTGAGAAACCTTGTGTGCTGAGATAAAGACAGCTTAATAAATAAACCAAGAGCTCTGCATATATGCAAAGTAAAATAAAATAAAATAAAATAAAATAAAATAAAATAAAATAAAATAAAATAAAATAAAATAAAATAAAATAAAATAATAAAATTAAATTTAATTAAAAGGACTCATTATTCACTATTTGCCAGTGATGAACAAAAGTTCAGCCATTTGTAGGAAAACCATGTTTCATCAAGTGTTACTATTAGTTGCGAAGGAAGATACAATATTACCCAATATTCCTCACACATGAATAAAAGAAAAATACAGAATTGTGTAGTGCTTTTTCAATAGCTCGATACATGCCAATCTTTTTATTTCTGTCTCAGCTCAGCATAAAAGACATACCAGCTTAGTAGAGCAGGCCCAGAACAGGGCCACAAAATCATTCAAAGGCTTGGAGCTGGTCTGTTATGAAGAGAGGCTGGGAGAACTGGGGTTTGTCAAGATGGAAAAGAGAAGGCTCTGGGGAGACCTTACAGCAACCTTCCAGTACCTAAAGGGGGCCTACAGGAAAGCTGGGGAGGGACATTTTCTGGGGTAATGGTTATAAAATGAAAACAGTGTAGTTTTAGATTAGATATTAGACATTCACTTAGTGCTGAGCCATGTAAGCACAGCATCACAGGTTTCCATTTCTCATACTGCCCCCCACGACACATGGGTTGAGAGCGTGCAAGACGTTGTGATGAGACACAGCCAGAAAAGCTGACCCAAAGTGATCAAATTGATATTCCTCACCCTCCAGCACCCTGTGCAGCCCACCACCCCACTACCAAAAGCATACCATGCACACCAAATACATCTCCTGTGAAGACTGGCTGAGAGAGTTGGGATTGCTTAGTGTTGAGAAGTCAAGACTCCACAAGGAGAAGAGAAGAGAAGAGAAGAGAAGAGAAGAGAAGAGAAGAGAAGAGAAGAGAAGAGAAGAGAAGAGAAGAGAAGAGAAGAGAAGAGAAGAGAAGAGAAGAGAAGAGAAGAGAAGAGAAGAGAAGAGAAGAGAAGAGAAGAGAAGAGAAGAGAAGAGAAGAGAAGAGAAGAGAAGAGAAGAGAAGAGAAGAGAAGAGAAGAGAAGAGAAGAGAAGAGAAAAGCGAAGCGAAGCGAAGCGAAGCGAAGCGAAGCGAAGAGAAGAGAAGAGAAGAGAAGAGAAGAGAAGAGAAGAGAAGAGAAGAGAAGAGAAGAGAAGAGAAGAGAAGAGAAGAGAGATGAAGTCACTGAGAGCAATGAGGTCTCCCCTCAGCCTTCTTTTCTCCAGACTAGACAACCCAAGTTTCCTCAGCTTCTCCTCATAGGACATCCTCTTTTACCAGTATTCCCTCTTTTCCCTTGGTTTCCCAACTGACAAGGTTCCTAGTCATATAACCTTGCTGGAAGAAATATTTTCTCTCTCTCTCATGTTCTCACCAGTCAGTGTGACTGACCAGGTCTGGCTTCCTCACTGCGTACTTTAACACTTCTAGGTCAGGTTTTGTCCTCAGATGTGTTGTGTCCCAGGAGGCCCTCTCCCTCCCCATTCTTAACAGAACAGGGAGAGAAAAATAGGAGCAAGATGTGGAGAGACTCTACCAGGGAGTGTAGTGATTGGACAAGGGGCAGTGCTTTTAAGCTAGAAGAGAGTAGATTTAGGTCAGACCTAAAGGAGAAATTCTTCAAAGGCAGGTGGAGAGACACTGGAACAAGTTGCCCAGAGAAGTGGTGGGTGCCTCATCTGCGGTAGTGTCCAAGGTCAGTTTGGATGGGACATTGAGCAAATGGGTCTAGTGGGACGAGACTCTGCCCATCTCACAGGGACTGGAACTAGATCTTAAGGTTCTTTCCAACCCCAAATATTCTATGATTCTATGAGCTTGCTGGGTTGTGTAGTCTGTGTAGACAGAAGGATACCATTTGCTGTGAAGAAGATTGCTTCTCCTGAATATTTACAGGTTCTCAAAAGAGATGGAATAAAATTTGTTGTCCTAACTAATAACAGGACAACAAAAGGTGATTCCCACAATGAACACATACTTTGATTTAGGAGAAAAGATAGCACTGGAAATAGATGTCTCTTCCTAGTGGAGAGAAGGAAGAAAAGTGATTACATCAGTTTAATTCAAAGTTGATTTCCCCTGGAGGCCCAGGGACTTGTCAAGAGCTCCCTGTGCTGCTGAGCTGGGCTGGGCTCCTGGGCCCAAGGGGAGCTCCTGGCAAGCGGGCAGCACTGCAGAGAGACAGCTCTGCCCAGGAGCAGCTCCTCTGCACAGCACAGCAGGGCTGGGGGCACTGCCTTCAGGGGACAAGGGTGGCCGAGAGAAGGGAGGGAGATGTTAAAGGCAGTGTGGAGGGGGGATGCTGAGAGCTCACTGCAGGAGAAATCTTCACAGCCCTGAACAGGGTAAGTCTGTGGCTGCAGGGCAACACAGCTGTTGTTCCTGGTGCCATCTCCAGATTTGCTGGTAAATCCCACATCTGTGGGAGCTTTCAGGAGGACTTGGAGTTTCTTTGAATAAGAGGAGAAGAACAAGCTCCAGAGCAGGGATTACCTGCCTAAGCTGACAGAAGGACAGGACATGGGGTTTCATTCATATGGGGCTGGTTGCAGGCTGTGCAGGCAGGGTGCAGGCAGGGGTGGCCAGGGCTGTGGTGCAGAGCAGGGTCCCTGCTGTGCCCCAGGGGCTGTGCGCCGGGGCAGGCTGCTCACAGCTCCACAGCACCCCCAAGACATGCCAGAAGGGAATCTTCAAGAGGTAGGTGACCGAAAGGGATTCTTGAAGTGAATTGTTCTGTGCTTTGAGCTTTGGTGCTTTTGGTGTTTTGTGCTTTTGGTGTTTCGTGTTTTGAGTGAGCCCTGCAGCGCGTGGGGCTGGCAATGAGCTGACCCTCCCTGCAGGACACCCCCATCCTCAGGACATCTCTCTCTTTCCCTGGGTTGTCCTGCTGGGCTGCAGGCTGCCATCCACAAAGGGCACAGCTCTCCCAAGGCAGCTTTGCTCTCTAGGAACCTGATGAAGAAGGCAGCTCAGTGCTAAGGTGGTGGAAATGCTGCTGGATGGTGTCCGTGGGCATCTGCAATGAGTCCTCTGTGTCCCTGGCTGGGAGGGGAGAGCTGAGGTCCTCCTCAGGTACACCAACACGGGACGGGGAGTTGTCGATTCACATTTTCAGACTCGATTCCTCTGCTCTCAGCAGTGCCCAGGTTCTTCTCAGGGTGTGATCATCCTCCCATCCTCACCGAGCTGCCAGCACAGGGCACCTGAGGCTGGGACTGATGGACAGGCTGGCCGTCCACCCTAAGCACTAAGAGACAGTCCCTTCGCCTCCCAGGACCCACAAGATTTCACTTTGATCACAGCGGATTTATTTCTTAATTGATTTATTTTTCCATAAAGGAACTCGTTGTGTGTGGTGGGGCCCCTGGAATAGGTTCAACAAAACAAAATTCTCACAGCTCTGCTCTGCAGTCAGGTTAACCACGAGCAACGGTGTTGAAACAACCTTTATTACAACAAGTGGGTTAATTGGGGACCCCCCTGCGTTGCTATTTACCAGCTGCTGTAGGGCAGGACTTGCTCTTCTGGAATCCAGAGCAGAGTCCTTGCTGTGCTGTCAGCCTCAGCTTTGTACAACCCAGAGCTCAAGGAAAAGGGAGCTGCACAAAGGTTTTCCTGAAAGGGCACGGGTGTGGTGGTGGGTTTGTAGGGAGTAGAGTTGCTCGGAGAAATCTACCCCGTATTTCTCCACCCTGGACAGGCTTTGTTCCCAGAGGCAGCAAATGTCCAACAGCAGCTTCCCCACAGAGTTCCTCCTCCTGCCATTCTCAGACACACGTGAGCTGCAGCTCCTGCACTTCGGGCTCTTCCTGGGCATCTACCTGGCTGCCTTCCTGGGCAACGGCCTTGTCCTCACCGCCGTAGCCTGTGACCACCACCTCCACACCCCCATGTACTTCTTCCTCCTCAACCTCACCCTCCTCGACCTGGGCTCCATCTCAACCATTGTCCCCAAAGCCACGGTTATTGCTTTGTGGAACACCAGGACCATCTCCTACTCAGGATGCGTTACCCAAGTCTTTTTTCTCTTCTTCTTGCTTGGAGCAGAATATTCCCTTCTCACCGTCATGGCCTATGACCGCTACGTTGCCATCTGCAAACCCCTGCACTACGGGACCTTTATGAGCAGCAGAACTTGTATGAAAACAGCAGCAGCTGCCTGGGGCGGAAGTTTTTTCTATTCTGTTTTGCACACGGCCAATACATTTTCCATACCACTGTGCCAAGGCAACGCCCTGGACCAGTTCTTCTGTGAAGTCCCCCAGATCCTCAAGCTCTCCTGCTCATATGCCTACCTCAGGGAACTTTGGGTCATTGCAGTTAGTCTTTGTTTAGCTTTTGGGTGTTTTGTCTTCATTGTCCTGTCCTACGTGCAGATCTTCAGGGCCGTGCTGAGGATGCCCTCAGAGCAGGGCCGGCACAAAGCCTTTTCCACATGCCTCCCTCACCTGGCCGTGGTCTCCCTGTTCATCAGCACTGGCACAGTTGCCTACCTGAGGCCCCCCTCCATCTCCTCCTCATCCCTGGATCTGGTGGTGGCAGTCCTGTACTCGGTGGTGCCTCCAACGCTGAATCCCCTCATCTACAGCATGAGGAACCAGGAGCTGAAGGATTCCCTGAAAAAAATGATTCTGTTGGCAGTACTTCAGCAGGACTAAGCCACCCATATTTATTCACTTTTTTGCTGTTGTTGCAGTTCGTTGTTTGTTTGTGTTTTTTTTTTTTTGTTTGTTTGTTTTCTTGTGCTTTTCTCTGACTACCCTGTTTGGACATGAATGTCTGGATTTGTCTCACTCCTCCAGAGGCACAAGCCCAGTCCCTCTGTCCCAGAAGCCACCTTTAAATGTATTTATGTCAGAGCTGTATTCCTTTTTTACTTCTCTGTAATAAAAGGGGATGTCTTCAGTGCTCTGTCTGAATTTTAAGACTTTTTTCCATTTGATGGAGTCCAGAATACTCTCAAGAAATTGCACCCTAACAGGGCCTGCTGTTAACCTTGTGTTCTCCATTTGAGGATGAGATTATTGGGTGATTTTATAGGGAATTTTGGGATGGATTCAGCTCTTATCTGTGGGTGCCCAGAGCCACTGGAGATGGGAATGGTCAGGATATATCTGCTCGGGACTGTCCAGCATGTGACAGAGCTCGTGTCAGATGCTGATGTCCCACTGCCTCCTGCCCAGGAGAGCACAGGGTTATTCACAGACAGCCCGTTTCTAGGGGTGGGCAGCAAATGCAGCTTCAGAACGTCACCCAAAGGGCTAAGTGGAAAACTACCTGGGCTAATTAGGGCTCTGTAGTCCCATGAGAGGCAGCAGAGACACAGAGGTTGCAGGGAAGGGAGCCTGAGGAACGACTCATGTCCCCTTCAATGAAGAACCATCGCTGGGATCTAAGGACATGGTCTGAGCCACTTGAAATTCCCTGTGGTTGCCCTGAACTCCTACAGCAGCCACAGATCACACGGATGTCCCTGGAGAAGGGGCTGCAGGCAGTCAGGAACTGGGATATGCTGGACAGGAGACCAGGGGCATGGGACGAATTCTCCACTTGCGTGGAGAATAACATGAGGCAGCGAAAACTCTTCTTAAGAAGGAAGCAAGCTTGCTTCACACAACCGTGCTGTTCCTCGGGGTGGTGGCAAGTTTTCCAACGGGCTCAAAAAAGGTAAAACAAAGTGACAGCAAGCAGGCTCAGCAGGTCCTTGGCACCCCAGCACAGAGCCACAGCCCCATAACCTCCATCAGGAAAAAATTTGTTCCCCTCCTCCAGAAGGAAACAAAACCCGTCTGAGCTTTCCTTGCTTCTTAGACAATTTCCAGCAGCTCCAGAAAGAAGTCAGTGCTGATGAGAGGTCTGCGAATCAAAGGTGCTTTAGCATGGCCCAGGAGAAAAGCTCCTGTGAGGAGGTGACATGCTTTGACCCACTGAAAATGCCTTCATGAGGTGGTACCCGGGAGGAAACGGTCCAGGAAGGGCAGGAGCGGGAGGGAATGGGATCGCAAAGGCACAACCCCATCCTGCTGGATGCTGTGCTGGGTGTAGACTCAGCAGGAGAAGCAGGCTACTTGGCTCTGCCCCCTAAAAACCCTTACAACCATAACCCGAAAATCCCTGAAACCCTAACCCTAAAATCCCTTACAATCATAACCCTAAAAACACTTACAACCCTAATTCTAAAAACCCTCAAGCCCTAACCCTAAAAACCTTAAAAATCTAACCCCAAAAATCCCTTCCAATACAAACCCTAAAAACCCTAAGACCCTAACCCTAAAAACGCTTACAACCTTAACCCTAAAAACCCTTACAACCCTAACCCTAAAAACCCTATACAACCCTAACCCTAAAAAACCTAAAGCCCTAAAACTAAAAACCCTCAAGCCCTAACCCTAAAATCCCTAAAACCCTAACCCAAAAGACCCTTACAACCCTAATTCTAAAAACCCTAAAGCCCTAACCCTAAAAACCCTAAAACCCTAACCCTAAAAATCCCTTACAATCCTAACCCTAAAAACCCTAAAGCCCTATCCCTAAAAACCTTACAAACCTAATTCTAAAAACCATAAAGCCCTGTCCTGGTTTCAGTTAGAACAGAATTAATTTTCTTCCTAGTAGCTGGTGGAATGCTGTGTTTTGGCTTAGGATGAGAAGAGTGCTGATAACACCCCGATGCTTTAATTGTTGCAGAGCAGTGCTTATACTAAGCCAAGGACATCTCAGCCTTTTGCTCTGTCCTGCCAACGGACAGGCTGGGGGTGCAGTAAGAGCTGGGAGGGGACAGACCCAGGACAGGTGACCCCAAACTAGCCAAAGGGGTATTCCATACAATCTGACGTCATGCTAAACAATATATAAGGGTGGCTAGCCGGGGGGAGGGGGCCGGACTGCTCGGGGTTAGGCTGGGCATCGGTCAGCAAGTGGTGAGCAATTGCATTGTGCATCACTTGTTTGTACATATTATTACTTTCCTATTATCACCATTGTATTATTATTATTATTATTGTTATTATTATTTTGTTATTATTATTTTCCTGTCTTATTAAACTGTCTTTATCTCAACTCACGGGCTTCACTTTCCATTTCTCTCCCCCGTCCCAGAGAGGGAGGGGGGAGGGTGAGCGAACGGCTGCGTGGTGTTTAGCTGCTGGCCGGGTTAAACCACGACAGCACCTCAGTCTTTTCCTCATCTCTTGTCCTAAGTTTCCTCCTGTATCCGGTAAAGGATGGAGATACTCCTTAGTCCTCCTTTTTGTGTTTCTGTATTTATAAAAACATTTTCTGTTATCTTTAACAGCAGTAGCCAGAGTGAGCTCCAGATGAGGTTTGGCCTTTCTAATTTTGTCTCTGCACAGTCTCATGACATCTTTATAGCCCTCCTGAGAGGCCTGCCAATTTTTCAAATATCCTAAACCCTCTTTTTCTTCCTAAGCTCTAGCCATAACTTTCTGTTCAGCCAGGCCAGTCTTCTTCCATGCTGGCTCATCTTTGGGCATGTGGGGACAGTCTGCTCCTGAGCCATTAAGATTTCCTTCTTGAAGAGTGCTCAGCCTTCCTGGACTCCTCTGCTCTTCAGGACTGTCTCCCAAAGGACTCTGCCAACCAGTGTCCTGAAGAGCTCAAGGTCTGCCCTCCGGAAGTCCAAGACAGCAGTTTTACTGATCCCCCTCCTGGCTTCACCAAGAATAGAGAACTCTACCTTTTCGTGGTCACTCTGTTCAAGCCAGCTCCTGACCACCACATCTCCCACCAGTCCTTCTCTGTTCTTGAACACCAGGTCTAGCAGGGCACCTCCCCTGGTAGGCTCACTAACCAAATGGGTCAGGAAGCTATCCTCGACACTATCCAGGAACCTCCTAGACTGCTTCCTCTGAGCTGCATTGCATTTCCAGGATATGTCTGCGAAGTTGAAGTCCCCCATCAGAACAAGTGCTGGTGATTGTGCAACTTCTGCCAGCTGCTTGTAGAACACCTCATCCATCTCCTCATCCTGGTTTGGTGATCTATAAGAGACCCCCAGCATGATGCCTGCCTTGTTGGCCTTCCCGCTGACCCTAACCCATATGTACTCAACATTATCATTCCCAGACTCGAGTTCCACAACATCAAAACATTCTCTAATATAAAAAAACACACCACCACCCCTTCTGTGCTGCTTGTCCCTTCTGAAGAGCTTATAGCCATTCATTGTAGCAGTCCAGTGATCAGCGTAGTCCCACCATGTTTCAGTTATTGCAACCAAGTCATAGCTTGCTTTTTATTTCTTTGCTCTTGAGAAATGGCTACAACTATATTATACTGAACACACATCAATAAAATCTCTGTTTATGGCCCAGAGGGATTTGGCACTTCAAATATCACTCTAATGTCTCTCTGGCACCTCCATTTTCACCTGGTGTCTGCATCTGAACAGCTCCCTCCTGGCCTCTGTCTTCATTCAATGTGCTGGGAGCTGAGACAAGCAGCTAACATGCAGATTCCTGATTTGTGCATATTTAAAACAAGGCAAGAGGAATCCCAAATCCTGTGGGCTTGTGTGAGGCATGGGAGAGGCAACTAAGCCCCTTCTAGCATCTGGACTGCAAATAAAGAAGGAGATGCCTTGACTGACCCGGCTGAAACTCTTCCCTCAGGAGAGGGAAAGCTGGGTGTTCTGACTAAAACCAGGATATGGAAAAAATGATTCTTGGACATCATACCTCTTCTGAAATGAAAAAGGACATAGTCCCCTATCCAATGGAGGGAATCAGCATGAATGTTTACTTCAGTGTGTTTCAAAGTTGATTCCCCTGGAGGCCCTGGGACTTGTCAATAACTCCCTGTGCTGCTGAGCTGGGCCGGGCTCCTGGGCCCACGGGGAACTCCTGGCAAGCAGGCAGCACTGCAGAGAGACAGCTCTGCCCAGGAGCAGCTCCTCTGCACAGCACAGCAGCAGGGCTGGGGGTACTGCCTGCAGGGGACAAGGGCAGTGAGAGAAGGGAGGGAGGTGTTAAAGGCAGAGTGGAGGGGAGATGCTGAGAGCTCACTGCAGAAGAAATCTTCACAGCCCTGAACAGGGTAAGTCTCTGGCTGCAGGGCAACACAGCTGTTGTTCCTGGTGCCATCTCCAGATTTGCTGGCAAATCCCACATCCTGTGGGAGCTTTCAGGAGGACTGTCAGAGTTCCTTTGGAGAAGAGGAGAATAAGAAGCTCCAGAGCATGGATTATCTGTCATAAATAACAGAGGAACAGGACATGAGACTTCATTCTGGCAGGGCTGGTTGCAGGCTGTGCAGGCAGGGTGCAGGCAGGGGTGTCCAGGGCTGTGGTGCAGAGCAGGGTCCCTGCTGTGCCCCAGGGGCTGTATGCCTGGGCAGGGCCTCTGCTGCCTGCCAGGCTCAGCATTCAGCCTGCCCAGGGAGCTGCCCAGGGCACTGCAGGGAGAAGCGGTGGGTGGAAGGAGCCCCCAACAAGGGCAGGAAAGGGCAGGGTCCTGCTGCTTGCGGTAGGCTGCTTCCTGGGGCAGGCTGCTCAGAGCTCCACAGGACACTGAAAACACTTCAGAGAGGACTCCTCAACTAAGAGGTCAGAGCAAGGGATTCTTGAGGAGAAGCATTCTTTCCTTTGAAATTTCTACTTTTGCTTTGCTGGATGGCACTAGCAGATGCAAATTTATTTCTACATTATTATGAAGGCCCTGACTTACCAGTTCTATTTACCTCCTATTAGGTCAGAGCTGCTCATTAGACACTGAACATGGGGAATTGTCCCTGAAAATTATCCTGGGACATGGGATGTCTGCAGCGCAGAGCTGAGCACACAGTGGATGGGATGGAGTCTCTGAGCAATGGCAGGGAGGAGCTGTGGGGACAGGGAAGCAGCTGCCAGCAGGGACAGCTTCAGGCAGCACAGACCTGGGCAGGTCACCTCCTGGGCCACCTCCTCCTCAGCTGGACCTCCAGGAGAGGAGAGAAACCTGTGTCTTGCACTGTGATACACAACAAGGAGGCTAAGAGTACATGCCCTGCAGTGTCACTTCCATAGCTGAAATGCAAGCTAAGAGAATGGTGATTTCTGTGAGAGAAGCAGGGGGGTTTCCCTAACTTGTCACTCTTTTCCTCCATGGGCAGGTCCTCGTGGCATCAAATGTCCAACAGCAGCTTCCCCACAGAGTTTCTCCTCCTGGCATTTGCAGACACACGCGAGCTGCAACTCCTGCACTTCGCGCTCTTCCTGGGCATCTACCTGGCTGCCCTCCTGGGCAACGGCCTCACCCTCACAGCCATTGCCTGCAACCACCGCCTCCACACCCCCATGTACTTCTTCCTCCTCAACCTTGCCCTCCTTGACCTGTGTTCCATCTCCACCACTGTCCCCAAAGCCATGGCCAATTCCCTCTGGGACCAAACAACCATTTCCTATGCATGTTGTGCTACCCAAGCCTTTCTGTTAGTCTTTTTCTTCTCAGCAGAATTTTATATTCTCACCATCATGGCCTATGACCGCTACATTGCCATCTGTAAAGCCCTGCACTACGGGACAATAATGACCAGCAGAGCTTGTGTCAACATGGCAGCAGCTGTCTGGGGCTGTACTTTTCTCTATGCTGTGCTGCACACTGCCAATACCTTTTCCCTTCCCCTCTGCCAAGGCAATGCCCTGGACCAGTTCTTCTGTGAAATTCCCCAGATCCTCAAGCTCTCCTGTTCAGATGCTTACCTCAGAGAGGGTGGGCTTCTTGTGGTTAGTGCTGGTTTAGCATTTGGGTGTTTTGTTTTCCTTGTGCTGTCCTATGTGCAGATCTTCAGGGCTGTCCTGAGGATTGCCTCAGAGCAGGACCAGCACAAAGCCTTTTCCACGTGCCTTCCTCACCTGGCTGTGGTCTCCATGTTTCTCAGCACTGCCTTTTTTGCCTACCTGAAGTCCCCCTCCATGTCCTCTTCCCAGTCCCTGAATCTTTTGCTTGCTGTTTTGTACTTGGTGGTACCTCCAGCAGTCAACCCCCTCATCTACAGCATAAGGAACCAGGAGTTTAAGGATGCAGTGTGGAACCTCATGACTGTTTTTCAGAAGCGATAAGCTGTCTATCTTCCTTCTCATATCACTCAAAATAAAACTCATTCCAGGTGAGATGTATTTTTTTTCCTCATTTTCCTTTTTATATCTTGTGGTAATATTGTCTAAAATGAAATGATTTGTTCATTTTTTTCCATGTAAACATCCACCTGTCTTGAGTGACTCTGAGAACTGGTGGAAACAAGGTGTATTTAAAGTGTGTTTGAAAGATATTTAAATAAATGGATCCTTCCTCAGAGACCTGTGGTGGAGCTGCAGGGGTACTTCGCTGTGCACAGAGGTGGAGGGAAGAAGAGTCCTGGCACAGCTGCGCTGCCAGGAAACCCCAGGGATTGGTTTGGTGGAAGCTGCTCTCCTTTTCACCTCCCATGCTCTCCTTCAGAGCCCTTGTGTTGCTGTGAGGACTGATTTCTCTTGTTGCTTGCTCACTGTGCTGCTGTGGGGCAGTCCTGTGTCCACAGGCAGGGACAGGCCAGGGGCACTTCTCTAACATAGCTGACTCTGTACCAGCATCTCTAGAATAAAAGGCAATCTGCTTGGGGCAGTGCCTGAAGGCTCAGCTCTTCACCCAAAGCTGCTCTCATGGATATTGCAAAGGAATGGACTCAAAGGAGGCTCCTTGCTTTGCTTGTTTCTCTAGGCGCTCAGGGCATGAGATCAGCTGATCAACCGGGATGAGCTTTTAGGCAAGAAGGGCTGATTCTGGAATTGCCTTCTGGTGCCTGGCACTCACAGAGATGGTGGCTTTACTAGAATGGATCCAGAGCATGCAATAGGGCTGAAGGCAGGCAGGCATCTTTCTGGAGGGATGCAGGAGCTGCCAGGAGAATCCAGTGGACTGGCAGGGACAATATGTGCCAGGGAGTCAGCAGGCCTAATGAGCCATACTCTATGAGCTCATAGAGTATGACCATGTCCAAGGCCAAGTGACCCAGAGACAAGGTGCTAAATCTGGGTGCGAGCAGGTGAAGGAGAGCTCTGCAACTCCGGGAAACACAGCAGGCACAGGGAAAGCAGTCTGCTGAATTGGTTGTTATATCTCTGGTGAAATTTCATAGACTGGATCACGTGAATCACCGCAAAATCTCTCCTGACATTGGAAATGAGTTGGACTTGATAATCCTTGTGAGTCCCTCCCAGCTCGGGCTACATGTATTCCATGAGTCTCTGACTCTGAAGGAGGCCGGCTATCTGTGTGCACCCTCCATGGCTAAAGAATCACTTGTGTGCAAGGCAGTCAGTGGCAGTGCCCCCCACCAGCTGGCTCTGCCTTCCCAGCCTGACCAGCACAGCCCTGCAGAGTGCCCCCATGGCCCCACACACCACAACACCCTCACTCTGCAAAGCAGCACCACGAGCTTGGGGCCTGTGGGCACATTGGACAGGGGGACATGGGGTGACCTGGGAGAAGAGCAGGGTGCTGTGTTTGTGCAGTGGTGCTGCCTGAGGAGCCCCAGGGTCAGCAGAGTTTGGGTGTGGGGCTGGGGAGTGGGACTGGCCTGGGGGTTGCAGGATGCCTGGGGGAGAGAAAAGGGTTGGAGGCAAGGGGAAAAGGAGGAAGAGTTAATTGCAGCATCAGAGACACGACCACTGACCTCCCCTACTTCATTTGCTGCTGTGGGGCCAGCCCAGCCTGGACTGTTCTGCTGTGCTGAGCTAGGCTGTGAAGAGGTCAGGGAATTTTGGAGCACTGGAGAGGGTCTGGGCTGTGTTGTCCTCCTGGCAGAGACAGGGAGGATCAGCAGAGCAGGGGTTGGGCTGGGCCCTTGGGAAACACCCTGGACACCCTGGGAGATCCTGCCCCAGGACAATGGTCCCAGAGCAGCCCCTCACAACCACATTTCCCAGCACTGGGCTCTCGCCCCAGCTCACACTGGTGGTTTGTTCCTCCAGCTATGGACACCAAATGACTACATCACGAGTCCATGTTTGCCTTGTCCATATGAGAGTACACATGGTGTGGGTGTGGTGAGATGAACCTGAATGAGCCCAAGTGCCATCAGCTGTTTCTTCAGGGTGCCATCATATCCAGTGGGACAGACAGAGTCTCAAGATCACTTCCCATTGGAGGTATGGTCCTCTGGAAAACCAGCTGAATAAAGCAATGCTAGTCATCATGACATGCAATCACAAGTGGTGTCCCTCAGGGGCCAGCCTTGGGCCCGATGTTTTTCAACATCTTTATCAATTACATAGATGATGGAATTGAGTGCACCCTCAGCAAGTTTGCAGATGACACCAAGCTGAGTGGTGCAGTCGAAACAGTGGAAGGAAGGGATGCCATCCAGAGGGACCTGGACAGGCTGGAGAAGTGGGCCCATGAGAACCTAATGAGGTTCAACAAGGCCAAGTGCAAGGTGTTGCACTTGGGCTGGGGCAATCCCAGGTATTCATATCGACTGAGAGAAGAAGTTGAGAGCAGACCTGCATAGAAGGACTTGGGGGTCCTGATGGATGAGAAGATGGACATGAGCCAGAAGTGCATGCTTGCAGCCCAGAAGGCCAAGTATGTCCTGGGCTGCATGAAAAAAGGGGCGTCCAGCAGGGAGAGGGAAGTGATTGTCCCCATCTACTCTGCTCTTGTCAGACCCCACCTGGAATACTGTGTGCAGGCCTGGGGCCCCCAGCACAAGAAGGATGTGGAGCTCTTGGAAGGCATCCAGAGGAGGGCCACAAAGATGATCAGAGTGCTGGAGTACCTCTCCTATGCAGAAAGTTGAGGGAACTGGGCTTGTTTAGCTTGGAGAAGAGAAAGCTCCAGGGAGACCTCATTGCAGCCTTCCAGTACATAAAGGGTGCATACAAACAGGAGGGGGAACACCTGTTTACATGTGTTGATAGTGATAGGACAAGGGGGAATGCCTTAAACTAAGGCAGGGGAGATTTAGGTTAGAAAGTAAGAGAAAGTTTTTCACTCAGAGGGTGGTGAGGCACTGGAACAGGTTGCGCAGGGAGGTTGTGGATGTTCCATCCCTGAAGGCATTCAAGGCCATGCTGGATGCAGCTTTGGGCAGCAAGCTCTAGTGGCTGGCAACCCTGCCCAGAGCAGCAGTGCTGAACCTAGATGATCTTTAATGTCCTTTTCAACACATGGCCATTCTATGATTCTATGATTCTATGATTCTACGATTCTATGATTCTATGACTTTCACACCAACTCCTTCACTGAAGAGTTCTCGACTTTATCCTAAACTATATATACAGTTCTTAATTCACTTTTCCACAAAGAGGTGGTCATTTCTTTCAGTATGACCTGGACTTGCTAAAGCCAGCATCGGGAAACGTGAGTCTGGACATGTGGGAGGCCTTCTGAAGCATGAGCTGGTTGTCAGGCAGAGTACCTGAGGGATTGTGCAGGGCATCCCCTGCACCAGGTGTTCCTGGGTGGGCTGGGAAGAGGCTTCCTGAGTACAACAGCTCCTTGTAGCCCTGTGGATGCTAGCTGTGAGGTCACTTCTGTCCCAGAAGCTGGCTGGCCAACAGCAGGAAGGAAGAACCTCTGAGGTCATAAAAGGCCATTAGAAAGCTGCCCCCAAAAGGGTGACACAATTGGGGAGGTCACGGGAAATCTGGGAGAATAAAGCTAGGAGATTTGTGGGAGAGAAGATTGGCTTGGCTAATGGAAAGATTTTGAAGAAGTGACAATGGTTCAGGTAAGGCTGGTGGTTCTGCAATACTCACAGGGAAAATATTAACATTATGCCCTCGTAATATTTCTAACCAGGAACATTAAAACCTAGTGCTACCCTAATTACTATGCTTCACCATGGAAAGAATCCACTGCTCTAATCCCCAACTTCAAATCCTACCTTTATCTTAAACCCCCAAACACATCACCTGTTACCATTAGTCTTATCCAATTGATCGCACTCATCCCTAGCCCTTAATCACTAGCATTATATTGCCAGCCTTAACACCAACCCTTGTCCCATAACAAAGCACATAATAAAACCCTAACCAGAGACTGGTGGGGATGAACTGCTCAGGTCAGCTGTGCCTAGGGATCTCTAGTGGCAGCAGAAGGCCCATGGCTGTGCAGGTGGATGTCAGGGCACTTCTGACTGAGGATATCATGTGCCACTTCAGCAACATGGCTGGTGTATACTTTTATCATTTTAGCTGTCATAAGTAACTGAGGAGACCCTGACATGAAGCTAGTGTAAATATTTATTTCAATGTCAGTCCTGACCTAGTACCTAACAGAGCTTTCACACAGGGGTCTTCTGTCCATCAGAGAAGCTGAAAGGCCATCAGGAGGTACATGGCCTTGGAAGATGAAAACGACCTTGCCTTTATCTTGCTAGGTGCCAGGTGTCAAGGAGGGTGCCGGGTTTGGATGTTCTTATAGGGTGTCAATTGTGCCTTAGAAACTCTGACTCCAGCAGGAAGCAATTGGTTTTGGTGGGGACTGTGAGCTCACTTCTGCCTCTGGAGTTGAGAGGCCAGCATCAGGAGCATGGCTGGGCAAGGGACTGGGAGGTCTTATCTATCTGAAGTAGCTGCCAGGTCAACCCTCACCTCTGGGCTGCCAGATGGACTTTTAGGCTCACATCTTGCAGTGTCTCTCACAGACCAGCAGAAGGCACCTGGTGCTTGTGTGATGCCCTCTGCCCAAGTACCTGAAAGACCCATTCAGAAGCAGCCTTGGCAGTGGGTTGTCAAATGTCTTGTGCCTGAGTACATGACTGGAGAGAGACGGTCATGTGGCTCGGTTGTGTCTATCTGAGGAGCTGAAAGTCCATCAGGAAGGTCACATAGCCTGGAAGATCATGGTGAGGTTCCTTGTGTCTGGTCAGCTGACAGGCCGCATGAAAGCTAATGGGTGTGGATGCCTGTGTGAAGGATGCCAGCATTTTCTCAGCCTCAGAGCCACTTGCACAGGGCCTTGGCCTACCTCTGATCATGGCCTCCAATTGCCACCACAGTGCTCTAAGGTGTCCATGGGGCTTTTTCAGAAATGGCCCTCGTTGCGACCAATCAATGCTTCAAAGAACTCTGGGGTTTGGCTTTGACTTTCTGAGAGATTTCATCAGTCTGCTCTCAGGAGCTGAAGTTGATAGACTTAGCAGCAACTACGCTTTGGGGCTTATTAAGACACAGAAAGGCCTAGAAGTCTCTTAAGGAGGTCTGGACAGGTAGGAGAAGTTTGACCCTGTAGAGACAACCTTTCTCCTCACCTCCCCAGCTCACACAATTTCTCTCATTGATCCCCTAGGACTTGCATCACTCCTGACATCAGACTTCTCCACTCAAGTCTGCAGTTGCACCTTGTAGTTCCCTTGTCCCAAATCCCTCCTACTTTCCTTAGAACATCCTATAACATAAAGGACTATATGTGATACATATATTACTACGTTTAGCCTATGTATATTACCATATATATATTACCATTTTTTTCTTGTATATTGAACAATATCATGCATCTTTATTGTTACATATCAAACAATACCTTCACACACAAAAAATATAAACAGCACCTTTAATGAGTACCTTAATCAAATCAAGTGCCTTCAATCAAAATTCAGGGGTGAATGAATAAGACTTTTACTCCTTTCTCTACCCATGTCTCAGAGGCTTCCTTACCAAGGTTCTGGTTTGCTCAGTGTCAGCTGGCAGCATCCTTCCTCAGAACATAGGAGAATTGAAACACAGGGCTGCTTTAGCCCACCAATGATCGCAATTCCAAGACTGTCTGCTTCTCAACTTTCAACAAACACAACCCACACAGATCCTTGCTCGATGAACACTTTAATTGATGAGGATATTTCTCTGGAGTTTCGCAGAGACAAAATTTTCTGAAGTCTGTAGCTCGTCAGCTGAGATTTCTTCCAGATGAGAAAGCCAGGTGTGAGACCTGAAGAGGAAAAGAAATTCTCTTAACCCCCACCATGAGCAATAGCCCAGGTGCAACATGGACAACCAAGTTGCCAAAGTACTGAGATGATGCAGCCCACTGGGAGCAAAGGAATTAGATGTGAAGGAAGGGGTCCAGCTGGAGGAGAGATACCATGCAGATGAGAGCCTGTGAATAAAAATAGATGGGATAACCCAAACATTGGTTTCTGGGGTCAGTTCTGATACCTTTGGTTATCTGAAAATTCTGCATGGATCGGAAAAGCATGACATAGGCTTTTAAGGTGACTGTCCCCCATTTCAGTAGCTGCAGGAGGTAGAAAATACATGGACAGGGACAGATGCTGTGCACTTCTTTCCTGGGTGCTTACAAAAAAGTGTTCCTCTTCCTTGACTAGCTCCACCTGAATGAGGAGTTCATGTATCAGGCTTGGATGTGAAGCCTGTGCACCAGTGTGAGGCTCCTGAGGCAGACTGGGATGCATATCTCTTGTCCTTAGCAGCAGCAGCAGCACAAACAACTGTGCCCAGTGGGTCTCCCTGTCCTGCATTTCCATTCAAGACAGAGGTAGCTTTTAAACTAAGAGAGGGTAGTTTTAGACTGGATATTCAGAAGAAATTGATTTCTCTGAGGGTGGTGAGGTACTGTAACAGATTGACAAGAGAAGTTGTGGGTGCCCCATTCCTGGAATTCATGAAGGCCAGGTTTAATGGGGTTTGAGCAACCTGGTCTGGTGCAAGGTGTCCCTGCCTATGGCAGGGCAGTTGGAACTAGGTGATGTTTTAGGTAGCTTTGAAACCAAGTCTTTCTATGTTTTTGTGATCTTATGATTAATGTGACTGACCAGACTTGTTTCCCATCACTGCCTCCCATGATTATTTACCCTCGTTGTAGGGGAAAAGGTCCTTGACCAGATCCCCTCAGTGCTTAGCTGCCTGTCAGGTCTAAACCACAACATATTGCTGTTGGTGACCGGGCCAATCTTCAGCTAAAACAATTACAGCCAATGGATTAATCTGAACAAGTTTACCAGAGGAAGCCAGTGCACAGTGCACAGTGCCTCAGCAGGGCATTTGGAGTCTAAGACCAGCCCAAATCCTAGGCTGAAATGTCCACATAAACATGGTTGTACTCCCCACTTCTGAGCTTCCCATTTTCCTGCCTAAGTGTACCCATTCTACCCTGGGACAGGTCCTGAGGGGACAATACAGCCCACTGAGAAACTACTTTTCTGCCTCCAACCTGTCTTCTGCTCTTCCACCCTTGCATTTTGAGGTGTTCTCTTTTTGCAGTCATTTCTCTGATCCTTTCTGTCTAAAAACATAGGGAAAGGTGAAGGAGAAAATGTCTGTTTTATTAAACAAGTTTCTCTCTCTCTCCCTCTCTCTCTCCCTCTCTCTCTCTCTCTCTCTTTATTTATTTATTTATTTATTTATTTATTTATTTATTTATTTATTTATTTTCTCTTAGAAGAGTAGTTTGATTTACAGAAGAGAATAATTTACCAAAATCATCAGACACCTGAGACTTCTGTAATGAGTTTCACCTACTTCACTCCTGGTGCCTGTGAGAACTTGTTCTCCCGAGGCTCCCCCAACAGTCAATGGAGACAAGAGAAAGTGCTCGTGGCTGGGTCATCACAGCCTAGAACTGTAATGCAAGATAAAGGTGAGGAATCTCTTTCAGATGCTCTTCTCTCTCTCAGCATTGACAGGATAGGAGTAAGTTAAATTGCTCAACCTGAATGATGTAACTTTTAGACAACTGAAATATACACCTGCATGGTAATACTTGGCACTTTGTTTTTTCTACGTGCTTCCTCTTTCTACTTCAAGGACTGTCCTTAAGCTTTCAAAGATGACAAAATTTGTTCCACCTCTCAGAAAAGTAAGGCAGTTAAGTGAGGCCATTTGATTGTACGAGAGAATAGCAAATGGTTGGAAACAACTGCATTTCCACACAGAATGAGGTCGGATGTGACTCTGTGACAGATCTGTTTCCACTGACCTGGTGGGACCATAATGAATTTTGACTTCAATTTAGAGTACTGAAAAAAGCAAGCTACACTTGTTACTTGTATTCCATCTTTCCTAAAGAAACAAAGGAAGATGATGTAGAAGAAAGCAGGGCATTACAAAAGAGGTACTTGAAATTTGCTTAATTTGAAATCAAGCAAGGGATCCCCAGTGGTTGCTAGTCCAAAAAGGGTGGATACTGAAGAGGAGAGATAATAAATTCCAATGTACATATTTGAACTGATGATTTAGCTTTTACATAATAGAAAGCATTTATGCAGGACATGAAATTCCCTTTGGAAACACTGGTATGATGGATGCTTGCAATTCTTCTGAGTGGAATTTCACAGGAATAGAGTATAACAGAGCAACAATCCGTTCTTAGCCCTGTGTTTTTGTAGTGAGAATCATTTGTAGCTGATGGACAAAGGTGGAAAGAAGACAAGAAATTCTCTGAGGATTCTGCATGATATGTGAAACAGAAAAGTCAGGGTGTGAGGAATGTGCAAAAGAATCTGTGTGTGTGTTGTATAGGAAGTCTGCAAGCAAGGCAAGAGAGAAGGAAGGAGATAGCCTTCTGTCCAGACCATGAAATTATTGGACTTGTTTTTGCCATGTTCCTACGTCAGCAGGATGAATGGAACTTGGGTATGGGAACAGACAATGGAACTGTCATTTCTGAATTCATCCTCATGGGCTTCTCAGGGCTTGATCAAAGGCTACGGCTATTTCTCTGCCTGGTCCTTCTACTCATGTACCTGACAACGGTGATGGGGAATGCAGCCATCATTTTCCTGGTGTGTGTGGATAACCGCCTGCAAACCCCCATGTACTTTTTCATTGGCAATCTGGCATTCCTGGAAATCTGGTTTACATCCTCCACAAGCACCAAACTGTTGGTGATTCTGAGCTCTGGCAGGAGAACTATCTCAGTAGGAAGATGCTTTGCCCAGGCCTCCTTCTATTTTGCCCTGGGTGGTGCAGAGTTTGTTCTCCTTGTTGTCATGTCCTTTGACTGTTACGTTGCCCTCTGCCAGCCTTTGCGCTATGCTGCCATCATGAAGCATCAGCTCTGTATCCAGCTGGTTGCTGCTGTTTGGGTCATGGGCTTCACATTCTTGATTTACCACCTGGTGCTGCTCTCCAAGCTCACTTTCTGTGGTTCGAACAAGATCCAGCATTTTTTTTGTGACTCCACCCCCCTTATTCCAACTGTCTTGTTCTGATGTCACCCTGCTTTGGAAAATAGACTCGTTTTTCATATTGTTTATTCTGCTGTCTTCTTTGTGTTTAACTCTGGCATCTTACACGCACATCTTTTTCTGTATTCTACAAATGCCAGCAGCCTCTGTGAGGAGAAAAGCTTTTGCTACATGTTCCTCCCATCTCACCACCTTGGCCATTGCCTATGGAAGCTGCATTGCTCTCTACGCACCCTCCTCAGGACATGTTTCTTTGGAGACCAACAGCATTGTAGCTTTGCTGAACACTGTCCTGTACCCATTCTTAAACCCATTCATCTACAGTCTTAGAAACAAGGCTGTGATGCTGGCCCTGAAGGAAGCCATGACCCGTGCAACAGCACAGCTTTTCCCCTAACCGTGATTCATTTCTGAAGAGCAATTTGAGTTCTCTGCTGTCATATCTTATGTAATACCACAATCATACATATGTGACCTCCATATGCAGATGCCTCCAGAGGATTATGTTCTTGCTGGATTGTGTTAGGCTGTGTGATAAGAAGCACATCTGCAAACAAAATAAAGGCCCAAGGAAATGATGTCAGGATGAATAATTTGGTTCATGCCCTGCCCTGCCTGCTTCCAGGCCCATCACAGGAGAGTCCTCAGCTCAACAAAAGCCCATCTCCATGAGCCCAGAAGAGCACAAAGCACAATGGCAGGTGGGAATCCAAGTCACTGGCTCCTATGGAACCAAGATCTTGTCCCAGCTCCTTCCAGGACTGCCTTGGGAGGGCTATCACCCCACTGTCCAGGCAGAAACCCATCCAGATGTGTCACTGGCAGCAGCTCTCCACATCACCATTTGGAGTAATGGGATTGCTGCCAAGGGCTGTAGGTCACCTGATGATCATACATAGGGGTAGGTGTAGCAGCTGGACTAGAACCAGGGCATCAGAGGGCCCATGTGTCATTGTAGTCAGCAACAGGAGAGATGGGAGTGTGTGGACTTAATGTGTGTGTGCCTGTGTCATTGTGAGTGTGTGTGAGATTGGGGTGGTGTGTGCCAGCAGCTCGAGTGGGGCTGCACCCACAGGGGCTCATATGTCCAACCGTCTTCAGCTGGGCAGACTGGGAGCCAGGAACTTGTCCTGGACAGGCTGAGTATCTGATCCCAGCTGCTGGAGGGTTCTACCTTGCACACATGCACATGAATATGCATTTGTGCACACAAGAACTTTGTGTTTCCAAATAATGGGCCTCCATCTTGCTCAGCCAGAGAGGCAATCAGGATAATGCTGCTGCTGTTTGTGGTTGTGTGAATGCTGATTGTACCTGCCTGCATTCACCCATGTCCTGTGTCATTGTGGACTGCACTCTGCTGCTAAAGGGATTGAGAAAAACACATTCATGATATCAGTCGTGGCATAACTCTTGTCTGGCTTTGATTCTAGTTCATATTGGAGTTCTACCACGTCCAACGCTGCAGCACTCAGCAGTGGCATGATTTCATTCAGGCCATAATAGTCCACTGTTAATCTCCACTTTTTGTCAACCATTCACACTGACAATATGGGACCATTAAAGGGTGAGCAAGTCTTGCTGATCACTTCTTGTCTCTCCAGTCAATAAGTCAGCTCATGAATGTGAATCAGGGAGTCTCAGTTAGTGCAATATTGCTCCCTGTGCACCACTGGGGTAGTGATCAGCATCTGCTGCTCTTTGACCCTCAGCAACCCCACAAAAGAAGGGTCCTCCAAGAGACCGGGCAAGGCAAACAGCTGTTTAATCTCACTGTCTTAAAGAGGCTGCACTTCAGCCTCCAATACAGTTAACTGTCAGAATTCCCCTGTCACTCCAGAAATAAAAATGAGTTCTGCTCCTTTATAGCTGGATGGCATTACAGTACACTGTGCGCTGGTGTCCACTAGAGCCTCATACTTCTGTGGGTCTGGTGTGTCAGGCCATCAAACCAAGACAGTCCAATAAACTCAATTGTCCCTCCACCCGATTGGAGGCAGAGCACTTCTAGTTCTGGTCAGAGTGTTCATGGAAATTGGAGCAGCAATTTTTCTGGAAGTTTCCTTCCCACCCCACCCCCCCTCCCCTTTTGCAATTGTTTTTCCTTGTAACTTACATACCCATGCCTCTAGGGTTGAGGTAGATTTCCCATCCCATTTTCTCATGTCCCCTCCATGGTCACGTGGGTAAAACCACAGAGTGGTATGTTGTGTGGACCCACCATATCCCCTTTCTTGAGCAGAGGCATGTTTACTCCTAACAGCTGAGGTACTGGTTCATACACATAGAGGGAGGAAGGTATATGCTCTTTGAGTTGGTGGACCTCTTGCGAAAGTTTCTCCACAACCAAGACACATGCCCATAGTGCAGAAGAAATGCCTGCCATGACCATGCTGCATCTAAGGGGATCTACTTTCCATTAGGGCTATCTGCACAAGAAAAGTCTTTGAAAAACAGACCACAGAAAGATAAATACTGTAAAGGAGTTCATGACAGTTCTGGGAGATTGGGCAAGTTTCTAACTCCCTGAAACTCATACAGCAACTGGGCAAAATAGAATCATAGAATCATTAGGGTGGGAGAGACCTCCAAGGTCATCTGGTCCAACCATGCCCCTACTACCAATGTCACCCACTAAATCATGTCCCTAAGTGCCAGGTCCAACCCCTCCTTAAAACCCCCCCAAGGACGGTGACACTACTGCTTCCCTAGGCAACACATTCCAATGCCTGACTACTCTTTCTGAGAAAAAATGTCTTCTAATTTTCAAACTAAACCTTCCTGGAGCAACCTGAAGCCATTCCCTCTAATCCTATCAGTACTTATCTGCAAGAAGAGGCTGACCCCCAACTCCCCACAACTTCTTTTTGGTAGCTGGAGAGAGCAATTAGGTCTCCCCTGAGCCTCCTCTTCTGCAGACTAAACAACCCCAGTTCCCTCAGCTGCTCCTCATTAGAATTTGTTCCAGACCCTTCACCAGCTTTGTAGCCCTTCTCTGGATATGTTTCAGGGCCTCGATGTCCTTCTTGTAGTGAGGGGCCCAAAACGGAACACAGTACTCAAGGTGCAGCCTCAGCGGAGCAGAGTACAGGGGGATAATCACCTCCCTGGTCCTGCTGGCTGCACTATTCCTGACACAAGGCAGGATGCCCTTGGCCTTCTTGGCCACCTGGGCAGACTGCTGGCTCATGGTCAGGTGAGCATCAACAAACACCTCCAGAACTTTTTCCTCTGCACAGCTTTCCGGACACTCTGCCACAAGCCTGTAGCGTTGCATGAGGATGAACTTAGCCAAGTTGAACCTCATCCCATTGGCCTCTGCCCTATGATTCATCCTGTCCAGGTCACTCTGAGCAGATAGACGCTTCTCCCTAACTTGGGCTCTATCCCTGCACCAGCCTGTCCTTTCTGTCCCACACTGTTCAGGAACAGTACAGGGAAGGCTGTGGTCAGGGTGGGTAATGGTCCCCAAGCACGATTCCCACTGCAACCCTTGCTTCCCTTTATCTATAGCTCTCCCCTTCCCCCTGCGCCTGATGCCTGCCTCTACCTGACCATGTCCCATGCGGGGTTTCACAGACATCCCTGCTCTGGCGTCTGAAGGTGTCTGGTCCAGAGAAGAGGTTGGACAGGGTTGGCCATTCCCCCACACAGGCAGGGAGCTGAAGGTGAGGATGGGGGTGGCCTGGCAGCAAACCCCAGCCATAAATCAGAGTGAGCAGCCAGTACTAGCAACAGCCATCGCTAGAGGCTGGGGATGACGAATGTCCTGGGCCACCTTCCCATGCCAATCATTCCACCAATGGCCCAGAGTGGCCACCTGCCTCCTGCACTTGCATGTTACCCCTGTCCACGAGCTCTGGCTCTGCACCACAAATGCCCTGCTGTGAGTCCTCACCCAGCATGGCCACACAACTCAGACAATATCTGAGTTTTCCTCTGGCAGAACAGGACCTACCACTCCTGTCCCCTCCCTGTGGTCCCTGAGGTGCCCAGAGCTGGTGGTGATGCTCTGCAGAGGGAGGGGCCTGGTTTAAAGCCATTGTCTCTTGTCCTGTCATTATTGGCCCAAGCAAAAAGTTACTCTTTATCTTATTTATAAGACTCCTTTAAGCACTGAAAAGCTGCATTTAGGTCTCCCAGAACCCTTCTTTTCTTCAGGCTGAACAGCCCCAGCTCTCTCAGCCTTTCTTCACAGGTGATGTGCTCCAGTCCTCTGATCAGCTATGTGGACCTCCTCTGGACCCACTCTAACAGATTAACTTCCTTTTTGTGTTGGGGACCCTACACTCCAAATGAGGCCTCACAAGGGCAGAGGAGAGGGGCACAATCACCTCCCTCATCCTGCTGGACACTCCTCTGTTGACAGAGCCTGGGGTACAGTTGGCTTCTGGGCTGCAAGTATGCACTGCTGGCTCATGTCAAACTTTTTGTCCACCAGAACCCACAAATCCTTCTCAGCAGGGCTGCTCTCAAGGACTTCTTCTCCCAGTCTGTCCTCATGTCTGGGATTGCCCTGGCCCAGGTGCAATGCCTCGCACTTGGACTTATTGAACTTGTTTAGATTCACATGGGCCCACTTCTCAAGCTTGCTCAGGTCCAAACAGATATCCTTTCCTTTTGTTTTATCAACAACACCACTCAGCTTGGTATCATTGGCAAAGTTGCTGAGGGTGCACTTGATCCCACTGTCTACGTCTTCTGATAATAATATTAAACTGTGCTGGTCCCAAGACAGACCCTGAAGGACACTACTCCTCATCGTCCAACACCTGGACATACAGCCATGGATAGCAATTTCATAGAGCAATGACCTCCACCTGATAATAAAAAAAATTTCTTCATCCTGTTCCTGACCACAACATTGGAAGAAGAACCAGCACCAGCACTGAAAACCAGCTGGTCCAGGCACCAGCACTGAGGAAATACCCTTTTATTAAAGAGACGTGACAGGGGTGTCCAGCTATACCTTAACAATAGATACAGATACGAGGGCCTCTGGGTAAAAAAGAGTGGGTTTAGGCCACTCTGCAGAAGTGGAGTGAAGGAAGAAAAACAAGATTATCACAGAGAAAAAGCACAAAGACCAGCAGTTTCCTGAGACAAATTGGAAATCCCTTGTGAAGAGACATGGGCAGCTTATTGCTGCTGAAGGACTACTGATTGACTCAGCTTCTTCAGTGCATCCTTGAGCTCCTGGTTCCTCATGCTGTAGATGACGGGGTTCACTGCTGGAGGCACCACTGAGTACAGCACTGTCACCACCAGGTTCAGGGATGGTGAGGAGATGGAAGGGTGCTTCAGGTAGGCAAATATGGCAGTTCTGGAAAAGACGGAGACCACAGCCAGATGAGGGAAGCAAGTGGAAAAAGCTTTGTGCTGTCCCTGCTTCGATGGTATCCTCAGCACTGATCTGATGATCTGCACGTAGGAGAAAAGAATAAAAATAAAACACCCTGAAGCTAAAGAGAGGTTAATCAGAACAAGCCCGACTTCCTTGAGGCAGACATCTGAGCAGGAGAGCTTGAGGATCTGTGGAATTTCACAGGAGAACTGGTCCAGGGCTTGCCTTGGCAAAGGGGAATGGACAATGTACAGGCAATGTGCACCATGGCTTTGAGAAAGCCACTGCCCTGATGAGGAGTAGCCCTGATGAGAAGGACCTGAGGGTGCTGGTTGAAGAGAAGCTCAACATGAGTCAGGAATGTCCACCTGCAACCCCAAAAGCCTACAGTATCCTGGGCTGCATCTAAAGCAGGGTGACCAGCAGGTTGAGGGAGGTGATTCTTCCTCTCTTCTCTGCTCATGTGAGACCCCACCAGCACAACAGACACATAAGATTTTGGACATAGGACTTAGTGAGTGGGACCAGAGCAGAGCCACAGCAATAATCAGTGGAGTGGAACACCTCTCCTGTGAAGGCAGGCTGAGCCAGTCGGGTTTGTTGAGCCTAGAGAAGAGCAGACTCTGGGGGGAACCTTCTTGCTTTCCAGTACTTAAAGGGAACAAATAATATGGGGAAAGACTTTTTCCAACTCCAACCAATTTGTGATTCAGTCATTCTAGAATGTTTTGCAATGCCTCTGAGAACTTTCCTGTAGTATCATTGCATCAGCTGTACTCCAGGTTCCCAAGGGCAGAGACTCATTTTGAGAATGACACCACTCACTGTGGAACCTTGAGGAGCAGGGATTACAATCAGCAGTGAGGCCTCAAAACACAGCATTGTCATGAACTCTAACTCCACAGCCAAGCCCTTTCTTCCCTGAGTCAGAAGGGATCTCTGGAGGTGTTCACTACCATCATCTTCTCTGAGCAGTGATAGCTTTACAGGTAGATCACTCACCAGGTAACCTTGAGGAGCAAGGATTGTAAACATCAGCAAGGCCTCAGAACACTGGATTGTCACGCACACTAATTCCACAGTCCAGCCCCTTGACCCCTGAGTCAGAATGCAACAATGCGACATTCTCTCCTGAACCTAAGTAGGAACAGACCGTTGTGGGGAGCAAATAATTCTTTGAGCCTATTCTTGACACTGGTTTGGAAAGGAAAGCCCAAGCTTGAGGCATTGTACTGGGGTGATTCTATATTATTACAGAGATGCTATGAGAGCGTCTTCACAGACTCACTCACAGTGTTAGATGCACATTTATACAGCTTCCATATGGGACAGAACAGGTTTATTCATTCATAGAAGAGGGGGAATCCAAATATTTATGTAGGAACACAAGAAGCACAAGCAGTCAAATTGACAATGGGAAAATATAATGAGAACACCAAAAACACAAGCCTAGAATGGGAAGCACTGGGATTCATTAGTGGCGATGGAAGGGGTCTTTATTAGTACTGAAAAACATCCCCCAAAATAGTTTCCAAATTGCATCCTTGAGCTCCTTGTTCCTCATACTGTAGATGAGGGGGTTCACTGCTGGGGGCATTACTGAGTATAGAACAGCCAGCAAAAGGTTCAGGGATGCGGAGAACCAGGAGGGGGGCTTCAGGTAGGCAAAAAAGGCAGTGCTGAGAAACAAAGAGACCACGGCCAGGTGAGGGAGACAAGTGGAAAAGGCTTTGTACATGCCCTGATGTGTTGCGATCTTCAGCATGACCCTGAAGATCTGCACATAGGACATCAGAAGGAAAACAAAATACCCAGATGCTACAGTGACACTAAACATAAGAAGCCCAACTTCTCTGACGTAGACATCTGAGCAGGAGAGCTTGAGGATCTGGGAAATTTCACAGAAGAACTGGTCAAGGGCACTGTCTTGGCAGAGGGGGAAGGAAAAGCTATTGGCAGTCTGCAGCACAGCATGGAGAAACCCACTGCCCCAGGCAGCTGCTGCCATTTTGACACAAGTTCTGCTGTCCATTATTGTCCCGTAGTGCAGGGGTTTGCAGATGGCAACATAGCGGTCATAGGCCATGATGGTGAGAATATAAAACTCTGCTGAGATGAAAAATAAAAAGAAAAATACTGAGCATCACATCCTGAGTAGGAGATGGCCCTGGTGTCCCAGAGGGAGTTGGCCATGGCTTTGGGAACAGTGGTGGTAATAGTGCCCAGGTCTAGGAAGGCGAGGTTGAGGAGGAAGAAGTACATGGGAGTGTGGAGACGGTTGTCACAGGCTACAGCTGTGAGGATGAGGCCGTTGCCCAGGAGGGCAGCCAGATAGATGCCCAGGAAGAGCCCAAAGTGCAGGAGCTGCAGCTCATGCGTGTCTGCAAATGGCAGGAGGAGGAACTCATTAGAGAAGCTGTTGTTGGACATTTGCTGCCTCAGGGAATGGTAGGCTGTCAATGGTGGAAAAGACATGGAACAAGTAAGAGAGATTTCTCTGAGCAAAACCCAAACATATATACTCTTATATTTTGTAAGAATATAAGAATATTATATTGTATAACATATATATTCTTTTCTGAAACCTCCCCAGGAAGAGAAACTGCTACTTGCCTTTGAGGAAGATGTGCTCCTGCCTCAAGCTCTCAGTTTTCTTCCTAAGAGTGCAGAGGGACCAGACAGGTTTTCTGTGGGTTCAGCCAGAGTCAGTACTGCCCTACTGCGTCTGCTGAAAACCAGTGGGGATGGATCTCAGATGCCCCGTGGCCAGAGGTGTCTCTGTATTTTAGGTGCTGAGCAGGACATCCAGCAATCCGTCAGGAAACAATGCAGTATGTAGGTTAAAGAGTTAGAGGAAAACTGTGAGGTTCCACACAGACCTAAAGATCTCTTTGAGTGTAATGCTCTAACAGCCTCACTGACACAACCTGATGAGTCCATTAGCATTTCCCTGACTGCTTTTTAGGGCAGGAAAGTGAAAGCACAGCCTCTCAGAAGTACTTTCCCTGCAGGTAGTGCACAAGTCAGTCTACCTTGTTTAAAATCATCACCAGAGATACCCTGTGGGTGCTGAGCAGCTGTGAGCTGCCTGCCCCAGGCATCATATTCTGGGCACCCGCAGGACCCTGTCCTGCCCTGCCAGGGGGTCCTTCCACCCACCACTTCTCCCTGCAACACCCTGGGCAGCTCCCCAGGCAGGCTGAGTGCTGAGCCTGGCAGGCAGCAGAGGCCCTGACCCAGCACACAGGCCCTGTGGTACAGCAGGGACCCTGCTCTGCACCACAGCCCTGGACACCCCTGCCTACACCCTGCCTGCACCTGTGGCCAGCGCTGTGAGAAAGAACCATCATGTCCTGTCCTTCAGTTATTTATGGCAGATAATCACTGTTCCAGAGCTTGTTGTTCTCCTCTTACCCAAACTCTGAGAGTCCTTCGGAAAGCTCCCATAAGCTACCGGATTGCCAGCAAATCTGGAGGTGGCACCAGGAACAACAGCTGTGTTGCCCTGAAGCCAGAGACTTACCCTGTTCAGGACTGTGAAGATTTCTCCTGCAGTGAGCTCTCAGCATCCCCCCTCCACTCTGCCTTTAACATCTCCCTCCCTTCTCTCACTGCCCTTGTCCCCTGCAGGCAGTGCCCCCAGCCCTGCTGCGCTGTGCAGAGGAGCTGCTCCTGGGCAGAGCTGTCTCTCTGCAGTGCTGCCCGCTTGCCAGGAGCTCCCCTTGGACCCAGGAGCCCAGCCCAGCTCAGCAGCACAGCGAGCTCTTGACAAGTCCCTGGGCCACCAGGGGAATCACCTTTGAATCATACCCTCACCAGGGGAATTGACTTTGAATCATACTGATGTAATCACTGCTTTTCCTTCTGTCACCTGGGGATGGACATTTCCAGTGCCCTCTTTTTCCTAATTCAAAAGAAGAGTTTGGCTTGAGAATTATCTTTTCTTGTCCTATTTTGAGACCGGATACCCACAGAGTGACAGGCAGACAGCATCCCATCCCTTCCAAGCACTTGTTTTTCGGGGGGGGGAGGGAGGGGTGGAAATTTTCACAGAAATTGAAATCCCTCTCTCTACACAAGCTACACAACCAGTTTGGGGTCTTCAGTGTCATAGAAGTATAGAATGGCATAATTTGGAGGGGACCTTAAAGACCATCTTCTTCCAGCCCCGCTGCCATGGTCAGGGGCACCTTCCACATGACCAGGTTGCTACAGGTCCCATCCTCCCTGGCCTTGAACACTACTATTGAGCAGGGTACTACTTCTCAGAAGAACCTTTTCCAGTGCCTCACCAATCTCAAAGTGAAGGTTTCCTGCTTTAGATTTCATGTAAATTTTCTCTATTATATTTTTTTAAACGGTTTCACCTTGGAAGGGTATGGGATCTCCTGAAGATGGTAGCAGCGGAGACACTGACACTGCCCTCTGTTTCTGCATTTGCTGCCTTGGGGCCAGCCCAGCCTGGGCTGCTCTTCTGGGCTGGGCTGGGTTAGACTGGGGAGAGGAGAGAGAGGTGTGGAGAGCTAGGGAAGGTCTTGGCTGGGCTGGCCTCCTGGGAGAGACAGGGAGGAGCTGCAGAGCAGGGACTGGGCTGGGCCCTTGTTCTCTAAAGGCTGCATATGGAAATGTGAGTCTAGATGTGTGGCAGGCCTTCTGAAGCATGAGCTGGTTGGCCTGCACAGTACCTGAGAGATTGTGCAGGGCATCCCCTGCACACACTGCTCCTGGGTGGGCTGGGAAGAGGCCTCCTGAGCACAACAGCTCCTTGTAACACTGTGGATGCTGGTTGTGAGGTCAATTCTGTCCCAGAACCTGGCCGGCCCACAGCAGGGAGGCAGAGCCTCTGAGGTCATAAAGGCCTTCAGAAAGCTGCCCCCAACAGGGTGACACATTTGGGGAAGTCAGGGAAAAGTTGGGAGAAGAATAAGGCAGGTAGAACTGGGGCAGAGAAGAGATGCCTGGCTAAGAGAAAGACCTTGGAGGAGGCAGGGGAGGTGACATGGATCTTGGTAAGGTCATAAAACGCATGGAGTAGATAGGTGGGGATGTTCTGCTGAGGTCAGCTGTGCCTCAGGATCTCAGGAGGCAGCAGGAGGCCCATGGCTGTGCAGGTGGCTAGCACTTCTGCCTGAGGGCCTGATGTGCCACCTTCAGGTACATGGCTGGTCTATGAGGGTGTCGTTTTAGCTGTCATGAGAAACTGAGGAGCCACTGACATGCAGATAACATAAATACTTATTTCAAGGTCAGTCTTGCCCTAGTACCTAACAGAGCTTTCACATTGTCTCCTGTCCATCAGAGAAGCTGAAAAGCCATCTGGATATGTATGGCCTTGGAGGATGACAATGACCTTGCTTTTATCTTGCTAGGTGCTGGGCCTCAAAGAGAGTGGATGTTCTTAGAGGGTGTCAATTGTGCCTTAGAAACTCTGAATCCAGAAGGAAGCAATTGGTTTTGGTGGGGACTGTCAGGTCACTTCTGCCTCTGGATCTGAGAGGCCAGCAGCAGGAGCATGGCTGGGCAAGTGACTGGGAGGTCCCATCTTTCTGAAGTAGCTGCCAGGTCAACCCTTGCCTCCTGGCTGGCAGGTGGGCTTATAGGCTCACATCTGCCAGCGTCTCTCACAGGCCATCAGAAGGCACCTGTCTGGCAAGGTGCTTGTGTGATGCCCTCTGCCCAAGTACCTGAAAGGCCCATGTAGTATCAGCCTTGGCTGTGGATTGTCAAGTCTCTTGTGCCTCAGTATGAGAGAGAGCAACAAAAATGTCAAACTGACAGGCCTATAGTTCCCCAGGTCGACCCTCCAGCCCTTCTTGTAGATGGGTGTCACATTTGCTAGTCGCCAGTCGACTGGGACCTCCCCCGATAGCCAGGACTGTTGATAAATGACGGAAAGTGGCTTGGCCAGCTCCTCTGCCAGTTCTCTAAGTATCCCCAGGTGAATCCCATCTGGCCCCATCGACCAAGTACCATAGCAGGTCACCAACCACTTTCTCATGGATAGTGAGGACCACATTCTGCTCCCCATTCCCTTTATATAATCCCCAAGATTATAAACCTTCTTTTTTCTCCTAAAATCAAGCCACAACTCTCTGTTCAGCCAGGCTGGTCTTCTTCCATGCTGGCTCGTCTTTGGGCACACGGGGACAGACCGCTCCTGTGCCATTAAGATTTCCTTCTTGAAGAGCGCCCAGCCTTCCTGGACTCCTCTGCCCTTCAGAACTGCCTCCCAAGGGACTCTGACAACCAGTGTCCTGAACAGCTCAAGGTCAGCCCTCTGGAAGTCCAATACAGCAGTTTTACTGGTCCCCTTCCTGGCTCTTTTGAGAATGAAGAACTCTACCATCTCATGGTCACTCTGCCCAAGACAGTTTCCAAACACCACATCTCCCACCAGTTCTTCTCTGTTTGTGAACAGAAAGTCTAGCGGGGCACCACCCCTGGTAGGTTCACTAATCAGCTGCGTCAGGAAGCTATCTTCCACGCTCTCCAGAAACCTCCTAGACTGCTTTCTCTGGGCTGTATTGCACTTCCAGGATATATCTGGGAAGTTGAAGTCCCCTACAAGAACAAGCACTGTCGATTTCGCAACTTCTGCCAGCTGCCTGTAGACTCTTCATCAGTCTCCTCATCCTGGTTTGGCGGTCTATAACAGACCCCGACCAAGATGCTTCCCCTGTTGGCCTTCCCACTGATCCTAACCCACAGGGACTCAACCTTATCATTCCCAGCCTCAAGTTTCACAACATCAAAACTCTCTCTGATATAGAGAGCCATACCACCACCCCTTCCATGCTGCCTCTCCCTTCTGAAGAGCCTATAGCCAGACATTGCAGCACTCCAGTCATGAGAGTGGTCCCATCACGTTTCCATGATGGCAACCAAGTCATAGCCTGCCTGCCGCACGATGGCTTCCAGCTCCTTTTGTTTGTTACCCATGCTACCCATGCTGCATGCATTAGTGTAGATGCAGTTCATTTGGGCCATTGCCTTCTCTCCCAGCCTTGCCATTGTTTCACCTGGCACAACTCCAACAAGCCTTGTTTCAGCCCCATCCCCCTTCTTACCTAGTTTAAAGCCCTCTCAACGAGCCCCGCCAGCTCCTGGCCCAGAATCCATTTTCCCCTAAAAGATAGGGACCTGTCTGCAGCCATTAGGCTGGGTGCCAAGTAAAACACCCCATGTTCAAAAAAACACCAAAATTTCTGTCTTGGCACCAGCCTCTGAGCCACATGTTTATCAGGTGGGCTTTCCCTGTCCTCTCTGTACCCCTGTAGGGATAGACGAAAACACCACCTGTACACCCGCTCCATCCACTAATGGTCTCAGCCCCCTAAAGGCCCGTTTGATGGTCTTCAGGCTTCTTTCTTCAATGTCATCACTGCCAGCCTGGACTATCAAAAGAAGATAATAGAGGGGTGAACCAGGTTGGGAAGTTTTCTGGCAATGTCCCTGACCCTGGCCCCTGGGAGGCAGAAGACTTCCCTACGGGTAGGGTCAGGCCGACAAATAGGGTCCTCTGTTCCCCTGAGAAGGGAGTCGCCCACAACAATCACCCTTCTGTCTTTCTTGGTGGAGGCAGTCCTGAGGCGTGGAGTCGACTTCCTCGCCTTAGGCATCCTCATGGGTAGACTTTCTACCTCTTCCTCACCTACTGGTCTCTCAGGCTCCCGGGCCTCAAACCTGTTGCGTAAGGGCACCTGGGAAGGTGGGGCCCATAGTGGGGGGCATCACCTGCGATGTCGAGCAGGGACCTGTCTCCATTCCTCCTCAACTCCTCTCTCTGCCCAACAGCAACAGGGCAGGGGGTCCACCTCCATTTGGAGTGTCTAACCCCACTACCTGTTCTTCAGGCCCTGCAGGGCGTTGTTCCACAAGTCTATCTCCTGCCCACACTCCCTGATATCCCTCAACCTCTCCACCTCCTCCTTGAGTTCTGCCACCAGGCAGATCAGGTCAGATGGTAGCAAAAGGCTTAGACACTCCCTGCATCCAGAGACCTGAACTGCTCCATTTTTGAGCGGGTAGTAAGTCTGGATGTGTACAGACTTCCTAGAGAGATCACGGTGCCTGGTGGAGACGATTGCAGCCTAGCTAGCGGTAGAATGCCATTGGAGGAGGTGTTCCTATGGGTGGGGGGGAACACTCTGCCCTCCCTGCTCACCCTGCCTGCCACACGAACTGTGGCACTGACTGCCGCGCCACTCCCTTCTGACATGCCACGCCCTGGTCACTCGCGCTCCCAGGGGCTCTAGGGGCAGCTTTTGAACGTCTAGGGAGGGGGCGCTGCTGGCTCCACCTATGCCTTGTTCTCGCCTCTTTCACCTCCCTCGTGAGGGCTGCCGAGTTCCCTCAAGTGGGCTCAATACCAGAATAATTAGCCCTGCCTGTCTTTTCCCACGCTCTGCTGCAGAACGTTTCTGCCCTGGAACCAATTGCCTTGGCAAGTGGCTTCGAAATGGTAGTGGTGCTTTTTGAAATCTTCCTCCTTAACTACACCATGAAAGCTCTCCAATTATCTGTCCAAGTCTTGAAGACTTGAATAAAACTATGGAAGACATATGGTTCCTTAGGTGTTTCTGGATTGTAATGAATTCCATGGAGGATTTTGGTGCTCAGCCTGTGAATGTCAGATACTGAGAGGAGAATGATGCAATTGCTTGAGAAAGTAAAGTCAGAAGGAAAAGTTGAAGTGACTTGGAGTATTAATGGGCCCCACTGAGGGCCGTTACCAAGAGATTCTCCTCAGGGACTTGTTAGGGCAGATAATTGGAGGCCATGATTACAGATAGGCAAAGCACTATGCTGAGAAAAGTCTGGGTTTGTTTTGGTCAGACAAAAGCAGAAAGGCCAAGGCCTTACCTCAGACTGAAGGAGAAATCCTGCACCCCCATGTCTCACTCAGGGCTCTTTCTGGAGTCTGTGGGGGACCAGATGATGGTTGAACCAGATGATCAAAGAATCACAGAATCATTTAGGTTGGAAGAGACCTCCAAGATCAACAAGTCCTACCTCCGACCTAACACTGACAAGTCCTCCACTAAACCATATCACTAAGCTCTACCTCTGAACGACCTTTCAAGACCTCCAGGAATGGTGACTCAACCACTTCCCTGGGCAGCCCATCCCAATGCCTAACAACCCTTTTGGTAAAGTTCTTACTAATATCCAGCCTAAACTGGCACTTCAAATGTCTCTCAGATGTCACTCTGCCATCTCTAATATCACCTGCTGTCTGCATCCGAACAGCTCCCTCCTGCCTCTGTCTGCATTCAAAGTAATCCAATTGCAATGAGACAAGCAGCTTACATGCTGCCTGGTTTGTGCCCACCTGAACCGAGGCAAAAGGAATCCCAGCTCCTGTGGGCTTCTGTGAGGCATGGGACAGGCAGCTAAGCCCCTTTCTAGCCTCTGAACTGTAAACAAAGTATGAGATGCCTGGTTTGACTCAGCTGAAACCCTTCCCTAAGCAGGGGGGGGGAGATCCTTGGGTGGGGGTTCTGCCCAAAACCAGGACATGGAAAAGTGATCCAGTTGGCCTCAGTTATCTGAGAGAAGAGGACGAACACCTCCTCATCACAGCCTCACTTCAGAAAGTTGTAGAGTGCAATGAAGTTTCCCCTGAGCCTCCTCTTCTGCAGACTAAACGACCCCATCTCCCTCAGCTTCTCGTCATAGGACTTATGCTCCAGACCTTTCACCAGTTTTGTTGACCTTCTCTGGACACTCTCCAGCACATCGATGTCTGTCTTGTAGTGAGGGGCCCAAAACTGAACACAGTACTCCAGGTGTGGCTTCACCAGAGCTGAGTACAGGGGGATGATCACATCGCTGCTCCCGCTGGCTACAGTATTTCTAACACAGGCCAGGATACCATTGGCCTTCTTTCCACCTGGGCACGCTGCCGGCTCATGTTCAGCCAAACATCGATCATCACTCCCACGTCCCTTTCCTCTTCACAGCCACTCTGTCCCAAGCCTATAGCATTGTATGGGGTTGTTGTGGCCAAAGTGCAGGATCTGGTGCTTAGCCTTGTTAAACCCCATCCCATTAGCCTCAGCCCAGCCTATCCCAATCCCTCTGAAGGACCACCTTAGCCTCAGGCAGATCAACATTACCTCCCAACTTGGTGTCGTCTGCAAACTTACTGAGGGTACATTCAATCCCCTCATCTAGGTCATCAATAAAGGTATTAAACAAGATAGGCCTCAGTACCTACCCCTGGGTGACACCACTTGTAACGGGACGCCAACTGGGGTTAACTCCATTAACCACAACCCACTGGGCAAGGCCCTCCAGCCAGTTCTTCACCCAGAGAAGACTATACACAGCCAGGACAGCTGACCCAACGGGATTAAATAGATGCTCCAATAGGTGTTCCAGCCCACCATCCCACCACCAAAAGCACCTCCCAGCCTGCAGCAGAGGAGCCTGCTGGGGAAGAGCTGGAGGGCTGTGGGGACCCACCAGCAGGAGCTGGTGCCAAGTCCTGCCCAAGGGTCCAAGACATCTCCCCGTTCACCTCTTGCAACTGAGGTATCTCTGCCCATGGGTGCTGGGCAGGCTTCCTTAGGCTCCATGGGGGCCCAAGGCAACAGAAGGTGGGGACTGCAAGGGAGTGTCTCTTGGGGCTTCCCAGAGATCCACTTTGTCTGGAAACTGCCTGTGGCTGGCAGGACGGAAATGTCTGTCAGTAGGAATAGTGTCCAGGGACCAGGGGCTCTGTCAGCCCCAAAGCCAGACCCCGATCCTGCTGGCTCTAAGATGTGCCCCTTCCCAACCACTGCATCTTTGTGCTCTTCTCCCCTCCATCAGCCTCAGGGAGATGCCCAGAAACATGACCAGGGAAGACTGGATCTGGGGCAAAGCCCCCAGAGGGTTTTAATATGCGGAAATACCAACACACAGCATAAAAACAGGGGACTACCAAGAAGGAAAATACCCATGTGTGTCTGCTGACTGCTGGAAAAGGGAGACCATTCCCTGGCACTCACGGCTCTCCCAGTGGCACTGAACTCTCCTCCCTCCCAGCTGCACCCAGCTGCTCAGCAGGGCTGGGCTCTGCTGGCCTGCGGCTCTGGAACTCTTGTGCACGGGGCTGTGGTGTCACATCCTCGGTGTCCTCATGGGGATATGCCAGAGACACCTCTTCAACATCGTCATAGCCTGTGGTCCCCAGGAAAGGTGACGAGGTGTCTCCATCAGCTCCAGGGACCCCAGCACTTCTCCGGGAGTGCAGGCTTCCCCCTGTAAGCATCAAGGCAGGCTGCTGTGGTTGGGCCTGTGGGGTGCCCCTCGGGGCTGTTTATCACCTTCCTCGTCCTCACCAGCCTGAGACATTCGGCCCATTCTCCCAGCCCCCACAAAATATCCCAGGACAGGTTCTCCATGGATGGTCAGGCTTTCAATATGCCATGGATTCTCCTAGGCCTGGGGCTGGCACCTAGGAAGTGGCAGTGCTTGCATTGCCCTCTCACCTGTGGCTGCATCCCTGCGCCCATCTCCTTCCTCTGGTGTCCTGGGCACTTCCCAGTCCCCCTGCCCAGGGACAGGATCCTCCCCAGGGTCAGAAACCTCCCCAGCATCATCATAGCCATCTGCTGGGTAACCTCCGGGCAGGACAGGGACATCTGAAAGGAGAGGGAAGGTGGTGGCAATGAGAAGAGATGTCCTGCAGAGCAGAGGATGGGAGGGTGTGTGGGGACACAGGGCTGACATGCTGCTGGTGTCAGGGTCACAGCAGAGCCTTCATGCTTCCAGCTCTGATGATAACACTCAGTGGCCACTGCTGTCTGTCTGGTCTGTCTGCAGTGAGGAGAAATGGAGACATTTCTTCCCCCCCCCACCTCTGATCCTTGGGTCTGGCCCCAGACCATCCTCCTCCTCTCTGTGCCTAGGGTAGGGCTGCAGCTGGGTCAGGGACCCCTCTGAAAAGGAGGCTGCAGAGAGCTGCAGTGGGTGCTGTGGGATGAGCCCTGCTGCCCTGACTGGTGATCAGCACTGCTGGGGATGGGCACCCACAGAGCTGGGGGTGCATGGGGAGGAGACCAGTTCCCTTGAGACAAGGCACTTCCCAGAGAGGTTCCCAGAGTTGCCCTGGGACAGCCCTTTGCTTAACCCTTGGCACTCAATAAGGTGCAGGGAGAAGCAGAGAGGGGCTGTCCCCTCTGGGATGGGCAGAGCTGGTGTGGAGGAAGCTCCTCTGTGGGGGCCAACACCTCGATGCTCTCCCACAGACCCCATGGTCCAACCATCTCAGGGACCATGGGCAGGAGCTGCAGGGCACAGCCCTGGTCTGAGACAGGGAGAATGGACACAGCAGATGTGCCCCCGCAGGTTACCTGCACCCACCTGAGAGACTGAACCTCGGCTGCTTCTCCCACGCCAGGCTGTAAGCTATCTCCTCGTACACGGCCTCAGGGAAGGGCTCCCCACCTCTCCCGGAGCCTGGGGACAGAGGCAGGGCTGGTCTGAGAATAGGCAGAGGGGGCAGGACCCCACTGGGCTCCCCCAGCCCCATTATCGGGGCCAGCACAGGGCTGTCCCCACAGCACAGCCCCACTGTGTTGCGTTGGCACTGCAGCCACATCCCCAGGGAGGGCAGCATCCCCATGGAGATGGTCTGGGGCACAGTCAGCCTTGCACCATCCCTTTGGAGACAGCTCTTGTGCCCCTTTGTTCCCTGGGTCACGTTCCAGTGCAGACCCTGCACCAATTCCCTCATTTCCCTTCCCCATGGAGCTGCTCCATCTCTTCATACATCAATAGCACAGCCTGTGCCCTGCTGGGGGGTGGCTGACACCACGGTGATGGACTCCGCTGCCCCATGCTCCTCCTGCCACTGCTGCCCAGAGCACTGCCAGCAGTACATCCTCCCCTTCTTACCCAGCCCAGCTCTCACATTTCTCTTCTCACCCCAGAACTGATGCCTCAGGGTCTGGACTCTCTCTACCCCTTGATGTTGGTGCCCCATGGTATGTCAGTCAGTGGGGCAGCACATGGGGCAGGAGGCAGCACATGGCTCTGTTTCTGTTCCCCAGGACACTAACTGCCCCAGCCGTGCCAGAAGGCATCTCCCCCCCAGGACCACTGGGGAAGGACCCACCTCTGCGCTGAGCCCTGGCGCTTCGCACCTGCCCAGCCAGGAGGGCCAGGAGCAGGCAGAGGAGGGCCCCCAGGATGATGCAGATGACGACAGGCACCGAGAGTCTCTCACTGCTGGTGGTTGGACGGCCCCGTGGGGGATCTGCATGGGCAGGAACATGGCAGGGGCAGCATCAGACAGAGGTCGGGGGCAGGACATGCCACTCCTGACCACACAAGGCAGCGGAGGCTGGGGACAACCGGGCTGGGTGATGGGGCAGATTCCACCCTGCTGGGTACATCACAGACTTCCACCAGCTCCCACATATTCCTGGGAGTCTCACAGTCCAGCGTGTAGCCCCCTCCTCCTGACTGGTCTTCTCTGAGACCCCGCCTGGAGATGCCTCTGCCTCCCCCAGTGACTGATGGCAGCCTCACCAGGTACTGATGGTGGGCATGGGTAGTTTTGAAAGCTGAAGTCACCTTTGTTCCTCCAGCAGCTACAAGGTCTAATGCAGAAAGCCAAAGCTTCTCTGGGTTCCTTCTCTGCATTTCACCATATCCTGCGGGGAACAGGACCTGGTGCCTTGATGGCTCAGATTTACCATTGCAGGTGATGTGGGTCTCTTCTCGGAGGTCATCACACGACTGCGGATTCCAGGGAGCAGAGGGACACTGCCAGAAGGAGCTGTTGCTCTTCCCACACTCCACGTGATCCAGCCACGTGATGCCAGACAGCTTGGCATAGTTAGAATCTGTTTCCAGATCTCCTTCATTCCCGCAGCCCAGCTCCTTGCACACCAGTGACACCGTCTCGGTGGTCATGGAGTTGGAGCAAACGCTGCCCCACGTCCCGTTGTAGAAAACCTGCAGGCGCCCGGAGCAGCCGTCGCTGTTCTCCAGCCTCAGGGCCGTGAACTCTGAAAGGAGGAAAGGCCCCAGACAGAACAGGCTGGTCAGGGGCTGGTGGAACACAGGCTCCTCTGCACCCCAGGTGCTCAGGAATTCGGAGGCACAGCCATCAAATCTCTTTTGCATCTGGGGGCAGAGAGGTCTCTGACATACTCCTTTGCCCTCCCCACTCACTGTCAGGGTGGATGGGCTCCCAAGGGTCTGTGTGAGGGTTTCCCCAGGATGGGCTTGGGCAGGGGACCCAAGGCAGCCAGGGATGGCATCGGCCTTGCCCAGCTCTGCCCTCACCCTAGTCTCTAAGGCCCCAGCTCCCAGCCCCACTCCCGGCACAGACCTGAGCAGACGACTCCCACGTCCTCCTTGTGCCCGCAGTCATGCTGCCCCCAGGCCTCAGCAGGGCAGTCCCAGAGAGCAGCTTCGGCCCCAGAGCAGTTGACGCCATCCAGCCAGATCTGCCCGGAGCCCTCCCCAAACCGAGCAGAGCCGGCTGCCTCCAGGGCCCCTCCGCAGCCCAGCTGGCGGCAAACAACGGCGGCGTCGGCCAGGTCCCAGGCGTTGTCGCAGACGGTGCCCCAGCGCCCCTGGTAGTAGATCTCCACTCTCCCGGCACAGCGCCTGGCCCCCTCCGACAGCCGGACCCGCCGGCTCCCTGCAGTGGGGAGATCCCCAGCCGTCAGGGGCTGGCTGCCTTCCTGGACCTTCAACTGGGGGACGTGCAGCACCACTCACCCTGGCACACGACCCCCACGTCCTCCATGATCCCTGCTGCCGGTGTGCTCTTGGGCAGGGAGGTGTTGCAGAGGCTCAGGTCAGCCTCGTGCCCTGCACACCGCACCCCACGCAGCCCCACAGGGCCTCGTCCTCGCTCGGCCCTCACGGGGGTGTAGGCTGCCTCTGCCTCTCCGCACTGCAGCTGCCGGCACACCACGCTGGCCTCCTGCATGTCCCACTGCTCATCCAGGACTCTGCCCCACGTCCCGTGCTGGAAGACCTCCACGCGCCCGTCGCACCGGCTCCCTCCACCCACCAACCGCAGGGGCATGGGGTGAGTTAGGCCTGGTGAGAGCAGAAATTCAGCCAGGCTCTGCCATGAGCTCCCCAAATTTGTGTGGCCGTGTCACACACCAGGGGCAAATGGACTTTGCAGCACTGCCCAGCACTCACCTGAGCAAATGACAGCAGCAGCGTTCTCCTGGGAGCACGGCGAGGCCCCCAGGGCAGTCACCGGGCACTGCCCCAGGTGGCCTTCAGTCCCGTCACAGTGGAACAAGTCTCTCCAGACGGGGCCGGTTCCTCTCCCAAAATGCCCTCCTCCAGGAATGGACTCAGCAAAGCCACAGCCGAGGTGCCGACACAGAACGTGGGCGTCCGAGAGGTCCCAGCGGGAGGCACAGAGGGTCCCCCACGTCCCCAGCACCGCAACCTCCACCCTGCCCTCACACGCTGTGCTGCCGTTCACCAGCCTGAACCCTGTGTACTCTGGGGACAGGGGAGGGTGAGAGAGGCCACATTTGTGCTCTTGCTCCCACAGGAGCTGCAGGAGAGGCCAAAGGGACAGCGTGCCTTTCTCCTCCTGCAGCACTCTCATTTTAGGGCTGCAGACCACCACCTCACCCCACCTGTCCCCCACACAGCACAGCCCAGTGCCCACACTGCTCTCCTGCCCCCAACACAGCCCCCGTGGGCACCATACCACCCCAAGTCCTTACATGTGCAGGTGACATGAGTGCCATTGCTGTGGGTGCAGGCTTTGTCCTTGGAGGCCCCCCAGGGGCAGAAGAGGATGGTGGATTCATTCCCCACACACTGCAGCTCTCTGTCCCAGAAAGGACTGGCCCCTTCTCCCAGCTGAGCTGCCCCATGGACAGACAGGGCTGTGCCACACTGCAGCTCCCTGCAGACCACCTCGGCAGCTTTGTCATCAAAGTGGGAGTGACAGACAGCTTTCCACTGGTCCCTGTCGTAGACCTCCACACTTCCTGAGCAGGGGCTGTCCCCTCCGACCAGCCGCACAAATCCTGGAGCAACCAAGGAGACCTGTGAGTTCCCAGAGCCCTCTGGCACTTCCGTGCCCACCTCCCACCTCATCCCTAAGGCAGCCACATGCAGAGTCCCCCAGCCAGCCCAGCAGCTCTCAGGGTGTGCTGGTGGCACAAAGAGGTCAGGGCCCCCCTACTGCTCCTCAGAAACCAGCCCAGCACCCATGTCCTCTTTTGCAAGCCCCCAGCAGCAGGCACCGCTCAGACAAACTGCTGCTGCCCGGAGCCCCTGGGCTGCCCGGCCCCAGACCCAGCACTGCAGCACCCGCAGCACGTGGGCCCGGGGAAACAGGCCCAGGAACTCAGGGCTACTTCAGCCTGCTCTGCCCCACAAGGCTCAGGCCAGTTAGAAGAAATCCTTGGATCTGCTAAAAAGCCCCCCTGTTTCCAGGGAATGCTGGGGCTCTTGGGGAGCTCCTGTAAGATGGGGCACATCGGGGGATCCTCCGCAAAGGGGGGTCCTCCGGTCGGGACAGTGTGGTGCTGGGCATGCACGTCCCCAGCCACCTACCATGCATGGGTCAGGAAAGCAGGCAGAGAGCAGCCCTGGTTTGACACAAGCTCCTGGTGTGAGGGCAGGCAGAGAGGAGAGCCAGGAGGTGCTGGCACAGCCCCTGGGGCTAAGGGCAGGCAGGAGATGCTGAGCAGTGGGTCAGCAGAGCCTGGAGGGGCCATGTCTCCAGGGGCTGGCTTTCATGGGGTGACCCCAGGACAAGACCCCTCTGAGCAGCCCCTCTGCTTCGGCTGAGGTTCTCTTGTCTGCTGGGGGTACAACCCAAAAGTCCTGGGCCATTGCACACCCTTCCCTGAGGCTGCTGGTGGCTGGGGGAGCTGCTCTAGATTCCCCTGGCATAGGGACCAGCCTGCCAGACAGGGCCTGGGCGAATGGGATGACAAAGATGGGAACCAGCCAGCACAGTGGGGAAGGGTCAGGGCTTTCCTCTCCCAGCCCCAGGCACCTCCCCAGACTTGGCCGCTCCAGCTTCAGGGCCAGGCCCAGTGTGCACCCACTGGGCTTTCCCCAGGGACAAGGGACACGAGCAGTGACAGACCCAGCTCAGAGTGCAACTTGACACACAGAGCCATGTTCTGGTGTCCACTTGTTGCTTCCTGAGATCACAGCCAGGTCCCTTAGGAGTGTCCTCGTCGCAGAAGTAGGGAACAAGTTCAGTCCTTACCTGAGCATGTCACTCCAGCATCAAATCTGTGATCGCAGTCTGTTTGGCCCCACCCTGCGTGTGTGCAGTGAGACAGGGCAGACTCCTTGCCATTACACTGAACATCATCCATCCAAATGGAACCAGATCCTGGCCCGAAGTGTGCATATCGAGGAGCTTCGAGAGAAACCCCACAGCCCAGCTGCCTACAAACCACTGCAGCATCGGACTTGTCCCAGTAGTCACTGCACACGGTCCCCCACTGGCCCTGATGTTTCACCTCCACTCTCCCAGCACAGCGACTGCCGCCATCCGCCAGCCTCACCTCCGCAGCCCCTTCAAACACCAACACAGGAAGGGTCAGGAGAGTTTTGAGCCCCACATTTTGTATCCATGAGGACCCCCTCCCCAGGCAGACTCCCAGTTCCCAGGGTGGGATCCCTGTCCCCATAGGCTGTCTCAGGGGCAGTGGGGGGTTCCTCCTCTCCCCATGGGCTACACTGGGCTGCGGGTACCCAGCTCTAGCCCTCCTGGGCCATTTGCTGCCCCACAGCCCTCACCACCTCCTCCCACCCCAGCGGACCCCTGCCCCCACTCATGCCCACCCCCACAAAACCCCCAGCCCGGCACAGGGCTCCCACTCCTCCCCTTCCCAGTGTGCCACAAACAGACCCATGCCCCTGAGCAGCTTCCATTGCCCATTGTCTGCCACAGGCACCTCCCAAACCCACTGTCTGGGTTGACCACAAGGATACCAACAGCCCACGTCCCTTCCCCATCCCTGCTGTCAGACTGGCCCCTGTGCTTGACCAGGGCCCCCAAGAAGAACACCTCACGGTGCAGATGCCCCAGTCCCCTTCTGTTAATGGGACAAAACCTGCCCTCCTGGAGTCAGTGCTTCCCCAGATCCCAGGGGCAGGGAACAGCACACAACCCCTCTGGGGCACCCCAGACATTGGCTGTGCCCTGGAGATCACTGAGAACCACCCTCACTGTCTGGAACTCCTCTAGATCCAGAGGCACAGTGCTGGGGAAAAAGGGGTCCCAGAAAGGTACCCAAGGACAAGGTGTCTAGAAATGAAGTCAGGCTTGGGCTGCCAAAAACATAAGAGATATGAAAATGGATTACCCCCTCCCACCCAGACAGGCACAGATTAAAGAACAGAGCTGAGAGACTGAGCACCTTCTCCCTCTCATTTCAGTGGTGCCTGAAAACAAGCCCACTCCCAGAGAGATCCCAATGACCCCACTGCTGCCCACAGTCCCAAGGCTGTGGAACAGAGAAGCTGGCACTTACCTCTGCAAGGCTGCACCCAGAGGAGCAGACACAGCACCCAAGGGGACAGGAGTCCCTCTGTCCCCATCCTGAGGCTCCTGTCCTGACAGCACGGACCTGCTGCTGGAGCTCGTGGGGACCCACGGGGCAATGGCAATGATGGGAGGGCAATATATCTGTGCAGATGCTGTCCCAGCTGCAGGAGGAGCCAATCGAAGCAGCAGGCACCTTTTTAGAAGTTATCGGCACTTATCTCCCCTCCGACGCAGCCCAGCTCTCCAATGAACTTCTCCAGCGCTCTTCATGACCATATATGAGGGACGGCTTCACTGCGGGTCTCACGTCACTGCGGTGGGAGATCATCGTGGGGTAGGGCTGGGTGTGGGGGCAGATGGCTCTGACACCCCTTGCAGCCTGCTGTGGGAGCACGGAGCATCTCCTGAGCTGTAGCATCCAAGAGCCCAAGGTGCGATTGTCCAGCCGTCCTTGTGCCATGGGATCCAGGGGACTGGTCCTGCAGCAGGGCTGTGTCAGGCTGGGAAGGGACCAGCCCCTGCCCCTGCTACAGCCCCTGCTGTGCTGGCAGCAGCAGCTGGGAAAGGCCCTTGGGCAGGGCCAGAGCCCCATGATGGGGGTGCTGGCTGTCCCGTCCCTCCCCAGGGAGCCTCCTGTGGGGTCCCGGCAGCAGCCAGAGCTGGTCCAGGGCCTGCCCTGGCAGCAGAGCTGCAGCCCAGAGCCTCAGGCGTCTCCCTGGCTCTCAGCGTGTCACCCAGGGGCCGTTATTCCCCGCGGCGGGTCGGGAGCTGGAGCCTGCCTGCCACTGCAGGTGCACAAACCGCAGCCCACGTGACATGGCGCCCGGGCAGGAAGACGGTGGTTTCCTCCTGGCCCCGTGCCCAGGCATGGCCCTGCGGTGCCTCCCAGCCTCCTCACAGCTCCAAGCTTGGCAGGGTTCAGGAAGTGTTGGGACAATGCTCTCATATGTACAGTTTCATATATATATATATGTGTATATATATACATATAATTTTAAGTAAATAAATATATTTAATATATATATATCAATATATTAATATAATATATATTAATAAATATATATAATAACTATATATATTTAATATATATATAAAATATATATAATAAATACATATATCATATCATATCATATCATATTGTATTATCATACATTATATTTATTGTTCTGTTGTGCTATATTATATATTATGTACTATATACTATATACTATATACTTTATATTATATACTATATATTATATATTTTAATAATAAAATATATAATATAATATAATATAATATAATATAATATAATATAATATAATATAATATAATATTATATTATATTATATTATATTATATTATTATTATATTATATTATATTATTATATTATATTATATTATATTATATTATTATAATATATTATTATAATATAATATATTATAATATAATATATTATTATAATATAATATAATATAATATAATATAATATAATATAATATAATATAATATTATATTATATTATATTATATTATATTATATTATATTATATTATTATAATATTATATGGAGTATTATATATATAGTATGATATATAATACAATATATAATATAAAATATAAAATTTTATATATTGTATATTATATAATTATATAATGTAATATGTTATATATTATTATAATATATATATAATATATAACATATAATATATAATATTATTATAATTATAATTATATATTATATATTATATTACATTATATTATATTATATTATATATATTATATAATTATATAATTATAATTATATATTATATATATATATATATATAATATATAATTATATATTATATATTATATATAATATATTATATATAATATATAATATATAATTATTTTTTGGTTTTGTTTTTATTTTTATTTTTATTTTATTTAAATAATATATATTAAATTGTATTAAATATTACGTTATGAGTTTTTTAAAATATCATACATATAGTGTTTAATATATGTATATTTATAAATATAAACATATATTTTTTTATATTTTTGTTTTAAATCTTTTATAGTTTTTTAGATACATATAATTTAATTTTATTCTCATGGCTGAAGTTGGTCTCACTGATCTTCAATTATTTCCAGAGCAGGACATTTCAAAATTCAGTTCAACCCAGCTCCAGGTGATGCCATAGCATCTTCACTTGCCATGGGCCTGTTCCTGGCCTGTATTCAGACAGCAATGACCTCACAGACACCTACACAATTCTTGGTCTGCCAGCTCCTCAAGCACCAGTGGTCTCACAGGTACAATGCATGGGCCTTGCCCGGACCTATCAGCTACTTGATCACCAATGACCTCCCCTCAGACCTACATAAGCCACGTGCCTCAGGCACCAGGGTCCTCCCAGCATCTAGCACAGGCCATGTTTGCCGTCGGCCTGTCAGCTACTCAGGCACCACTGGCATTGCAGGAACAATCACCTGCCATGGGCCTGCTCGTGGTCTATCAGATCTTCAGCTGACAGTGACCTCGTAAGCACAGATGATCTATTGGAAGATGTCAGAGTCCCTGCCCATGACAGGGGGTGGGTGCTCATGCTCAGCTGGCTGTTGACCAACATCCTCAGGGGCTTTTCTGTTGGCATCTGTCCAGCCACTCTTCCCCAAGCCTATGCTACTGCATGGGATTGTTATGACCCAAGTCCAGAAGCACTGTTGAATGTCATGTGATTGGACTCAGTCCATCAACCTAGCCTTTCCAGATGCCTCTGAAAAGCTTTCCTACCTGTCAACTGTCCCAACTAACTTGTTATCATCTGCAAATGTACTAAGGGTGTGCTTGATCCTCTCAGTCAGATCATCCATCAAAATAGTAAACAAAGCTGGACCCAGTACAGAGGCCTGGGGAATGCCACCCACGACCATCCACCAACTGGATTGATCCCTCTTCACTCAGACTCTTTGAGCATGGCCATCCAGACAGTTCTTCAGCCAGCAAACTGTACACCTGCCTGAGCCATGAGCAGACGGATGGGTTGTCTTTCTGCAGGGCTGCTACTACTGAGTCCACGCTGAGAAGATGTACCTCCTTCTATTAGGCTTTTTGGGATGCCCTGTGCTCAGTCCTTTCAAACCAACTAATGGTTTTTAACCATGAATTTGGTGCTTGTGATGAGCTGGTGCTCAGCTCATGTTCCAGTTACTTGCTAGCATGTATCATTGTTGTTGAGTTTGTACAGCACTGGCATTCTTGCATTCCCTTTTGTCTCTGTTTGCTTGAGTCTGCATTGTCAATGGTAGTTCAGGTATACTGGAGGGGTGGCTGCGGGGAAGCATGAGGTTGCATCTGTCATGGTGGGACCTCGGTCATGGTGGGATAGAATTCTATCCTTTGAGGGAATACCAAAGGTAATTCCTTCTTGAAGGGAGATGCCATCCTGAGTTGTGTCCTTGCCTGTGCAGCATCTGTCAAATGGCTGATCTAAGTTTTTCCTCAGAAGAAAGTCCCGAACGTGAGGGGCTGTCTAGAGCTGGGCTCCTCTCCACAGTTCTGACACAGTCTTCTCTTGCAGGGGTTCTCCAAGGGCTGCAGCCTCCTTCAGGCCACATCCACCTGCTCCCACATGGGGTCTTCCATCAGCTGCAGTGTGGAGATCTGCTCCTGTTGAGGGATTTCTTGAAACAGCAAAAATCCCATGGCTTGCTGTAGCTGAGCAAACCAAGCTACCAGGGCAACTATGAGAAGTTCCCATGACAGTGTTCCCACATCGCCCAATTGAGGAACTCAGAAAAATATTGTTACCAGTAGCTGGCTTCAAGGACAAGGTCTATGTGACTGCTAATCACAAGGGGGTTGTTTTCTTGCAGGTGGTGTTGTTTTCTTGCAGTTGTTTGTCTGAGTGCTCTTGACCAATAATCTTGTGTGAAACACTGTCCACCCCTGTTAAGTTCTCTATAAAAGTTAGGCTATTCGGGCAATAAAATGGAGCATGATCTGACTCTACTGTGTGTCTGTCGTGCTTTCGGCCGTGCTTCCTGCAACATGCTCCAACATGGTGCACCACAGGGGAACTTCTCCAGCACCTGGAGCACCACCTCACCCTTTTACTTTACTGACCTTGGTGTCTGCAGGGTTGTTTCTCTCACATTTTCTCACTCTTCTCTCCCAGCTATTTCTTCATGTCATTTTTTCCCCTTCCTTGAAAATGCTCTCACAGAAGTGCAACCAGCATCACTCATTGGCTGAGCATTGGCCAGCAGCATGTCCATTTTGGATCCAGCTGGAACTGGCACTTCCCTAACAAGGGGTAATTTATGGATGCCTTACAGAGACCACCCTTGCAACCCCCCCGCTACGAAAGCCTTTCCATGTAGGCCCAGTACAACTTCCCACCTGCAAAGTAAAAACAGAGCCCAGACAAGCACCAGCAGACCCATGAGCTGGCAATGGCAAGGCACTGCTGCTGCTTTGGGGCTGCTAGCAGATGAAAACCCTGACAGAACTGCTCAGAGCATTTTTTTTTTTTTTGTCTCTGTCTTCCATGGATGAGATAAAACAAGGAGGGTTTTGGCAGGGGGTGAGCTATTCCACACTTGTGCTTAGGTGGGAGGTTAGAAACCAGCCCAGGTGTTTGCACCAAACCCAAAACACACACACATCCCAGAACAACAGGGACCGCACTATCATGGCCCACCTGCACAGCCATGGACCTCCTGCATCCTCCTGAGAGCCTGAGGCACAACTAACCTCAGCAGAACATCCCCACCCGTCTCCTCTTTGAGTCCTGTGACCTGACAACATCCATGTCACCTCACCTGCCTCCTCCAAGACCAAGGGATTGCTGCAGTATCTCTCATGCCCTGCCCACCCTCATGAGGCCAAACTGCTTCAGTTAGGTGACTAGACCGCAGGAATGCAGGATTTGGGGCTTAGGTGTTCAGGTTAGGGTTTAGGGATTAGATCTTGCCTTCCAGGGTTTGTGGTTGGGCAGAGTGTTAGAGGGAGGCCTGTGTTTACTGCTTTGGGTTCCAGTCTCTGTGTAGTGTAGAGACTATGTTATGTTATGCTGGGATTTTTGTCAGGGCTCTGTTTAGGAATCAAGTTAAGGCTGGAATTCAGTGATAGGGATGAAAGGCTGAGGAATAGGTTGAGAACTGAGCTAAGAGTGTATGGTAAGGCCTTATGGGTTCGGGACTTGGCTAACCCACGCCAGGTGAGGTTTGGGGTTAGGAGTAAGAGTAGTGGATTCCTTGCAGAGAGAGGGATAGCATTTAGGTGTAGGGGTAGGGCTTACAGTTACTGCTTAGAAATATTGCCAGGGCTTGACATGGATGTTTTCCTAGTAAGTGTTGCAGCAGCACAGCCTTGCCTGAACCCCTCTCACCTTTCTGTTAGCCAAGTCCCTCTTCTCTCCCCCAAATTTCCCACCTTTATTCACCCAGCTTTCCCCTGGCCTCCCCAAATGTGTCACCCTGTTGGGGGCAGCTTTCTGAGGGCCTTTGTGACCTCAGGGGCTCTGCCTCCCTGCTGTTGTCCAGACAGGGGCTGGGACAGAAGTGATCTCACAAACAGCACCCACAAGGGTTACAAGGAGCTGTTGTGCTCAGGAGGCAAAGTCTGCAGAGAAGGAGTTGGTGTGACAGTTACTATGACTAGGATTGCTTTATTCAGATGGTATACTAGGGGAACGTACCTCCAATGGGAAGTGAGCTTTAGACTCTCTCTGTCCCACTGGAATTTATGGCACCCTTAGGGAACAATTTCTGGCACTTGGATTTACTCAGGTTCATCTCACCACACCCATACAGAGTGCAGTCTCATATGGACAAGGGAAACATGGACTCCTGATATAGTCATTTAGTGTCCATATCCAGAGGAAGAAACCATCTGTGTGAGCTGAGGCGAGAGCCCAGTGTTGGGAACAGTGGTTGCAAGGGGCTGCTCTTGGACCATTGGCCTGAGGCAGCATCTGCCAGGGTGTCCAGAGAACAAGGTCCAAACCCAGCCCCTGCTCTGCTGGTCCTCCCTGACTCTCCCAGGAAGACAGCCTTTCTTGCTGTGGATACAGGCTGGTGAAGTCAACAGACTTCACCAACAGACAGGAATGGAATCATCCCTCCCTGCCTAAAATATGATCCTGGGACTCCTCTCTTATCTGCCTGAGTCCACAGAGAAACAAGCAAAGCCAGGAACCTCTTTCAAGTCCGTTCCTTTGAAATATCCATGACAGCATCTTTGTGAGAAAAGCTGGGCTTTCAGGCACTGCCCTGAGCAGATCCCCTTTTATACTGGAGATGCTGGTATGGAGCCAGCTGTGTTAGAGAAGAGCCCCTGGCCAGTCCCTGCCAGTGGACACAGGACTGCCACACAGCAGCACAGTGAGCAAGCGACAAGAGCAATCAGTCCTTACAGCAACACAAGAGCTCCATAGGAGAGTGTGGGAGGTGAAATGGAGAGCTGATTTGGACAGACCAAGCCCTGGGGCTCCCTGGCAGTGCTGCTGTGCCAGGACTCTTTTCCCCTCAACCTCTGCACACAGCCAAGTGCCACCACTTTTCTCTGAGGAAGCATCTCAGGCAAGCACGACATTGCAGGAACCATCTTTTTATTTAAATAGACATTAAATATTTAATTGCCCATTAAATACACCTATTTTATACTAAGTCTCAGAGTCACATGAGACATTCAGAAGTGAACTGGAAGGGGAAGTAAAAGGATTTTTTTATTTTGTTAAAATATATCACTACATAAATAAAGCAAAACAAAGCAAAACAAAACAAAACAAAAACAAAAAAAAACAAAACAAAACAAAAAAAAAAAAGATCTTCCTTGGCCTTTAATGAGTTACATTATGAGTGATATGCAATGGACATGCAGTTATTTGCTTCTCAAAAACCTCCAGTCATCACTTTCCACACTGCATCCTTCAGCTCCTGGTTCCTCATGCTGTAGATGAGGGGGTTCACTGCTGGAGGCACCACCGAGTACAGAACTGCCAGCAAAAGATTCAGGGAGGAGGAGGACACGGAGGGGGGTTTCAGGTAGGCAAATGTGGCAGTGCTTATGAACAGAGAGACCACAGCCAGGTGAGGGAGGCATGTGGAAAAGGCTTTGTGCCGTCCTTGATGGGAGGGGATCCTCAGCACAACTCTGAAGATCTGCACATAGGACAGCACAAGGAAAACAAAACAACCAAATAATAAACAGACACTAATCACAAGAAGCCCAACTTCTCTGAGGTAAGCAACTGAGCAGGAGAGCTTGAGGATCTGGGGAATTTCACAGAAGAACTGGTCCAGGGCATTGCCTTGGCAGAGGGGGAGGGAAAAGGTATTGGCAGTGTGCAGCACAGCATAGACAAAAGTACAGCCCCAGGCAGCTGCTGCCATGTTGACACAAGTTCTGCTGGTCATTATTGTCCCATAGCGCAGGGGTTTGCAGATGGCGATGTAGCGGTCATAGGCCATGATCGTGAGTAGGTAAAATTCTGCTGTGACAAAGACAACAAAGAAAAAGACCTGGGTAGCACAGCCTGCATAGGAAATGGCTGTGGTATTCCATAGGGAGTTGGCCATGGCTTTGGGAACAGTGGTGGTAATAGTGCCCAGGTCAAGGAGGGAGAGGTTGAGGAGGAAGATGTACATGGGGGTGTGGAGGCGGTGGTCGCAGGCTATGGCAGTGAGGATGAGGCCGTTGCCCAGGAGGGCAGCAAGGTAGATGCCCAGGAAAAGCCCGAAGTGCAGGAGCTGCATCTCGCGTGTGTCTGTAAATGTCAGGAGGAGGAACTCAGTGGGGAAGCTGTTGTTGGACATTTGCTGCCTCCGGTCATGGATTCCTTTCCATGGAGGAGAAATAGAGTCACAGTAGTGAGACTTGTCTGAGCAAAACTGCTACTGTGTTTCAGAGATTCCTCCTCAACAAGATATACTGTGTCTTCCTTATGAGCTCTGTTTTATTCTCTCTGAGGTGCCTCAATGTCCAGGAAGATCTTCTGTGGGCTCAGTAGAAGTCACTATTGCCCTACTAGATCCGGTGAAGAGCACTGGGATGAATCTGTGGTATCCAGTGGCCAGAGGCACCCCTATTTTCAGGTTCCATGCAGGACATCCAGCAGTCCCATGAGGAACACTAAAGGTGGTGTTGGTGTTCTCTGTAAGGAGAGGGGTGTGAAGAGAAATTCACAGAATCACAGAATTTCTAGGTTGGAAGAGACCTCAAGATCATCGAGTCCAACCTCTAACCTAACACTAACAGTCCCCACTAAACCATATCCCTAAGCTCTACATCTAAACGTCTTTTAAAGACTTCCAGGGATGGTGACTCCACCACCTCCCTGGGCAGCCTGTTCCAGTGAATTCTGAAAGAGCCCCAGAAAATTCTGGGGCTCTTCATCGACCTACAGTTCTCTTTCAGTGTCATGCTCTGAAAGCCTCAGTGAAGGACACAGCCTGACAACTCCGTTATCATGCCCCATGACTCTCCTTCAGGGCAGGTAAAAGAAATGAGAAACACCAGAGATTTCCTTCCCTTCCGTTAGTGCATGTGCTGGTCTTTCCTATTGTTCTCGCCTAAGGTTGACCCTGGGGTGCTGTGGATCTGTGAGCAGTCTGAACAAGGCAGCAGCCTCTGGACACCAGCAGGACCCTGCCCTGCTCCTACCAGCCACAGCTTCAGCCCACAGCTCCCTGGGCAGCTCCTCTGCACGCTAAGTGCTGAGCCTGGCAGGCAGCAGAGGCCCTGCCCCAGCACACAGCCCCTGGGGCACAGCAGGGACCCTGCTCTGCACCACAGCCCTGGCCACCCCTGCCTGCATCGTGGCAATACAGCCTACAGCCAGCCCTGTGAGAAGGAAACCTCATGTCCTGCCCCTCTGACAGCTTAGGCAGGAAATCATTGATCCAGGAAACATACCCATCCTCTGCACTGGAGAAGCCAGCATATAAGCCAGGAAACCTATATTACCGTAGTTTAGAGCCACAGATCCCTCGGGACTACCAGCCATGCAACTGACAACTGTAGAAGAGACCCCTAGGATACTTACATCTGCATTGCCCTGCAGAGACTTACCCTGTTCAGGGCTGTGAAGATTTCTCCTGCAGTGAGCTCTCAGCATCCCGCCTCCACTCTGCCTTTAACATCTCCTTCCCTTCTCTCAGCCGCCCTTGTCCCCTGCGGTCAGAGTCTCCAGCCCTGCTGTGCTGTGCAGAGGAGCTGCTCCTGGGCAGAGCTGTCTCTCTGCAGTGCTGCCCGCTTGCCAGGAGCTCCCCTTGGGCCCAGGAGCCCAGCCCAGCTCATCAGCACAGGGAGCTCTTGACAAGTCCCTGGGCCTCCGGGGGAATCACCTTTGAAACAGACAAGTAATCACTCATATTCCCTCCCGCTGCTTCAGAGGGAAACTTTTCCAGCACTGTTATTCCTCATACAGAAAAACGATGAGGTCCAAGAATCACTTTTCCATGTCCTGGTTTTAGGCAGAACACCCAGGCAAGGACAGGGAGGGACCTGCCTTCCCCTGCTGAGGGAAGTGTTTCAACTGAGTAAAACAAGGCATCTACTTCTTTATTTGCTGTCCAGAGGCTACAAGGGGGCTCAGCTTCCTCTCCCATTCCACACACACGAGTTGGGATTCCTCTTGACCTGGTTCAGGTGGGCACAAACCTGGCAGCTGCATGTCATCTGCCTGTCTCAGCTCCCAGCATATTGAATGGAGACAGAGAGCAGAAGGGAACTGTTCAGATGCAGACACCAGGTGACATTGGAGGTGCCAGGGTGACATTTGAGTGATGTTTCAAGTGCCAAATTCCTCTGGGCCATTAACAGAGATTTTATTGATGCATGTCCATTATAATATAGCTCTAGCCATTGTTCAATAGCAAAGAAACAAAAGGCAAGCTATGACTTGGCTGTCATCACTGAAACGTGGTGGGACCACTCCCATGACTGGAGTACTGCGATGTCTGGCTATAAGCTCTTCAGAAGGGACAGGCAGCACAGAAGGAGTGGTGGCATAGCTCTATATTAGAAAGTGTTTTGATGTTGTGAAACTCGAGGCTGAGAATGATAATGTTGAGTCCCTGTGGGATAGGTTCAGCGGGAAGGCCAACAAGACAGGCAGCCTGGTGGGGATATCCAAACCATGATGAGGGGATAGCCAAACCATGATGAGGAGACAGATGAGGAATTCTACAGGCAGCTGGCAAAAGTGGCAAAATCATCAGCACTTGTTCTCATGGGGGACTTCAACTTCACAGATATATCCTGGAAATGCAATACAGCTTAGAGGAAGAAGTCCAGGAGGTTTCTGGAGAGAGTGGAAGATAGCTTCCTGAGGCAGCTGGTTAGTGAGCCTACCAGGGGAGGTGCCCTGCTAGACTTTCTCTTCACAAACAGAGAAGGACTGGTGGGAAATGTGGTTGGGAGCTGGCTTGGGCAGAGTGATTGCGAAATGTTAGAGTTCACTATTCTTGGTGAAGTCAGGAGAGAGATCAATAAAACCACAGTCTTAGACTCCCAGAGGGCAGACCTTGAGCTCTTCAGGACACTGGTTGGTAGAGTCTCTTGGGAGGCAGTTCTGAAGGGCAGAGGAGTCCAGGAAAGCTGGGCACTCTTCAAGAAGGAAATCTTAAAGGCTCAGGAGCAGACTGTCCTTATGTGCCCAAAGATGAGCCAACATGGAAGAAGACTGGCTTGGCTGAACAGAGAGTTGCTGCTAGAGTTTGGGAAGAAAAAGAGGGTTTAGGATATTTGAAAAGAGGGCAGGCCTCTCAGGAGGACTATCAGGATATCATGAGGTTGTGCAGGGACAAAATTAGAAAGGCCAAAGCTCATCGGGAGCTCACTCTGACTACTGCTGTTAAAGATAACAGAAAATGTTTTTATAAATGCATCAACACAAAAAGGAGGACTAAGGAGAATCTCAATCCTTTACCAGATGCGGGAGGAAACGTAGTGACAAGAGATGAGAAGAAGACTGAGGTGCTTAATGCCTTCTTTGCCTCAGTCTTTGGCAGCAAGACCAGTTGTTCTCTGGGTACTCATCCCCCTGATCTGGTGGAAGGGGGATGATCTTGGGTAAGTAGCTGCTGTGCGTCAGAGAGGCTGGGAGTCCAGCAGCAGTGCCATGGGCTGGAAGGATCACAACCAGCTCACTTCTACCTGGGCAGATTCTGGCCCAAGAAGGGAGTGTTTTATAAGTATGGTATTACGAGGGCAGTGGTGCTTCAGAAACTTCAATAAGTCCAGGAAGTCCAGTAGGAAGCAAATAGCTGTTAAACAGCCTGTGAGTTGACTTCTTTCTGAAGCAGCTGACAGCTCATCCCTTGACTCCTGGCTGGGATCTGTGCCTTTAGGCTCACCTCTGGTGGTCTCCATGACAAGCCAGCAGATGCACCTGCTTTGCACATAGTTTGTGAGATCCTCTTTTCCTAAGTCCCTGGCAGGCCCCATAGAGGAAGAGGTCTTGAAGAGGTTTTCTCGTGTCAAAGGTTTCAGCTTTTGCCTAATTCATCCTTCAGGACTGCTTTCAGTTTTTGACACAGAGGGGGCCACTGCCTCTGAGATGTCTGGGGGAACACAAAGCCTTCATGAGGGATGGGAAAAAGTAACTCTGGGTCCATAGGAACCATTCTGGAACCAAAACATGTAGGCAGGAAGCGCACTTTTGTGGTGTTGCAGAGCTGCTGGGCATATTGCACGGGGTGCTCTGACAGCCTTTGTGTCCTTCTCCATGCTGGTTTAGGAGCTGCTTCTTTCTCAGGAACAGAGTAGCCAACAGAGGTGAGGCAGATACTCTGAGTTCATGAAAGCCATCAGAAAGCTGCCACTAAGAAGATGACTGATATGGGGAAGGCAGGAGGAGCCTGGCCAGGAGAGATGTGAGATTTGGGGAAGGAAAGAAGAGCTTGGATAGCAGAAGGTAATGATTTTGGAGAGGTAAGAATATTCAGGTAATGTTGATCCCACCATAAAGCTGACTTAAAGCAGTCATGTAAGGCCCTTACCCTTTTTTAACCTGTTACATTAATACCTAAATCTAAATGCCACTCTACACGCTGACAGGAATCTACTGCTCTAATTTTGACCACAATATCCCTTGAATCCCAAATTAGTCCATAACCCCTTTCCATTACCTTTCCTCTCTTGCTCACCCATATTCCTTCCCTTAACACAAAGCATGTTCCACACTAGCACTGTGTTGAACTTCAAGTTGGTGATGGCAAAGCTGAGAGCCTCTGAATAAGGATTAAGGGATGAACAAATAAAGGGATGTCGTTGTGGGAGTCCAGTTGGAGGAATGTGACTGTGGAAGAGACTGTGAGGTCACTTCTGTCTCTGCAGTTGATAAGACAGCAGCAGGAACATGCCACAGAAAGGGACTGTGAGGTCACTTCTGTCTGAAGTAGCTGACAGGTCACACTTATACCTGGGATCTGTACTTTTCAGCTGATAACTACCAGTGGTCCTGGTAGGCCAGCAGAAGGCACCTGTTTGGCATGCTGACCGTGGGATCCCCTCTACCTACATACCCAGGAGGACCCAGACGGAAAGAAGGCCCACATATGGGTTGTCCTGTCCCTTCTACTTGAGTCCATGACTGGACAGCAGCAGGCACAAGTCTTGGGTGTGTCTACAGAAAAAGCTGTAAGGTCAGCAGCTGGACTGCTGTCTGGTTAGCTGACAGGCCACAAGAAGGCTGATGGGTTGGGATGCCTACTTTAGGAGTGGTTTCCACCCTGATGGAGCTTTCTTTGGTAGTAGGAAAGAGCAGGAGAGAAAAACCTGCCAGAAAATGCACCTTGGAAGGTTGGCACTGGCCATGAAGAAGACAAAATTTCCCTCAAAGAGTTGTGCTGTGGTGCTAGAAGTCACCCAAAGAGTATCTTTGATCAGCCCATGGCTTTGTGTTTGAAGGAACAGCTGGTGAGGGTTGACGAGACATCGGTGAAACCAGAGAAATGCCAGGATGTGAGCAAGGTGGTGAACAGAGATGGGTGTCTGCAGCCTTCAGGGAAATAGGACAAAGTGTGGGGCAGCACAGGGAAGTCTGGAGGTGACAAGGAGGTGGGTGCTGGCAAGAAGAGAAGGCCCCAGCAGCCCTGACATTTTTGTCCCCTTTGACAGAGCTTCTGAGGAGATGAGATACAGTCATTGCAAGGGGGCTTATTGCTTTCCTGAGACCCTGTGCAGAGGCAGGGAGGTGTCATACCATTGTTCTTCTTGAGGCATCACACTGCCCACCACATCCCACAGACACCAAGCAAGAGCACAGAGCCAGACATGGGAGTGCAGGACATTCCCTTCCAGTGGCTGGAGTCAGGACCTGGCCCTTTTACTTCAGCACAACAAACCCAGACTTTTCTCAGCACAGTGCTTTGCCTATCTGGAATCATGGCCTCCAATTATCTGCCCTAACAAGTCCCTGAGGAGAATCTCTTGGTAACGGCCCTCAGTGGGGCCCATTAATACTCCAAGTCACTTCAACCTTTCCTTCTGACTTTACTTTCTCAAGCAATTGCATCATTCTCCTCTCAGTATCTGACATTCACAGACTGAGCACCAAAATCCACCATGGAACTCATTAAAATGCAGAAACTCCTAAGGAAACATATGTCTTCCATAGTGTTATTCAAGTCTTCAAGACTAGGACGACTAATTGGAGAGCTTTCATAGTGTAGTTAAGGAGGATGATTTCAGAAAACACCTAATAAAAATCTTTTCTCATTTTAAAGGGTGAATTTTGTTACATTTCAGGTTTGAGCATCTTTATTCAATTGATATTAATCCAGGGTTTCTCCAGTGGAGACGTCCATAGGAAGGAAAATCAGACTCTTGAGGTCTGACAGTGCATGGGTAACCTTGCTCCTCACCACCCCAACCCTGACACTTCTCTCACTGGCCACCTGGTGCTTGCATCACTTTTCCTTACACCACACTTCTGCACTGGTCTGCAGCTGGATGTTAGAACCCCTTTGCAACAGCTACCGCCTGCTTTCCTCAGAGATCTGGCTGCACACAGGCACACAAGGGTTTTTCCTCATTTTAAAACAAACAACAAGAAAACATGCAGCAATTTTCCAAACAGCAAAGCAAGCTCCTCATCTTATATGTCTCCAGTCAGGTTTACCTTCCCAAAAGGATGAGTGTAAATTAAGTATTTTATACCGATTGATAGGAAATTATAGGTATTAAGATTAGTATTATTCCATATGATCTTAATTCAATAATAAATGATGAGGAGCTTGCTACAGAAACAATTAGGCAGACTGCTAATCAATGGGTAAGCTTGAACTCAGTGAAGCTCAAAGCAGTATCTGTGTCAGCAAGAGCAGTCTGAATGATCAAAGAGTGATCAAAGCAGTCTGAATGAACAAAGATCAAAGAGGGGAGGGCAAAGCAGGAGAACCAGGGGAAGTGCATAGGTCCAGACAGGCAGCTGGAAAGGGGACATTCAACAGGGATTGTTTATTCAGGATGGGTGGAAGTGCCTGGAAGATGAGGGAGTACACCATGATGGACAAAGCAATGAAATGCAAGTACAGGTGAACAAAAGTACTCTCCTGTGATGAATATAGATCCTGAAAATTCACCTGAAGAAGGATATAGGTCACTGGTGAAGGAACTGTGTTTTTGTGCCATCACCAACGTGGATTACAAAAACACTTCCTCATGTATTGGTATTACATCCCACCCCATATATACCTTCATGTGGGGAAGCAGAGAGGGAGATGACAGCCAAGGGACACATTTTGGTGACAAGGAGGAGACCCAGCAGAGACAAGGAGTCAAGGCAGTGGGGTGGGGGAGGCCAGGAGAAGCAGCCCATGGGGTGGTGCTGCTTGTGAGGACACATTTGTGCCAGAAGCCTGAGTGGGCAGCAGCTGTTTGGAGGCGAGGGGAGGCCAGGAAGCGCATGTTAAGAGGTCTCCTGCCAGTAGAGACAAGGTCAGGGCCGAGGCCAAGAGGAGAGGCAGGCCCAGGGCAGGGGGCTGCAAGGGCCATGCTGAGCTCCCTGCCGGGTTGGGGCCAGCCACGGCTCAGGAAATGGAGGACCCTGAGTGGTGCTGCTGTGCAGAGCCAGGGGGCTGTGGTTCCTGAGGATCCCCGGAGGATTCTGCCCTGCCTGTTGTGAGGAATGTTTTAACAACTCGTGTCCATAAAGAACAGTTCTGTTTGAATCCTGTCTGCCTCTGGGCCCTGCACTGGCAATTTAATTCTTGAACCACAGATGCAGTGTGTCCCAGTCTCCCCCTCATTCTAGGCAATTTATCAAGTCTTCAGAAAATACTCCTTAAATTTATGAATCTGTTTGCTTTTGTTATTCCGGACTTCTATTTCTAACAGTTACAGCCTTTTTTTTTTTCCTGTCTTCTTCGAGATTAACTTAACACTGCTATAGATGTGACTGTCTCTGTGAATGGCTGGGGAAGAATGTTTTAATTACTTGTGAAGTGTCAATAAGAAAGCTATTTGTGTTTGAGGTCTGGGAGTTTCAGAACAACTGATAACAACTAGTGACTGTTATGGGATACTATCCAGACCTCTGGTATCTGGCCAGGGGGCCAAGAGATTAAGAAGAAGAAAAAAGAAGCTGAAGGATTGCTGGGAGACAAGACCTGCAGAAAATGTTCTATAAACTTGGTATGATGCCAAGTGAGTACAAAGGGGAGAGGAAGACTACAAACCTTCAGCATGAAAGACCCCTAGAGATCCCCAGAGGAGACTGATGCGCATGCTCCAGTAGGAGGGACTGGACCCCGGAAGCTAATTATAATAACCCAGGTTTTTTTAGAAGTAGTAATGAATATGTATTAGTCTAGGAGCATAAAATCAGCTGCTTGATGTAACTGGGGTGCGTCCTGGTGGAGCGGAGACTCCCGGTGCACCCAGCGCTGTTTGCTTACCTCTATTCCTTTATATTCTTTTAATAAATCCTATTTTTTATTTAATCCTAATTTGAATCCTGAGCCATTTATAACAGTAGACATAACTGGTTGATGTCCTCCATCTCCAAGGCAGCTATGCCAAAGTCCACCAATACTCTTGTGGATCTTTGTCGTACACTCTCCTATGTCAAGGTGGCACAGAGCCTCCAGGTCAGTCCCAATGGGTTGCATTTGCCACTCCTTCCCGGTTAGACTCACTTCAACCTCCAATACAGTTAATTCTTGGGATTGATGTGCCAGGACATAATCCTCAAAGTCCAATACACCCAACTGCCCCCTTCCTCCCCTCTGGCTGGAGGCAGGGTCCCTCTAGTCCTGCTCATAGTATTCATTACTCCGTTTGGAGGACTGCCCACTAGAAACAGGAGCAGCAATTTTCTCAGAAGAACCACTTTTTGTGAATGTTTTTCCTTGTGCTTCATGTATCCGTGCCTCTAGGCTGGAGGTAGATTTTCCATCCCATTTTCTCATGGCTTCTCCGTGGTCACACAGTTAAAACCATAGGGTTGCTCGTGGTATGTACCCCCTTGTATATCACCTTTCTTGAGTAGAGAGACACTTCGGCCTGACAGCTGAGGTATTGGTTCGTACAGGTGGGGAGGAAGATGTAGTCTCTTGTAGCTCTTGGACCTATTCAGGCAATTTCTCCATAAATGAGGTACAGGGCCATAGGGAAGAAGCGAGACTTTCTTCATACTGCCAGAGTTGGATAACCAATTCATCCACTGTGGGTTTCTCATGGTATTTCCACCTCATTACTGCCAATGAGCTGGCATATGATGATGGTGCACTCCATACAAACTTCTGCCACATGGATCATGTGCACTTGACTTCATCTGGATCTGTGGACAGTTGTTTGTTGTCCACCTTCAGCATGGGTAATTTCCTCAGGTACTGGATACCTCTCTGCATAGTGGTCCACTTTCCTGGTTGACATACAGATCTGTCTTGAAGGTGTGAGATATGTTCTCCTGATTCGTGTCAGTATGGAACAGTGCTAGGGCCGCATGGTATGATGAATGTGACCTTCTGTCTTACATACCCTTGTATAACCACAAGTCTAAGAAAAACAGAATGGTTAATGGATATAGTTCTTGTACCTTGCAAAGGAATGTTTTAACAATTCGTGTCACTAGAGAGCAGTTCTGTCTGTCTCTGGGTCCTGCACTGGCAATTTAATTCTTCCACAGTTGTGGTTTCTTCTCTTTCCTCCCCGTGTCCCAGTCTCCCCCTCATTACAGTCAATTTATCAAATCTTCAGAAATATTCCTCAAATCCATGAGCCTATTTGCTTTTGTTACTGATTCCGAACTCTTATTCCTAACAGTTACAGCCTTCTTGCCTTCTTTGTGGATGATTTAGCACTGCTATAGATGTGACTGGACTGTCCCTGTGAATGGCCTGTGAGGAATGTTTTAACAACTCGTGAAGTGTCAATAGAGAGCTATTTGTATTTGTATGTTCTTTCTTTGAAGTCTCTGATGTCTGGGGGTTTCAGAACAACTGCTAACAACTAGTGACTGTTATGACTTCTGAATGGGACACTATGCAAGCCCCTGATATCTGGCCAGGTGGCCAGGAGATTAAGGAGAAGAAAGAAGCTGAAGGATGGCTAGAAGACAAAACTTGCAGGGAACGCTGTGTAAGCTTTTGACATGCTGCCAAGGAGTACAAAGGGGAAGGACAAGAAAAAAAACCTGAGAGGAAGACTACGAGCCTTCAGCATGAAAGACCCCCAGAGACCCCCAGAGGGACCACCGGAGACTGATGCACATGCTCCAGTAGGAGGGTTTGGATCCCGGAAGCTAATTATAATAATCCGTTTTTTTTTTAAAGTAGTAATGAATATATATCAGCCTAGGAGCATAAAAATCAGCTGCTTGATGTAACTGGTGTGCGTTTAGGTGGAGCGGAGACTCCCAACGCACCCAGCACTGTTTGCTTACCTCTATTCTTTTAAAAAATTGTAAACTTTGATTATAATCCTATTTTGGGACTGAGTGATTTCTAACAATTTGGGGGCTCGTCCGGGATGGCTATGGTTCCTGAATTCTGATTTGATCTAGGAGAGGTGCCCCACCATTTGGTGGCTCCTGTTTGAGTCAGGTCAGGACTAATGCCATCTTGAACCTGAATGAAGGAAAGCAAAGAATTTGATTGCCTTGGGGCAGATCTCAACTACTTAAGTAGTTGTTTAAGCTTAAACAAAACCTAAATCACATTCAGGAAACATCACAGTGGGAACATGCTGGTTTGATCAACCCAAGGGTATTCAAAGCTTTGAAGAGCTAGTGTAATTAGCCTGGAGGAGAAGCAGGAGGTGAAGGAAAAAGGGAGAGTGAAGAAGTGGGGAAAAGCACCCCCCACTGCCCTGCATAGATTTACTCCCTGAGGAGAAAAGGCAAAGAGTGGAAAAGGGTGTCATTATTAACAGTTTCTAAGAGATTAAGAGATGGTTCCTGAGGTATAGAAGTGGCAATAATTTTATCCTATCATAAGTCAGTGTTATCCAATACAGCAAAAGAGTAACCTAAAACCAGCCCCCAGAACAGTGGGATAAACAGCATGACATGGAAGACAGACAGTTAGTAATGTGCTATACAACACAATTCTGAAAACAAGCACAAGAGACCCTTGATAAAAAATAAATAAAAAAAATAAATAAATTTAAAAAAAACACAGCATTGTGATCAGCAACTCTTAAACTGATCTAATGCTTATAACATTTTACTTTTAAAATGCTGTGGTCAGTTCTGTCATCTTAACCTTTGTCCTCCACACTAGGCACCAAAAAGACTTGGTGTGGTTTGACCCAGCAGGCAGTTCAACACTACTACAAAGCCATTCATCCAATGGGATTGAGGAAAGAACTGGGAGAAAAAAAAAAAAATAAATGAAAAAGTGCATGGTCTGAGATAAAGGCAGTTTAAGAGGACACAAAAAGAATTATTATTATCATTATCACTAACATTGTCATTATCATTATAATTATTATCATTATGATTGACACCAATAGACTAATGTCATGATATTTTTGTGTGCATATCAAAAGACGGAAAAGGTGGTGATGATTAATTGGGATGTGTTGGACCTCAGCATTATGTATATGATATAGAATAAGCAGTGGATATTGTCTTAGGTTTGGCTGCGATAGAGTAATTTTTTCTTCCTAATAGCTGGTATGATGCTGTCTTTCATATTTACACAATTACAGAAGAGTTTGTGTATGAAAGGACCTTACGGATCACATAATTCCAACCCACCTGTCATGGGCAGGGACACCTTCCACTAGACTGGGTTGCTCAAAGCCCCGTCCAACCTGGCCTTGAACACCTCCAGGGATGGAGCATCCACAGCTTCTCTGGGCAGCCTGTTCCTCACCACGCTCTGAGTAAAGAACTTATTTCTAATATCTAACCTGAATCTACCCTCTTTCCGTTTAAAACCATTACGCCTAGTCCTATCACTACACTCTTTAATGAAGAGTCCCCCCCCAGCTTTCCTGTAGGCCCCTTTAGGTACTGGAAGGCCACTGTGAGGTCTCCCCAGAGCCTTCTCTTCTCCAGGCTGAACAACCCCAACTCCCTCAGCCTGTCTTCATACGAGAGGTGCTCCAGTCCATTAATCATCCTCATGGACCTCCTTTGGACTTGTTCTAATAGCTCCATGTCCTTCTTACACAGGGGGCCCCAGAGCTGAACTTGATGTTTGGCCTCACCAACAATGAGTTACAGAGGGACAATCATATCCCTTATCCTGCTGACCACAGTATTCCTGGTACAAGCCAGGATGCTGTTGGCCGTCTTGGCAACCTGAGCACACTGCTGGCTCATATTTGACTATCTACCACCAGGGCCCTTATCCTCAGGCAGCTTCTCTTTTCCCTGCATGAGTGGGATTGTTGTGCCCCAAGTGCAGGACCCAGCACATAGCCTTGTTGAACTTCATAGAGTTGGCCTCAGCCCATGGGTTCAGCCTATCCAGATCCCTCTGCAGAGCCCTCCTACCCTCAAGTAGATCATCTCTCACTCCTAACTTGGTCTTGTTTACAAAATTACTGAGGGAGCACTCGATCCCCTCATCCAGATCATTGTTGAAGAAATTGAAAAGAACTGGCCTCAATACTGAGCCCTGGAGGACACCATGAGTGACTGGCCTCCAGCTGCATTTAGTTCCATTCACCATGACTCTTTGGACCCGGCCACGCAGTCAGTTTTTAACCCAATGAAGCGTACATCCATCCAGGCCTTGAGCAGCCAGTTCCTCCAGGAGAATGCTGCGGGAAATGGCTTCAAAAACCTTAGTGAACTCTAGGTAGACCACATCCACAGCCTTTCCCTTGTCCACTGAGCACATCACCTTGTCAATCTGATTTGTCACCTTGAGATCTGATTTGTCAAGCAGGGCCTGCTTTGATAAACCCATGTTGACTGGGCCTAATCACCTGGTTGTCCTGTTACGTGATGGTACTCAAGATAATCTGCTCCATGAGTCTCCCCAGCTCTGAGGTCAGACTGACAGGCCTGTAGTTCCCTGAATCCTTCTTCTGCCCTTTCTTGTAGATGTCTGTCATATTTGCTAGTCACCAGTTGACTGGGACCTCCCCTGATAGCCAGGACTGCTGATAAATGATGGAAAGCAGTTTGATGAGCACCTCAGCCAGCTCCATCAGTATCTATGGGTAGATCCCACCTAGCCCCCTAGGCGGCCATATATCTAGGTGGAGTAGCAGTTCTCTAAGCATTTCCTCATGGGTTATGAGAGCTTCATTCTGCTCAAGGTTCTTATCGACCAGCTCAGGGGCTGAGTACTAGGCGAACAACTGGTCTTGCTGCAAAACACTGAGGTAAAGAATGCACTAAGTACCTCAGTCTTTTCATCATATTTTTTAATTCTGTTTTCCCACATCCATTAAAAGAAGAAGATTCTCCTTAATTCTCTCTCTCTCTTTTTTTTCTTTGTATTTATAAAAATGGAAAGAAAGAAAGAAAGAAAGAAAGAAAGAAAGAAAGAAAGAAAGAAAGAAAGACAGACATTTTTTATTGTCTTTAACAGTAAAAGACACACTGAGCTTCAGTTGGGCTTTGGCCCTTCTAATTTTTCCTTTGCACAGCCTAGCAACATTTAGGACTCAACTTCAGAGAAAACGACAGTATACATGAGAAGCACAGAAAAAGTGGAATTGAACAGCCTTCCATCCTCTACCCTTCTGTAAGCCTGTTCTGCAGCTCCATTCAAATAGTTACTGTTCAAACATGGTGTGAAACCACCTGCAGATGGGTGTCACAGTGTGTAGCTCCTCTTTTTTGAGGGCACGGGATATTGCCCAGAGAGCTTGTGCCAAGGAGGGGTTCAAGGCCTAAAGTACCTGCCCTGCGTAAAAGGGCTTGAAACCCAAGTCTGGGTTTCTCTGGCTCAGTGGCATGGAGCATCCAAGCAGAGCTAGAGTAGCCTGAGACTGCCTGAAGGGTGGTTTTGGAGATGCTTTAGCTTTTCTCTGTAGGGAAAAATGGCATGAAACAGAAATAATGCCACAAAGTTGATTTCAGGATTTTGAGACTGGACATGGAAGAGAAAGAAATCGCCTTCTCCTACGGCTCCAGGAAAAGCTCTGAGCAATATGTGAAGGAAAAGGATCTCCCTTCTCAGAGGCCAGGGGTCAAGGCCTGGCCCTTGTGCTTGGCGAAACACATCCAGTTTTCCTACACATCAACGTCACCTTTACATTGTCTTTGTCTACTTGTCCCGATTGTCTCCAATGTTCTGCTCTAACGAGCTCCAAGGGAACCTGTGTCAGCGCTGGCCCTTGGGGGACACTCCAGGAAATTTGGACTGACTTGGACTGACTTGGACTTGTTGAGAGATTTCTTCAATTTGCTCTTTGTGCCTGAGGTTCATGGTCTCATCACCAAAGCCCCCAGAGGGGTGATTACAATGACTTGGGCTGGGCCTGTTCTGCTGAGCTTGGCTGGGCTACTTGGCCCAATGGGAGCTCTTGGCAAGAGGGCCCTGGTGCAAAGAGACAGCTCTGCCCAGGAACAGCTCCTCTGCACAGTGCAGCAGGGCTGGAGACTCTGACCACAGGTGGCACAGGGAGAGGAGAGAGAGAGAGAGGGCTTGGAGGCAGTTGGGAGTGGATTGGGAGGATGCTGAGAGCTGCCTGCAGGAGGAATCTGCACAGCCCTTGACAAGGTAAGTCTCTGGCTGCAGGGCCATAGAGCTGCAGGTCCTGGAAGGATCTCCTGGGTCTTGTTTCTGGGAGGGCGGTGAGTGATGTGGTAGGATTTGAGACTCCTGGTGCAAGGTGAGGAAGTCTGGCAGAAACCCCTTGGAATGCCCTAAGGCACTTGGAGTGCCCCCAGTCACCCCAGAACACCCTGCCCTCTCTGGCCATGCTGGGCTCTCTGTCAGCTGCCTCGTAGCTCCTGCAGTCATGAAGGTGCCCCATGGCAGGACCCTGTTGGTGGCAGTGCTGCAGGGCAGCGCTGAGAACAGCTGTGTGGGATGGGGTCTGTGAGCAGGGGCAGGGGGAAAGAAGAGGTGGGCGCAGAGCAGCAGCTCCTGGCAGGGACAGCTGCAGGCAGCAGAGAGAGGGGGATTCGGCCAGAAGGAGCTGTTTTCAGAAATGCCGTGGCAGGGGGGATTCGGGCACCACGCGGCCTTGCCACTTTCTGTTAGCCCACAGAAGGACCTTGTGTACCCAGGTGACAGTCCTTTGCCTGTGACAGTCCTGTGGCTGTAGGCAGCAGAAGGGAATGTGCCAGTGACAGAGCTGGGCTCCCTGCTAACATGACAGTAAAAAAAGGGGCTTCAGAAGGCAAACCCAGAAGCCTGGACACCTCTTCCAGTGCTACTGTCAGGAACAGAGCCTAGGGGTTGCTCCCTGCTCTTTGTTTTCTGGGCAAGTTCATGGAATGAAGGACACCGGCTTAAAGTCCCAGGGTTCTCTGACAGCAACTTGTCCTGGACCATTTATGGTGGCATTTGCCCAATTAGACAACAACCGTTTTTGGACTCATCTACATAGCACTGTGCCCCCTGCAGTAGGGCTGATGGCCGATGTCTGCCTGGAGAGGAATCTGGAGCTGCCAGGAGATGTCAGGGGAACTCAGGGACAGTGTGTTCCATGTGTAGTGACTAGAACCGCATCTGAGTGACCATCAAAAGAAGGGTCTGGTAAAGTTGAATCTGAGGAGTCCATGGGCTATGGGGGCTCTGCAATGCCATGAGAAGAAGTGAACTGCCAGCAGGCAAAGGCCCATAAATGCAGAGTAATTGAGGACACCCTCTTTGGAGACTCACGGGCCAGGTCTGGTGCAGCACTTACCTGCCCTTTGTGACCTTAGAGACAACCCATAATGCTGCAAGTACTGCCCTGTGCTGCTGAGACACTAGGGCAGATGGAAAGGGGCTCAGCAGCAGAGATCCCCATGGAGTTGGGTCTGATGACCACCTGGAGAAAAACAGGCAGGGCAGAATCCTCCGGGGGTCCTCAGGCACCACAGCCCCCTGGCCCTGCACAGCAGCACAGCTCAGGGTCCTCCATTTCCTGAGCCGTGGCTGGCCCCAGCCCAGCAGGGAGCTCAGCATGGCCCTTGCAGCCCCCTGCCCTGGGCCTGCCTCTCCCCTTGGCCTCAGCCCCAGACTTGTCTCTGCTGGCAGGAGGGCTCTTGGCATGTGCTCCCTGGCCTCCCCTTGCCTCCACACAGCTGCTGCCCACTCAGGCTTCTGGCACAAATGTGTCCTCACAAGCAGCACCACCCCTTGGGCTGCTTCTCCTGGCCTCCCCCACCCCACTGCCTTGACTCCTTGTCTCTGCTGGGCTCCACTTTCCACACCCAAATGTGTCCCTTGGCTGTCAGCTCCCTCTCTTCTTCCCCACAGGATGGTATATATGGGGTGAGACATATTACTGTTAGGTGTGGAAGTGTTAGTGTAATCCGCATTGGTGATAGCATAAAAAGACACTTCCTTTATCAGTGACCTATATCCTTCTTCAGGTGAATTTTCAGGATCTATATTCATCACAGGAGAAGAAATACTGATGGTCACCTGTACTTGCATCGTCATCGTTTTGTCCATCATTGTGTATTCCCTCATCTTCCAGGCACTTCCACCCATCTAGAATAAACAATCCCTGTTGAATGTCCCCTTTCCAGCTGCCTGTCTGGACCTATGCACTTCCCATGGTTCTCCTGCTTCTTCCTCCCCTTATTCTTTGATCATTCAGAGTGCTCTCACTGACCCAGTTGCTGCTTTGAGATGCATTGAGTTCAAACTTGCCCATCGATTAGCCATCTGCCTAATTGTTTCAGTTGTAAGCACCTCATCATTTATCATTGAATTAAGATCATATGGAATAACAGTAACCTTAATACCTATAAATTCCTATCAATGAGTATAAAATACTTAATTTACAGCCACGCTTTTGGGAAGGTAAACCTGACTGGAGACATACAAGATGGGAAGCTTGTTTTGCTGTTTGGATAATTGCTCCTTGTTTATTCCTACCTGTTTTATAATAAGGAAGAACCTTTCTGTGTGCAACCAGGTCTCTAAGGAAAGCAGGAGGAAGCTGGTGCAAAGGGGCTCTAACATCCAGCTGCAGACTTCAGTGCAGAAGTCTGGTGTAAGGAAAAGTGATGCAAGCGCCAGGTGGCCAGTGAGAGAAATGTCAGGGTTGGGGTGGTGAGGAGCAAGGTTGTCCATGCGCTGTCAGACCTCAAGAGTCTGATTTTCCTCCCTATGGACGTCTCCATTGGAGACGCCCAGGATTAATATCAATTGAATAAAGATGCTCAAAACTGAAATGCAACAAAATTCACCCTTTAAAATGAGAAAAGATTTTTATTAGGTGCTCTCTGAAATCATCCTCCTTTACTACACCATGAAAGCTCTCCAATTAGCTGTTCAAGTCTTGAGGACATGAATAACACTATGGAAGACATATGTTTTTTTAAGTGCTTCTGCATTTTAATGAATTCCATGGTGGATTTTGGTGCTCAGTCTGTGAACATCAGGTACTGAGAGGAGAATGATGCAATTGCTTGAGCAAGTAAAGTCAGAAGGAGAAGTTGAAGTGACTTGGAGTATTAATGGGCCCCACTGAGGGCTGTTACCAAGAGATTCTCCTCAGGGACTTGTTAGGGCAGACAATTGGAGGCCACGATTACAGATAGGCAAAGCACTGTGCTGAGAAAAGTCTTGGTTTGTTTTGTTCAGACAAAAGCAGAAAGGCCAAGGCCTGACCCCAGCCTGGAGGAGAGATTCTGCACCCCCATGTCTCACTCGGGGCTCTTGCTGGAGGCTGTGGGGTAGGGGGTGATTCCCATAATATCATGTGAAGGACAATAGTATGACACCTCCCAGCATTTGCACACAGATGAATGGAGAATACATGGTCCCAATGCCATGAGTATAACTTGTACCCTCATAAGCCATGGCTGTGGGGACAAAGATGTCAGTGCCGCTGAAGCCTTTCATTCTTGTCAGAGCCGTCTGCCTTTTCCTCTGCAGGCTTTCCTGTGCTGTCCCACTCCTCTCTGAAAGCTGCAGCCACTTCTCTTCCCCACCTTGCTCTCACTCTGCTATTCCCATGATTTCACTGATGCCTCTCCACTCTTGCCAGTTGTTCCTTCAAACACAAGCAGAGTAGAGGGGGAGAATCACTTCACCCATTCTCCTCCCAGCCTGTATTTGCCTTGACCCAGATGATGGTTGGACCAGATGATCACAGAATCACAGAATCATTTAGGTTGGAAGAGACCTCCAAGATCGAGTCCTACCTCCGACCTAACAATAAAAATCTTCCTCTAAACCATATCGCTAAGCTCTACCACTGAATGATCTTTAAAGACCTCCAGGAATGGTGACTCAACCACTTCCCTGGGCAGCCCATCCCAATGCCTAACAAGCCTTTTGGTAAAGTTCTTCCTAATATCCAACCTAAACTGGCACTTCAAATGTCACTCAGATGTCACTCTGCCAACTCCAATATCACTTTGTGTCTGCCTCTGAACAGCTCCCTCCTGCATCTGTCTGCATTCAATGTGCTGGGAGCTGAGACAAGCAGCTTACATGCTGCCTGGTTTGTGCCCACCTGAACCAAGGCAAGAGGAATCCCAGCTCCTGTGGGCTGCTGTGAGGCATGGGAGAGGCAGCTAAGCCCCTTTCTAGCCTCTGAACTGTAAACAAAGTATGAGATGCCTGGTTTGACTCAGCTGAAACCCTTCCCTGAGCAGCGGGAGGGAGATCCTTGGGTGGGTCTTCTGCCCAAAACGAGGACATAGAAAAGTGATCCAGTTGGCCTCAGTTACCTGAGAGAAGAGGCCGAACCCCTCCTCAACACAGCCTCACTTCAGGAAGTTGTAGATTGCAATGAGGTTTCCCCTGAGCCTCCTCTTCTGCAGACTAAATGACCCCAGCTCCCTCAGCTTCTCATCATAGGACTTATGCTCCAGACCCCTCACCAGTTTTGTTGACCTTCTCTGGACACGCTCCAGCACATCGATGTCTTTCTTGTAGTGAGAGGCCCAAAACTGAACACAGTACTCCAGGTGTGGCTTCACCAGAGCTGAGTACAGGGGGATGATCACCTCGCTGCTCCCACTGGCTAACTAACACAGTCCAGGATACCATTGGCCTTCTTTCCACCTGGGCACTCTGCCGGCTCATGTTCAGCCAAACATCGATCATCACTCCCACGTCCCTTTCCTCTTCACAGCCACTCTGTCCCAAGCCTATAGCATTGCATGGGGTTGTTGTGGCCAAAGTGCAGGATCTGGTGCTTAGCCTTGTTAAACCCCATCCCATTAGCCTCAGCCCAGCCTATCCCAATCCCTCTGAAGGACCACCTTAGCCTCAGGCAGATCAACATTACCTCCCAACTTGGTGTCGTCTGCAAACTTACTGAGGGTACATTCAACCCCTCATCTAGGTCATCAATAAAGGTATTATACAAGCTAGGCTCCAGTACCAACCACTGGGGGACACCACTTGTAACGGGACGCCAACTGGGGTTAACTCCATTAACCACAACCCGCTGGGCATGGCCCTCCAGACAGTTCTTGACCCAGAGAAGACTATAAACAGCCAGGACAGCTGTCCCAACGGGATTAAATAGATGCTCCAATAGGTGTTCCAGCCCACCATCCCACTACCAAAAGCACCTCCCAGCCTGCAGCAGAGGAGCCTGCTGGGAAAGACCTGGAGGGCTGTGGGGACCCACCAACAGGAGCTGGTGCCAAGTCCTGCCCAAGGGTCCAAGACATCTCCCTGTTCACCTCTTGCAACTGAGGTATCTCTGCCCATGGGTGCTGGGCAGGCATCCTTAGGCTCCGTGGGGGCCCAAGGCAGCAGAAGGTGGGCACTGCAAGGGAGTGTCTCATGGGGCTTCCCAGAGATCCACTTTTTCTGGAAACTGCTTGTGGCTGGCAGGACGGAAATGTCTCTGTCAGTAGGAATAGTGTCCAGGGACCAGGGGCTCTGTCAGCCCCAAAGCCAGACCCCGATCCTGCTGGCTCTAAGATGTGCCCCTTCCCAACTGCTGCATCTTTGAGGTCTTCTCCCCTCCATCCGCCTCAGGGAGACACCCTGACACCTGGGCAGGGAAGACTGAAAGAGGGTTTTAATATGAGGAAATACCAACACACAGCATAAAAACAGGGGAATACCAAGAGGGGAAATACCCATGTGTGTCTGCTGACTGCTGGAAAAGGGACACCATTCCCTAGCACTCACGGCTCTCCCAGGGGCACTGAGCTCTCCTCCCTCCCGGCTGCACCCAGCTGCTCAGCAGGGCTGGGCTCTGCTGGCCTGGGGCTCTGGAACTCTTGTGCATGGGGCTGTGGTGTCACATCCTCGGTGTCCTCATGGGGATATGCCAGAGACACCTCTTCAACATCGTCATAGCCCGTGGTCCCCAGGAAAAGTGACGAGGTGTCTCCATCAGCTCCATGGACCACAGCACTTCTCTGGGAGTGCAGGCTTCCCCCTGTAAGCATCAAGGCAGGCTGCTGTGGTTGGGCCTGTGGGGTGCCCCTCGGGGCTGTTTATCACCTTCCTCATCCTCACCAGCCTGAGACACTCGGCCCATTCTCCCAGCCCCCACAAAATATCCCAGGACAGGTTCTCCATGGATGGTCAGGCTTTCAATATGGCATGGATTCTCCTAGGCCTGGGGCTGGCACCTAGGAAGTGGCAGTGCTGCATTGCCCTCTCACCTGTGGCTGCATCCCTGCGCCCATCTCCTTCCTCTGGTGTCCTGGGCACTTCCCAGTCCCCCTGCCCAGGGACAGGATCCTCCCCAGGGTCAGAAACCTCCCCAGCATCATCATAGCCATCTGCTGGGTAACCTCCGGGCAGGACAGGGACATCTGAAAGGAGAGGGGAGGTGGTGGCAATGAGAAGAGATGTCCTGCAGAGCAGAGGATGGGAGGGTGTGTGGGGACACAGGGCTGACACGCTGCTGGTGTCAGGGTCACAGCAGAGCCTTCATGCTTCCAGCTCTGATGATAACACTCGGTGGCCACTGCTGTCTGTCTGGTCTGTCTGCAGGGAGGAGAAATGGAGCCCTTCCACCCTCCCCCTCCCACCTCTTAACCCTGGGTGTTGCCCCAGACCATCCTCCTCCTCATGTGCCTGGGGTAGGGCTGCAGCTGGGTCAGGGACCCCTCTGAAAAGGAGGCTGCAGAGAGCTGCAGTGGGTGCTGTGGGATGAGCCCTGCTGCCCTGACTGGTGGTCAGCACTGCTGGGGATGGGCACCCACAGAGCTGGGGGTGCATGGGGAGGAGACCAGTTCCTTGCAAAGAGACAATTCTCAGAGGAACTCCAACAGACGCCCTGGGAAAGCCCTTCACATATTCCTTGGATCAGGGACAAGCAGAGAGGGGCTGTCCCCTCTGGGATGGGCAGAGCTGGTGTGGAGGAAGCTCCTCCGTGGGGGCCAACACCTGGATGCTCTCCCACAGACCCCATGGTCCAACCATTTCAGGGACCATGGGCAGGAGCTGCAGGGCACAGCCCTGGTCTGAGACAGGGAGAATGGACACAGCAGATGTGCCCCCGCAGGTTACCTGCACCCACCTGAGAGACTGAACCTCGCCTGCTTCTCCCACGCCAGGCTGTAAGCGATCTCCTCATACACGGCCTCAGGGAAGGGCTCCCCAGCTCTCCCGGAGCCTGGGGACAGAGGCAGGGCTGGTCTGGGAATGGGCAGAGAGGGACAGGACCCCACTGGGCTCCCCCAGCCCCATTCCCTAGGCCAGCACAGGGTTGTCCCCACAGCACAGCCCCTCTGTGTTGTGTTGGCACTGAGGCCACATCCCCAGGGAGGGCAGCATCCCCATGGAGATGGTCTGGGGCAGCATCAGCCTCACATTTGGAGACAGCCCTTGTGCCCCTTGGGTCCCCAGGTCATGTCCCAGTGCAGACCCTGCACCAATTCCCTCATTTCCCTTCCCCATTGAGCTGCTCCATCTCTGCCCCACAGAGCAATAGCACAGCCCATGTCCTGTTGGGGGGTGGCTGACACAACGGTGATGGACTCCACTGCCCCATGCTCCTCCTGCCAGTGCTGCCCAGAGCACTGCCAGCAGTGCATCCTCCCTGTCTCACCCAGCCCAGATCTCACATTTCTCTTCTCACCCCAGAACTGATGCCTCAGGCTCTGGGCTCTCTCCACCCCTTGATGTTGGTGCCCCATGGTCTGTCAGTCAGTGGGGCAGCACGTGGGGCAGGAGGCAGCACACGGCTCTGTTTCTGTGCCCCAGGACACTAACACCCTCAGCACCCCCAGTCCTGTCAGGAGGCATCTCCCCCCAGGACCACTGGGGAAGGACCCACCTCTGCGCCGAGCCCTGGCACTTCGCACCTGCCCAGCCAGGAGGGCCAGGAGCAGGCAGAGGAGGGCCCCCAGGATGATGCAGATGACGACAGGCACCGAGAGTCTCTCACTGCTGGTGGTCGGACGGCCCTGTGGGGGATCTGCATGGGCAGGAACATGGCAGGGGCAGCATCAGACAAGGGAGAGGCTGGGGGCAGGACATGCCACTTCTGACCACACAAGGCAGCAGGGGTTGGGGTGGACAGGGCTGGGTGATGGGGCAGCTCCCACCCTGCTGGGTACATCACAGACTTCTCCCAGCTCCCTTGATTTCCTGGGAGTCTCACAGCCCAACAGGGAACCCCTTCCCCTGGCTGTGGGTCACAGCGTGAACATGGACAGACCCAGCCCCAGGGGAAGGACAACTTACCTGCTTGTGGGGGGGGAGTTGCTGTCCTAGGTGCGGCTGTAGGGGAGCAGAAGGAGAGCTGGGCTGAGAGGCTGGGGCTGTGGCACCAGGCAGCCTCTCTGGCAAATGACCCCAGCATGTGCCACCTGAATTTTCCCTCCTGTGGGGCTGGGCAGGGTGGCAGGGACAGGGCCCAGCACCACTGCTCTGGGCTGCTCACAGGACAGTGCAGGAAGCCCAGGGGATGTGCTGGCACATCCAGCCTCACAGAGGCTGCTCCCCACCCACCACCAGCCTCCCACTCTGCAGGGAAACCCTTGCTTGGGCCAGCACTGGGGCCATGCCAGGATCCAGCAGGGCATACACCCAAGCCAGCTCCTTGCCAAGCCCCCAGCCATGTCTCCCAGCCCCACTGCTCACCTGAGCAATGCACAGCCGCATCTGCCTTATGCTGGCAGGCACCGCTGTCCCCTGGCTGGGCCCAGCAGTCCTGCAGAGACAGCTCCGTCCCCCTGCACTCCATCAGCCACATGGGGCCCGCCCCCTCTCCAGCAGCAGCCTGGCCCAGGGCATAGAGCGCGGGGCCACAGCCCAGCTGCCTGCACGCCACCTCGGCGTCCCGCATGTCCCAGGCATTGTCACACAGCGTCCCCCAGGTGCCACGGTGCCAGATCTCCACTCTGCCCGAGCAGCCGTCCTTGCCTCCCACGGTGCGGATCTTCTCCCTGTCTGGGGAGGCAGCGATGTCCCATGGCACCAGGAGAGCTGGGACAGCCCTGCCAGGTGAGGGGGGCACGCGCAGGGGCAGCTCCCTACCTGTGCAGCTGGTGGAGTTGGGGCATGCAGCCACCTGCGGCCTTTCTGTCCATGTCCCAAAGGAAAGAGAAGTTGGGCTGAAAAGGGTTGTTCTGGGGGTCGTGCAGAAGAGAGCAGAGCTGACCTCTGCTCACACGTCCCCATGCTGCCTGGGTCAGGGCAGCAGCAGAAGCCTGTTCACTCAGGGGACACACACGGCACTGCAGGGGGGACCCAAGTGCTCGGCCCCACAGGGTCCCTGATTCACAGAGCAGCAGGAGGCTGTCCCAGGAGGGGGGACTCCTGAAAGCCCTGCATGGTCTCCTCTCAGACCTTGCCTGGAGTTGCCTCTGCATCCCCAAGGGGGTTCCGGCAGCCCGGCTGTTGACTGCTGCTGGTGGACATGGGTGGCTCCAAGAGCTGAAGTCACCTTTGTGCACCAGTAGCAACAGGGTCTAATGCAGGAAGTCAAAGCCCCTCTGGGTTCCTTCTCTGCATTTCACCATGCCCAGTGGGGAACAGGACCTGGTGTTGTGATGGTTCAGATTTACCATTGCAGGTGATGTGGGTCTCTTCTCGGCGGTCCGTACACGACTGCGGATCCCAGGAAGCAGAGGGACACTGCCAGAAGGAGCTGTTGCTCTTCCCACACTCCACATGATCCAGCCACGTGATGCCAGACAGCTCGGCATAGTTAGAATCTGTTTCCAGATCTCCTTCATTCCCGCAGCCCAGCTCCTTGCACACCAGTGACACCGTCTCGGTGGTCATGGAGTTGGAGCAAACGCTGCCCCACGTCCCGTTGTAGAAAACCTGCAGGCGCCCGGAGCAGCCATCGCTGTTCTCCAGCCTCAGGGCCGTGAACTCTGAAAGGAGGAAAGGCCCCAGGGACGTCCTTGGATGTCAGTCACTGCTGGCCTTAGCCTTACCTGGCTCTGCTCTCACCCCAGCCTCACTGGCCCCAGCTCCCCTCCCCACTCCCAGCACAAACCTGAGCAGACGACTCCTGCATCCTCCTTGTGCCTGCAGTCGTGCTGCCCCCAGGCCTCGGCAGGGCAGTCCCACAGAGCAGCTTCAGCCCCGGAGCAGTTGACGCCATCCAGCCAGATCTGCCCGGAGCCCTCCCCAAACCGAGCAGAGCCGGCTGCCTCCAGGGCCCCTCCGCAGCCCAGCTGGTGGCAAACGACGGCGGCATCGGCCAGGTCCCAGGTGTCGTCGCAGACGGTGCCCCAGCGCCCCTGGTAGTAGATCTCCACTCTCCCAGCACAGCGCCCGGCCCCGTCCACCAGCCGGACCCACCGGCTCCCTGCAGCGGGGAGAACCCCGGCCGTCAGGGGCTGGCTGCCCTCCCGGACCAGCATCTGTGGGACGTGCAGCACCACTCACCCTGGCACATGACCCCCACGTCCTCCATGATCCCTTCTGTTGGCATGCTCTGAGGCAGGGAGGTGTTGCAGAGGCTCAGGTCAGCCTCGTGCCCTGCACACCGCACCCCACGCAGCCCCACAGGTCCTCGTCCTCGCTCAGCCCTCACGGGGGTGTAGGCTGCCTCTGCCTCTCCGCACTGCAGTTGCTGGCACACCACGCTGGCCTCCTGCATGTCCCACTGCTCATCCAGGACTCTGCCCCACGTCCCGTGCTGGAAGACCTCCACGCGCCCGTCGCACCGGCTCCCTCCGCCCACCAACCGCAGGGGCATGGGGTGAGTTAGGCCTGGTGAGAGGAGAAATTCAGCCAGGCACTGCCATGGGGTCCAAAGCTGTGGGTGGCCGTGTCACACACCAGGGGCAAATGCACTTTGCAGCACTGCCCAGCACTCACCTGAGCAAATGACAGCAGCAGCGTTCTCCTGGGAGCACGGCGAGGCCCCCAGGGCAGTCACCGGACACTGCCCCAGGTGGGCTTCAGTCCCGTCACAGTGGAACGAGTCTCTCCAGACGGGGCCGGTTCCTCTCCCAAAATGCCCTCCTCCAGGAATGGACTCAGCAAAGCCACAGCCGAGCTGCCGACACAGAACGTGGGCGTCCGAGAGGTCCCAGCGGGAGGCACAGAGGGTCCCCCATGTCCCCAGCACCTCCACCTCCACCCTGCCCTCACACGCTGTGCTGCCGTTCACCAGCCTGAACCCTGTGTACTCAAGGACAAAGGAGGGTGAGAGAGGCCACATTTGTGCTCTTGCTCCCACAGGAGCTGCAGGAGAGGCCAAAGGGACAGCGTGCCTTTCTCCTCCTGCAGCACTCTAATTTTACGGCTGCAGACCACCACCTCACCCCACCTGTCCCCCACCCAGCACAGCCCAGTGCCCACCCTTCTCTCCTGCCCTCACCATAGCCCCCGTGGGCACCATCCCACCCCAAGTCCTTACGTGTGCAGGTGACATGAGTGCCATTGCTGTGGGTGCAGGGCTGGTCCCTGGTGGCCACCGTGGGGCAGAAGGAGAGGACGGATTCATTCCCCACACACTGCAGCTCTCTGTCCCAGACAGGACCGGCTCCTTCTCCCAGCTGAGCTGCCCCATGGACAGACAGGGCTGTGCCACACTGCAGCTCCCTGCACACCACCTCGGCAGCTTTGGCACCAAAGTGGGAGTGACAGACAGCTTTCCACTGGTCCCTGTCATAGATCTCCACACTTCCTGAGCAGGGGCTGTCCCCTCCGACCAGCCGGACAAATCCTGGAGCAACCAAGGAGACCTGTGATTTCCAGAGCCCTCTGGCACTTCTGTGCCCACCTCCCACCTCATCCCTAAGGTGACCACATGCAGAGTCCCATGGCCAGCCCAGCAGCTCTCAGGGTGTGCTGGTGGCACAAAGATGTCAGGGTCCACCTGCTGCTCCTCAGAAACCAGCCCAGCACCCATGTCCTCTTTTGCAAGCCCCCAGCAGCAGGCACCGCTCAGACAAATTGCTGCTGCCCGGAGCCCCTGGGCTGCCCGGCCCCAGACCCAGCACTGCAGCACCCGCAGCACGTGGGGCTGGGGAAACAGCCCCAGGAACTAAGGGCTACTTCAGCCTGCTCTGCCCCACAAGGCTCAGGCCAGTTAGAAGAAATCCTTGGATCTGCCAAAAAGCCCCCCTGTTTCCTGCGAATGCTGGGGCTCTTTTTGGGAGCTGCTGTTACATGGGGCACATCGGGGGATCCTTCGCAAAGGGGGGTCCCCCGGTAGGGACAGTGTGGTGCTGGGCATGCACGTCCCCAGCCACCTACTATGCATGGGTCAGGAAAGCAGGCAGAGAGCAGCCCTGGGCTGACACGAGCTCCCGGTGTGAGGGGAGGCACCAAGGACAGCCAGGAGGTGCTGGCACAGCCCCTGGGGCATGGGTTAGGCAGGAGAGGCTGAGCAGTGGGTCAGCACGGCCTGGAGGGGCCATGTCTCCAGGGGCTGGCTCTCATGGGGTGACCCCGGGACAGGAACAAGGTGCCACTTGCCACCATGTTCCTCTGCTCAAGCCCAGTGCTCCTGCCCTCTCAGCAGCCCCTCTGCTTTGGCCAAGGTTCTCTTGGCTGCTGGGGGTACAACCCAAAAGTCCTGGGCCATTGCACGCCCTTCCCTGAGGCTGCTGGTGGCTGGGGGAGCTGCTCTAGATTCCCCTGGCATAGGGACCAGCCTGCCAGACAGGGCCTGGGTGAATGGGATGACAAAGATGGGAACCAGGCAGCACAGTGGGGAAGGGTGAGGGCTTTCTTCTCCCAGCGCCAGGCACCTCCCCAGGCTTGGCTGCTCCAGCTTCAGGGCCAGGCTGGGTGTGCTCCCACTGGGCTTTCCCCAGCGACAAGGGACACCAGCAGTGACAGACCCAGCTCAGAGTGCAACTTGACACACAGAGCCATGTTCTGGTGTCCACTTGTTGCTTCCTGAGGTCACAGCCAGGTCCTTTAGAAGTGTCCTCGTCCCAGAAGTAGGGAACAAGTTCAGTCCTTACCTGAGCATGTCACTCCAGCATCCCCACTGTGATAGCAGTATGCTTGACCCCATCCTCTGTGTGTGCAGTCAGACAAGGCAGACTCGGTTCCACGACAGCCAACATAATCCATCCAAATGGGCCCAGATCCTGGCCCAAAGTGTGCATATCCAGGAGCTTCGAGAGCACCCCCACAGCCCAGCTGCCTACAAACCACTGCAGCATCGGACTTGTCCCAGCGGTAACTGCACACGGTCCCCCACTGACCCTGATGTTTCACTTCCACTCTCCCAGCACAGCGACTGCCGCCATCCGCCAGCCTCACCTCCGCAGCCCCTTCAAACACCAACACAGGAAGGGTCAGGAGAGTTTTGAGCCCCACGTTGTGTGTCCGTGAGGACCCCCTCCCCAGGCAGACTCCCAGTTCCCAGGGTGGGATCCCTGTCCCCATAGGCTGTCTCAGGGGCAGCGGGGGGTTCCTCCTCTCCCCATGGGCTATGCTGGGCTGGGGGTACCCAGCTCTAGCCCTCCTGGGCCATTTCCTGCCCCACAGCCCTCACCACCTCCTCCCACCCCACTGGACCCCTGTCCTGCCCATGCCTACCCCCAAAAAACCCCCAGCCCTGCACAGGGCTCCCACTCCTCCCCATCCCAGTGTCCCCCAAACAGACCCATGCCCTTGAGCAGCTTCCATTGCCCATTGTCTTCTACAAGCACCTCCCAAACCCACTGTCTGGGTTGACCACAAGGATACCAACAGCCCACATTCCTTCCCCATCCCTGCTGTCAGACTGGCCCCTGTGCTTGACCAGGGCCCCCAGGAAGAGAACCTCTCAGTGCAAATGCCCCTTCAGTTAATGGGACACAACCTGCCCTCCTGGAGTCCGTGTTTCGCCAGATCCCAGGGGCAGGGAACAGCACACAACCCCTCTGGGGCACCCCAGACATTGGCTGTGCCCTGGAGATCACTGAGGGCCACTCTCACTGTCTGGGATTCCTCTAGATCCAGAGGCAGAGTGCTGGGGAACAAGGGGTCCCAGAAAGGTACCCAAGGACAAGGTGTCTAGAAATGAAGTCAGGCTTGTGCTGCCAAAAACATGGGAGATATGAAAATGGATTACCCCCTCCCACCCAGACAGGCACAGATTAAAGAACAGAGCTGAGAGACTGAGCACCTTCTGCCTCTCATTTCAGTGGTGCCTGAAAACAACCCCACTCCCAGAGGGATCCCAATGACCCCACTGCTGCCCACTGTCCCAAGGCTGTGGAACAGAGAAGCTGGCACTTACCTCTGCATGGCTGCACCCAGAGGAACAGCCACAGCACCCAAGGGGACAGGAGTCCCTCTGTCCCCATCCTGAGGCTCCTGTCCTGACAGCACGGCCCTGCTGCTGGAGCTTCTGGGGACCCACGGTGAAATGGCAATGATATGATGGGAGGGCAATATATCTGTGCAGATGCTGTCCCAGCTGCAGGAGGAGCCAATCGAAGCAGCAGGCACCTTTTTAGACGTTATCGGCACTTATCTCCCCTCCGACGCAGCCCAGCTCTCCAATGAACTTCTCCAGTGCTCTTCATGACCATATATGATGGACGGCTTCACTGCGGGTCTCACGTCACTGCGGTGGGAGATCATCGTGGGGTAGGGCTGGGTGTGGGGGCAGATGGCTCTGACACCCCTTGCAGCCTGCTGTGGGAGCATGGAGCATCTCCTGAGCTGTAGCATCCAAGAGCCCAAGGTGCGATTGTCCGGCTGTCCCTGCGCCATGGGATCCAGGAGACTGGTCCTGCAGCGGGGCTGTGTCAGGCTGGGAAGGGACCAGCCCCTGCCCCTGCTACAGCCCCTGCTGTGCTGGCAGCAGCAGCTGGGAAAGGCCCTTGGGCAGGGCCAGAGCCCCATGATGGGGGTGCTGGCTGTCCCGTCCCTCCCCAGGGAGCCTCCTGTGGGGTCCCGGCAGCAGCCAGAGCTGGTCCAGGGCCTGCCCTGGCAGCAGAGCTGCAGCCCAGAGCCTCAGGCGTCTCCCTGGCTCTCAGCGTGTCACCCAGGGGCCGTTATTCCCCGCGGCGGGTCGGGAGCTGGAGCCTGCCTGCCACTGCAGGTGCACAAACCGCAGCCCACGTGACATGGCGCCCGGGCAGGAAGACGGTGGTTTCCTCCTGGCCCCGTGCCCAGGCATGGCCCTGCGGTGCCTCCCAGCCTCCCCACAGCTCCAAGCCTGGCAGAGTCCAAGAAGTGTTGGGACAATACTCTCAGATGTACAGTTTCATATATATGTATATATATATATATATAATTTTAAATAAATAAATAAATATGGTAAATACATATGAAAATATATATTTTGCTAATTTATATTTTACTAATATATTATATCATATCATATCATATTATATTATATTATATTATATTATATTATATTATATTATATATACACATATTATTATATATTATAATATTATATTATATAGAGTATTATATATATAGTATGATATATAATACAATAAATTATATATTATGTTATATCTTATATAATTATATAATTATATTATACATGTTATATATTATATAATTATATATATAATATATATATATTTATAATATATAACATGTATAATATATTATATATGTGTTATATTATATAATGTATAATATATAATTATTTTTTGTTTTTATTTTATTTAAATAATATATATTGTATTGTATTAAATAGTATGTTATGAGTTTTTAGAAATATCATACATATAGTGTTCAATATATGTATATTTATAAATATATACATATATTTTTTATATTTTTGTTATAAATCTTTTATAGTTTTTTAGATACATATAATTTAATTTTATTCTGATGGCTGAAGTTGGTCTCACTGATCTTCAATTATTTCCAGAGCAGGATATTTCAAAATTCGGTTCAACCAATCTCCAGGTGATGCCATAGCATCTTCACTTGCCATGGGCCTGTTCCTGGCCTGCATTCAGACAGCAATGACCTCACAAACACCTACACAATTCTTGGTCTGCCAGCTCCTCAGGCACCAGTGGCCTCACAGGTACAATGCATGGGCCTTGCCCTGACCTATCAGCTACTTGATCACCAGTGACCTCCCCACAGACCCACACAAGCCATGTGCTTATTCCTGGCCTCCTGGCTTCTCAGGCACCAGGGTCCTCCCAGTATCTAGCACAGGCCATGTTTGCTCTCGGCCTGTCAGCTACTCAGGCACCACTGTTATCACAGGAACATTCACCTGCCATGGGCCTGCTCGTGGCCTATCAGATCTTCAGCTGACAGTGACCTCATAAGCACAGATGATCTATTGGAAGATGTCAGAGTCCCTGCCCATGACAGGGGTGGGTGCTCATGCTCAGCTGGCTGTTGACCAACATCCCCAGGTGCTTTTCTGTTGGCATCTGTCCAGCCTCTCTTCCCCAAGCCTAAGCTGCATGGGATTGATATGATCCAAGTGCAAGAGCTGGCACTTAATCATTGTTGAATGTCATGTGATTGGACTCAGTCCATCAATCTAGCCTTTCCAGATCTCTCTGAAAAGCTTTCCTTCCTCAAGAAGACCAGCTGTCCCAACTAACTTGTTATCATCTGCAAATGTACTAAGGGTGTACTTGATCCTCTCTGTCAGATCATCCATCAAAATAGTAAACAAAGCTGGACCCAGTACAGAGGCCTGGGGAATGCCACCCACGACCATCCACCAACTGGATTGATCTCTCTTCACTCAGACTCTTGGAGCATGGCCATTCAGACAGTTCATCAGCCAGCAAACTGTACTCTTGTCCAAGCCATGAGCAGACGGATGGGTTGTCATTCTGCAGGGCTGCTGCTACTGAGTCCACACTGAGAAGATGTAGCTCCTTCTATTATGCTTTTTGGGATGCCCTGTGCTCAGTCCTTTCAAACCAACTAAGCATGAAGCTGGTGCTTGTGATGAGCTGGTTCTCAGCTCGTGTTCCAGTTACTTGCTAGCACGTATCATTGTTGTTGAGTTTGTACAGCACTGGCATTCTTGCATTCCCTTTTGTCTCTGTTTGCTTGAGTCTGCATTGTCAATGGTAGTTCAGGAATACTGGAGGGGTGGCTGCGGGGAAGCATGAGGTTGCATCTGTCATGGTGGGACCTCGGTCAGCATTCACAGAGCAGTGACTCAAGCTGTGACACAGACAGGAATTCTATCCTTTGAGGGAATCCCAAAGGAAATTCCTTCTTGAAGGGAGATGCCATCCTGAGTCGTGTCCTTGCCTGTGCAGCATCTGTCAAATGGCTGATATAAGTTTCTCCTCAGAAGAAAGTCCCGAACGTGAGGGGCTGTCTAGAGCTGGGCTCCTCTCCACAGTTCTGACACAGAGTCTTCTCTTGCAGGGGCTCTCCAAGGGCTGCAGCCTCCTTCAGGCCACATCCACCTGCTCCCACATGGGGTCTTCCATCAGCTGCAGTGTGGAAATCTGCTCCAACATGGTGCACCACAGGTCTCATGGAGAACTTCTCCAGCACCTGGAGCACCACCTCACCCTCTTTCTTCACTGACCTTGGTGTCTGCAGGGTTGTTTTCTCTCACAGTTTCTCAATCTTCTCTCCCAGCTATTCCCTCATGTCATTTTCAACCCCTTTCTTTAAAAAGCTCTCACAGATATACAAACAGCATTAATCATTGGCTGAGTTTGGTCAGCAGCATGTCCCTTTTGGAGCCAGCTGGAAGTGGCTCTTCTCTAAGAAGGGGCAGCTTCTGGACTCTCCTCACAGACACCAGCCCTGCAGCTGCCCCCTGCTGCAAAACCCTTTCCATGTAAGTCCAATACAACCTCCCACCCGCAAAGTAAAAACAGAGCCCAGACAAGCAGCAGCAGACCCATGAGCTGGCAATGGCAAGGCACATCAAGGCCTTCTAGCAGAGGCAAACCCTGGGAGAACTGCTCTGAGTTTTTTTTGGCTCTGCCCTCCATGGATGAGATAAAACAAGGAGGGTTTTGGCAGGGGTTGAGGTTAGAAACCAGCCCAGGTGTTTGTACCAAACCCAACACACCCACACATATCCCAGAGCAACAGGGACTGCACTTCCACAGGCCACCTCTGCACACCTGTGCATTTCCCTACAGGACACATTGGGTGACACACACCTTGGACATTCCAGGACCAAGGGGCCTCTGCAGAGACACTGGAGCTTGGCTCAGGGCATATGATTACCCTGATCTGGGCTGGAAAGTTTCCCAAAGTACTCAGTGCAGTATTTCCAGCCTGTAGAATTCAAGTAATAGTCAAACAAGCTTTGAGAATATGGCCTGACACACACCTGTACAGCCATGGGCTTCCTGCTGCCTCCTCAGACCCTGAATCACAGCTGATCTCAGCAGAACATCCCCACCCATTGCCTCCTTGAGTCCTGTGACCTGACCACATCCATGTCACCTCACCTGCCTCCTACAAGACCAAGGGATTTTTGCATGACCTCTCAAGCCCTGCCCAGCCTCATGAGGTCAAACAGCTTCAGTTAGGTGTCTAGACCACAGGAATGCAGGATTTGTGGCTTAGGTGTTCAGGTTAGGGTTTAGGGATTAGATCTTGCCTTCCAGGGTTAGTGGTTGGGCAGAGTATCAGAGGGAGGCCTGTGTTTACTGCTTTGGTTTCTAGTCTGTGTGTAGTGTAGAGATTATGTTATTTGTTGGGATTTTCTTCAAGGCTCTGTTGAGGAATCATGTCATGGAATTCAGTGCAAAGGATGAAAGGCTGAGGAATAGGGTGAGAAATGAGCTAAGAGTTTATGGTAAGGCCTTATGGGTTTGGGACTTGGCTAACCAATGCCAGGTGATGTTTGAGGTTAGTAGTGGATTCCTTGCAGAGAGAGGGATAGCATTTAGATGTAGGGGTAGGGCTTACGGTTACTGCTTAGAAATATTGCCAGGGCTTGACCTGGATGTTTTCCTAGGAAGTGTTGCAGCTCAAAGTCTTACCTGAACCCCTCTCACCTCTTCCAGATCTTTCCTTTCTGTTAGCCAAACCCCTCTTGTCTCCACCAGATTTCTTACCTTCATTCTCCCAGCTCCCTGTTCTCACAAAATATGTCACCCTGTTGGGGGCAGCTTTCTGATGGCCTTTATGAGCTCAGAGGCTCTGCCTCCCTGCTGTTGGCCAGACAGGTGCTGGGACAGAAGTGACCTCACAGCCAGCATCCACAGACTACAAGGTGCTGTTGTGCTCTGGAGGCCTCTTTCCAGCCTACCCTGGAGCACCAGGTGCATGCCCTTCACAGTCCCTCAGGTACACTGCCTGCCAACCAGCTCATGCTTCAGAAGGTCTTCTACATGTCCAGACTCACGTTTCCTCATGCAGCCTTTAGCAACTCCATTGCATCCTAAAGGAAATGCCCACCCATGTGTGGAAAAGTGATTCAAGAACTTTACAGTGGAGGTGCTGGTACGGAGCCAGCTGTGTTAGAGACCCTGGCCTGTGGACAAAGGACTTCCCCACAGCAGCACAATGAGCAAGCAACAAGAGCAATCAGAACTCACAGCAACAGAAGGGCTCTGAAGGAGAGTGTGGGAGGTGAAAGAGAGCACCTCAGAACAGACCAAACCCTTGGGTTCCCTGGTAATGCTGCTGTACCAGGACTTTTCTCCCCTCCACCTCTGCACACAGCCAAGTGTCTCTGCAGTTCCACCACAGGTGTCTGAGGAAGGATCTCAGGCAAGAAAGTCACTGCAGGGTCCTTTCTTTTATTTAAATATACAGAGAGCCTGGCTCATTGTTTCCACCAAGTTTTGGAGTCACTCAAGCAGGCAGATACTGAAATGAAGGGGAGGAAAAATTTTATGTCTTTGTGCCTTTGTAGACACAATCATAAGTAAGGCAAAACCAAACAAACAAACAAAACAGCAAGTCACACTCACGGGAAACAAACATTTGGGAATATAATGATTAACATTGTAAGTGATATGCTGATGAAAACAGGCCATTTATTGCTTCTGACACACTCCAGTGATCACTTTCCACACTGCATCCTTGAGCTCCTGGTTCCTCATGCTGTAGATGAGGGGGTTCACTGCTGGAGGCACCACCGAGTACAGAACTGCCAGCAAAAGATTCAGGGAGGAGGAGGACATGGAGGGGGGTTTCAGGTAGGCAAATGTGCCACTGCTGATGAACAGGGAGACCACAGCCAGGTGAGGGAGGCATGTGGAAAAGGCTTTGTGCCGTCCCTGTTGTGAGGGTATCTTCAGCACAGCCCTGAAGATCTGCACATAGGACAGCACAAGGAAAACAAAACACCCCGATGCTACAGTGACACTAAGCATAAGAAGCCCAACTTCTCTGAGGTAGGCATCTGAACAGGAGAGCTTGAGGATCTGGGGAATATCACAGAAGAACTGGTCCAGGGCATTGCCTTGGCAGAGGGGGAGGGAAAATGTATTGGCAGTGTGCAACACGGCATAGAGAAAAGTACTGCCCCAGGCAGCTGCTGCCATGTTGACACAAGTTCTGCTGTCTATTATTGTCCTGTAGTGCAGGGGTTTGCAGATGGCAACATAGCGGTCATAGGCCATAATGGTGAGAATTGAAAACTCTGCTGAAAGGAAAAAGAAAAAGAAAAATACCTGAGCAGCACAACCTGTGTAGGAAATGGTCATTGTGTCCCACAGGGAATTGGCCATGGCTTTGGGAACAGTGGTGGTAATAGTGCCCAGGTCGAGGAGGGCGAGGTTGAGGAGGAAGAAGTACATGGGGGTGTGAAGGCGGTGGTCGCAGGCTACAGAGGTGAAGATGAGGCCGTTGCCCAGGAGGGCAGCCAGGTAGATGCCCAGGAAGAGCCCGAAGTGCAGGAGCTGCAGCTCGTGTGTGTCTGCGAATGGCAGGAGGATGAATTCTGTGGGGAAGCTGCTGTTGGACATTTGCAGCCTCAAGGCATGGATGGCTGTCGGTGGAAAAGACACGGAACAAGTTAGAGAGATTTCTCTGTGCAATACCTATAGCTATATATTATGTTACATCGAGACCTCCTCACAGGAGGACAAACTGCTACTTCCTTTTGAGGAACAAGTTCTCCTGCCTCTAGCTCTCGGTTTTACTTCCTAAGGGTGTAGAGGGACCAGACAGATCCTCTGTGGGCTCAGCCAGAGTCAGTACTGCCCTACAGCGTCTGCTGAAAACCACGGGGGATGGATTTTAGGTGCCCACTGGCTAGAGGTATCTCAGTATTTTAGGTGCTGAGCAGGACATCTAACAATATGTTGGGAAACAATGAAGTATGTAGGTTAAACTGTGTGGAGGAAAATTGTGAGGCTCCACACAGACCTACAGGTCTCTTTCAGTAGAATAATCTAACAGCCTCACTGACTGACACAACCTCACAACTCCATTAGCATTTCTCTCACTGCTCCTCATGGCAGAAAAGTGAAAGCACAGACTCTCAAGAGTACTTTCCCTGCAGGTAGTTCTGGAGTCGATCTTCCTTGTCAAGAATCATACCCAGAGATACCCTGTGGGTACTGTGAGCTGCCTGCCCCACGCACCAGCCTCTGGAGGCAGAGGGGGCTCCTTCCATCCACAGCTTCTCCCCGAAGAACCCTGGGCAGCTCCTCGGGCAGGCTGAGCACTGAGTCTGGCAGGCAGCAGAGGTCCTGCCCCAGCACACAGCTCCTGGGGCACAGCAGGGACCCTGCTCTGCACCACAGCCCTGGCCACCCCTGTGTGGTGGTTTGACTATGCTAGGCAGCTAAACACCATAACCACTGTCTCACTCCCCCTCCTTAGATGAGGAGGAGAAGAAGTAAAGTAAAGAAAAACTCACGGATTGAGATAAGGATAATTTAATTAAATGAACAAATGAATAATTATTAAGGAAGTGCTATTATTATACTATTATAATACTATTATTATCTAAACAATTTAAAGAAAAAAAAAAAAAAGGAAAGGGGGAAAGGGAGAGGGAAAGGGAAAAAAAATAAAATAAAGGCCATGTAGAAGTGCAGAGGAAAGAAATTACTCTCTACTTCCCACATATGAGTGATGCTTGACCATATCCTTGAAGCAGAGACTCAACACACGTAGCTGGTGTTTGGGAGGAGGACTGACATTTTCACGAGAGCCCACCCCTCCCTTCTTCTTCCTTTTTCCACCTTTTATTGCTGAGTGTGACATCATATGGTATGGAATATTCCTTTGGTTGGTTTAAGTCAGCTGCCCTGGTGACGTTCCTTTTCTTGCTTTTTTTTGCCCACACCCTAAGAGTGTTAGAGAGAGTCCTGATGCTGTGCCAGCACTGCTCAGCAGCAGACACAGCACTGGTGTGATAGCACTGCTGTTCTAGCTACAAGTGCAGAGCACAGCAGTGTATAGGCTGCTGCAGGGAAAGTTAACATCCCAGCCAGACCCAGTACACCCTGCTTGCACCTTGCCTGCGCAGCATGCAGCTGTAACCACAAGAAGAAACCATCATCCCCTGTCCCTGTGACAGCTTTGGCAAGGTAATCCCTGCTCTGGAGCTTCTCATTCTTCTCTTATCCAAAGAAACTCAGAGAGTCCTCCTGAAAGTTCCCATAGGTTGAGGGATTTTCCAGCAAATATGGAGACGGCACCAGGAACAACAGCTGCGTTGCCCTGCAGCCAGAGACTTACCCTGTTCAGGGCTCTGAAGATTTCTCCCGCTGTGAGCTCTCAGCATCCCCCCTCCACACTGTCTTTAACATCTCCCTCCCTTCTCTCAGCCACCCTTGTCCCCTGAAGACAGTGCCCCCAGCCCTGCTGTGCTGTGCAGAGGAGCTGCTCCTGGGCAGAGCTGTCTCTCTGCAGTGCTGCCCGCTTGCCAGGAGCTCCCCTTGGGCCCAGGAGCCCAGGAGCCCAGCTCAGCAGCACAGGGAGCTCTTGACAAATCCCTGGGCCTCCAGGGGAATCAACTTTGAAACAAACTGGAGAAGGAGTTAGGAGAATACAATAACTTACTAACTATTTAGAAAAGAATTTACTGGGCTGGGCTGGGAAGAGGACGGGAAGGTGTGGAGAGCTGGGGAGGTTGGGCTGGGTTGGCCTCCTGCAAGAGTCAGGGAGGACCAGCAGAGCAGGGGCTGGGCTGGGCTCTTGTTCTCTAAAGACTACATGTGGAAACATGAGTCTGGATGTGTGGCCGGCCTTCTGAAGCATGAGCTGGTTGGCAGGCAGAGTACTTGAGGGACTGTGCAGGTCATCCCCTGCACACACTGCTCCTGGGGGACCTGGAAAGAGGCCTCCTGAGCACAACAGCTCCTTGTAGTCCTGTGGATGCTGGCTGTGAGGTCACTTGTGTCCCAGCCCCTGGCTGGCCAACAGCAGGGAGGCAGAGCCTCTGAGGTCACAAAGGCCATCAGAAAGCTGCCCCCAACAGCGTGTCTCCTCTGGGGAGGCCAGGGAAAAGCTGGGAGAATAAAGGTGGGAGATCTGGGGGAGGTAAGAGGGAGTTGGCTAAGAGAAAGGAAAGATTCTGAAGAAGAGAGAGGGGTTCAGGTAAGGCTACTGCTGCTGCAACACTTAGTGGGAATAAATTCATGTTAGATCCTGACAATATTTCTAACAAGTAACTGTAAACCTTAGGCCTACTCTTAAGCACTATCTCTCATCCTGAAATGAATCCTCGGTAGTAATCACCAACCTCGAACCTTACCCTGAAGACAAAGCCCATAACCACTCAGACACAACCACTTACCGTTTTTTACCCCATTGCTCACCATAATCCACAGCCCTTAATTCCTAGCATTAAATTGCCTTAACCCTAGCCCTCACCCAGGCAGAAATGAAACCATAACCAAAAATCCAGCCCATAGCCTAAACACTGAATGGGTTCACAAAGCAGAACACCAAAGCCTTCCTCATAGCCTCTTTCCAAACACTAACCTGGAAGGCAAGGTCTAATCCCTAGACCTAAACCAGAACACCTAATCCTCAAATCCCTCATTCCTGGACTTTAATAATGAAAACGAAGTGTCTGGCTGTGGAGGTGACTCTGAGGTCACTTCTGCCTCTGGAGCTGATAGGCCATCAGCAGGAGCATGGCTGGGCAAGGGACTGGGAGCAGGTATGTGTCTTGGTTGTGTCTATCTGAGGAGCTAAAAAGCCTGCAGGAAGGCTATATTGCTTGGAAGATCATGGAGAGGTTCCTTTTGTCTGGTCAGTTGACTGGCCACAGGAAAGCTGATAGGTTGGGATGCCTGTGTGAAGGATGGTTTCTGAGATGTTAGAACTTGCCTTCGTCACAGAAAAAAACTTACCCTGATCACGGTGAGAGAAAACTTGCTAGAAATTGAGGCTTGGATGATGGAAACAGGGCATGAGAGGGAAGATACATCGCTAAAAGGCTTTAGTGTCAGAGGTCACCTGGAGGGAATCTGTTCTCCGTCCATACCTTTGTGTTTCAAGGCACAGCTGGAGAGGGTACATGAATCATCAGTGAAGGCACAGCAATGCTAAGCAAGGTAGGAAAACAAGATGCATGTTTTCAGCCTGCAGGGAAACTGGGACGGGTGTGGGACATCATTTGGCAGCCAGTGGTGGAGATGGACAAGGACACTGGCAAGAGTAGACTTAGCCATTAAAAACAAGGTCTTGTCCCCTTGGCTATTGCAGGTCTCTCTGCCACCAAGGCTTAGGAGGAGACATGTTGTCCTATTAGCAATGGGGGCTCGTCACCTCTTGGCACCTCCTGACAGAGGCTAGGAGGTATCACACCATTGTCTTTCAATTGTCAGTGCATACCCCACATCCCACTGTCTGAGGAAGAGCCCAGAGCCTCACATGAGGGACAGAACATCTCTGCCCAGAGCTGGCATCAGGGTTTGGTCTTTGTGCTTGATGAACCAAATCCAGCTTTCTCTCAGCCTCAGAGCCACCTCCAAAGTGCCTTGGACAACCTGTAATCATGACCTCCAATTGACTCATCAGTCTCCTTTCAGGAGCTGAAGTTGTTGGACTTTGCAGAAGCTTTACTTCGGGGTTATTAAGACATAGCAAGCCCTGAGTGTCTCTTAAGGAGGTCTGGACAGGTAGGAGAAGTCTGACCCTTTATGGACAACTTTGCTCCTCACCTTCCAACCCCACTATTTCTGTCATTGCCCCACCAGGATTTGCATCACTTCTGACATCAGACTTCTCCACAGAAGTCTGCAGTTGCACCTTGTAGATCCCTTGCACCAGCTCCCTCCTTAGAGAAATGGCCATGAAGGAGACCATGGTGGAGCAGGTGGACCTGCACTGAAGAAGGCTGCAGCCTGTGGAGGAACCCCACCAGAGTAGATTCTGGCCCAGAGCTGTAGCCCATGGAGAGGAGCCCATGCAGGAGCAGGTGACCTGGCAGGAGCTGCTGCCCGTGGGGGACCCAGGTTGGAGCAGTGTGCTCCTGAGGGATGGACCCCGTGGTACGGACCCATATCTGAAGCAGTTCTGGAAGAGTTGCTGCCTGTGGGAAGCCCACACAGGATCAGTTTGGGAAGGATGTGATCCCATGGGAAGGACCCCAAATTGGAGCAGGGGAAGAGAGTGACCAAGAAGATCAGAAACAAAATTCTATAGACTGACCACATACCCCATTCCACTGTTCCCCTGTGCTGCTCGGGAGGAGGAGGTGGAAGATGGTAGATGGGGGAAAGTGTTCTGGGCTTTCTTTACTTTGTTTCTCACCTCTTTAGCTTGCTAGTAATAGGCAATAAATTTTACAGTCTATCTCCCTACTCTGAGTCTGTTTTTCCCATCACAATAGTTTTTGAGGAGTCTCCCTGTCCTTCTCTCAACCTTTGAGCCCTTTGCATCGTATTTTCTCCCCCTTTCCTTTTGAGGAAGGCGGAGTGATAGAGTGGTTTTGTTGGAGCTCAGCTGCCCACCCAAGTAAAACCACCACAGCTTGGAAGAGGTGATCCATGAAGACCAAGCAGCTTCCTTAGGCCCCTCTCCCCTGAAGGGCTTTGTCCCATGGGACTCTATAAAGGAGATGCCCCAAGAGGCCAAGTCTTCTTTCCTGAAGTCCAGGGTAGTGAGCCTTCTGTGCTCCCTCCTTGCTGCACTTAGCATCCTAAACTGCACCATTTCATGGTCACTGCAGCCCAGGCTGCCCTTGAGCTTCACATTCCCCACCAGCCCCTCCTTGTTGCTGAGAACGAGGTCCAGCATAGCACTTCTCTCCGCTATCAATGGAAGAAGGAAGGTATCATTAATGCATAACAGGACCTTCCAGGATTGACTGTGCCCTGCTGTGCTGTCCCTCCAGCAGATACCAGGGTGGTTGAAGTCCCTCCTGAGGACCAGGGCTTTTGAATGTGAGGCTGCTTCTATGTGTTTATAGAGGGCCTCACCTGCTGGTCTTGCTGATCAGGTGGCCTGCAGCATACTCCCACTATAATGTCCCCTGTCCCTACCCTCCCTTTCTCCTGACCCATCAGCTCACTGTCAGATCCTCACTCATCCCCAGGCAGAGCTCCATGCACTCCAGCTGCTCACACACATAGAGGCCACACTGAACTGAACCAACTGAACAAGCTCCCGTGGGTTTGTGGGGTGTGTGAGAGGAGCTTCATCACACAAGGATCACCACATGGATCAAGAGTGTCCATCTGGGGATGAGATGCCTCATATGGATCAGTGCCCCACACAAGGGTAGCTAGCACCTTCCCATCCCTGCCTGTGTGTCCTATTTGTTATTGGCCATTAACAGACTTTTCCAGAGGGAATATTTGCACCTCTAAGTGACAATCAAACTCTATTAGGGCTAACCGTAATTCTGTACTCAGCCTCTCTCTGCTGTTTCAAAGGGACATTTGGTAATTATTTCAGATGACTTCATTATTTCTGTTGACTTCAAAGTATGTTCTGCAAAAGTGATTGTTGCTTTGCAGGAGGTGTCAGCCCTGGAGCCTCAGGGAAATCTCAAGGGAGACAAGAACTGCTGAACTGGGCCAGGCTCCTGGGAGCAAGGGAAGCTTCTGGCAAGCAGGCAGTGCTGCAGAGACAGCTCTGCCCAGGAGCAGCTCCTCTGCACAGCACAGCAGCAGGGCTGGGGGCACTGCCTGCAGGGGACAAGGGCAGCTGAGAGAAGGGAGGGAGAGTTAAAGGCAGTGTGAAGGTGGGGGACGCTGAGAGCTCACAGTGGGAGAAATCTTCACAGTCCTGAACAGGGTAAGTCTCTGGCTGCAGGGCAACGCAACTGTTGTTCCTGGTACCATCTCCAGATTTGCTGGAAAAACCCACAGCCTATGGGATCTTTCAGGAGGACTCTCAGAGCTTCTTTGCATAAGAGGAGAAGAACAAGGTACAGAGCACGGCTTACCTGTGAAAACTATCAGGACAGGACTTGAGAGTTCCTTCTTGCAGGGCTGGCTGTGTGCAGACAGGTTGCAGTCAGGGGTGTCCAGGGCTGTGGTGCAGAGCAGGGTCCCTACTGTGCCCCAGGGGCTGTGTGCTGGGGCAGGGCTGTCTGCTGCCTGCCAGGCTCAGCACTCAGCCTGCCTGAAGACTTGAGCACACAGCAGGTGGAATGGGGTATGTGAGCAATAGCAGGGAGGAGATGTGGGGACAGGGAAGGAGGTGTCAGCAGGGACAGCTCCAGGCATCAGAGACCTGGGCAGGGAGCGAGAGGAAGCTAGCTGCTGCCTGAAACACCAAGAGAGGGGGGGATTCAGGCACTCCCTGCCAGGCCTGCAGTGCGGGCACTTTCTCTGCAGCAACCCCCTGCTCTCCTCTGCCACCCAGCACAGCTTCTGCCCTCAGGAGCTTTAGGGCATGAGCCACCTCCTCCTCAGCTGGACCTCCCCGAGAGGAGAGGAGCCGGTGTACCTGCACTGCAGTGCCACTTCCAAAGGTGGCATGCAAGCTTAGTAATGTGAAGGCTTCCCTGCATGCCCATCTGCCTTTCTGTCTGTCAGCAGGTCGGAGCATTGTGATATTTTCTTATTTATCCACATGTGTGTGGGTCTCCTACTCTCTTGTCTGGGGTGCAGGTGGGTGTAAGCTTCTGTTCTGACATGGAATGCTGGGCCCTGCCCTGAGGGCATCTTTTTGGGAACAAGGTGCCCAAGCTTCATTTTAAACAGTCAGACACGCCTGTCATCCACTTGGGAGGGTTGGAGATGAGCTGATTCATTCCTCATTCAGATCAGGGAAGGGTAAGTTCTGTGGGAGGTGTGAATCTCGCTCAGAGAAGTCTCTCTAACTTGTCTCTGTTTTTTTCCTCCATGGATAGCCAGTCCTGTCCTGAGGCAGCAAATGTCCAACAGCAGCTTCCCCACAGAGTTCCTCCTCCTGCTGTTCGCAGACACACGCGAGCTGCAGCTCCTGCACTTTGCGCTCTTCCTGGGCATCTACCTGGCTGCCCTCCTGGGCAACGGCCTCATCCTCACCACCATTGCCTGTGACCACCGCCTCCACACCCCCATGTACTTTTTCCTCCTCAACCTCTCTCTCATCGACCTGGGCACTATTACCACCACTGTTCCCAAAGCCATGGCCAATTCCCTGTGCGATACCACAACCATTTCGTATGCAAGTTGTGCTACCCAGGTCTTTCTCTTTATTCTCTTTGTCTCAGCAGAGTTTTATCTTCTCACCATCATGGCCTATGACCACTACGTTGCCATCTGCAAACCCCTGCACTATGGGACAATAATGGACAGCAGAACTTGTATCAACATGATAGCAGTTGTCTGGGGCAGTACTGTTGTCTATGCTGTACTGCACACTGCCAGTACATTTTCCCTTCCTCTTTGCCAAGGCAATGTCCTGGACCAGTTCTTCTGTGAACTTCCCCAGATTCTCAAGCTCTCCTGCTCAGATGCCTACCTCAGAGAAGCTGAGCTTCTTATGTTTAGTGCCTGTTTATTATCTGGGTGTTTTGTTTTCCTTGTGCTGTCCTATGTGCAGATCTTCAGGGCAGTGCTGAGGATCCCCTTGCAGCAGGGCCGGCACAAAGCCTTTTCCACGTGCCTCCCTCACCTGGCTGTGGTCTCCCTGTTCATCAGCACTGGCATATTTGCCTACCTGAAGCCCCCCTCCATCTCTTCTCCATTCCTCAACCTTTTGCTGGCCGTTCTGTACTCCGTGGTGCCCCCAGCTCTGAACCCCCTCATCTACAGCATGCAAAACAAGGAGCTCAAGTGTGCAGTTAGGAGACAGATTTGGGGAATGTTTTCCAGTACTTAGAAAGATCCCTTCACTGTCCAATAATGAATACAAGTAAATCTCCTTCCAAGCTTCTGTTTTCTTTGTACTCATTATTATTATTAATTACTTTTTTCTTTTTTTTTTTTTGGGGGGGGGTGGGTAGGTTACTGCTTCTGTTCCTTGCATTTGTACATAAATATTTGGATTCCCCCCACTGCTGTGAACGAACAAACTTGTTCTGTCCTATTAGTAGGCTGTATAGACAGCCTACTAACACTCACCTAACACTGTGAGTCAGTGAAGACTATCTCATGACATCTCAGTAATAAAATGGAATTACCCCAGTGCAATGCGTGAAGCCTGGGACTTCCTTTCCCCCAAAAACTTGTCAAGAATAGGCCCAAAGAATTGCTCCCCAAAAGGATCTGTTCTTGCTTCAGTTCAGGAGGGAATGGCTCATTTTTGCATTGTGACCTGTCAGAGACCAAGGACTAGATTTAACACTCATCCATGGGTGTCTGCTGACAGCAGAGGCAGGGAATGGTCACTGCATTACATAGCCAGGGCCATTCCCACATGTGATCCATAGGTGATGTCCTTCAGAAGGGGAATCTGGAGCTGCCTGCAGAGCCCAGGATACCTCCAGGGACATGGGAGTCTGGTGTGGGCAGTGACTGCAGCCCCTCTGAAAGTGAGAGATCTCCCACTGTGAGCTCAGCCACAGTGAAAGAACTAAAGCCAGGTATTTCAGGGAACCTGTGACTCCGCGATCTCAGGGAAGAGAGTGGGCACCCAGCAGGCAGAGGGAAGGGAAGGTGGGGAGTGATTCATTTCCCCCTTCGTGAAGTACCTTTGTCTGAAGTACCTCTGTACAGCCTGTTTGTTCTGCATAGCAGTACCAACAGCTTGGGGACCACATGTGGGGAGTGTGGGGACTGCCATTCCCCACTGCCAAAGGGGCGCTAATCTTTGAAATTTGACCAGCTCCATCTTTCTGCTGGCATCACTGTCTATACTGGGGGAACAGTTACTGTGGATCAAGACTGGGTCATGGGCCCAGAGATTTCAATACCCAGCTGCAGAAAGCACTGACTATCCTGATCTATATCCTGAGCTATAACTGCTCAGAGAAGATGATGGTAGTGAACACCTCCAGAGGTCCCTTCTGACTCAGGGAAGAAAGGGCTAGACTGTGGAGTTAGAGTGCATGACAATGCTGTGTTTTGAGGCCTCACTGCTGATTGTAATCCCTGCTCCTCAAGGTTACACAGTGAGTGGTAGCATTCTCCAAATGAGTCCCTGCCCTTGGGAACCTGGAGTACAGCTGGTGCAATGATACTACAGAAAAGTTCTCAGAGACATTGCAAGACATTCCAGAATGACTGAATCACAAATTGGTTGGAGTTGGAAAAAGTCTCTCCCCATGTTACTTGTAAGTTTCCTTTAAGTGCTGGAAGGCAAGGAAAAGATTCCCCCCGGAGTCTTCTCTTCTCTAGGCTCAACAAACCCAGCTGGCTCAGCCTGCCTTCACAGGAGAGATGTTCCACTCCACTGATTATTGTTGTGGCTCTGCTCTGGTCCCACTCTCTGAGGCCTATGTCCAAAATCTTATGTGTCTGTTGTGCTGGGGCCCCGGAGCTGGATGCAGAACTCCAGGTGGGATCTCACAAGAGCAGAGTAGAGAGGGAGAATCACCTCCCTCAACTTGCTGGTCACTCTGCTTTTGATGCTGCTCAGGATACTGTAGTCTTTTGGGGCTGCAAGTGGACATTCCTGACTCATGTTGAGCTTCTCTTCAACCAGCACCCTCAGGTCCTTCTCATCAGGGCTACTCTCAATCCATTCTTTCTGGCCTGTGTTTGTGCTTGGGATTGCCCCAACCATTATGTGGGGAACAGGCTGGTGTGTCTAACCCAGCTCCAACCCCCTGCCACAGGTCTTTCCTTTTCCATCAATAGAGAGGTGACGTTTTCTGTAAGGGCACCTCAAGCTTTGGGGGAAGACTCTTCTTCCCTTGTCGTTGCCACGTTCCATCCTCTGGCGATATTGGCCCCCCTCCCTTCTGTGAGTGCAGTGAGGGAGTTTTGGGTTGTTTGGCTGTGGGCTGTGGGTTCCCTGCAGACTGTGCAGAATCCAGCCTTCCAACTCCTCATCAGCCTCCTTGCTGCTATGCAGCCTTCTCCCTGCCTCCTGCAGCTTGGCCCCCTGCTGCAGGAGGTCCTCCTTCTGGGCACACCTTTGCCAGGCAGTTCTTCTGCCTGTCCCTGCCCCAGGGGAAAGGCCTGGGCACTTCCAGCAGCCTGAGGTCTGCACGGCAGCCTCACTCCTTGGCAGCTCTGTCTGGGTGGAGGCATCAGCCACCGCTGGGGCAGATGGTGCTGGTGACCCAGCTGGAGCTGCAGCCTCTGCCCGGAGATGCGTGGCTACCATTCTGCCTCGAGGATCAGTGGGTGCATGCCCTCAGCCTGTGCAGGCCTGGGTGTGGGGTGCAGGTGTACCTGGTGCCTCCCACCCTCTTCTGGATGGCCCTCTCTCTCACTGGGTACCCTCCCTGCACCTCCTGGGTCAATGGCTGCACCAACAACAGCACCAGACAGACCCATTCCGTTTCCCCACATTGTTGGCCATGCTCCTGGTCACTGGCAATCATGAGGGTGGGGGTTGGTTGCCATCAATGCCCATGCTTTGTCAGCCACTCTGGTGAGACCTGCAAGCTCTAGGCAGGTCTCTGCACTCCCCTGGAACTGTCCTGACTCAGGAAACCCTTGTAGGCTGTGATCTGCCACTGCTCTGGAGAAAGTGACTGCCTGGAGCTGATCACCTCAGATGATTACAGAGTAATGCTGGACGCTGGTCCAGCACAGACTGGGAGACAAGTGGCTAGAGAGCAGCTCAGCAGAAAGGGCTCTCAGGGTGCTGCTTGACAGCAGGCTCAACATCAGCCAGCAGGGTGCCCTGGCAGCCAAGAGGGCAAAAACCATCTTGGGATGCATTAAGCACAGCACCGACAGATGGTCAAAAGAGGTGAGTTTTCAGCTATATTGAGCATTGGTGCAGCCTCCCCTTAAATCATGTATGCAATTCTGGTCTGCACAATAGAAGAAAGATGTGGAATTGAAAGCATCCAGAGGAGGACAGCAAAGGTGGGCTGGAAGGCATGTCCTGTGAGGAGAGCCTGAGCACACTTGGGTTGTCTAGTCTGGAGAAAAGAAGGCTGAAACCTCATTACTCTTGACAACTTCCAGAGAAGGAGAAGTGGAGAGGGAGGTGACGATCTTTTCTCCCTGGTAACTGACAGGATGTGTGGGAATGACAACAAGGCTACACAAGGAGAGGTTCACACTGGAGATAGAAAACCTTTCACTTCTGTGAGGGTGGTCAAATACAGGAATAGGCTTCCTAGAGACCTGGTTGATGCCTCAGCCCTGTCAGTGTCAGAGAGGCATTTAGACAATGTTGTCATATATAGTCTCTGACTTCCGGGTTAGCCCTCAAGAGATTGGTCACTTGTACTGGATACCCTTTGAAGGTCCCTTCAGACTGAACTATTGTGTTCCATTTGGTTCTATTTGTTTTGATCCGTTTAAATTCTATTCTATAAATTTATACAGCCCCTAGCTTTTGTCACGGTAGGGCAGTTGTCCACCTCAGAAGCAGAAATGGGGTTTTGTCCTTGTTGGACATCATGGAATTTCAATTGGCCTATCCCTCCAACACTGTTATTATTGGAAAAGGGAATACTGTGGGGGATTGTATTGAATCCAGGTAAATGAGACCCACTTCTCTCCTTTCACACAGAGATGTGGTCATTTCATCCTAGGAAATATTGCGGGTGGTCAGATATGGTCTACCCTCACTTTCAGTCACCTTCTTACCAATACTCCAAGCAATGAGATCCAAGAGGACATGCTCTGGAAAAGACTCCTCAACCATAGTAATGCTAAGCAAGCTTTAGCTCCCCAGCTCATCTCGTGGACCTTCTTGAAATCTGCATGAAACTTTTGCAGAGGAATGTTTTATGGCAATGAGCTTTTCTGCCTTTCAGGGATACTGACAATGAGATCTCCACTAACAGCTTCCTGAACAGGCCCAGAAATGCTGCTTTGAGGTCTGGCACCTAAGTCCTCTATCTCCTTCCTTATGACGTCAGGCCAAGATGTTTCTTTTCCTTTGGGAAGCCTGGTAAGAAATTTCCAAAACTCCAACTGTGCAAATCACAGAATCACAGAATCACAGAATTTCTAGGTTGGAAGAGACCTCAAGATCATCGAGTCCAACCTCTGACCTAACACTAACAGTCCCCACTAAACCATATCCCTAAGCTCTACAACTAAACGTCTTTTAAAGACTTCCAGGGATGGTGACTCCACCACTTCCCTGAGCAGCCTGTTCCAGTGTCTAACAACCCTTTCAGTAAAGAAGTTCTTCCTAACATCTAACCTAAAACTCCCCTGGTGCAACTTAAGCCCATTCCCCCTCATCCTGTCACCAGGCACGTGGGAGAACAGGCCAACCCCCACCTCACTACAGCCTCCATTAAGGTATCTGTAAAGAGCAATAAGGTCACTTATTAAAGACTTTGTTTGAAGCCAGAGACATGCTGGAGTAGACAGCAGTTGGGAACGTATAGCTGAAATGGGATGTCAACAGAGAGAGCAAACCCTGCTGTCCCCAAGGACAGAGAGAATCAGAGCTGGGATGCCCTGGGCAGGCCTGACAGGAAAAAGATTTGCTGCCAGGTGTGTCTCTGCAGCCCCTGAAGGCCTCTGGCAGAGGTGAAGCTGATCTCCAGGAACAACCAGGTGTTGCTGACAGGCACTCTGTGAAAATTGTTGGCTTGTTCAATGACATCAAGAGGCTGAGTAAAAGTGGAGGGAGGGAGCAAACTGTCTGCAATTGCTGCCTTGGTTTTCTGCCATGCATTTGCTCTGGATGGGGATGGCTTTCCTTCCCAGGACCAGTGCTGGCCCTTCCAGCCACAGGTAGTTTTGTGTGAGAGCCTTGACATCTGATGTAGCACTACAGGCCCAGTATTTGGCCATAACAAAATCAAGAACCTTCCCTGAATTGGCTTAGGCAATGTGGAGATGTCCATGAGGCCACTGCCATTATGGTCAGTAATGGAGATATTGTAAACACAGAAAGTTAGTTTTCCCTGTGCTACATGACTCCATATCGTCAAGTGAAAGCAGTGTAGGTTGCTCAGAGAATACTAACGGACACTAAAAAGATTCAGTGGTGCTAAATGCAGGCATCTGCTCTCATTTCTGTTAGCCCAAGAAAATCTCCCTGCACTTAAAAGTGATGCTCCCGGATGCTCCCTGGCTCCCACAATTAATCCATCAGAGCATACAGATACCTGCATCTCTCTCTGACCACCTCTGGCAAATCATCTCCCTCCTGGCCTCTGTCTCCATTCAATGTGCTGGGAGCTGAGGCAAGCAGATTACATGCAGATGCCTGGTTTGTGCCCAGGCAAGAGGAATCCTGTGGGCTTGTGTAAGGCATGGGAGGGAGCTGAACCCCCTTCTAGCTTCTGGACTGCAAAGAATGAGATGTCTTGGTTCACTAAGCTGAAGCCCTTTCCTCACCAGGGGGAAGAAAAATCTCTCCGGGTCCTTGCATGGAATACCTGCCTGAAACCAGGACATAGAAAGGTGATTCTGTGTCATTCCCCATATTGTTCATCTGACAATGCATAATGACAGTGCTGGAAATGAGTTTCCTTGCCCAGTGCAGGGAAGGAACATCAGGGATTGCTTCGCTTTCAAAGTCAATTCCCCTGGAGGTCCAGGGACACCTCCAGGGAGGCTGAAGGGGTAGAGACAGGGAGGCCTTGGAATGGAGCTGTGCTGCTGAGCTGGGCCAGGCTTGGGGGCCCAAGGGGAGTTCCTGGCAAGTGGGCAACGCTGCAGAGAGACAGCTCTGCCCAGGAGCAGCTCCTCTGCATAGCACAGCAGGGCTGGGGGCACAGCCTGCAGGGGACAAGGGCGTCTGAGAGAAGGGAGGGAGATAACGGCAGTGTGGAGGCACTGTAAAAAAAGAAAAGCAGTGTAAAGGCAGTGCTGAGAGCTCACTGCGGGAGAAATCTTCACAGCTCTAACATGGTAAGTGTCTGTGTGAGGGCAGGAAATGCAATATCCTACAGGGTTCTTCTATAGCTGCCACTTCCCATGCAGGCTTCTCTACCACTGCTGGCTTCTCTAGTACAGAGGACAGGGATATTCCCTGGAATACTGATTACCTGACAAAGCTGTCAGAAGGACAGGACATGAGGCTTCCTAATCACCAGGCTGGCTACAGGCTGTGCAGCCAGGGTGCAGGCAGGGGTGGCCAGGGCTGTGGTGCAGAGCAGGGTCCCTGCTGTGCCCCAGGGAATGTGTGCCGGGGCAGGGCCTCTGCTGCCTGCCAGGCTCAGCACTCAGCCTGCCTGGGGAGCTGCCCAGGGTGTTGCAGGGAGAAGCTGTGGGTGGAAGAAGCCCCCCAACAAAGGCAGGACAGGGCACAGCACCACAGCACCATATCAGAGGGGCTCTTCAGACAGAAGATCAAGTCTGTGGCTGCCTGATGTGGTCTGGGCTTTCCTGATGCTGTGCTTTCAGGGTTCTTTGGTTCATCAGGATAGGAATGGAAACAGAGCTGTACAGAGTACAGAAGATTTTGGGTTTCTGTCACCTCAATTTTTATGAGGAACCTCAAAAAGTGCCTTCAGCGCCCTCAGTCCTTCATAATGCAGCAGCATCACCTTCCCAGTTTCATCAGGGCTTGTGTGACCTGCTCTTCAGCACCTGCACACACTGAGAGGGTTCAGGACAGAGCTGAGCAGACAGCAGATGGGACGGGGTGTGTGAGCACTGGCAGGGCACAGACATGGGGACAGAAATAGAGCTCCTGGAAGGGACTCCTGCAGGCAGCAGAAATGGGCAGGGAGAAAGGGAATTGAAAAAGGAAACCCTGCTGCAGTGGATACACGGGCACCTCCCTGCTATCCCCTGCAGTGCAGGTTCCGTCCCTGAGCAACCCCCCTCAGCTCTCCTCTCCCACCAAGCAGAGCCTCTGCCCTCTGGGCTGGGGGATCCTGGGCAGGAGCTGCCTGTTGGACGGACAGAGCCCCAGAATAAAGAAGGTCTGCCTCTCCTGCCATGTGCCCTGTCCCACTGCCTGGCAAACGGCTGTGAGCCACTGCTCTGCCCTGGTGCTGCCTGGCAGGCAGCAGGCACGGCTGGGCAGGGTGACCCCTTTCTTCTTGCTCATCTCTCCCTCCCCTCTCTCGGTCATGCTGCTTTTCCGTCCACCTCTCTGTATTGTTTGTTCTCTTGCGCTGGAGGTCTTGGATATGTAAGTAATTTGGAGCAGCAGGCTGGGGGTCAGCAGAGGAGCAGATGCTGGCACTCAGGCAGAGAATTGTGTTCCTTACAGTGCACTCACCCAGCACAGGGCAGAGTGCCAGCTGGGGAGAGGGAAATATGCTATCCTGAGAAGGGAAGAATGGAAGTTAGTGTGCAGGAGCTCCATGAGAAACAGAGTGGATTTTTCTCAGAGACCCTGTCCTGACTGTGCATTTTCCTCCATGGACAGGCAACCATGCCCTGAGGCATTTAATGTCCAACAGCACCTTCCCAAAAGAGTTCCTCCTCCTGCCATTCGCAGACATATGCCAGCTGCAGGTCCTGCACTTTGGGCTCTTCCTGGGCATCTACCTGGTTGCCCTCCTGGGCAACGGCCTCATCCTCACAGCCATAGCCTTCAACCACCGCATCCACACCCCCATGTATTTCTTCCTCCTCAACCTCGCCCTCCTTGACCTGGGCACTATTACCACCACTGTTCCCAAAGACATGGCCAATTCCCTGTGGGACACCAGGACTATCTCCTACTCAGAATGTGTTGCCCAGGTCTTTTTCTTTCTGTTCATGATTGGAGGAGAGTATTGTCTTCTCACCCTCATGGCCTATGGCCGCTACGTTGCCATCTGCAAACCCCTGCACTACGGGACGATAATGGACAGCAGAACTTGTGTCCAGATGGCAGCAGCTGCCTGGGGCAGTGGCTTTCTCAATGCCATGGTGCACACGGCCAATACATTTTCCCTCCCCTTCTGCCAAGGCAATGACCTGGACCAGATCTTCTGTGATATCCCCCACATCCTCAAGCTCTCCTACTCAGATGTCTACCTCAGGGAAGTTGGGCTTGTTCTGATTAGTCTCTCTTTAACTTCAGGATGTTTTATTTTTATTCTTTTCTCCTATGTGCAGATCATCAGATCAGTGCTGAGGATACCATCCAAGCAGGAACAGCACAAAGCTTTTTCCACGTGCTTCCCTCACCTGGCTGCGGTCTCCATCTTTTCCAGCACTGCCTTATTTGCCTACCTGAAGCCCCCTTCCATCTCCTCCCCATCCCTGAACCCGGTGGTGACAGTGCTGTACTCAGTGGTGCCTCCAGCAGTGAACCCCGTCATCTACAGCATGAGGAACCAGGAGCTCAAGGATGCACTGAAGAAGCTGAGTCAATCAGTAGTCCTTCAGCAGCAGTAAGATACACATGTCTCTTCACAAGGGCTTTCCAATTCATCTCAGGAAACTGCTGGTCTTTGTGCTATTTTTCTGTGATAATCTTGTTTTTCTTCCTTCACTCCCCTTATGCAGAGTGATTTAAACCCACTCTTTTTTACCCAGAGGCCCTTGTATCTGTATCTATTGTTAAGATATAGCTGGCTACCTCTGTCACATCTCTTTAATAAAAGGGTATTTCCTCAGTGCTGATGCCTGGACCAGCTGGTTTTCAGTGCTGGTGCTGGTTCTTCTTCCAATGTTGTGGTCAGGAACAGGATGAAGAAATTGTTTTATTATCATGTGGAAATCATTGCTCTATGAAATTGCTATCCACGGCTGTAAGTCCAGGTGTTGGACAATGAGGAGTAGTGTCCTTCAGGGCCTGTCTTGGGATCAGCACTGTTTCATATTATTATCAGTGACATAGACAGTGGGATCAAGTGCACCCTCAGCAACTTTACCAATGACACCAAGCTGAGTGGTGCTGTTGATACAACAAAAGGAAGGGATGATATCTGTTTGGACCTGAGCAAGCTTGAGAAGTGGGCCCGTGTGAATCTAAAGAGGTTCAACAAGTCCAAGTGCAAGGCACTGCACCTGGGCCAGGGCAATCCCAGACATGAGGACGGACTGGGAGAAGAAGTCCTTGAGAGCAGCCCTGCTGAGAAGGACTTGTGGGTTCTGGTGGACAAAAAGTTTGACATGAGCCAGCAGTGCATACTTGCAGCCCAGAAGCCAACTGTACTCCAGGCTCCATCAACAGAGGAGTGTCCAGCAGGATGAGGGAGGTGATTGTGCCCCTCTGCTCTGCCCTTGTGAGGCCTCATTTGGAGTGTAGGGTCCCCAACATGAAAAGGAAGTTGATCTGTTAGAGTGGGTCTAGAGGAGGTCCACATAGCTGATCAGAGGACTGGAGCACATCTCCGGTGAAGAAAGGCTGAGAGAGCTGGGGCTGCTCAGCTTGAAGAAAAGAAGGGTTCTGGGAGACCTCAATGTAGCTTTTCAGTGCTTAAAGGAGTCTTATAAATAAGATAAAGAGTAGCTTTTTGCTTGGGCCAATAATGACAGGACAAGAGAGAATGGCTTTAAACCAGGCCCCTCACTCTGCAGAGCATCACCACCAGCTCTGGGCACCACAGGGACCACAGGAAGGGGACAGGAGTGGCAGGTCCTGTCCTGTCAGAGGAAAGCTCAGATATTGTCTGAGTTGTGTGGCCATGCTGGGTGAGGACTCACAGCTGGGCATTTGTGGTGCAGAGCCAGAGCTCGTGGACAGAAGTAACATGCAAGTGCAGGAGGCAGGTGGTCACTCTGGGCCATTGGTGGAATGATTAGCAAGGGAAGGTGGCCCAGGACATTCGTCATCCCCAGCCTCTAGCGATGGCTGTTCCTAGTACTGGCTGCTCACTCCGATTTATGGCTGGGGTTTGCTGCCAGGCCACCCCCATCCTCACCTTCAGCTCCCTGCCTGTGTGGGGGAATGGCCAACCCTGTCTAACCTCTTCCCTGGACCAGACACCTTCAGACCCCAGAGCAGGGATGTCTGTGAAACCCCCATGGGACATGGTCAGGGCAAGGCAGGCATCAGGTGCAGGGGGAAAGGGGAGAGCTATAGAGAAAGGGAAGCAAGGGCTGCAGTGGGGATCGTGCTGGGGGACCATTGCCCACTCTGACCACGCCCTTCCCTGTGTTGTGCCTGAACAGTGGGGCCATGGGACCATGTGTGGGACAGAAGGGACTGGCTGGTGCAGGGATAGAGCCCAGACAGGGGCCATGAAACCTCTGCCAGGAGGTGACAGCAAGGAAGGGATTAACAAGGAATTAGTGGACGAATACTTTTTTATGCAGGTATGATCAGGGGAAAGGCAGTGCTCACCTGGAACTTGTAGCTGCAAGAAAAGTCAAGAGTAAAAATCCGAGCTTCAGTGACTGCATTAGAGCTCAAGGCTGGACAAGACAAAAGCAGAGCTGCTGTTGAAAGGGGAGAGTGACTGTATAACAGCAGACCCCGATGGGGCTGGAAGCACTCAGTGCCTTCTTTGCCTTAGTCTTCACTTCTCACCCCACAGGTCTTCAAAAAGGGATCAAGGAGAAGGAGAGCAGGGATGGACAGGAAGTTCATGACATACCGCAGGACAAATGCCAGTTTCTGCCTCTGCAGGTGACTAACCTCAGCAAAGACACAGACTGGGGGCTGCCTGGTGGTGAGCAACCCCATGGGAAAGGTCTTGGTGGGCAGGGGGCTGGGCAGGAGGCAGCCAAGTGTCCTAGCTGCAAGGAATGTCAGCAGCATCCTGGGCTGTGTGAGCAGGGCCTTGGCCACAAGATGGAGGCAGGGCATTATCCAATATAGTACAACCAGATTTTAAATCCCAAACCCAGGGAAGATGTTGGCAAGCTGGAGTGGGTTTGGGAAGGGCTGCCAGGGTGTTTGGGGCCCAGAGCAGATCACCTGTGAGGAGAGGCTGGGAGAGATGGGCTTGTCAAGCCTGGGGCAGGGAATGCTGAAAGGGATCCCCTGGAGCCTGCCAGAAGTTCTGAGGAGCTCATTGAAAGGGCAAGAAGCCGCTGATATGTAAGGGGCTGGGCTATCTATTGTCTGACATTACCAGAGGAAATGTAGTGAAGCCTCAGGCCATAGCAGGAGCTCCACCTCACCTGAACATGGCATGTAGTGGTGACTGAGCAACAGTGAGTAGTACTGTGTGTGGCTCTGGGTGGCTCCGAAGGGGGATGTGCTGACCATGGAGGTGCCAGATGGGAGCCTGCCCTGGGACATAACATCAGGCATCCTGCCCTGCAACAGAGAACCACCAATCTCAATGAAGACAACATGTATGTGTTAAGAACTGATTGGAATCTAGCAGAGGAAATTAAGCTTGTGTGGGTAGGAGAACCAGCGAAAACTTTGAGCACAGTCCCTCCTTGGAAGCACTCAGCTCAAGTTGATGTATGGCTACCATTAAATTCTTTCTGTGTTAAATAAAAGTCAACTCTGAGTGAATTCTGGATGCCTGGGGGTACCAGGCACTGTGCAAGACTCCTATCCATCTTTCTCTTTCAAGCTCTAGGCCTGAAAGATGTCAACTGATGTCAATTAATATCGATTCAAAATAAAACAAGAAACTGAAAGATTAAATTCTAAGAAAACATGTCCACACACTTTTCATCTTCTATAATTCTTTGGAGGTTTGTTTTCTTTTGGTTTAATACAGTAGCCATTGAGGAGAGTCTGTGTCTATTAGCATTTTGTTTGTTCATTTGTTTCTTTCTTGTTAAAGGTCAGTGTTTCCCAGAACTGGGGTTCTCTGTAGGAGACAATTGTCTGCAGCTGCAGGATCACAGACACCTGGGGAACTCCCAGGAAAGGTGAGGGAAGAGGCCATCTTGAAGGCAATCACGAAGCATATGCAGAACAACCAGGGGATCAGGTCCAGTCAACATGGGTTCATGAAAGGCATGAACCTGCCTGACCAACCTCATCTCCTTCTGTGAGCAGGTGACCCACCTGGTGGATGAGGGAAAGGCTGTTGACATAGTTTACCTAGACTTCAGTAAGGCCTATAGCGACCTCCTACAGCATTCTTCTGGAGAAGCTGGCAGCCCATGGCTTGGACAAGTACACTTTTTGCTGGGTTAAAAACAGGCTGGAAAGCCAGGCCCAGAGGGTGGTGGTGAACAGAGTGAAATCCAGTTGGTGACCCACCACCAGTGTTCCCCAGGGGTCGGTGTTGGGGCCCATCCTATTTGAAATCTTTACAGATGATTTGGATGACGGAATTGAGTGCACCCTCAGTAGGTTTGTGGACGACACCAAGTTGGGGAGAAGTGTTGATCTGCCAGAGGGTATGAAGGCCCCTCAGAGTGACCTGGACAGGATGGATCAATGGGCAGAGGCCAATGGGATGAGGTTCAACATGGCTAAGTGCATCCTCATGCAACATGACAGACTTGCAGCAGAGTGTCTGGAAAGCTGTGCAGAGGAAAAAGTTCTGGGGGTGTTCGTTGATGCTCACCTGACCATGAACCAGCAGTCTGCCCAGGTGGCCAAGAAGGCCAAGGGCATCCTGCCTTGTGTCAGGAATAGTGCAACCAGCAGGACCAGGGAGGTGATCATCCCCCTGTACTCTGCTCTGCTGAGGCTGCACCTTGAGTACTGTGTTCCGTTTTGGGCCCCTCACTACAAGAAGGACATTGAGGCTCTGCAACATATCCAGAGAAGGGCTACAAAGCTGGTGAAGGGTCTGGAACGCAATTCTAATGAGGAGCAGCTGAAGGAACTGGGGTTGTTTAGTCTGCAGAAGAGGAGGCTCAGGGGAGACCTAATTGCTCTCTCTAGCTACCAAAAGGAAGTTGTGGGGAGTTGGGGGTGAGCCTCTTCTTGCAGATAACTACTGACAGGATTAGAGGGAATGGCCTCAGGTTGCTCCAGGGAGGTTTAGTTTGGAAATTAGAAGACATTTCTTCTCAGAAAGAGTAGTCAGGCATTGGAATGGGTTTCCTAGGGAAGCAGTAGTGTCACCGTCCTTGGGGATTTTTAAGGAGAGGTTGGACCTGTCACTTAGGGACATGATTTAGTGGGTGACATTGGTAGTAGGGGCATGGTTGGACCAGATGACCTTGGAGGTCTCTCCCACCCTAATGATTCTATGATTCTATTTTGCCCAGTTGCTGTATGAGTTTCAGGGAGATAGAAACTTGCCCCATCTTCCAGAACTCTCATGAACTTCTTTACAGTATTTATCTTTCTATGGTCTGTTTTTCTAAGACTTTTCTTGTGCAGATAGCCCTAATGGAAAGTAAATCCCTTTAGATGCATCATGGTCATGGCAGGCATTTCTTCTGCACTATGGGCCTGTGTCTTGGTTGTGGAGAAACGTTCCCAAGAGGTCCACCAACTCAAAGAGCATATACCTTCCTCCTTCATGTGTATGAACCAGTACCTCAGCTTTTAGGAGTAAGCATGCCTCTGCACAAGAAAGGGGATATGGTGGGTCCACACAACATACCACTTTGTAGTTTTACTCACAGAGTATGGGTATGTAAGTTACAAGGAAAAACAATTGCAAATGGGGGGGGGAGGGGGTAAGGGGCTGGTGGCTCTTCCAGGAAAATTGCTGCTCCAATTTCCATGAATACTCTGATCAGGACTAGAGGTGCTCTGTCTCCAGTCAGGTGGAGGGACAACTGAGGTTATTGGACAGTGTGGGTTCGATGACCTGACACATCAGATCCACAGAAGTATGAGGCTCAAGTGGAAACCAGTGCAAGGTGTACTGCAATGTCATCCAGCTATAAAGGGGCAGAATTCTGGAATGACAGGGGAATCCTGACAGTTAACTGTATTGGAGGCTGAAGTGCAGCCTCTTTAAGACAGTGAGATTAAACAGCTGTTTGCTTTCCCCGGTCTCCTGGAGGACCCTTCTGTTGTGGGGTTGCTGAGGGTCAAAGAGCAGCAGATGCTGATCACTACCCCAGTGGTGCACAGGGAGCGATATTGCACTGACTAACACTCCCTGATTCACATTCATGAGCTGATTTATTGACTGGAGAGACAAGAATTGATCAGCAAGACTTGCTCACCCTTTAATAGTCCCATATGGTCAGTGTGAATGGTTGACGAAAAGTGAAGATTAACAGTGGACTATCATAGCCTGAATGAAATCATGCCACTACTGAGTGCTGCAGCGTTGGATGTGGTAGAACTCCAAGATGAACTAGAATCAAAGCCAGACAAGAGTTATGCCACGAATGATATCACTAATGTGTTTTTCTCAATCCCTTTAACAGCAGAGTGCAGTCCACAATGACACAGGACACAGGTGAATGCAGGCAGGCACACTCAGCATTCACACAACCACAAACAGCAGAAGCATTCTCCTGATTGCCTCTCTGGCTGAGCAAGACGGAGGCCCATTATAGGGAAATGTAAAGTGCTTGTGTGCGCAATTGCATGTGCATGTGCATGTGTGCAAGGTAGATCCTTCCAGCAGCTGGGATCAGATACTCAGCCTGCCCGGGACAAGTTCCTGGCTCCCAGTCTGCCCAGCTGAAGACAGTTGGACCTATGAGCTCCCATAGGCGCAGCCCCACTGTAGCTGCTGACACACACCACCCCAATCTCACACACACTCACAAAGACACAGGCACACACACATTAAGTCCACACACTCCCATCTCTCCTGTTGCTGACTACAATGACACATGGGCCCTCTGATGCCCTGGTTCTAGTCCAGCTGCTGCACTTACCCCTATGTACAACCATCAAGTGACCTACAGCCCTTGGCAGCAATCCCATTACTCCAAATGTTGATGCGGAGAGCTGCTGCCAGTGACGCATTTGGATGGGTTTCTGCCTGGACAGTGGGGTAACAGCCCTCCCAAGGCAGTCCTGGAAGGAGCTGGGGCAAGATCTTGGTTCCACAGGAGCCAGTGACTTGGGTTCCCACCTACCATTGTGCTTTGTGTTCTTCCAGGCTCATGGAGATGGGCCTTTGATGAGCTGAGGGCTCTCCTGTGATGGGCCTGGAAGCAGTCAGAGCAGGGCATGAATTGAATTATTCATCCTGACATCATTTCCTTGGGTCTTCGTTTTGTGTACAGATGTGCTTCTTATCATACAGCCTAACGCAATCCAGCAAGAACATAAACCTCTGGAGGCATCTGCATGTGGAGGTCACATATATATGATGGTGGTATTACATAAGATACGACAGCAGAGAACTCAAATTGCTTTTCAGAAATGCATCATGATTATGGGAAAAGCTGTGCTGTTGCACGGGCCGTGGCTTCCTTCAAGGCCAGCATCACGGCCTTGTTTCTAAGACTGTAGATGAATGGGTTTAAGAATGGGTACAGGACAGTGTTCAGCAAAGCTACAATGCTGTTGGTCTCCAAAGAAACATGTCCTGAGGAGGGTGCGTAGAGAGCAATGCAGCTTCCATAGGCAATGGCCAAGGTGGTGAGATGGGAAGAGCACGTAGCAAAAGCTTTTCTCCTCGCTGAGGCTGCTGGCATTTGTAGAATACAGAAAAAGATGCTTGTGTAAGATGCCAGAGTTAGACACAAGGAAGACAGCACGATAAACAATATGGAAACCGATTCTGTTTTCCAAAGCAGGGTGACATCAGAGCAAGACAGTTGGAATAAAGGGGTGGTGTCACAAAAAACGTGCTGGATCTTGTTCAAACCACAGAAAGTGAGCTTGGAGAGCAGCACCAAGTGGTAACTCAAGAATGTGAAGCCCATGACCCAAACAGCAGCAACCAGCTGGATGCAGAGCTGATGCTTCATGATGGCAGCATAACGCAAAGGCTGGCAGATGGCAACATAACGGTCAAAGGACATGACAACAAGGAGAACAAACTCTGCAATACCCAGGGCAAAATAGAAGGAGGACTGGGCAAAGCATCCACCTACTGAGATTGTTCTCCTGCCAAAGCTCAGAATTACCAACAGTTTGGTGCTTGTGGAGGACGTAAACCAGATTTCCAGGAATGCCAGATTGCCAATGAAAAAGTACATGGGGGTTTGCAGGCGGTTATCCACACACACCAGGAAAATGATGGCTGCATTCCCCATCACCGTTGTCAGGTACATGAGTAGAAGGACCATGCAGAAAAATAGCTGTAGCCTTTGATCAAGCCCTGAGAAGCCTGTGAGGATGAATTCAGAAATGACAGTTCCATTGCCTACTCCCATGCCCAATTTCCATTCATCCTGCTGAGGCAGGAACATGACAAAACCAAGTAAAATAATTTCATGGTCTGGATGCAAGGTTATCTCCTTCCTTCTCTCTTTCCTTGCTTGCAGGCTTCCTATACAACAGAGAGAGAAGAAGATTCTGTTGGACCTTCCTTAAATCTGCCTTTTCCATTTCACATATCATGCAGAGTTCTATGGGAATTTCTTGTCTTCTTTCCAACCTTGTCCATCAGCCACAAATTATTCTTTCTCAAGAGCACAGAACTAATAAAGGGTTGTTAGCGATTGCACCCTGTTCCCAGGAAGATCCTCATTTACTCAGAATAATTGAAAACACCCATTGTAACAATGTTTCGAAAGGAAATCTCATCTTCTGCACAAATATTTTCTATTTTGTAGATGCTAAACCATGAATTCAAATATGTTACCGGTTGTTCTCTGGATACCCAGTACCCTGAGCTGGTGGAAGGGGATGGGGAGCAGGATGTGGCCCTCACCATCCACGAAGAACTGGTTGGTGACCTGCTACGGCACTTGGATGTGCACAAGTCGATGGGGCCGGATGGGATCCACCCAAGGGTACTGAGAGAACTGGCAGAGGTGCTGGCCAAACCACTTTCCATCATTTATCAGCAGTCCTGGCTAACGGGGGAGGTCCCAGCTGACTGGCGGCTAGCGAATGTGACGCCCATCTACAAGAAGGGCCGGAGGGCTGACCCGGGGAACTACAGGCCTGTCAGTTTGACCTCAGTACCAGGGAAGCTCATGGAGCAGATCCTCTTGGGAGTCATCATGCGGCACTTGAAGGGCAAGCAGGCGATCAGGCCCAGCCAGCATGGGTTTATGGAAGGCAGATCCTGCTTGACGAACCTGATCTCCTTCTATGACAAAGTGACGTGCTGGGTGGACGAGGGAAAGGCTGTAGATGTGGTCTACCTTGACTTCAGCAAGGCTTTTGGCACCGTCTCCCACAGCATTCTCCTCAAGAAACTGGCTGCTCTTGGCTTGGACTGGCGCACGCTTCGTTGGGTTAGAAACTGGCTGGATAGCCGGGCCCAAAGAGTCCTGGTAAATGGAGTCAAGTCCAGTTGGAGGCCAGTCACTAGTGGCGGCCCCCAGGGCTCGGTGCTGGGGCCAGTCCTCTTCAACATCTTCATCAATGATCTGGACGAGGGCATTGAGTGCACCCTCAGTAAGTTTGCAGATGACACCAAGCTAGGTGCGTGTGTCAAACTGCTCGAGGGTAGGAAGGCTCTGCAGGAGGATCTGGATAGGCTACACCGATGGGCTGAGGTCAACTGCATGAAGTTTAACAAGGCCAAGTGCCGGGTCCTGCACCTGGGGCGCAACAACCCCAAGCAGAGCTACAGGCTGGGAGATGAGTGGTTGGAGAGCTGACAGGCAGAGAAGAACCTGGGAGTGATGGTGGACAGTCGGCTGAATATGAGCCAGCAGTGTGCTCAGGTGGCCAAGAAGGCCAATGGCATCCTGGCTTGTATCAGAAACAGTGTGACCAGCAGGGCTAGGGATGTGATCGTCCCCCTGTACTCGGTTCTGGTGAGGCCGCACCTTCGAGTACTGTGTTCAGTTTTGGGCCCCTCGCTACAAGAAGGACATCGAGGTGCTTGAGCGAGTCCAAAGAAGGGCGACAAAGCTGGTGAGGGACCTGGAGAACAAGTCCTATGAGGAGCGGCTGAGGGAGCTGGGCCTTTTCAGCCTGGAGAAGAGGAGGCTCAGGGGTGACCTTATCGCTCTCTACAGATACCTTAAAGGAGGCTGTAGAGAGGTGGGGGTTGGCCTGTTCTCCCACGTGCCTGGTGACAGGACGAGGGGGAACGGGCTAAAGTTGTGCCAGGGGAGTTTTAGGTTAGATGTTAGGAAGAGCTTCTTTACTGAAAGGGTTGTGAGGCATTGGAACAGGCTGCCCAGGGAGGTGGTGGAGTCACCATCCCTGGAAGTCTTCAAAAGACGTTTAGATGTCGAGCTTAGGGATATGGTTTAGTGGGGACTGTTCGTGTTAGGTCAGAGGTTGGACTCGATGATCTTGAGGTCTCTTCCAACCTAGAAATTCTGTGATTCTGTGATTCTGTGATATGTATATTTAAAGTTATTCTCTCTCCTCTTCAGTGCTTGCCTTTTTGGACTACCAGCAGCTGAGGATCCCCTGGTTTATTTCAAGACAGAAATTTCAGGTCTCTCTTTTGTAATGCTGTGATTTCTTTTTTGTCATCTTCACTTATTTCTTTAGGAAAGAAGGAAAATGGGGACCAAGTGTAGCTTGCCTTTTTCAGTACTGTAAAGTAAGGCCAAAATTCATTATGGTCCCACCAGGTCAATGGAAACAGATCTGTCACAATTTCATTTGACTTCATTCTGCACTGAAATACAGATGTATCCAGAATTGCTCATCGTTCGTACTATCAGACATTCTCAACTAAATGTCTTGCTTTTCTGAGAGGTGGAAAAATCTTGTCCTCTTCAAAAGCTTAAGGATAGTTCTTGTAGTACAAAGAGGAAGTACTTAAAAAAAGCAAAGTGCCAAGTACTACTGTGTAGGTTTATGTTTCACTTGTCTAAAAGTCACATCCTTCAGGTTGAGCTATTTGACTTACTCCCATCCCATCAATGCTGAGAGAGAGAAGAGCATCTGAAAGAGATCCCTCACCTTTATTTTGCATGGCAGTTCTAGGCTGGGATGATCTAGACATGAGCACTTTTTCTTGCCTTCATTGATTGTTGGGGGATCCTCAGGAGAACAAGTTCTCACAGGCACCAAGAGTGAAGTAGGTGAAACTCATTACTCAAGTCTCTGATGACTGTAGTAAATTACTCTCTTCTGTAAATCAAACTACGCCTCTAACAGGAAAACAAACAAAACTAAAACAAAAACCACAAGAGAAACTTGTTCAGCAAAGACAGACATTGACTCCTTCACCTTTCCCTATGTGTTTAGACATAGAAAGGATCAGAACAAATGACTGCAAAAAACGACCACCTCAAAACACAAGGGTGGGGGAGGAGATGATGGGTTTGAAGCAGTGAAGTAGTTTCTCCATGGGCTGTGTTGTCCCCTCAGGACCTGTCCCAGGGCAGAATGGGTGCACTTAGGCAGGAAAATGGGAAGCTCAGAAGCGGGGAGTTTTAAGGACTTTTAACATGGGGCTTGGGTTGGTCTTAGAACCCAAGTGCCCTGCCTTGCTCTTTGCCTCTACACTGGCAAAGAGGAATCTGTGCACTGACTTCGTCTGGAAAACTTGTTGAGATTAACCCATTAGCTGTAATAGTTTTAGCAGAAGCTCAAGCCCAGTCACCAACAGCAATATGTTGTGGTTTAGCCCTGACAATCAGCTAAGCACTGAGGGGATCTGATCCAAGACTTTTTCCCATGCAATGAGGAAAAATAAGAATGGGAGGCAGTGACGGGAAACAAGTCTGGTCAGTCACATTAGTCATAAGATCACAAGAACATAGAAAGATTTAGTTTCAAAGGCACCTTAAAGATCAACCAGTTCCAACTGCCCTGCCATAGGCAGGGGCACCTTCCACCAGACCGGATTGCTCAAAGCCCCATTAAGCCTGGCCTTGAATACTTCCAGGGATGGGACACCTACAGCTCCTCTGGTCAACCTGTTCCAGTGCCTCACACTCTCAGAGAATACAGTTTCCTCTGAATATCCAATCTAAATCTACTCTCTTCTAGTTTGAAAGCTACCTCTCTTCTGAATGCAAATGCAGGATGGGGAGACCAAGTGGGCACAGTTGTTTTTGCTGGTGCTGGTAAGGACAAGAGATATGGATACCAAATTTTCTCAGGAGCCTCACATTGAATGCACGGGGTTCACATCCAAGCCTGATACATGAACTCCTCATTCTGGTCAAGATGGTCAAGGAAGGGGAACAATGTTTTGCAAGCACCCAGCAGAGAAGAGAACAGAAGCTGTCCCAGTACATGTATTTTCTATCTCCTGCAGCTAGTGTTATTGGGGGACAGTCACCTTAAAGGCCTATGTCATATTTTCTGATCCATGCAGAATTTTCAGATAACCAAAGGCATCGGAAATGGCCCCAGAAACCAATGTCCGGGTTATCCCACCTAGCTTTATTCACAGACTCTCATCTGCATGGTATCTCTTCTCCAGCTGGACCCCTCTCTTCACATCTAATTCCTTTTCCAAGGAGCCCCCAGTGGGCTGCATCAGCTCAGTACTTTGGTAACTTGGTTATATATGTTGCACTTGGGCTATTGCCCATGGTGGGGGTTAAGAGAAGCTCCTTTCCTCTTCTTGTCTCACACCTGGCTTTCTCATCTGGAAGAAATCTCAGCTGATGAGCTACAGGCTTCAGAAAAATTATGTCTCTCTGTGAAACTCCAGAGAAATATCCTCATCAGTCAAAGTGTTCATGGAGCAAGGATCTGTGTGGGTTGTGTTTGCTGAAAGCTGAGAATCAGACCACTGTAAAATTGTGATCTCTGTTGGGCTAAAGCAGCCTTGTGTTTCAGTTCTCCTCTGTGCTGAGGAAGGATGCTGCCAGCTGGCACTGGGAAAACCAGAACCTTTGTAGGTTCTTTGTATGTTATAGGATGTTCTGAGGAAAGCAGGAGGGATCTGGGACAAGGGAACTACAAGGTGCAACTGCAGACTTGAGTGGAGAAATCTGATGTCAGGAGAAGTGATGCACGTCCTAGGAGATCAATGAGAGAAATGGTGTGAGCTGGGGAGGTGAGGAGCAAGGTTGTGAGCACAGTGTCCAACTTCTCCTACCTGTCCAGACCTCCTTAAGAGACTCTTAGGCCTTTCTGTGTCTTAATAAGTCCCAAGGTGTAGTTGCTGCTAAGTCTATCAACTTCAGCTCCTGAGAGCAGACTGATGAAATGTCATGATGAATATCATGATGACAGCCAAAGACAGAAGCCAAACACCAAAGTTCTTGAAAGCATTGATTGGTTTCAATGAGGGCCATTTCTGACAAAGCTCCATGGAGTCCTTAGAGCAGGCAACCGGAGGCCAAGATTATAGGTAGGCCAAGGCCCTGTGCAGGTGGCTCTGAGACTGAGAAAATGCTGGGTTTATTTCATCAAGCAGAAAGGCCAAGGCCTGCTGACAGCCCTGGGCAGAGAGCTTCTGTCTCTCACAAAGGAGCTCTGGGCACTTCCTCAGACAGTGGGATGTGGTATGCAGTGCCAAGTGAAAGACAGAGGTGTGACACCTCCAGGCCTCTGTCAGGAGGTACAAAAAGGAGAGGAGCCCCAGTTGTATTGCCATGTTAGAGAACCACATCTCCTCCTAGGCCTTGGTGAAAGAGACCTGCCATAGCCAAGGACAAGACCTTGGTTTTCTTGGCTAAGCTTTGCCTTGCCAGTGCCCTTTTCCTTCTCCACTGCTGGCTATCCTATACTGTTCCACACCTGTCTCTGTTTCCCTGCAGGCTGCAAACATTCATCTGGCTTTCCCACCTGACACTCACATAGGAATTTCTGTGCATTCATTGATGTCTGTACCCTCTCCAGCTGTGCCTGAAACACAAACCCATGGACTGAGAATGGATTTCCTCCAGGATACCTCTGACACTATAACACATCCCCTCCACTAAAGTATCTTCCTTCTCATGTCCACCCCCCACCATCAAAGCTTCACTTTGAGTCAGGGTTCCTCTTCCATGCTGTTTCCCGTGAGCAAGGAAAGTTCCAACATCTCAGAAACCATCCTTCACACAGGCATCCACACTCATCAACATTCCCATGCCCTGTCAGCTGACTAGACACAAGGAACCTCACCATGATCTTCCAGGCTATGTGGCCTTCCTGTTGGACTTTCAGCTCCTCAGATAGACACAACCAAACCACATACCTGCCACTCTCTGCTCATGTACTCAGGCACAAGACACTTGAAAAACCACATCCAAGGCAGGTTCTGCATGGGCCTTTCAGGTATTTGGGCAGAGGGCATCACACAAACACCATGCCAGCCAGGTGCCTTCTGCTGGCCTGTGAGAGACGCTGGAAGATGAGAGCCTGAAGGACCATCTGCCAGACAGGAGGCAAGGGTTGGGTTTACCTGGCAGCTACTTCAGAAAGATGGGACCTCCCAGTCCCTGGCCCAGCTATGCTCCTGCTGCTGGCCTATCAGCTCCAGAGGCAGAAGTGATTTCACTGTCCCCACCAAAGGCAAATGCTTCCTACAGGAGAGAGAGTTTCTAAGGCACAATTGAAACCCTATAGGAACATACAAACCTGGCACCCTCCTTGATGCCCAGCACCTAACTAGACAAAGGAAAAGTCCTTGTCATCCTCCAAGGCGATACATATCCAGATGGCCTTTCAATTTCTCAAGAGATTGGACAAACCTATGCGCAAGCTCTGTTAGGTATTAGGGCAGGACTGACCTTGAAATAAAGATTTACACTAGCTGCATGTCAGCAGCTCCTCAGTTCCTTATGGAATCTAAAATGACACCCTCAGAGACCAGCCATGTACCTGAAGGGGGCCTATCAGGCCATCAGGCACAAGTGCCCTGACACCCACCTGCACAGCCATGGGCCTCCTGCTGCCTCCTGACATCCTGAGGCACAGCTAACCTCAGCAGAGCATCCCCACCAGTGTCCTCCTTGATCCCTATGACCTGACCAGATCCACATCAGCCTCATGGGGCCAAACCAATTTGATTACGTGATCAGAGTGTAGGGATTTAGGGGTTAGGTTTTCAGGTTAGGCTCTAGGGATTAGGTCTTGCCTTGCAGTTTTAGGGATTCAGCAGAGTCTTAGAGCTTTGGTGTTCTGCTTTGGGTAACCAGTCAGTGTTTAGGGTATGGGCTAGATTTTTGGTCAGGGATTTATTATCCGCTTTGTTTTGGGATGAGGGCAGGTATTAAAACTGGCAATATAGTGATAGGAATTAAGGGCCTGGGATTTGGATGAACAATATGTAAAGACCAATGGTAACAGCAAATGTGTTTGGAGTTGGAGTTTGAGGTATGATCTGATGTTGGAGATTAGAACAGTGGATTCCTTTCAGGCTGAGGGACAGCATTTAAGGTAGGACTAGGTTCTCAGGGTACAAATTAGAAATATTGACTAACATGAATATTTTGCAGTATCAGCACCCTTATGTGAACCATTTTTCCCTCTTCCAAATCTTTCCTTAATGTTAGCGAAGTCAATCTTCTCTTCCCCAGGTCTCCCACCTTTATTCTCCCAGCTTTCCCCTGGCCTCCCCAAATGTGTCATCCTGTTGGGGGCAGCTTTTTGATGGCCTTTAGGACCTCAGAGGTTCTGCCTCCCTGCTGTTGTCCAGCCAGGGGCTGGGACAGAAGTGACCTCACAGCCAGCATCCACAGGGCTACAAGAAGCTGTTGTGCTCAGGATGCCTCTTTCCAGCACACCCAGGAGCACTGGGTGCAGGTGATGCCCTGCACAATCCCTCAGGTACTCTACCTGCCAACCAGCTCATGCTTCAGAAGGTCATCCACACATCCAAAGTCATGTTTCTTCATGCAGCCTTTAGCAACTCCTGGGCATCCTGAAGGAAATGGTCACCTCTGTGTGGAAAAGTGAAACAAGAACTGAATATATATTTTAAGAAAATGTTGAGAACTCTGCAGAGAAGGAGTTGCTGTGAAAGTCCTGATGAGTAGCATTGGTCATATCCATACCCAGTGAACAAGGAACCAGCCCAGACTGCTCTGTGGTTCCCCCTTGTCGCTTCCAGGACGCAAACCCAGCCCAGACCCTCCCCAGCTTTCCACACCTCCATCTTCTCTCCCAAGCCCAGCCCAGCAGAGCAGCCCAGACTGTGCTGGTCCCAAAGAAGAAAATGGAGAAGTGGAGGTCAGTGGGGTGCCCACAGATAGCCAGCCTTCTTGACAGACAGAGACTCATGGAATAGCCCCAGATGGAAAGGACCCACAAGGATCATTGAGTCAAACGCATCTCCAATGTCAGGAGATGATTTGGGGTGATTCACTCAATCTAGTCTATGAAATTTCACTTCTTGAATAACTAATAATTTTCCCGACCCCTTCCCATTGCCTCATGTTGCAGGACTCTAGCAGTTTCAAAAGAAAAGAAAAACGAAACAAAACAAAAATATCTTGGTCTTTAGTGAGTTTCATTATCAGCGATATGCAGAAGACAGACATTTTATTGCTTCTGAAAAACACCCAGACATAACTTTCCACACTGCATCCTTGAGTTCCTGGTTCCTCATGCTGTAGATGAGGGGGTTCGCTGCTGGAGGCACCACTGAGTACAGGACTGCCAACAAAAGATTCAGGAATGAGGAGGAAATGGATGGGGGCTTCAGGTAGGAAAATGTGCCAGTGCTGATGTACAGGAAGACCATGGCCAGGTGAGGGAGGCATGTGGAAAAAGCTTTGTGCCTGCCCTGCTGTGAGGGGATCCTCAGCACGGCCCTGAAGATCTGTACATAGGACAGCACAATAAAAGTAAAACACCCCAGAAGTGAACATGCAGTAACCACAATAAGTCCAATTTCCTGGATGTAGGCATCTGAGCAGAATAGCTTGAGGATCTGGGGAATTTCACAGAAGAACTGGTCCAGAGCATTGCCTTGGCAGAGGGGAAGGGAAAAGGTATTGGCAGTGTGCAGCACAGCATTGAGAAAACCACTGCCCCAGGCAGTTGCTGCCATGTTGACACAAGTTCTGCTGTCCATTATTGTCCTGTAATGCAGGGGTTTGCAGATGGCAATGTAGCGGTCATAGGCCATGATGGTGAGAAGATAAAATTCTGCTGGAACAAATGCAACAAACATAAAGACCTGGGTAGCACAATCCAAATACGGAATGGTCCTGGTGTCCCACAGGCAATTAACCATGGCTTTGGGAACAGTGGTGGTAATAGTGCCCAGGTCGATGAGGGCGAGATTGAGGAGGAAGAAGTACATGGGTGTGTGGAGGCGGTGGTCGCAGGCTATGGCTGTGAGGATGAGGCCGTTGCCCAGGAGGGCAGCCAGGTAGATGCCCAGGAAGAGCCCGAAGTGCAGGAGCTGCAGCTGGCGTGTGTCTGCGAATGGCAGGAGGAGGAACTCTGTGGGGAAGCTGCTGTTGGACATTTGCTGGCTTTGGGTGTAGTAGTCTGTCCATTGAGAAATTTAAAGAGGTATTTTAGATAGTGTTTTCTGAGCAAAACTTAAACCAAATTTCCCTGAAACCTTCTCAGCAAGAATCACAGTCTTTTCCTGTGAAGAATACATGCTACTGCTTGTAAAATATCTAGTTTTATTTTTATTTTATTTTTTTCCCTAGGGATACATTAATTATCAGGTTAATCCTCTGTGTCCTTTGTGGGCTTTGGAAGTGTCAGTACTACCCTGCTGTATATAGTAAAGAATATCAGGGACTGATCCATTACAATTCTCCTTACTGTCCTTCATGGCAGCAAAACAGAAGCATAGACTCCTGACTGTGCCTTTTGTTTAGGTAGTGCAGGCGTTGGTGCTCCCCATCAAGAATTTCCCCCAAAGATGGCCTGGGGGTGCTGTGGACCTGTTAGCAGCCTGCCCCAGGCAGCAGTCTCTGGGCACCAGCAGGACCCTGCCTGTCCTGCCTGTTTCAGGGGGCTCCTTCCAACTGCAGCTTCTCCCCGCAGTGCCCTGGGCAGCTCCCTGGGCAGGCTGAGTGCTGAGGCTGGCAGCCAGCAGAGACCCTGCCCTGGCTCACAGCCCCTGAGGCACAGCAGGGACCCTGCTCTGCACCACAGCCCTGGGCACCTCTGCCCGCACCCTGGCTGCGCAACCTGCAGCCAGCCCTGTGAGAAGGAATCCTTGTCTCCTGTCCCTCTGACAGCTTTGGCAGGTAGTCGCTGCTCTGGAAATTGTTCTTCTATCTTAGGAACTCTTAAGTGTCCTCCAGAAAGATTCCATGTGCTGTGGGATGTGCCAGCAAATCTGCAGATGGCACCAGGAACAACAGCTGCATTGCCCTGCAACCAGAGACTTACCCTGTTCAGGGCTCTGAAGATTTCTCTCGCAGTGAGCTCTCAGCATCCCCCCTCCACACTGCCTTTAACATCTCCCTCCCTTCTCTCAGCCGCCCTTGTCCCCTGCAGGCAGTGCCCCCAGCCCTGCTGCACTGTGCAGAGGAGCTGCTCCTGGGCAGAGCTCTCTCTGCAGCACTGCCCGCTTGCTAGGAGCTCCCCTTGGGCCCAGGAGCCCAGCCCAGCTCAGCAGCACAGGGAGCTCTTGACAAGTCCCTGGGCCTCCAGGGGAAACAACTTTGAATCAAACGGATGTAATCACTGCTCTTCCTTCTGTCAGCTAGAGAGAGACACCTACTTCCAGTTATATTTTTTCTCCTAAATCAAAATAAGAGTTCATTATGGGAATCATTTTTCCTGTCCTTTTATTAGTTAGGACACCCACAAATTGACTGAGAGCTGTATTCTCTTTCTTCCAAGCACTTGTTAACATTGAGGAGAAGGAATCTTTTTCACAGCAAATGAAATCCCTCTGTCTACACAGACTACACAACCAATTGTTGGCCAGCAAGCTCATGGAATCATAGAATGTTTGGGGTTGGAAGGGACCTTATGGTCTAGTTCCAGTCACTCTTGAATGGGCAGAGTCACTTCCCTCTAGACCAGTTTGTTCAAGGTTTCATCCAACCAGACATTGGACTCTACCAGGAAAGAGGCATCCACCACTTCTCTGGGCAACCTCTTCCAGTGTCTCACCACCCACTGCGTGAAGAGTTTCTTCTTTATATCTGATCTAAATCTACTCTTTTCTAGCTTAAAAGCACTGCCCCTTGTCCTATCATTACACTCCCTGATAGAGTTTCTCCAGATATTTCTCCAATCTTTCTCTCCCTGTTCTATTAAGAGAGAGGAGGGAGAGAGTGGATGTGTGGTGCTTGGCTACCTCCTGGGGATAAAGCACAACACATCTGGGGCACAAACCTAACCAACAAATGATAAAGGAGGCAGTGAAGGGAGCCAGACCTGGTCAGTCACACTGACTGGTGAGAGCATGGGAGAGAGAGAAAATGCTTCTTCCAGTGAGGTTATCTGACCACGAATCTTGTCAGTTGGGAAACCAAGGGAAAACAAGGAATACTAGTAAAAGGGGATGTCCTATGATGAGAGGCTGAAGAAACTTGGGTTGTCTAGTCTGGAGAAAAGAAGGCTGAGGAGCGACCTCATTGCTTTCAGCCACTGTCTTAGGAGGGCAAGTGGAGAGGGAGATGATGACCTCTTCTCAGTGGTAACTGATCAGAGAAAGTGTGGGAATGGCACATAGATGCACCAGGGGAGGTCCAGACTGGAGAGTAGGAAAAATTTCTGTACTGTGAGGGTGATCAAACACTGGAATAGGATTCCTTGAGACGTGCTTGTAGTTCTAGGCCTGTCAATGTTCAAGAAGCATTTGGACATTGCCCTCATTGACATGCTGTAACTTTTGTTTAGCTCTGAAGAGGTCACGTAGTTGGACTAGATGATCTTTGAAGGTCTCTTCCAACTAAACTACTTTGTTCTAGTCTAGTCTAGTCACTACACATGTGGGTAGGCCCCCTTTATGCATTGGAAGACCACAGTAATATCTCCTGGAGTCTTCTTTTCTTCAAGGTAATCCCATCTCTCTCAGCTGCTCTTCACAGGTGTATTTGGTGTGCACAGCATGCTTTTGGTAGTCAGGTGGTAGGCTGCAAGGGGTTTCTGGATGGTGAAGAACATCAGTTTGAACACTTTGAGTTAGCTTTCCTGGCTGTGTCCCATCTCCATGTCCTGCACAATTCCAACCTACATGGCATGGGGTACAGTATGAGAAACAGAAACCCTTGATGCTTTGTAGACACTCTCCATGACTGTTTCTAAACACTCAAAAACATTTACCCTCTGCACTAACACACCTTATCCCTGGAGAACCCCAGTGCAACAGCTGTCTGGAAGAGTGTTTTGTTTTCATCTTTCCTTTAACATGTGACCGAGTCTTAGAAGACGGAAGAGGCTACAAAAGTCGTTGTCTGGAAGGCAAAGGTGAGGCTAAATGTGTTTGGAAAAAAAAAAAAAAAAAAAAGTCTGAGACATAAATAAAAAGATATGCATTTATTGAGCTATTTAAACAACACTAAAATTTTTTGTTGTTTTACTGATGGTGTGGAGAATGTTAGGAAACATGGCATATGCCTTTGCAAGTAATACTTCTTGGAGCTAGGATGGACATTCTGCTACTCCCCAGGAATGATCCAAGATGACCAAGAGTGGCCTCGCAAGGACATCAGCCAGCTCTCTCTGCTGTCATGGGTGAATCCCGTCAGGTCCCATAGGTATGTGTATCCCATTTGGTCAAGTATGTCCTGACCTGATCCACTCCCACCAAGTGTACATCTTCCTTCCAGACTCTCCCCATTCTTCCTGACTAGGGATTCCTGAAGGGCAGTCTTGCCAGTACTGACTGACGTGAAAAAGGAATTCAACACCTCTTGTCTTTTCCCTGTCCTGTATCAACAGATCCTGGGCCTCATTCAGCAGTGGGTCCACATATTCCAGAACCTTTCTTTTGTCACCTGTGTTCTTCTAGAAGCTCTTTTTACTGCCTTAGACATCCTTGTCCTAATTCCACTGGAGTTGTGTTTTAGTTTTCTGATATTCTTCCTTACATGCTCAGACAAGGCCTTTGTATTCCTCTCAGGGTATCTGTTCTTGTTTCCACCTTCTCTAAGCTTCTTTTCTGCGCTGGAGTTTGGTGAGAAGCTTCTGGTTCATCCATGCCGGCCTCTTGCCGTTTTTACCTGACTTTGTTTTTCTTGGGTTGGACTGCCCTTGATGTTGGAGGGCATGGTCCTGGAATATTAACCACCTTTCTTGGACTTCCCTTCAATACAGGGCCTTACTCCAAAGGACTCTTCCAAGCAGATATTGAAGGGGCCAAAGATGGCTCTCCTGAAGAGCTATGCTGCCCTCCCGCAGGATCAACTCCACCATGGTCCCTGCAGGGAACATTGTTAACTTATCCTGAGCTTACCATGAACCACAGCCCCCAGATCCCTTTTTTTCAGAGTTATGCTCCATCCACTTGTCCCTCAGTCTATATGTACATTCAGGAATACATGGTCGCTAGTAGGTCGAGGGAGGTGATTGTCCCGCTCTACTCTGCGCTGGTGCGGCCTCACCTCGAGTACTGTGTGCAGTTCTGGGCACCACAGTATAAAAAGGACATGAAACTGTTGGAGAGTGTCCAGAGGAGAGCTACGAAGATGGTGAAAGGCCTGGAGGGGAAGACGTACGAGGAACGGCTGAGGGCACTGGGCCTGTTCAGCCTGGAGAAGAGGAGGCTGAGGGGAGACCTCATCGCAGTCTACAACTTCCTCGTAAGGGGGTGTCGAGAGGCAGGAGACCTTTTCTCCATTAACACCAGCGACAGGACCCGTGGGAACGGGGTTAAGCTGAGGCAGGGGAAGTTTAGGCTTGACATCAGGAGGGGGTTCTTCACAGAGAGAGTGGTTGCACACTGGAACAGGCTCCCCAGGGAAGTGGTCACTGCACCGAGCCTGTCTGAATTTAAGAAGAGATTGGACTGTGCACTTAGTCACATGGTCTGAACTTGGGTAGACCTGTGCGGTGTCAAGAGTTGGACTTGATGATCCTTAAGGGTCCCTTCCAACTCAGGATATTCTATGATTCTATGATTCTATGATGTACAGAATCTGGTATTAGTTCTTATTGAATTTTATATTGTAGCGACTGACCAACATTCTGATCTATCAAGATGTCTCTGTAAGGCCCCTCTACCCTCAAGGCAATTGATAGAGCTTCCTAATTTACTAGATGTAGGGCAGTGCACTCATGTGCCTAAGCTCTCAAACACCTTTTAGAAAGTACTGTCTCTAAATTACCACTTCTCCATTAATCTACTCCCAATTTTGGGGAGGAGAGAGATACGTTAAAGGGGAGGTTTATATTATTTAGCTAAATGACAAGGGACAGCTCCCAGGTGTGTGACAAGGCACATAGGGAGGCCACATTTTTAGTCAGTCTGCACTGACAAAACTCTAATACCTACATTCCCAGTCTCTGAAGTCCTAACTTAAAGGATTACTGCTAAGACAGACATCTTTGTGCACCTCAAATGTCAAATGGTGTTTAGAGATGAACAACTCACTGCTCTTCTCTATCTCCTGTGGGAGTTTAGCCTATATTATTTTTTAAATATCTGAGCAGAAGTGAAAGAAATCTGAAATTGTGTGGGTTTGTGGCTGATAAGGAAGGTTCTGGGCCCCATTACAGGCCTAGGACATCAAACACAGAATGAGATGCATCAGTTGACTCCCTGTGATCATTTTCCTCAGCTTGGGAAAACGTGATCCCTGCCAGTCACATTCTGGGTGTCCGGCCTAAAAGTGGAAGAAGACAAGGTGATTCTTTGATGAATCTTCTCCCAGTAGGAGAAATGACACTGCTGGAAGTAAGTGTCTCTCCCCAGCTCAGAGAGGGAACATCAGGGATTGCTTCAGCCTGATTCAAAATCATTTCCCTGGAGTTCCCTCGAGTCAAGAGCTCCCTATGCTGCTAAGCTGGGCCGGGCTCCTGGGCACAAGGGGAGCTCCTGGCAAGCGGGCAGCACTGCAGAGAGACAGCTCTGCCCAGGAGCAGCTCCTCTGCACAGCGCAGCAGGGCTGGGGGCACTGCCTGCAGGGGACAAGGGTGGCTGAGAGAAGGGAGGGAGATGTTAAAGGCAGCGTGGAGGGGGGGATGGTGAAAGCTAATGTCGTCTACCTGTAAAGCTATCATGGCTCAGAGAAGATGATGGTAGTGGACACCTCCAGAGGTCCCTTCTGACTCAGGGGAGAAGGGGCTGGACTGTGCAGTCACAGTGTATGACAATCTTGTGTTTTGAGGCCTTTCTGGTGTTTGTAATCCCTGCTTCTCAAGGTTACCCAGTGAGTGGGGTAATTCTCAAAACAATGTTCTTCCCCAAGGGAACCTGGAGTACAGCTGGTACAAGGATACTACTGAAAACTTCCCAGAAACTCTACCAGGCATTCCAGAATAAAGAAATCACAAACTTGTGATCACAAATAAGGAGATCGGTTCCAGGGCAGATGTGTTCTGTAGTGGAGAGGGCATCGAGGCAGACAAGGCTCTTTCCTGCACTGAGGCCACTCGGGAGCCACCAGGAGCCAGAAAGGATGTCAGGAAGAGGTTCTTCACCAAGAGGGTGGTTACACACTGGAACAGGCTCCCCAGGGACGTAGTCACTGCACCAAGCCTGTCTGAATTTAAAAAGTGATTGGACTGTGCACTTAGTCACATGGTCTACACTTCAGGGCAGACCTGTGCGGTGCCAGGAGTGGGACTTGATGATCCTTATGGGTCCCTTCCAACTCGGGATATTCTATGATTCTATGATTATATGACTTCCTTCTGAAAGAGACAGAGGGCCTGATACGCCAACTGGACCCAGCCCACAGGGAAGTCTGCTGCCTCCCTGTGGCTTGGGTAAAAGGCATTGCCAGGAAAGTCACTCGCCTGGTACAGCTTTCTGACTACCACCCTTTACTGTTTTTTTCAGGCTGGTAATAAGTAGCAAGGAGAAGTCCAAGAGCAATCAAAAGGGACTTTAGGACTTTGGGGTGACAGTTTAAGAATCAGGGGCACAGGTTGTGTTTGCCTCTGTCCTTCTGATAGGAGGGCTCAGTGTTGACAAACACACTCGCCATATTAATTCGTGGCTTTGGGACCAGTGCAACTGGCAGAACTTTGTGTTTGTTGATCATGGGAAGGTCTATGCGACACTGAGCCTACTGGCACCAGATGGGATGTGCCCCTCTCAGAGGGGGAGAAGGATTTTTGCCCAGGAGTTAGCGGGGCTGATAGAGAGGGCTTTAAACTAGAGTTGAAGGGGAAAAGGGATAAAATAAGGCCCGCCGGTGATAAGCTAAGTGATGGAGTGCAAAACCTTGTCAGATGTCAAGTGGGAATATCACAAGGCTGACACAAGCAGGTCCAGGAGGTTCCTAAAGCACCGCGATGATAACTTCTTGGTGCAAGTGTTAAGGGAGACAACTAGGAAAGGTGCCCTCCTAGATCTGTTGCTGGAGTATACAGAGAGTTTTGTGGGGGCTGTGGAAATTGGTGGCTGTCTTGGTCATAGTGACCATGAAGTGGTTGAGCTTAAAAGTTTTGTGACACCTGGATCCGTTCAAGTCCATGGGTGTCCTGGTTTCAGTTAGAACAGAGTTAATTTTCTTCCGAGTAGCTGGTAGAATGTTATGTTTTGGCTTAGGATGAGAATAATGCTGATAACACCTCGATGTTTTCATTGTTGCAGAGCAGTGCTTATACTAAGCCAAGGACATCTCAGCTTCTTGCTCGGTCCTGCCAATGGGCAGGCTGGGGGTGCAGCAAGAGCTGGGAGGGGACAGACCCAGGACAGGTGACCCAAACTAGCCAAAGGGATATGCCATACCATCTGACATCATGCTAAACAATATATAGGGGTGGCTAGCCAGGGGAGGGAGCCGGACTGCTCAGGGTTAGGCTGGGCATTGGTCAGCAGGTGGTGAGCAATTGCATTGTGCATCACTTGTTTGTACACATTATTAGTAGTAGTACTATTATCATCATTGTTATTATTATTATTATTGTTATTATTATTTTTCTTGTCTTATTAAACTGTCTTTATCTCAGCTCACGGGCTTCACTTTCCGTTTCTCTCCCACATCCCAGAAAGGGAAGGGGGAGGGTGAGCGAATGGCTGTGTGGTGTTTAGCTGCTGGCCGGGTTAAACCACGACAATGGGTCCGGATGGGATTCATCCCAGAGTGCTCAGAGAGCTGGCTGACATTATCACAGGGCCTCTCTCAATTATTATAAGAGTCTTGGGAATGTGGAGAGGTCCCAGGTGGCAAATGTCGTGCCAGTTTCAAGAAGGACAAGAAAGAAGACCCTGGTAACTACAGGCCTGTTAGTCTCATGTCAGTGCCTGGTAAAAGTATGGAGAAGATTGTTCTGGTAGCTATTGAAGTGTGCTTGGGGGACAATGCAGTCATTGGTCCCAGTCAACATGGGTTCGTGAGAGGTAGGTCCTGTTTGACAAAATTGATTTCCTTTTATGATAAGATCACCCATCTAATTGATCAAGGGAAACCAGCTGATGTGATCTTTTTGGATTTCAGTAAAGCTTTTGTCACAGTTTCACATATGATCCTACTGGACAAAATGTCCAGCATATAGCTGGACAAAAATATCATACCTTGGGTGAATAACTGGCTGATGGGTAGGACTCAAAGGGTTGTGGTAAATGGCTCTGCATCAGGTTGGCAGCCAGTCACCAGTGGGGTCCCCCAAGGCTTCGTTTTAGGGCCAGTTCAATTAAATGTTTGTATAAACAATTTGGATGTAGGACTAGCAGGTGTTTATAGCTAATTGGATTATGATACTAAACTGGGAGGAGTTGTTGACTCTGTTGAGGGTGAAAATGCCTTGCAGAGAGATCTGGACAGATTAGAGAGTTGGGTGATCACCAACTGCATGAAGTTTAAGAAGACCAAGTGCCGGGTCCTGCTGGTCACTAAAGAGAATAGATCAGCACCTGCCCCTCCTCTCCCCCTCGTGAGGAAGCTGTAGACTACGATGGGGTCTCCCGTCAGCCTCTTCTTTCCCAGGCTGAACAGTCCAAGTGACCTCTTCCGCTCCTCATACATCTTCCCCTCTAGGCCCTTCACCTTCTTCGTTGCCCTCCTCTGGACACTCTTCTATAGTTTCATGTCCTTTTTGTACTGTGGTGCCCAGAACTGCACACAGTACTCGAGGCGAGGCCACACCAGCGCAGAGTAGAGCAGGACAGTCACTTCCCTCAACCAACTAGCAAAGCCATGCTTGATGCACCCCAGGATACAGCTGGTTCTCCTGCCTGCCAGGGCACACTACTGGCTCATATTCAGCTTGCTGTCAACCACAACCCCCAGATCTCTCTCTGTGGGGCTGCTCTCCAGCGTCTAGTGCCCCAGTCTGTAAGCATAGCCAGGGTTGCCCCATCCCAGCTACAGGACCCAGCACTTGCTCTTTTAAAACTTCATGCAGTTGGTGATTGCCCAGCTCTCCAATCTATCTCTGCAAGGCTTTTCCACCTTCAATGGAGTCAACAACTCCTCCAAGTTTAGTATCATCAGCAAATTAGCTCAAAACACCTTCTAGCCCTACATCCACGTTGTTTATAAAAACATTTGGGTAGACCCATGTGGAGCTAGGAGTTGGACTCAATGATCATTATGTGTCCCTTCCAACTTGGGATATTCTATGATTCTATAGTAATATTCATAGTTATGAACATAAATATACATAACTATGGGCATATATATAGGAAAAAAAAAAAATCTCTGATTAATTTCTGGCAATTTCCAAATGCTTCCTGAACACTGACAGGCATGGGGCATCAGCCAGGTATCTAGGGAGCCTGTTCCACATTTAACCACCCTCACAGTACAAAATTTTTTCCTGATGTCCCATCTGAACGTCCTCTTGCACAGCTTTGTGCCATTCCCATACCTTCTGTGGTCAGTTACCAAGGAGAAAAGGTCATCACCTCCCTCACCACTTCCCCCACTCAGGAAGATGCTGAGGACAATGAGGTCACCCCTCAGCCTTCTTTTCTCCAGACTAGACAACCCAAGTGTCTTCAGCCTCTTCTCATACCCTTTGACCAGCATTCCCCCTTTTCTATTGGTTTCTAGACCAACAAGTCCCTGATCAGATAATCTCACTGGAATAAATATTTTCTCTCTCTCCCATGCTACCTTCAGTCAGTGTGATTGACCAGGTCTGGTTCCCTCACTGCCTCCTTTATCAATTGTCAGTCAGGTTTGTGTCCTCAGATGTTTTGTGGTTTATCCCCAGCTGTTAGCGAAGTACAACGCAGCCACTGTCTTCCTGACTCTCCTTAACAGAACCGGGGGAGAAAAATAGGAGAAAGATAGGGATAGAATCTTTATCAGGGATTGTAGCTCTAGGAAAGGGGCAATCCTTTTAAACTACAAGACAGTACATTTACATTAAATCTAAAGAAGAAAATCTTCACTGGGAGGTTGGTGAGGGAGTGGAACAGGTTGCCGAGAGAAGTGTTGGATGCCCCCTCCCTGATAGTGTCCAGGGCCAGGATGGATGGGACCTTGAGCAACACTAGTAGGATTTCTTCCTGCCCATGGCAGGGGGGACTGGAACTTGATGGTCTTTGGGGTCCCTTTAACCCAAAGCATTGTATGTTTCTATGACTCTGTGGGCTGACAAGTGGTTTTGTAGCATATGTAGACAGAGAGATTTGAGTTTCTGCAGAAAAGTCATGTCATCTCTTCCCCCACACACACTCCACAGCATCCCACCAATATCTACAAGTGCTTGGAAGAGGTGGTATTCACCCTGCCTTTCACGTTGAGGGTGTCTGATCACATAATGTGACAAGAATAGATGATTCTCCTGCCAACATCTTCTATGGAATTAGGAGCAAAGACAGCACTGGAAATAAGTCCCGATCAAAACTTTAGAGAAGTGATTGTATCCCAAAAGACTGCTGGAGTATGATTCAAAGTTGATTTCCCTGGAGTCCCAGGGACTTGGCAAGAGCTCCCTGTTCTGATTGTCAAGAGCTCCCAGTGCTGATGAGCTGGGACAGGCTCCTGGGCCCAAGGGGAGCTCCTGGCAAGTGGGCAGTGAGACAGAGACAGCTCTGCCCAAGAGCAGCTCCTCTGCACAGCACAGCAGGGCTGGGGGCACTGCCTGTAGGGGACAAGGGCAGCTGGGAGAAGGGAGGGAGATGTTAAAGGCAGTGTGGAGGGGGGATGCTGAGAGCTCACTGCAGGAGAAATCTTCACAACCCTGAACAGAGTAAGTCTGTGGCTACAGGGCAACGCAGCTGTTGTTTCTGGTGTCATCTCCAGATTTGCTGGCAAATCCCACAGCCTTTGGGATCTTTCAGGAGGACTCAGGACTCAGGAGGAGCTTTTTGGATAAGAGGAGAATGACAAGTTCCAGAGCAGGGATTACCTTCCAAAGCTGTCAGAGGGACAAAACATGAGGTTTCCTTCTTGTGGGGCAGCTGCAAGTTGTGCAGCCGGGCGTTTAGACAGGGGTGGTCAGGGCTGTGGTGCAGAGCAGGGTCCCTGCTGTGCCCCAGGGACTGTGTGCCGGGGCAGGGCCTCTGCTGCCTGCCAGGCTCAGCACTCAGCCTGCCTGGGGATCTGCCCAGGACACTGCGGGGAGAAGCTGTGGGAGGAAGGAGGCCACCCAGAAGGGTAAGGGGGAGTCTTTCTGCTTCCCAGAGCCTGCTACCTGGGGCAGGTATCTGTCTCAGAGACCACCACCAGTCCCTGGTGGTCTTTATCATGTACCTACAGGGCAGTACTGACCCTTCCAGAGAGTGAAGTTGACTAACCTGGTCTCTTAGGCATTCTTAGGCAACCAAATCCAAAGCTCCAGGCAGAAGCATGTATTCTTCCCTGGAAAAGGCAGTGTGTCTTGTTGAGGATGTTTCAATGAGATATGGCTTAGGTTTTGCTCAGAAAACACTATCTAACTTGCCTTTTTAAATTCCTCCATAAATAGGCTGCTATGCCCAGAAGCAGCAAATGTCCAACAGCAGCTTCCCCACAGAGTTCCTCCTCCTGCCATTCGCATACACACACCAGCTGCAGCTCCTGCACTTCGGGATCTTCCTGGGCATCTACCTGGCTGCCCTCCTGGGCAACGGCCTTATCTTCACCGCCATAGCCTGTGACCACCGCCTCCACACCCCCATGTACTTCTTCCTCCTCAACCTCGCCCTCATCGACTTGGGCTCCATCTCTACCACTGTTCCCAAAGCTATGGCCAATTCCCTGTGGGACACCACAGCCATTTCCTTCTTCGGTTGTGCTACCCAGGTCTTTATGTTTGTCACATTTGTCACAGCAGAGTTTTCTCTTCTCACCATCATGGCCTATGATCGCTACGTTGCCATCTGCAAACCCCTGCACTATGGGACAATAATGGACAGCAGAACTTGTGTCAACATGGCAGCAAGTACCTGGGGCTGTACTTTTCTCTATGCTGTGCTGCACACTGCCAATACCTTTTCCCTTCCCCTCTGCCAAGGCAATGCCCTGGACCGGTTCTTCTGTGAAATTCCCCAGATCCTCAAGCTCTCCTGCACTGATGCCTATATCAAAGAGGCTAGGCTTATTGTGGTTAGTGCCTCTTTATTATTTGTGTGTTTTGTCTTCCTTGTGCTGTCCTATGTGCAGATCTTCAGGGTTGTGATGAGGATCCCCTCACAGCAGGGCCGACATAAAGCTTTTTCCACATGCCTCCCTCACCTGGCCGTAGTCTCCCTTTTCACCAGCACTGCCATATTTGCCTACCTGAAGCCCCCCTCCATGTCCTCCTCCTCACTGAATCTTTTGCTGGCTGTTCTGTATTCGGTGGTGAGTCCAACAGTGAACCCCCTTATCTACAGCATGAGGAACCAGGAGCTGAAAGATGCGGTGTGGAAACTGATGAATGAGTGTTTTTCAGAAGGAATAAACTGCCTGCCTTAGAATCATAGAAACATAGAAACACAGAAACATAGAAACATAGAACTGCCTGGTTTAGAAGGGACCTCAAAGATCATCTAGTTCCAACCCCCCTGCCATGGGCATGTATGCCACCCACTAGATCAAGTTTGCCAGGGCCCCATCCACCCAGGCCTTTTAGAGCTCCAAGGATGGGGCATCTACAAGTTCTGTGGGCAACCTCTTACAGTGCCTCACCACCCTCTGAGTGAAGAATTTCCTTCTAACCTCTAATCAAAATCTCTGCTCTTTTAGTTTAAAACCATTCCCCCTTGTCCTGTCATTATTTGATTGAGCAAAGAGTTGTTCTCCATCTTTTATTATGCCCCCTTTAATTACTGAGAAGATGCCATCATCACAGACAGCCCCTCGTAACCACCGTTCCCTGCACTGGGCTTTTGCCCCAGCTCAGACAGGTGGTTTGTAGGCAATGAATTCACCCTAATGCCTTCTCTTCTGCAGGCTGAACCACCCCAACTCTCTCTGCCTTCCTTCATAGGAGAGGTGCTCCAGCTCCTTGATCATCTTTGTGGACCTGTTTTAATAGATCAACATCCGTCTTGTGCTGGGGCACCAAACCTGGATTCAGTACTCCAAGTAGGGCCTCACAATAACAGAGTAGAGGGGAACAATCACCTCCCTCGACCTGCTAGCCACTCATCCTTTGATGAATCCTGGGATGCAGCTTGCCTTCTGGGATGCAAACACACACTGATCGCTCATGTTGAACAGTTCATGTCCACCAGAACAAGAATCTTCTCTGCAGAGCTGCATATCATTCATAATGTAACTCATTAAAGGTCCAGATGCAGGTTTGTTTTTTATTTTGTTTGAGTATAATTTTTTCTTTATATTACTTGTGAAATTATTGTCCACAAAGAAATGTCTTTGTTCATATTCTTTCATTTAAGTATCTACATGTCCCATGTGACTCCCGGACTTGGTGTAAACAAGGAGCTCTGTGTATTTAAATAAAAAAAAAAAAGACCCTGCAGTGATATGCTTGCCCGAGATCCTCCCTCAGAGACCTGCAGTGAAGCTGCAGGGGCACTTGGCTGTGTACAGGGGTGGAGGGAAGAAGTGTCCTGGCACAGCAGCACTGTCAAGGAGCTCCAGAGCTTTGTCTTTCCCAAGCTGCTCTCCCTTTCACCTTGTACTCTCCTACAGAGCCCTTGTGTTGCTGTGAGGACTCGTTGCTCTTGTTGTCTCTTGCTCACCGTGCTGCTCTGGGGCAGTTCTGTGTCCACAGGCAGGGACAGGCCAGGGGCAATTCTCTAATACAGCTGGCTCCGTACCAGCATCTGCAGCATAAAAGGGGATCTGCTGAGGGCAGTGCCTGAAGGCTCAGCTCTTCTCCCAAAGCTACTCTCATGGATATTGCAAAGTAAAGATAACTTTTTGAAGTATAGATATAGTGCTAAATCTGGGTGGGAACAGGCAAAGGAGAGTTCTGCAACTGCAGGGAACACAGCAGGTACAGGGAAAGCAGTTTGCTGCATTGTCATACCTCAGCTGACATTTTGTAGACTGAATACAATGAATCACCCCAAAACATCTAATGACATTGGAAATAAGTTGGATGCAATGATCCTCATGGGTCCCCTCCATCTTGGCTATTCCATGAGTCTCTGACTCTGAAGAAGGCCAGCTATCTGTGCGCACCCTCCATGGCCAAAGAACCACTTGTGTGTGAGGCAGTCAGCGGCAGTGCCCCCCACCAGCTGGCTCTGCCTCCCCAGCCTGACCTGCACGGCCCTGCAGAGTGACTCACAGCCCCATGCACCACAGACTCCTCGCTCTGCAGAGCAGCACCGCCAGCTGGGAGGCTGTGGGCAGCATGGGCAGGGGCTGCAGGAATGGCTGCTCAGGCCAGTCCAGATGTGCTGGCATGGGACAAGACTGTGTGGAACATGGGGTGTACTGGGAGCAGAGCAGGGTGCTGTGTGTGTGCAGTGGTGGTGCCTGAGGAGCCCCAGGACCAGCAGTGTGGTGCTGTTCTGGGGAATACGGCTGGCCTGGGTGGTTGCAGGCTTCCCTGGTGAATAGCGTAAGGCGGTATCTCCTGCAGATGGCAGCAGCAGGGACACTGAACTGACCCCCACTTCTCCATTTGCTGCTTTGTTGCCATCCCAGCCTAGGCTGCTCTGCTGGGCCGGGAAGGGCCGAGCTGTGCTGGGCTTAGCTGGGGAGACTAGAGGCAGGTGTGGAGAGCTGGGGAGGGTCTGGGATGTGCTGGTCTCCTAGGAAACACAGGGAGGACCAACAGGGTGGACACTGCCACTGTCCATTTCCACATGCCTCCCTCACCTGGCTCTGGTCCCCCTGTTTGTGAGCACTAGCTTGTTTGCCTACCTGAAGTTCCCTTCATTCTCCACCCCATCCACGGACCTGCTGGTGGCAGTTCTATACTCATCCACGAATCTTTTGCTGGTGGTTCAGTACTCAGTGGTGCCTCCAGCAGTGAACTCCCTCATCTACTTCATAAGGAACCAGGAGCTCAAGGGTGCAGTGAGGAAACTCTTTGAATACATGCTTCAAGCAAGTATTTGCAGGCATTCTTCTTCTACATTAATCATGTGCCTACAATCGTTTCAGGACACTGACGTTTTCTGAAATAAACTGTTAGGACAATTTTCTTTAATTTTTATTTATTTATTAATACTGTCTAAAGCTGGTGAATTTGACTTACTTTTATTCTTAATGCCTGCTATGTTTGTTTTTTTTGCTTGTTTGTTTGTTTGCTTGTTTGTTTTAAGTTTTGACCCAATCCTCTAATGTACTTATAGAACTGGGCTTCTTGTGCAGATAACGACAATAAAGAAGAGAGCAGAAGTTTACTGGTCTCATGTCCTATCTCCTCCCATCTCTTCTGCAGCTGTGGGAGCAGTCCCAGCATATACGAAGAGCTCAGACCAAGAGCCCAGCTGCCACATGGAGGAGCAGCCCCAGTGGCCTTTGGGGCTGTCCCTCACTGCCCACTGGGCTCTGCCTCTGTGCTGCCTGCAGGTCGGGGCTGCTGCTTCCCTGGAGCCATGGCCATGGCCAGCAGCAGGAAATGGCTGTTTCCCTGCTGCTCTCTTTTGGCTTCCACTTTGTTCCCTTGTTCCTTTGCATTTCTCTTAGCCCTCAAATCTCGTGTACTTTGGTGACAGTCTTGATGTCTCCACAGTGGCATCTCTGCCGCATCTCTGCACTCATCTTCCAAAGATAGTGTCAGAAATACAACCCAGGACACCTTCCCTGGACAGGCCTGTTACTTTTCTGGGCTTCACCATGGATCAGAGTCACACAGAGATCACTGAAGGACTGCGAGATGCCTTCTGGATTGCACATAGCCTAGCAAATAGTAGCTGGCCTTTCACTGGCCTGGGAGTGTCCCATAGGTGCTGGGACTGATGGCAAATGGTATCTTGGAGGGGAATCTGGAGCTGTCCTGTGCCTGGGCCAGGCCTCTTGTGCTGGACTGGGTAGTGGGGCTGGACCTGTGGGACACAGGCACTCTGTGCTGGGGATCCCCCAGGCAAGAGACCAGGAGTCCTACAGCTTCACAGACCTCCATTTCCAGAGCCATGGCTGGCCCCAAAGGATCTACATCCTTCAGATGAATTTTCAGGATCTATATTCATCACAGGAGAAGAAATACTGATGGCCACCTGTACTTGCATTGTCATTGCTTTCTCCATCATGGTGTACTCCCTCATCTTCCAGGTACTTCCACCTACCTTGAACAAACAATCCCTGTTGAATGTCCCCTTTCCAGATGCCTGTCTGGACCTATGCACTTCCCATGGTTCTCCTGCTTTGTCCTCCCCTTACTCTTTGATCATTCAGACTGCTCTCACTGACCCAGTTGCTGCTTTGAGCTTCATTGAGTTCAAGCTTGCCCATCGATTAGCGGTCTGCCTAATTGTTTCTGTTGTAAGCTCCTCATCATTTATTGTTGAATTAAGATCATATGGAATAATAGTAATCTTAATACCTATACTTTCCTATTAATCAGTATAAAATACTTAATTTACAGTCATGCTTTTGTGAGGATAAGCCAGTGAGATAAACCTGACTGGAGACAGACAAGATCACAGAATCACAAAATTTCTAGGTTGGAAGAGACCTCAAGATCATCGAGTCCAACCTCTGACCTAACACTAACAGTCCCCACTAAACCATATCCCTAAGCTCTACATCTAAACGTCTTTTAAAGACTTCCAGGGATGGTGACTCCACCACTTCCCTGGGCAGCCTGTTCCAATGTCTAACAACCCTTTCGGTAAAGAAAGGGTTCTTCCTAACATCCAACCTAAAACTCCCCTGGCGCAACCTAAGCCCATTCCCCTCTGTCCTGTCACCAGGCACGTGGGAGAACAGACCAACCCCCACCTCGCTACAGCCTCCTTTAAGGTATCTGTAAAGAGCAATAAGATGAGGAACTTGTTTTTCTGTTTGGAAAATTGCTGCATGTTTTCCTGTTGATTGTTTTAAAATAGGGAAAAACCCTTCTGTGTGCAGCCAATTTTCTAAGGAAAGCAGGTGGGAGCTGGTGCAAAGGGGCTCTAACATCCAGCTGCAGACTTCAGTGCAGAAGTGTGGAGTAAGGAAAAGTGATGCAAACACCAGGTGGCCAATGAGAGAAATGTCAGGGTTTGGGTGGTGAGGAGCAAGGTTGTCCATGCACTGTCAGGCCTCAAGAGTCTGCTTTTCCTCCCTATGGACGTCTCCATAGGAGAAGCCCTGGATTAATATCAATTGAAGAAAGATGCTCAAAACTGAAATGCAACAAAATTCATCCTTTAAAATTAGAAGAGGTATTTATTAGGTGCTTTTTGAAATCTTCCTCCTTAACTGCACCATGAAAGCTCTCCAATTAGCTGTTAAAGTCTTGAGAATATGAATAACACTATGGAAGACATATGGTTCCTTAGGTGTTTCTGCCTTTTAATGAGTTCCATGGTGGATTTTGGTGCTCAGTCTGTGAACCTGAGGTAATGAGAGGAGAATGATGCAATTGCTTGAGAAAGTAAAGTCAGAAGGAAAAGTTGAAGTGAGTTGGAGTATTAATGGGCCCCACTGAGGGCCGTTACCAAGAGATTCTCCTCAGGGACTTGTTAGGGCAGATAATTGGAGGCCATGATTACAGATAGGCAAAGCACTGTGCTGAGAAAAGTCTGGGTTTGTTGTGCTGAAGTGAAAGGGCCAGGTCCTGACTCCAGCCACTGGAAGGGAATGTCCTGCACTCCCATATCTGGCTCAGGGCTCTTGCTGGCAGTCTGTGGGGTGTGGTGGGCAGTGTGATGCCATAAGAAGAACAGTGGTATGACTCCTTCCTGTCTCTGCACAGGGTCTCAAGAAAGCAATAAGCCCCCTTGCAATGACTTTCATCTCCTCAGAAGCTCTATCCGAGGGGACAAAAATGTCAGGGCTGCTGGGGCCTTCTCTTCTTGCCAGCACCCACCTCTTTTTCCTCTCCAGACTTCCCTGTGCTGCCCCACACTTTGCCCTATTTCCTTGAAAGCTGAAGACACCCATCTCTGTTCTTCACCTTGCTCTCATCCTGGCATTTCCATCATTTCACCAATGTCTCGTCAACCCTCACCAGCTGTTCCTTCAAACACAAAGCCATGGTCTGATCAAAGACACCCTTTGGGTGACCTCTAGCACCACGACACAACCCTTTGAGGGACATTTTGTCTTCTTCATGGCCAGTGCCAACCTTCCAAGGTGCACTTTCTGGCACGTTTTTCTCTCCTGCTCTTTTCTACTACCAAAGAAAGCTCCATCAGGGTGGAAACAACTCCTGAAGTAGGCATCGCAACCTGTCATCCTTCTTGCAGTCTGCCAACTAACCAGACAGAAGTCACCTCACCAGGATCTTCCAAGCCATGGTCCGGCTGCTGACCTTACAGACTTTTCTGCAGACACACCTAAGCCTTGTGCCTGCTGCTGTCCAGTCATGGACTCAAACAGAAGGGACAGGACAACCCATATGTGGGCCTTCTTTCTCTCTGGGTCCTCCTGGGTATGTAGGCAGAGGGGATCCCACAGTCAGCATGCCAACCAGGTGCCTTCTGCTGGCCTACCAGGACCACTGGCAGATGTCAGCTGAAAACTACAGTTCCCGGGTAGAAATGTGACCTGTTCGCTGCTTCAGACAGAAGTGACCTCACAGTCCCTTTCTGTGACACTTTCCTGCTGCTGCCCTATCAACTGCAGAGACAGAAGTGACCTCACAGTCCCTTTCACAGGCCAATTCCTCCTGATGGTTTGGGAGATCCTGAGGCAGAGCTGAGCTCAGCAGAGCATTCCCACCCATCTCCTCCTTGTGGCCTACAAGCTGATCAAATCCATGGCCATTCCCGTTCATTTTGAATGCCATGTGACTGCACAGCAATCTCACGGTTCCTGCCCTGCCCCGAGAGAACAGAAACCTATGTTAAGGGTTAAGAAAAGGGTTACAGGTGAGAAGGTTAATGCACAGGAAGACAGGCTTTGGATGATAGTTGTTCATGAATGGCATTAGGGACTATGGCAAACCTTTCTGGGTGAGAGATTAAGCAGATGTTTAGTGGGAGGGTTTGGTGTTCTGCTTGTGGTGTCAGGTCTGTGGTTATGGTATGGGCAAGCTCTTTGCTTTAGGGTTTTTTTTAGGTCTGCAAGAAGACTAAGGTTAAATAGAGTATTTTAATACTAGTGTTAAGTGCAGGGATGAGAGTGAGCTAGAGAAGAAAGGTAATGGAAGGGGGTTATGGACTAATTTTGGCTTCAAGGGATATGGTGGTCAAAAATTAGAGCAGTGGATTCCTGTCAGCATGTAGAGCGGCATTTAGATTTGGATATTAATATAACAGATTAAAAAAGGGTAATGGCCTCACATGACTGCTTTAAGTCAGCTTTATGGTGGGATCAGCATTACCTGAATGTTCTTACCTCTCCAAAATCATTACCTTCTGCTATCTGAGCTCTTCTTTCCTCCCCCAAATCTCACATCTCTCCTGGCCAGGCTCCTCCTGCCTTCCCTATATCAGTCATCTTCTTAGTGGCAGCTTTCTGATGGCTTTCATGAACTCAAGAGTATCTGTCTCACCTCTGTTGGCTACTCTGTTCCCAATAAAGAAGCAGCTCCTAAGCCAGCACTGAGAAGGACCCAAAGGCTGTCAGAATACCCTGTGCAATGTGCCCAGCAGCTCTGCAACACCACAAAAGTGTGCTTCCTGCCTACATGTTTTGGTTCTAGAATGGTTCCTATGGACCCAGGGTAACGTCTTCCATGGCTTCATGAAGGCTTTGTGTTCCCCCAGGCATCTGGGAGGCAGTGGCCTCCAATGTGTAGAAATTTGAAATCAGCCCTGAAAGATGAATGAGTCAAAAACCAAAGCTCTGATATGACAACACCTCTTCAAGACCTCTTCCTCAATGGGGCCTATCAGGTACTTATGAAGAGAGGATCTCAGAGACTATTTGTAAAGCAGGTGCATCTGCTGGCTTATGGAGACCAGCAGATGTGAGCCCAAAGGCATAGATCCCAGCCAGGAGTCAAGGGATGACCTGTCAGCTGCTTCAGAAAGAAGTCAACTCACAGGCTGTTTAACAGTCATTTGCTTCCTACTGGACTTTCTGGACTTACTGAAGTTTCTGAGGCACCACTACCCTCGTAATACCATACTTATAAAACACTCCCTTCTTGGGCCAGAATCTGCCCAGGTTGAAGTGAGCTGCTTGTGATCCTTCCAGCCCATGGCACTGCTGCTGGACTCCCAGCCTCTCTGACGCACAGCAGCTAGTTCCACCAGATCATCCCCCTTCCACCAGATCAGGGGGATGAGTACCCAGAGAACAACTGGTCTTGCTGCTAAAGTCTCAGGCAAAGAAGGCATTAAGCACCTCAGGCTTTTCCTCATCTCTTGTCACTAAGTTTCCCCCCACATCCAGTAAAGGATGGAGATTCTTCTTAGTCCTCCTTTTGTGTTTATGTATTTATAAAAACATTTTCCGTTATCTTTAACAGCAGTAGCCAGAGTGAGCTCCAGATGAGCTTTGAACTTTCTAATTTTGTTCCTGCACATCCTCTTAAGATCCTTATAGTCCTCCTGAGTGGCCTGCCCTCTTTTCCAAAGGTCCTAAACCCTCTTTTTCTTCCTAAGCTCTAGCCACAACTCTCTGTTCAGCTCTCTGTTCTTCTATACTGGCTGGACTTTGGGCACGTGGGGATGGACAGTCTGCTCCTGAGCCTTGAAGATTTCCTTCTTGAAGAGAGTCCAGCCTTTCTGGACTCCTCTGCCCTTCAGAACTGCCTCCCAAGGGACTCTGCCAACCAGTGTCCTGAACAGCTCAAAGTCTGCTTTTAGAATGCCTCATCTGTCTCCTCATCGTGGTTTGGCGGTCAATAAGATATCCCCAACACGATGCCTGCCTTATTGGCATTCCCTCTGACCCTGACCCATATGGACTCAACAATATCATTCCCAGATTGAAGTTCTGCAACATCAAAACACTCCCTAATATAGAGAGCCACATCACCACCCCTTCTGTTCTGTCTGTCTCTTCTGAAGAGCCCATAACCAGTCACTGCAGCACTCCAGTCATAGGAGTGGTCCCACCACGTCCCAGTGATGGCAACCAGGTCACAGCATGCCTTTTATTTCTTTTACTTCTTTGCTATTGAGCAATGGCTACAGTTATATTATATTGTACATGCAATAATAAAATCTCTGTTTATGGCCCAGAGGAATTAGGCACTACAAATGTCACTCAGATGTCACTCTGCCATCTCCAATATCACCTGGTGTCTGCATCTGAATACCTCCCTCCTGCCTCTGTCTGCATTCAGTGTGCTGGGAGCTGAGACAAGCAGCTTACATGCTGCCTGGTTTGTGCCCACCTGAACCAAGGCAAGAGGAATCCCAACTCCTGTGAGCATCTGTGAGGCATGGGAGAGGAAGATAAGCCCCCTTCTAGCCTCTGAACTGCAAACAAAGTATGAGATGCCTGGTTTGACTCAGCTGAAACCCTTCCCTGAGCAGGGGGAGGGAGATCCTTGAGTGGGTGTTCTGCCCAAAACCAGGACATGGAAAGGTGATCCTTGGTCATCATACCTCTTCTGAAATGAAAAAGGACAGTGCTCCCTCTACAATGGAGGGAAGGAATATAGATGATTACTTTAGTGTTTTTCAATGTTGATTCCCCTGGAGGCCCAGGGACTTGGCAAGAGCTCCCTGTGCTGATGAGCTGGGCCGGGCTCATGGGCCCAAGGGGAGCTCCTGGAAAGCGGGCAGCGCTGCAGGGAGACAGCTCTGCCATGGAGCAGCTCCTCTGCACAGTGCAGCAGGGCTGAGGGCACTGCCTTCAGGGGACAAGGGACAAGGGCGGCTGAGAGAAGGGAGGGAGATGTTAAAGGCAGTGTGGAGGGGGGATGCTGAGAGCTCACTGCAGGAGAAATCTTCACAACCCTGAACAGGGTAAGTGTGTGGCTACAGGGCCATGCAGCTCTTGTTCCTGATTCCATTTCCAGATTTGCTGGCAAGTCCCACAGCCTATGGAATTTTTCAGGAGCACTCTCAGAGTTTCTCTACTGCAAAGGAGTATGACAAGCTCTAGAGCAGGGATTGCTTGTCCAAACTGTCAGAGGGACAGGACATGAGGGTTCCTTCTTTAAGGGCCAGCTGAAGGCTGTGCAGCCAGGGTGCAGGCAGGGGTGTCCAGGGCTGTGGTACAGAGCAGGGTTTCTGCCATGTCCCAGGGGCTGTGTGCCAGGGCAGGGCCTCTGCCGCCTGCCAGGCTCAGCACTCAGAATGCCTGGGGAGATGCCCAGGGTGTTATGGGGAGAAGCTGCAGGTGAAAGGAGTCCCCTTACAGGACAGGGTAGGGCAGGGTCCTGCTGGTGCCCAAAGGCTCTTGCCTGGGGAAGGCTCCTTCAGAGCTCCACAGCACCCCCAGGGAATTTTGTGGGGAGATTCTTGTTAGGGAAGTCCAAGGCAGGAGCTACCTGAAGGGAAGGCACTCTCTGGACTCTCTGCTTTCATGCCTGCCATGAGGGTGAATCATGGGGATGATAACGATGATAAGAGTTGTCAGGTTATTAGAAGGGGCAGAAGCTCAAAGAGCATGCCTCTGGACTGTGGGCATCTGAGATCTGTGTGCAATGCACTTTACCACATACCGTAGAACAGTACTGAATCATGCTGATCACACAGATGATCCACCTGATCCCTTAGGCACCCTTAGAAAGAAACAGAGCTCATAGGGAATAGACCGTACATCTTGTGAAGAGGGTTTCTGTGAAACACAAATGAGGTTTTGTGCAGAGAAGTTTTTCTAAGTTGACACAGTCTTTTCCTCCATGGACAGCCAACCATGTTCTGAGGCAGCAAATGTCCAACAGCAGCTTCCCCACAGAGTTCCTCCTCCTGACATTCGCAGACACACACGAGCTGCAGCTCCTGCACTTTGGGCTCTTCCTGGGCATCTACCTGGCTGCCCTCCTGGGCAACGGCCTCATCCTCACAGCCATAGCCTGCAACCACCGACTCCACAGCCCCATGTACTTCTTCCTCCTCAACCTCACCCTCCTCGACCTGGGATCCATCTCCACCACTGTTCCCAAAGCCATGGCCAATTCCCTGTGGGACACCAGGACCATCTCCTACTCGGAATGTGCTATACAAGTTTTATTCTTTTTCTTTTTCATCTCAGCAGAGTTTTCTCTTCTCATCATCATGGCCTATGACCGCTACATTGCCATCTGCCAACCCCTGCACTACGGGACAATAATGGACAGCAGAACTTGTGTCAACATGGCAGCAGCTGCCTGGGGCAGTGGCTTTCTCTATGCTGTGCTGCACACTGCCAACACATTTTCCCTCCCCCTCTGCCAAGGCAATGCCCTGGACCAGTTCTTCTGTGAAATTCCCCAGATCCTCAAGCTCTCCTGCTCAGATGCCTACCTCAAAGAAGTTGGGCTTATTGTGCCTAGTGTGTGTTTAGCCTTTGTGTGTTTTGTTTTCCTTGTGCTTTCTTACATGCAGATCTTCAGGGCCGTGCTGAGGATCCCCTCACAGCAGGGACGACACAAAGCTTTTTCCACATGTCTCCCTCACCTGGCTGTGGTCTCCCTGTTCATCAGCACTGCCTTTTTTGCCTACCTGAAACCCCCCTCTATGTCCTTCTCCTCCCTTAATCTTGTGCTGGCAGTTCTGTACTCGGTGGTGCCTCCAGCAGTGAACCCTCTCATCTACAGCATGAGGAATCAGGAGCTGAAGGAAGCCATGTGGAAAGTGATGAATGGAGGTTTTTCAGAAGGAATAAACTGCCTGTGTTCTTAATGTTAATTGTATATAGACACAGAAATCTTTTTGTTTCTTTTTTTTTTTTTTTTTTTTACTTTGCTTTACTTCTCATAGTGTTCCCCACAAAAAATATCGTTGGTCATACCTTCCTACACTGTATGTACCTGTCTCATGTGACTCCAAGTCTTTGTATAAATGGTGGGTCAGGCTTTCTGTGTGTTTTAATAAAAGGAAGGACCATGCTTTGACTTACTTGCCTGATACCCTTCCTTGTAGACCTGTGGTGGAGCTTCAGGGACACATGGCAGAGTGCAGAGGTGGAGGGGAGAAGGGTCCTGCCACAGCAGCATTGCCAGGCTGCACCTGTGATTGTTCCCTGTTCTTGGACAGCACCCACAGAGACAGTGAATTCTCCTGCCTCTGTGCCCAGTGGGTGAGAGGGATAATGGCAGACAGGCTTCTTTCAGGAGGAAAGAGGGAGCTGCCAGGAGAGCCCAATCACTCGTCAGGGACAGTGTGTGCCAGGGAGTCAATAGCACGTGGAGCCCATAGAGCATGGGCACGCCCCAGGTGGAGCCACCCTGAGGTGCTAAATCTGGGTGGGAAAAGCAGAGCTCTGCAACTCCAGGGAATACTGCAGGCATAGGGAAAGCTCTCTGTTGAATTGGTTGTTATACCTGTGGTGAAATTTCATAGACTGAATACAGTGAATCACCCCAAAACATATCCTGACATTGGAAGTGAGTTGGACTCGATGATCCTTGTGGGTCCCTTCCAGCTCAGGCTATTCCATGCGTCTCTGACTCTGAAGAAGTCCGGCTACCTGTGTCGGCTATCCGTGGCCAAGGAACCACTTGTGTGGGAGGCAGTCAGTGCCAGTGCCCCCCACCAGCTGGCTCTGCCTCCCTGCCTGGACAGCACAGCCCTGCAGAGTGCCCTCACGGCCCTGTGCACCACAGCCCCCTTGCTCTACAGAGCAGCACCAGCAGCTGGGGGGCTATGGGCAGCATGGGCAGGGGCTGCAGGAATGGCTGCTCAGACCATCCCAGACGTGCTGGGCTGGGGCAAGGCTGTGTGGGACATGGGGTGTCCTGGGAGAAGAGCAGGGTGCTGCGTGTTTGCAGTGGTGCTGCCTGAGGAGCCCCAGGGCCAGCAGTGTGGTGCTGTGCTGTGCTGGGGACTGGGGCTGGCCTGGGGGGCTGCAGGATGCCTGTGGGAGGGGAATCTTCTGCAGATGGCAGCAGCAGAGATACTGCTACTGCCCTCCACTTCTCCATTTGATGCTTTGGGGTCTGCCCAGCATGGGCTGCTCTTCTGGGCTGGGCTGCGTTGGGGATAGGAGATGGAGGTGTGGACAGCTTGGGAGGGTGTGGGCTGAGCTGGCCTCCTGGGTGAGACAGGGAGGACCAGTAGAGCAGGGGCTGGGATGTACCGTTTTTCTCTGGACACTCTGGGAAATGCTGCCTCAGGGCAATGGTCATAGAACAGCTCCTTGCAACCACCATTCCCAGACTGGGCTCTTGCCGCAGCTCACACAAGTGGTTGATATTTCCTCCTCTGAGGGATATCAAATTAATATAACAGGAGTCCATGTCTTTTTTCTCCATATGACAGTGCACAAGATGTGGGCGTGGAGAGATGACTACCAGTGAGCAGAAGTTCCATAAGATATTCCCTAGGAGTATACTGTAGGACAGACAGTGACTCAAGGTCACCTTCCTTTGATGGTAATGTGCCATGGGAATGTACTTAAATGAAACAAATCTAGACATGAAGACTTTCTTACCTACCACAGAGAGTTTTGAACACTTCCCTAACATGTGCACTCAGTGCTTGATAATGTTTTTCCGTATTGAGGTGGTCATTTCCTTCAGGATGCCCTGAAGGAGCTGAAGAACTCCCAGGGAAATGTGAGTCCAGACATGTGGGAGGCATTCTGAAGTATGAGCTGCTCGGCCCACAGGGTACCTGAGGGATTGTGCAGGGCATCCCCTACACCGGCTATTCCTGGATGGGCTGGGAAGAGGCCTGCTGAGCACAACACCTCCTTGTAGCCCTGTGGATCCTGGCTGTGAGGTAACTTCTGTCCCAGCAGCTGGCTGGCCAACAGCAGGGAGGCAGAGCCTCTGAGGTCATAAAGGCCTTCAGAAAGCTGCCCCCAACAGGGTGACACATTTGGGAGAGCAGGGGAAAGCTGAGAGAATAAAGGTGGGAGATTTGGGGGAGAGAAGAGGGACTAGGCTAACAGAAAGGAAAGATCTGGAAGAGGTGAGAGGGGTTCAGGCAAGGCTGTGCTGCTGCAACACTTCACTAGGAAAACATCCATGTCAAGCCCTGGCAATATTTCTAAGCAGTAACCGTAAGCCCTACTTACCCCTAAACCTAAATGCTATTCCTCTCTCTGCAAGGAATCCACTACTCTTACCCCAACCTCAAACCTCACCTGGCATCGGTTAGCCAAGTCCCAAATCCATAAGGCCTTACCATACACTCTTAGCTCAGTTCTCATGCTATTCCTCAGCCTTTCATCCCTAGCATTGAATTCCAGTCTTAACATGATTCCTCAACAGAGCCCTGAAGAAAATCCCGACGTAACATAACATAGTCTCTACACTAGACACAGACTAGAATCCAAAGAAGTAAACAGGCCTCCCTCTAATACTCTGCCCAACCACTAACCCTGGAAGGCAAGATCTAATCCCTAAAGCCTAACCTGAACACCTAAGCCACAAATCCTTTCTTTTGGTTTAGTCACATAACTGAAGCAGTTTGGCCTCATGAAGCTGAGAGAAACAACCCTGCAGACACCAAGGTCAGTGAAGAAATAGGGTGTGGAAGTGCTCCAGGTGGTGGAGCAGAAGTTTCCCTGCAGCCCATGGTGCACCATGTTGGAGCAGATCTCCACATGGCAACTGATGGAAGACCCCATGTGGGAGCAGGTGGATGTGGAAGGAGGATGGACTGAAGGAGGATGCAGTCCAGGGAGAGGCCCTGCAGGAGAAGACTCCAGGTCAAAACTGTGGAGAGGAGCCCAGCTCTAGGTAGCCCTTTGTGATGGGGCCTTTCTTCTGAGGACAAACATGTATTGACCCTTTGATAGATGCTGCACTGGCAAGGACAGGACTCAGGATGGCATCGCCCTTCAGGAAGGAACTACCTTTGGGATTCCCTATAAGTGTGGAACTCCTGGCTGTGTCACAGCTTGAGCCACTGAACTGTGCAGGCAGACCAAAGTCCCACTGTGACAGAAGCAACCTCGTGCTTCCCCTGAAGCCACTCCCCTCCCAGTCTTCCTGAACTACCATTGACACCGCAGACTCAAGCAAACAGAGATAAAAGGGAGTGCGAGAATGCCAGTGCTGTACAAACTCAACGACAATGATACATGATATAGCAAGTAACTGGAACACGACCTGAGCACCAGCTCATCACAAGCACCAGATTCATGCTTAGTTGATTTGAAAGGACTGAGAACAGGGCATTAGAAAAAGCATAAAAGAAGGAGCTACATCTTAGTATGCACTCAGCCTCACCAGAAGTAGCCCTGCAGGATGACAACCCGTCTGGCCGCTCATGGCTTGGACAAGTGTACAGTTTGCTGGTTGAAGAACTTTCTAAATGGCCATGCTCAAAGAGTGAGGGAGTGAAGGGAGTTCAGTCCAGTTGGTGTCAGTTGTCCAGATATCCAGTTTAGTCATCAGTGACATTCCCCAGGGCTTGGGATTGGGTCCAGTTTTATTTAATATTTAGATCTACAATCTAAATGAGAGGATCAAGTACACCCTCAGTAATTTGCAGATGACAAGAATTTAGGTGGGACAGTTGGTCTGCTTGAGGGTAGGAAAGCTTTGCAGAGGGATGTGGAAAGGCTAGATTGATGGACTGAGTCCAATCACATGACATTCAACAATGCTTCTGCACTTGGATCATAACAAGCCCATGAAGTAATATAGGCTTGGGGAAGAGTGGCTGGAAAGCTGTCCAGAAGAAAAGCACCTGGGGATGTTGGTCAACAGCCACCTGAACATGAGCAGCCACCGCCCATCATGGACAGGGACACTGACATCCTTCCAATAGATCATCTGTGCTTATGAGGTCACTGTCAGCTGAAGATCTGATAGGCCACGAGCAGGCCCATGGCAGGTGAATGTTCCTGCGATGCCAGTGGTGCCTGGGTAGCTGACAGGCCGAGAGCAAACACGGCGTGTGCTAGATACTGGGAGGACCCTGGTGCCTGAGAAGCCAGTAGGCCAGGAATAAGCATATGGCTTGTGTGGGTCTTTGGGAGCTTATGATGTCATGTCAGCGATGGCACCCCATGCTTGATTATTCCTGAAATCCAACAGAAACCCCGGGCACCTGTCTAATGGTGCATCACACTACTTCATTGGGAACAGAAACCAAACAGGTGTCTATGTGGTGCTCAGGTCAGTGGTGCCTGTGGAGCTGACAGACCAGCAGCAGGCCCACAGTTCTCGTAAGAGCTGTGGTGTAAATGCCTGAAGTAACTAGGAAAATAAAACTAACATTCACGTTTTTAAGGAAAAGGTACAGCTTTGAAGAGGCTTTCAGGGTAGGGCATAACTGCATTATCTGAGCGTTCTCTAGATAGAAAATAATATAAATTGGCCCAAGAGAGAGGGGATGTTAGGGAAGATACCATCGTCAGGGGAGATACCATCCCGAGGACATACAACACCCTTAGGACCTCCTGACTCCTGGGATCAGTCGACGGGCTGAGCCTCTCTTCCCCCCCCATTGGGACGCCTTTGGGTGAGATCTGAATATTTGCTTATAAATCTCTATATAGAGTCTTTGATCCTTTCAACGCGTTTATTTCTAGGCTGTGCACCCATAACACCTATAACACCTGTAACACCTGTAACATCTATACCATCTATAACATCTATAACATCTGTAACACCTATAACACCTATAACATCTATAACATCTATAACATCTGTAACATCTATAACACCTATAACGCCTGTGTATTTCATGCATATTAGCTTGCTTTTGCAGACAGTCACTATCGCCGGCAATCCAAAAGAACCTGATTATCTGTGGCTGTAATAAACCATACTTGATTGCATTGTGATAGCTTTCATTAATGCGACTTGGGTGAGGGTGATTATCCGTGATAATTCAGTGTTCTGAATCTAACCAGACCCCCAGACGGTTAATGCATTGTTGGTGAATGTCTGAACGGACCCCCAGGTGGTTAATACGTTTTTGGTGAATGTCTGAGTGGACCCCCAGGCGGTTATTACGTTTTTGGTGAATGTCCGAACGGACCCCCAGTTTTGGTGAATGTCCGACTGGTTCAGTACTCTGAATTCAAACGGGCCCGTGACGGTTAATCAGCTACACCCCTTTAACGCGACAGTAAAATTGGCGTAGTCGGCAGGATTGCTATGGATAAACTTCTGCAAAAATACAAATGTGCCCCTTCCCAGGCGGGGAAGGAATGGGCCCAAAAGTTTTGGAAAGATGAGGAAAAGGTGGTGGAGCGCATTGAGCAGTGTCAGGCTTCACGAAAGATTGGTCTAAGAAAGGGTAAAAGTGCGATTTGTGCGGTGTTAGGAGCTTGTTTGACTTGTGCTCAGCAAGAAGCTAAGGAAACTCCTGCTCCCAAACTGATCTCTGATGCGGAACATACCGCTTTGAAATCAGAGAATGAAATATTGAAGTCATCATTGGCCTTTGAAAGGGAGACAGGAAAGGCATTAGGAGTTAGAGTGGATAAACTCGTGAGTGAAAATAATTATCTTAAACAATTGCTGGAAAGGGTTAGTCATCTGTTAACTAAAATACAGCCTTGCGCTCCGGTTAAGCAGATTCGTAGACTGTTGTATAATGCAGACCCTGAAAGTTGGGATGGTGATATCTGGTCTGACGATGATGATGGTGTTGAAGAGGTTTCTGACCCTGAACCTCAGTCGATTTCCTTGAGACCTTTGGTTAAGACTGAGACTACTGTTGATGACAATGATGAAATCCGCACTACTGTGCGAACGATTCCGTGGTTGCCGGCGGAGTTGATTAAAATACAGGAGAAGTTCTCAAGGCGACCAGGGGAATCGGAAGTGGAATATGTGTGGCGAGTTTCTCTTGAAGGAGGAGATCGAATTATGTTGAGTGAGGAAGAAGCAGGTGGCTTTTGGGGACCTGGAGTATTTTTAACTACCACACCAGGAGACCATAGTTATTCTATCACTGCACGGGCAGCATATTGGGCAGGTGGTATAGATCCCCAAGAGAGAGGGGAACCTCTGGAAATTAGAGCTACAGGCTATTCTGACCTGGCTGTAGCAGTACAAAAAGCAGCCTGTATTCAGGCGATATATGAATGAGATGAATTTAGGAAATCCCCGATGTTAGCTCCTATTGATCCGGTTCGGTTAACCCCTCTTATCCGTGGGCTCCCTGATTGTCTTAAAATGTTTGTAGCAAACACCCAGGATCGTATACAAGCTGCTCATAGGGATGGTGATCGTGGTCGTAGACGGAATCCAAACTTTCCTATTCCCACATGGAGTGAATTTGTCCAAGACCTAGATAAATACGGACGCCGAATGGGCTGGATTAATTCATCCAGTATTAAGCCCCAAGATCACTCTCGGCGAGTCCGCCAAATCCACACTAAAAATCCCAGATACCCTAATTTTAAAAACAGGTTCAAATTTAATAAAGAACGGGATGAGCTCTGGCGTAAGGCCCTAGCTTTGGGTGCATCCCGACCACTCTTGCGTGGTGCTTCTCTAGATGACCTCCGTACATTAGTCCAATCTCTGGGTAAGAAAAATGTTCCAGATGGAGGGGATTGCTTAACAGGAAAAAATCCCGTCCGTAAAGAATGTACACCTTCGGCACCAAGCTTAAGTGACAAAACAGAATCCCAGCAAAAAAACTCCTATCCCCGGGGAGGGCAGTGAGCCACCCTGCTCGGCGGGTATTAGCAATTCAATGGCTCTCTAATGAACAATCTGACCCTATCATTGCCATTCCTGTTGGACCCCGAAAAATATTGGTAAATTTTCTTATTGATACTGGGGCTCAAATGTCAGTAATCACACATGAGACCGCACAGACCCTGGGTATAACACCTGATCGACGCAGGGTTAAATTTACAGGAATCGATGGTGTGGAAAAACAATGCCCTACCGCAAAAATTTCACTCTGGTTGCCAGAGGAACAAAAATTAACCAGGGTAGAAGTATTAGTTGGTGCTGCATACACTAATATTTTAGGATTTGACGTACTGCGTGGTCGTATGTGGAAACTCCCTGATGGAACAGTGTGGAGTTTCGCGACATATCAAAGGGATTCGGACACAGTAAAATTGAGCCTGCTACAAACATCTATACCCTTACCTCCCTCTAAAATTACTAATGTTCGGCAATATCCGTTGCCAGCAGCAGCACTTATGGGGATTGACGGGGTGGTAACAGAATTGGAAGAAAGAGGCATTATTAAAAGGACCCATTCACCTTATAATTCACCAGTGTGGCCAGTAAAGAAATCAACTGGGCAGTGGCGCTTTACCGTGGACTACAGACAGTTAAATGCTAACACCGCACCTTTAACTGCTGCAGTCCCAAACATAGCAGAAATAGTGACATTAATACAAGGCGCTGCCCATCCTTGGATGGCTGCTTTGGATGTTAAAGATATGTTTTTTATGATTCCTCTCCTTGAGCAGGACAAAGCTCAGTTTGCTTTCACCTGGAAAGGAATCCAATATACCTTTAATAGGCTTCCACAAGGATACAAGCATTCTCCCACGATTGCCCACAATACTTTGGCTAAAATTCTAGCAGAAATTCCTATTCCACCGGACAACACAGTATATCAGTATATAGATGATATCCTGATAGGGGGAAAGGATCAGGAAAGCGTAAAAGGCACAATGGAAAATATCCGGAAGACACTGACTGATTTAGGATTGGAAATCCCTGACTCAAAGTGCCAAGGGCCTGCTCAGGAAGTTAAATTCCTAGGAGTATGGTGGGTTAATGGAGCTGCCTCTATTCCTCAGGACACGCTGGAAAAAATAGAACACGGACAAAGACCTTCTAGTGTAAAGGAATTACAACAAGTATTGGGTGCTTTAAGTTACTGGCGTAAACATATCCCAGGTTTTGCTATCATTGCGCGTCCTCTCTATAACTTGCTTAGGAAAGGAAAATCATGGGAGTGGACTGAACAGCATACTAATGCAATAGAATTATTAATAAAGGAATTGAGGTTGTTCCAACAGCGTGGTCCTATACACCCTACTGACCCTATCCATGTGGAATGGGGGTTCAGTGAACATGGCTCTCATTGTAACTTATGGCAAAGGGGGCCAGAGGGACCTGAGAGACCACTGGAATTCAGCTCCCACTCTTTCAGTGATACTGAAAGAAGATATTCGGATCTTGAGAAGGGATTATTGTCTTTAGTGCGAGCAGTGAAACAGACAGAGCAATTAAGGAGAAAACAGAACGTGATTGTCCGAGGACCTTTCCGCATCCTGGATGTAGTCCGTAAAGGAACAATACCACCTGCTGGCATTGCCCAGAAACCCATGGTTCGTAAATGGTATGCCTATCTAGAAGGTATTAATGAGATTATGCCAATCACTGAGGGTAATACTAAAATATCCAAACTACAGAAGGACATAGATAGTACCCTCCTGTTTCAGCTTCCACCAACCAAACCATCTCCAATCCAGGAAGCACCTCCTCTAAAGGAAGACAGTGATCTTACAGGAGTGTGGTTTACAGATGCCTCGTCTCATAGGGAAAACAATAAGTGGAAATACAAGGCTGTGGCATTGGAAGTAGCCACAGGAGAGAAACTGATTGAAACCGGTGAAGGCAGTGCACAGGTAGGGGAACTCAGAGCAGTTTTATTAGCCGCACAACATGGTGCTACCCATATTTATACTGACTCATATGCTGTTTTTAAAGGAGCTACTGAGTGGATCGGTCACTGGGCAGTTAATGATTGGCAGGTAAATAGAGTTCCAGTCTGGCAAACCGAAAGTTGGAAACAACTGTTAGAGATAGGAAAACAGCGAACACTACATATAGGATGGGTAAAAGGACATGATCAGTCGAACACTGTAGCTGCCCAATTCAATCAGCAGGTAGATAGCCTCACACGGTTGCGTCAAGTTGATCTCACTAATGATAACCAAGAATGGGAACGGTTGCTCGAATGGTTACATGTTAAGCGTGGCCACACTGGACGGGCTGACTTATACCGGGAAGGTATAGCTCGAGGATGGCCTGTATCAGTCAAACTGTGTGAACAAGTGGTGACTGCCTGCTCCCAATGTCGCTTACGGCTTAACAAGGACCATCCGAGTAAGGCACCTCCCTTGCACATTCGGGACAGGAAAACATTGTGGCACTCCTGGCAGATTGATTACATCGGCCCATTGCGATCATCAGGAGGGAAGAAGTATGTTCTAGTAGGAGTAGAGGTAATATCTGGTCTCACTATGGCTACTGCTTTTGCATCAGCTACTGGGGAAAACACAGTAAAAGGATTAAAAGGATGGTTCAGTACACTCCCCCTACCTGAAGAAATTCAAAGTGATAATGGTTCACATTTTACAGCTGCAGTGGTACAGGACTGGGCCAGAGAGGAAGGGATCCGATGGGTATTCCACACCCCCTATTATCCTCAAGCAAATGGTATTGTAGAACGCACTAATGGTTTGGTCAAACGTTTCGCAAATACTCACAAATCTGGATGGCATTTGTGGTTACATGACGCCATCTATCAAATAAATAATAGATGGAGTGGAGATGGCTGCCCCAAAATGAAAGCCTTCTGTACATCTTCTACCACCATCACTCCAAAGCACTACACTGAAACAGAAAAGCATCATACCAAAATGGAAAAGCACACTGTAGGATTTTCTCCTGGACAGCCTGTGCTGGTAAAAATGCCTCAGATTGGAATAGTACCCATGACACTAACTACTCCCAAAAATCCCTATGCATGGGAAGCTAAAGATTGTTCAGGAAAAACACACCGGATCAGCACCCGGTGGATATCACCTTCTTTCTGACCCTGCCGGTTGAATACAACCGAGCATGCTTTTCTTTCTTTTTATGTTTACAGGAACCCTGAGCGAACAGCATATGGACAGCTGGAAGATGACGAATCAACAGTTTGGATTAATAATACTTTGCTCCGCCCTGACCTTGATGCAATCACTTCTGGTTTACAGCCAAGGAGAACCAGGCTGGCTGTGGTCCCAAGCCTATGTTAAATACACTGGTATTTTGGGAACGCAAGCCTTAAAGGAAAAATTAAACTTAGCTACCGTGGTTATGCATGGAACTGAGGTGTTTTCGAGACACGAGTGGGGCTGGGATGAGAGATGGCTTCCGCTTCTAAAGGGGAGAACAGGAGAAGAAATCCGAGTGGGGTGTAGAATGGTTAATGGCTCAACTCACGAGAAAGCCACATTAATAACAATATCTGGAAACCAAGTGACTACAAAGTCCTGTGCTACAGATGAGTGGGATTGTTGGTATAATTTTACCCTGATAGAACCCACTATTGTAACTTGTATATGGCAACAACACTGCTCAGGTTCAGGCCTGTCGCAGTCATGGTGTACAGGACTACTATTTAGATTCAAAATAGATGTGGTTGAGCCTGAACCAACTACACCACCTGACCTAACACCATACATTACATTTGATATACTGCAGTATGGAAGTAGAAATATACCCAGTGACACCATAACACCTTATGATGATCCTTGGAATCATGCGTTATCACGATACAGCGCAATCATTGGAACACCTCAGAACAAAAGGAGCCTAAATTTATCTACCTTAGTTTTACAGGGAAACAAAATATTTTCAAAAGATGAATGGAGTTGGAATGATTCTCTAAAAATGGCTGAACTTCAAGCCACATCTGGCCAGCTAATACAAATTGGTTGTCGAATAACTAATGGATCCACTTATAATCGGCCTACTGAAATTAAAACAGTATACACTGATTCTACTAGACCACAGAATTATAGTACTGATTGTACTAAAATAACAGAACCAAATTTTGATTGCTGGTACAATTTTACTTTCACTAAACCTATAATTGTGTACTGTCTTTGGGGTTACAGAGGCACAGAAATATTATTTGAATTCATGGTTAATACAGAAACATCATCGACTACAAAGGATAAGAAGCCTCTGCCTCCGCAGATATTTGAAAATGAACCAACTCAGCCCCCCATTAGTCTAACTCCCTCCATCTTCAAAACAGGTCCTTACATAATTAAAAATGTGGGACAACAACAAATTCTCTTTAACCCTAGTTGGTCCCTAAAAAGGGTAGAGCTAGCGCTGCACATTAATATCTCTGAAATTAACTCGAAATGTACCACCTTTCTGAGAACTGCCTACACCGGCTGGTTAGCATGGTTACATGGACGTTCTCTAAAACAATCTCAGCGCGTGCCACGGGATGCAACTGGGTTATTAGGGACAGGATTAGGTATATTAAATAGCATTGATGCTGAGGTTTTAATGAGTAGAGTAACTGCTACTACAGATGACCTAAGGAAATTGGAACAACCAATAAAATCATCCTTATTGGCTTTAGGAGCAAATCAATGGCTTCTATCAGATATTTTACCCCATTGGGAACAAATTGAGGAAAATGATCATCAATTAATTGTAAATGCCCTTGGAAAAGCCCAAGGCAATACCTCCCTTGCCTTGAGCTGTATCCAAGCGCAGTTATGGATACAATCTGTAGCAGCAGCTATTATTAGAGAAGGAGAAGGAGGAACTTTGCCCACTGAAATTCGAAAATTGATTTGGGATAATGCTTCAGAATTTGAAAAAGAATTTCAAGCTTGGTGGCAATTAGTCAACTTTACCCATTATGCAGAAAATGATAAAATTGTTGCCTTTATACTTACTATAAGTAATGCCACCGTATACAATGTATATCCAATCATTGCATTAGGACTCAATCATAATGGAACTATACTTTATCCTAAAGAACATAAAGTATGGGCCCATCAAAAGGGAGGAAAGTGGCAAACAATTGATGTAAATGCATGCATTGTGCGTGAACAAAAAGGTTTCATCTGTGAAAGTAACACGCTGGAATCTCAAGACATTTGTCTTGACACTGAGCAAAATATTTGCCACTTCGAGATACATCCTAATGAAACCCTTGAAACTGTACTTATATATATTGGGAAAGGTTGCGTTTGTATGAGAACTCATTGTGATTCTATAGTCGTAGATGATACAGTGGTAGATACCAGTAATCACTCTAATGTCTGTGTTTGCAATTTTACCAAAATTCTAGGATGTGATTTTAAATACTCAGCTCCTGTCACTTCTTATCAACTTATTGCATCTAATTATATTCTGCTTCATGAACTGCTGCCTACTCCTATTGGAATGAACCTCACCTTGGTGAAGAAATTGCTGGTACATGAGGACCTGAAGCAGCTGATGACACAAGTCCGAGAAAATGGACAAAAGACTCTGATTACTGTCCACCATGATGCACAAGAAATACATCGAGTGATGGAAAGAGTGCAGAGAGATGAGAGACACCGTTGGTGGGACACTTTGTTTGGATGGTCGCCAGCTGCCAAGGGAATCTTCAACAAGATGCTTCACCCTGTTATTGTTCTGCTAATACTCACTGTATTGTGTTTTATACTGACAATTAGTTTGTATGTTAAACTCTGGTTTATGATGAAACGTTTAGCATCCCTACACAATGTACATACACTCGATAAACCTCAATCCGAGAATGTATGTGATATCCCCGACATATTTCAACTGTCGTGAAGCTTGAGTGACTATAGTCACGGGGTGGATTATGTGGTGTAAATGCCTGAAGTAACTAGGAAAATAAAACTAACATTCACGTTTTTAAGGAAAAGGTACAGCTTTGAAGAGGCTTTCAGGGTAGGGCATAACTGCATTATCTGAGCGTTCTCTAGGCTCCCAACCTTAGATGCTATCGCGCTGGGGAAACTTGGTGTGCTAGCTCTAAGGAACACCACGGAGCGTGGAGTGGAGTGGAGACACCACGGCTAGGCTCTGTGATCAGGTGGGACCTCTATTGTTCTTGTGCACAAAGCAGCACTTTTTGCCACCCTAAGCCAAAGACCTGTCACGTTTTGACAAATGCTGTACCCTAGTGTTCTTTTTGCTCATTATAATATCATTATAATACCAAAACACACCTCCATCCCAAAAGCTACCCGCCTCCAAGGTGCGACCACCCCTCACTGAGCATGCACTCTGAATTTCTCGGAGCCTATTACTTTAAACGGAGACGGGAAAACTTTACACCAATCATAACTAAGATATGCTTGACTAGAGCCACTCAAGCTCCACCTAAAAGATAGAAAATAATATAAATTGGCCCAAGAGAGAGGGGATGTTAGGGAAGATACCATCGTCAGGGGAGATACCATCCCGAGGACATACAACACCCTTAGGACCTCCTGACTCCTGGGATCAGTCGACGGGCTGAGCCTCTCTTCCCCCCCCCATTGGGACGCCTTTGGGTGAGATCTGAATATTTGCTTATAAATCTCTATATAGAGTCTTTGATCCTTTCAACACGTTTATTTCTAGGCTGTGCATCCATAACACCTATAACACCTGTAACACCTGTAACATCTATACCATCTATAACATCTATAACATCTGTAACACCTATAACACCTATAACATCTATAACATCTATAACATCTGTAACATCTATAACACCTATAACGCCTGTGTATTTCATGCATATTAGCTTGCTTTTGCAGACAGTCACTATCGCCGGCAATCCAAAAGAACCTGATTATCTGTGGCTGTAATAAACCATACTTGATTGCATTGTGATAGCTTTCATTAATGCGACTTGGGTGAGGGTGATTATCCGTGATAATTCAGTGTTCTGAATCTAACCAGACCCCCAGACGGTTAATGCATTGTTGGTGAATGTCTGAACGGACCCCCAGGTGGTTAATACGTTTTTGGTGAATGTCTGAGTGGACCCCCAGGCGGTTATTACGTTTTTGGTGAATGTCCGAACGGACCCCCAGTTTTGGTGAATGTCCGACTGGTTCAGTACTCTGAATTCAAACGGGCCCGTGACGGTTAATCAGCTACACCCCTTTAACGCGACAAGAGCTTGTGACGTCACCGGTGCCTGAGAAGATGACAGGCAGGAAGGAGACCCATGCCTGGGGAATGTACTTGTGATGCCACTCTTGGCTGAGTAACCGACAGGGCAGGAGCAGGTGCAGGCCAGGAGAAGGCCCATGGCAGGTGAATATGCTATAGCATCACCTGGAGCTGTGTTGGGCAGAATCATGAATTAGCCTGAGTTGGAAAGAATCAAGGATCAGTGAGTCCAACTCCAGCCACCAGACAACAAAATAGAATATATATGTATCTAAAAAATTATACAAACGGTAAATATATATGTAAAATATTAAAATATATAATGTATATATTTATGAAAAATAAACTTTTATGTATGTATAATACATGTAAAATTAATGTAATGAAAAATAAAATAAAATAAAATAAAATAAAATAAAATAAAATAAAATAAAATAAAATAAAATAAAATAAAATAAAATAAAATATATAATTAATATAATATACTGCATAATATAACATGATACTGTATAATATACTGGAATACTTTATGTAATATAAATATATATCAAATAAAAATATAACATAATCTATAATATAATATCAGTAATTATATATTATATAATATGAACTATATAATAATACATTCAATATATAAGAATAATATTTAATCTAATGAAATATATAAAAATATAATATAATAATGTATAAGTAATATATATATATTGTATATATTCATAAAAATGTGTGTTCTATTAAAAATATAAAATGTATATATATATGTGTGTATATATATATATATATATATATATGTGTGTATATATATATATATATATAATAAACTATATGTCTGAGAGCATTGTCCAACACTTCTTGGACTCTGCCAGGCTTGGAGCTGTGAGGAGGCTGGGAGGCACCGCAGGGCCATGCCTGGGCATGGGGCCAGGAGGAAACCACCGTCTTCCTGCCCGGGCGCCATGTCACGTGGGCTGCGGTTTGTGCACCTGCAGTGGCAGGCAGGCTCCAGCTCCCGACCCGCCGCGGGGAATAACGGCCCCTGGGTAACACGCTGAGAGCCAGGGAGATGCCTGAGGCTCTGGGCTGCAGCTCTGCTGCCAGGGCAGGCAATGGACCGGCTCTGGCTGCTGCCGGGACCCCACAGGAGGCTCCCTGGGGAGGGACGGGACAGCCAGCACCCCCATCATGGGGCTCTGGCCCTGCCCAAGGGCCTTTCCCAGCTGCTGCTGCCAGCACAGCAGGGGCTGTAGCAGGGGCAGGGGCTGGTCCCTTCCCAGCCTGACACAGCCCCACTGCAGGACCAGTCCCCTGGATCCCATGGCACAAGGATGGACGGACAATCGCACCTTGGGTTCTTGGATGCTACAGCTCAGGAGATGCTCCGTGCTCCCACAGCAGGCTGCAAGGGGTGTCAGAGCCATCTGCCCCCACGCCCAGCCCTACCCCACGATGATGTCCCACCGCAGTGACGTGAGACCCGCAGTGAAGCCGTCCCTCATATATGGTCATGAAGAGCGCTGGAGAAGTTCATTGGAGAGCTGGGCTGCGTCGGAGGGGAGATAATTGCCGATAACGTCTAAAAAGGTGCCTGCTGCTTCGATTGGCTCCTCCTGCAGCTGGGACAGCATCTGCACAGATATATTGCCCTCCCATCATCGCCATTGCCCTGTGGGTCCCCAGGAGCTCCAGCAGCAGGGCCGTGCTGTCAGGACAGGAGCCTCAGGATGGGGACAGAGGGACTCCTGTCCCCTTGGGTGCTGTGGCTGTTCCTCTGGGTGCAGCCTTGCAGAGGTAAGTGCCAGCTTCTCTGTTCCACAGCCTTGGGACAGTGGGCAGCAGTGGGGTCATTGGGATCTCTCTGGGAGTGGGGTTGCTTTGCAGACACCACTGAAATGAGAGGCAGAAGACTCTCGGTCTCTCAGCCCTCTGCTTTAACCTGTGCCTGTCTTTGTGGGAGAGGGTAATCCTTTTCCACAGCTCCCATGATTATGGCAGCCCATGCCTGACATCATTTCTAGACTCCTTGCCCTTGGGGACCCTTTTGGTAGCCCTTGTTCCCCATCACTGTGCCTCTGGATCTGGAGGAGTCCCAGACAGAGAGAGTGACCCTCAGTGAGCTCCAGGGCACAGCCAATGTCTGGGATGCCCCAGGGGTGTTGTGTGCTGTTCCCTGCCCTTGGGATCTGGGGAAACACTTACTCCAGGAAGACAGGTTGTGTCCCATTAACAGAAGGGGACTGGGGCATCTGCACCCAGAAGTGGTACAGAAGTGTCCTTCCTGGGGCCCTGTCCAAGCAGAGGGACTGATCTGACAGCAGGGACGAGGAAGGGTTTTTGGGATCCTTGTGATCATTCAGTGCCCTGTGGGCACCCTAGAGTTCCTGGGTTGGACAGTGGTTTTAGGAGGTGCCTGTGGCAGACAATAGGCAATGGAAGCTGCTCAGGGGCATGGGGCTGTTTGGGGGACACTGGGCTGGGGAGGAGTGGGAGCGCCATGCAGGGCTGGGGGCTGTGTAGGGATGGGTATGGGCGGGGACAGGGGTCCACTGGGGTGGGAGGAGGTGGTGAGGGCCATGGGGCAGCAAATGGCCCAGGAGGGCTAGAGCTGGGTACCCCCAGCCCAGCATAGCCCATGGGAAAAACAGGGACCCCCCATTGCCCCTGGGAGAGCATATGGGGACAGAGATCCCACCCTGGGGACTGTGATTATGCCTGGGGAGGGGGTCTGTGAGTATGGGGCTCAAAGCTCTCCTGACCCTTCCTTTGTTGGTGTTTGAAGGGGCTGCGGAGGTGAGGCTAGCAGATGGTGACGGGCGCTGTGCTGGGAGAGTAGAGATGAAACTCCATGACGAGTGGGGGACCGTGTGCCATTTCTACTGGGACATGTCCGATGCTGCAGTGGTTTGTAGGCAGCTGGGCTGTGGGGTTGCTCTTGAAGCTCTTCACAAAGCACACTTTGGGCCAGGATCTGGGCCCATTTGGATGGTTGCTGTTGCGTGTAATGGCAAGGAGTCTGCCCTGTCTGACTGCAATCATGCAGGACGTGGTGAATCCTACTGTTCTCACAATCTGGATGCTGGAGTGATATGTTCAGGTATGGGTTAAACCTATTACACACTTTTTGAGACTGGGACAAGGGAAAAGGGTAACAGCTCATGGGTCAGGGCTCTGAGCTCAGTCTGTCACATGTCCCTGGGAAAAGTACAGCCCAGGTGCCAACAACAAGCATGACCTTGAAGCTGGAGCAGCCAAGCCTGGGGAGGTGCCTGGTGCTGGGAGAGGAAAGCTCCCACCCTTCCCCATTGTGTTGCCTGGTTCCCATCTTTGTTATCCCATTCACCCAGGCCCTGTCTGGCAGGCTGGTCCCTATGCCAGGGGAATCTAGAGCAGCTCCCCCAGCCACCAGCAGCCTCAGGGAAGGGCGTGCAATGGCCCAGGACTTTTGGGTTGTACCCCCAGCAGCCAAGAGAACCTCGGCCAAAGCAGAGGGGCTGCTCAGAGGGCAGGAGCACTGAGGTTGTGCAGAGGAACATGGTGGCAAGGAGCACCCTGTTCCTGTCCTGGGGTCACCCCATGAGTGCCAGCCCCTAGGGACACGGCCCTCCAGGCCGTGCTGACCCACTGCCCAGCCTCTCCTGCCTGCCCTGTGCCCCAGAGGGGGCTGTGCCAGCACCTTCTGGCTCTCCTCGGTGCCTGCCCTCACACCGGGAGCTCGTGTCAGCCCAGGTCTGCTCTTTGCCTGATCTGGGAACTCACAGGTCTCCTTGGTTGCTCTAGGATTTGTGCGGCTGGTCGGAGGGGACAGCCCTTGCTCAGGAAGTGTGGAGGTCTACGACAGGGACCAGTGGAAAGCTGTCTGTCACTCTCACTTTGGTGCCAAAGCTGCCGAGGTGGTCTGCAGGGAGCTGCAGTGTGGCACAGCCCTGTCTGTCCATGGGGCAGCTCAGCTGGGAGAAGGGGCCGGTCCTTTCTGGGACAGAGAGCTGCAGTGTGTGGGGAATGAATCCACCATCCTCTTCTGCCCCTGGGGAGCCCCTGGGCATGAGGCCTGCACCCACAGCAATGACCCTTATGTCATCTGCACACGTAAGGACTCGAGATGTAATAATGCTGATGGGGGTTGTGGTGGGGGCAGGAGAGCAGGGTGGGCACTGGGCTGTGCTGGCTGGGGGACAGGTGGGGTGAGGTGGTGGTCTGCGGTCCTAAAATGAGAGTGCTGCAGGAGGAGAAAGGCACGCTGTCCCTTTGGCCTCTCCTGCAGCTCCTGTGGGAGCAAGAGCACAAATGTGGCCTCTCTCACCCTCCTTTGTCCCCAGAGTACACAGGGTTCAGGCTGGTGAATGGCAGCACAGCGTGTGAAGGCAGGGTGGAGGTCGAGGTGCTGGGGACATGGGGAACCCTCTGTGCCTCCCGCTGGGACCTCTCGGATGCCCACGTTCTGTGTCGGCACCTCGGCTGTGGCTTTGCTGAGTCCATTCCTGGAGGAGGGCATTTTGGGAGAGGAACCGGCCCCGTCTGGAGAGACTCGTTCCACTGTGACGGGACTGAAGCCCACCTGGGGCAGTGCCCAGTGACTGCCCTGGGGGCCTCGCCGTGCTCCCAGGAGAACGCTGCTGCTGTCATTTGCTCAGGTGAGTGCTGGGCAGTGCTGCAAAGTCCATTTGGCCCTGGAGTGTGACAAGGCCATCCACAGCTTTGGACCCCATGGCAGTGCCTTGCTGAATTTCTCCTCTCACCAGGCCCGGGTCACCACATGTCTGTACGGTTGGTGGGCGGAGGGAGCCGGTGCGATGGGCTCGTGGAGGTCTTCCAGCACGGGACGTGGGGCAGAGTCCTGGATGAGCAGTGGGACATGCAGGAGGCCAGCGTGGTGTGCTGGCAGCTCCAGTGCGGAGAGGCAGAGGCAGCCTACACCCCCGTGAGGGCCGAGCGAGGTCTGGGCCCCGTGGGTCTGCGTGGGGTGCGGTGTGCAGGGCACGAGGCTGACCTGAGCCTCTGCAACACCTCCCTACCTGAGAGCACACCAGCAGCAGGGATCATGGAGGACGTGGGGGTCGTGTGCCGGGGTGAGTGGTGCTGCACGTCCCCCAAGTGTGGGTCTGGGAGTGCAGCCAGCCCCTGACAGCCGGGGTTCTCCCCGCTGCAGGGAGCCGGCGGGTGCGGCTGGTGGACGGGGCTGGGCGCTGTGCCGGGAGAGTGGAGATCTACTACCAGGGGCGCTGGGGCACCGTCTGCGACGACGCCTGGGACCTGGCTGACGCCGCCGTCGTTTGCCACCAGCTGGGCTGCGGAGGGGCCCTGGAGGCAGCCAGCTCTGCTCGGTTTGGGGAGGGCTCCGGGCAGATCTGGCTGGATGGCGTCAACTGCTCCGGGGCTGAAGCTGCTCTCTGGGACTGCCCTGCCGAGGCCTGGGGGCAGCACAGCTGCGGGCACAAGGAGGACGCTGGAGTCATCTGTTCAGGTCTGTGCTGGGAGCAGGACTGGGAGACGTGGACAGTGAGTCCGGGGTGAGGGTAGAGAGACGTAGAGCCAAGGCCCTCAGTGGCTGACATCCAAGGACGTCCCTGGTGCCTTTCCTCCTTCCAGAGTTCATGGCCCTGAGGCTGGAGAACAGCGACGGCTGCTCCGGGCGCCTGCAGGTTTTCTACAACGGGACGTGGGGCAGCGTTTGCTCCAACTCCATGACCACCGAGACGGTGTCACTGGTGTGCAAGGAGCTGGGCTGCGGGAATGAAGGGGAACTGGAAACAGATTCTAACTCTGCCAAGCTGTCTGGCATCACGTGGCTGGATCACGTGGAGTGTGGGAAGAGCAACAGCTCCTTCTGGCAGTGTCCCTCTCATCCCTGGGATCTGCAGTCATGTGATGACCTCCGAGAAGAGACCCACATCACCTGCAATGGTAAATCTGAGCCATCAAGGCACCAGGTCCACTTCCTCACTGGGTATGGCGAAATGCAGAGAAGGAACCCAGAGGGGCTTTGACTTCCTGCATTAGACCCTGTTGCTGCTGGTGGTACAAAGGTGACTTAAGCTCCCAGAGCCACCCACATCCACCAGCAGCAGTCAACGGCCAGGATGCCATCAGCTCCTGGGGTTTCGGTGCCTTTGAGAGGTGCCTGGGGGAGGTGATGGATAGGAAGAAGTATGGGGTTTAGAGTCACGTTGCTTTGGAGAAGGATCTGGTCAGGGGAGGAGTGAGAACCCTGTGCAGGACTGGGGGTGGTATGTGGGTGGGCATGGGCAGGGGCAGGGGGCCAATGGGGTTGGAAGAGGGGGTTATGAGGGCTGTGGGCAGCAAATGGCCCAGGAGGGCTGGAGTTGGGCATCCCCAGAGCAGTGCAGCCCATGGGCAGAGGAAGGATCCCTCCAACACACCAGTGACAATCAGTGGGGACAGGGCTCCCACCCTGGGGCCTGTGACTCTGCCTGGGCAGCAGAGAAAGAACTCGCAGACCCACACTGTGGGGCTCAAAGCTCTCCTGACCCTTCCTGTGTTGGTGTTTGAAGGGACTGCAGAGTTGAGGCTGGCCGATGGCGGCAGGCGCTGTGCTGGAAGAGTGGAGGTGAAACACCGGGGTCAGTGGGGGACCGTGTGCAGTGACCAATGGGAAATGACCGATGCTGCAGTGGTTTGTAGGCAGCTGGGCTGTGGGGTTGCTCTCGAAGCTCCTCAGAAGGCACACTTTGGACCAGGATCTGGTTCCATTTGGATGGATGATGTTCACTGTAATGGCAATGAGTCTGCCCTGTCTGACTGCACACACAATGGCTGGGGTCAAACAGACTGCGATCACAGCTTGGATGCTGGAGTGACATGCTCAGGTAAGGACTGAACTTGTTCCCTACCTCTGGGATGAGGACACTCCTAAGGGACCTGGCTGTGACCTCAGGAAGCAACGAGTGGACACCAGAACATGGCTCTGTGTGTCAAGTTGCACTCTGAGCTGGGTCTGTCACTGCTGGTGTCCCTTGTCCCTGGAGAAAGCCCAGTGGGAGCACACTGAGCCTGGCCCTGAAGCTGGAGCAGCCAACTGGGGAGGTGCCTGGCGCTGGGAGAGGAAAGCCCCCACCTTTCCCCATTGTGTTGCCTGGTTCCCATCTTTGTCATCCCATTCACCCAGGCCCTGTCTGGCAGGCTGGTCCCTATGCCAGGGGAATCTAGAGCAGCTCCCCCAGCCACCAGCAGCCTCAGGGAAGGGCGTGCAATGGCCCAGGACTTTTGGTTCTACCCCCAGCAGCCAAGAGAACCTTGGCCAAAGCAGAGGGGCTGCTCAGAGGGCAGGAGCACTGAGGTTGTGCAGAGGAACATGGTGGCAAGGAGCACCCTGTTCATGTCCTGGGGTCACCCCATGAGTGCCAGCCCCCATGAACACGGCCCCTCCAGGCCGTGCTGACCCACTGCCCAGCCTCTCCTGCCTACCCTGCGCCCCAGAGGCTGTGCCAGCACCTCCTGGCTCTCCTCGGTGCCTGCCCTCATACCGGGAGCTCGTGTCAGCCCAGGGTTGCTCTCTGCCTGCTCTTTTGCTCTATGTGTGGCTGGTGGATGGGGTCATCCATGCCCAGCACCACACTTTGTCCCTGTCTGTGGACCCCCCTTTACCTGCTCCCCAGATGTGCCCCATTCTAACAGCAGCTCCCCAAGAGCTCCAGCAGCCCCTGGGAACAGGGGACTTTCTTGGAAGCTCCAAGTGGTTCCTCAGCCTGGCCTGAGCCCGGCAGGGCAGAGACAACTGCAGCAGCCCCCAGTGCCTGGGCCCCTTTCCATGGGTCCACATGCTGTGAGTGCTGCAGTGCTGGGGCCGGTGCTGGGCAGCCCAGGGGCTCCAACCAGCAGCAATTAGTCTGAGCGGTGCCTGCAGCCGGGGGCTGGGAGAGAGGGCAGCCCATGGGTACTGGGCTGGATTCAGAGGAGCAGCAGGGGGGCCCGTATGTCTTTGTGCCATCAGCACCCACTGAGAACTTCTGGGCTGACCGTGGAGCTCTGAATCTTGCCACTTTACGGATGAGGTGGGAGGTGGGCACGGAAGTGCCAGAGGGCTCTGGGAACTCACAGGTCTCCTTGGTTGCTCCAGGATTTGTGCGGCTGGTCGGAGGGGAAAGCCCTTGCTCAGGAAGTCTGGAGGTCTACGACAGGGACCAGTGGAAAGCTGTCTGTCACTCTCACTTTGATGCCAAAGCTGCCGAGGTGGTCTGCAGGGAGCTGCAGTGTGGCACAGCCCTGTCTGTCCATGGGGCAGCTCAGCTGGGAGAAGGGGCCGGTCCTGTCTGGGACAGAGAGCTGCAGTGTGTGGGGAATGAATCCACCATCCTCTTCTGCCCCTGGGGGACCTCCAAGGACAAGGCCTGCACCCACAGCAATGGCACTCGTGTCACCTGCACACGTAAGGACTTGCAGTAGGATGATGGACAATGGGGTTCTGGTGGGGGCAGGAGAGCAGGGTGGCACTGGGCTGTGCTGTGTGGGGGACAGGTGGGGTGAGGTGGTGGTCTGCAGCCCTAAAATGAGAGTGCTGCAGGAGGAGAAAGGCATGCTGTCCCTTTGGCCTCTCCTGCAGCTCCTGTGAGAGCAAGAGCACAAATGTGGCCTCTCTCACCCTCCTTTGTCCCCAGAGTACACAGGGTTCAGGCTGGTGAATGGCAGCACAGCGTGTGAGGGCAGGGTGGAGGTGGAGGTGCTGGGAACGTGGGGGACCCTCTGTGCCTCCCGCTGGGACCTCTCGGATGCCCACGTTCTGTGTCGGCACCTCGGCTGTGGCTTTGCTGAGTCCATTCCTGGAGGAGGGCATTTTGGGAGAGGAACCGGCCCCGTCTGGAGAGACTCGTTCCACTGTGACGGGACTGAAGCCCACCTGGGGCAGTGCCCGGTGACTGCCCTGGGGGCCTCGCCGTGCTCCCAGGAGAACGCTGCTGCTGTCATTTGCTCAGGTGAGTGCTGGGCATTGCTGCAATGTCCACTTGCTACTGGTGTGTGACATGGCCACACAAATTTGGGGAGCTCATGGCACAGCCTGGCTGAATTTTTCCTCTCACCAGGCCTAACTCACCCCATGCCCCTGCGGTTGGTGGGCGGAGGGAGCCGGTGCGACGGGCGCGTGGAGGTCTTCCAGCACGGGACGTGGGGCAGAGTCCTGGATGAGCAGTGGGACATGCAGGAGGCCAGCGTGGTGTGCCGGCAGCTGCAGTGCGGAGAGGCAGAGGCAGCCTACACCCCCGTGAGGGCCAAGCGAGGACGAGGACCTGTGGGGCTGCATGGGGTGCAGTGTGCAGGGCACGAGGCTGACCTGAGCCTCTGCAACACCTCCCTGCCTCAGAGCATGTCGGCAGCAGAGATCATGGAGGACGTGGGGGTCGTGTGCCGGGGTGAGTGGTGCTGCACGTCCCCCAAGTGTGGGTCTGGGAGTGCAGCCAGCCCCTGACAGCCGGGGTTCTCCCCGCTGCAGGGAGCCGGCGGGTGCGGCTGGTGGACGGGGCTGGGCGCTGTGCCGGGAGAGTGGAGATCTACTACCAGGGGCGCTGGGGCACCGTCTGCGACGACGCCTGGGACCTGGCTGACGCCGCCGTCGTTTGCCACCAGCTGGGCTGCGGAGGGGCCCTGGAGGCAGCCGGCTCTGCTCGGTTTGGGGAGGGCTCCGGGCAGATCTGGCTGGATGGCGTCAACTGCTCCGGGGCTGAAGCTGCTCTCTGGGACTGCCCTGCCGAGGCCTGGGGGCAGCACGACTGCGGGCACAAGGAGGACGTGGGAGTCGTCTGCTCAGGTCTGTGCCGGGAGCGGGTCTGGGAGTCAGAGACAGTGAGGCTGTGGTGAGGGTAGATCCATTTAGAGCCAAGGCCATCAGTGACTGACATCCAAGGACTTCCCTGGGGCCTTTCCTCCTTCCAGAGTTCATGGCCCTGAGGCTGGAGAACAGCGACGGCTGCTCCGGGCGCCTGCAGGTTTTCTACAACGGGACGTGGGGCAGCGTTTGCTCCAACTCCATGACCACCGAGACGGTGTCACTGGTGTGCAAGGAGCTGGGCTGCGGGAATGAAGAGGACTGGGAAATTATCTTAAACTCTGCCAAGCTGTCTGGCATCACGTGGCTGGATCACGTGGAGTGTGGGAAGAGCAACAGCTCCTTCTGGCAGTGTCCCTCTGATCCCTGGCATCCGCAGTCATGTACTGACCGCCGAGAAGAGACCCACATCACCTGCAATGGTAAATCTGAGCCATCAAGGCACCAGGTCCACTTCCTCACTGGGCATGGTGAAATGCAGAGAAGGAACCCAGAGGGGCTTTGACTTCCTGCATTAGACCCTGTTGCTGCTGGTGGCACAAAGGTGACTTCAGCTCACAGAGCCACCCGTGTTCACCAGCAGCAGTCAATGTCCAGGCTGCAATCAGCTCCTGGGAATTTGGTGCATTTGAGAGGTGCCTGGTGCAGGTGATGGACAGGAAGAATATGGGGTTAGAGTCACGGTGCTTTGGAGAGGGATCTGGTCAGGGGAGGAGTGGGAAACCTGTGCAGGACTGGGGGTGGTGTGTGGGTGGGCATGCGTAGGGTCAGGGGGCCACTGGGGTGGGAAGAGGTGGTTATGAGGGCTGTGGGCAGTAAATGGCCCAGAAGGGCTGGAGTTGGGCACCCCCAGAGCAGTGCAGCCCATGGACAGAGGAAGGATCCCTCCAACACTCCAGTGACAATCAGTGGGGACAGGGCTCCCACCCTTGGGCCTGTGAGTCTGCCTGGGCAGCAGAAGGAGCACTCACAGACCCACCTTGTGGGGCTCAAAGCTCTCCTGACCCTTCCTGTGTTGGTGTTTGAAGGGACTGCAGAGGTGAGGCTGGTGGATGGCGGCAGTCGCTGTGCTGGGAGAGCGGAAGTGAAACACCGGGGTCAGTGGGGGACCGTGTGCAGTGACCACTGGGACATGACCGATGCTGCAGTGGTTTGTAGGCAGCTGGGCTGTGGGGTTGCTCTCGAAGCTCCTCGGAGTGCACAATTTGGGCCAGGATCTGGTTCCATTTGGATGGATGATGTTGAATGTAATGGCAAGGAGTCTGCTCTGTCTGACTGCACACACAATGGCTGGGATCAAACAGACTGCGATCACACTGAGGACGCTGGAGTGATATGTTCAGGTAAGGACTGAACTTGTTCCCTACCTCTGGGATGAGGACACTCCTAAGGGACCTGGCTGTGACCTCAGGAAGCAACGAGTGGACACCAGAACATGGCTCTGTGTGTCAAGTTGCACTCTGAGCTGGGTCTGTCACTGCTGGTGTCCCTTGTCCCTGGAGAAAGCCCAGTGGGAGCACACTGAGCCTGGCCCTGAAGCTGGAGCAGCCAACTGGGGAGGTGCCTGGCGCTGGGAGAGGAAAGCCCCCACCATTCCCCATTGTGCTGCCTGGTTCCCATCTTTCTCCTCCATTCACCCAGGCCCTGTCTGGCAGGCTGGTCCCCATGCCAGGGGAATCTAGAGCAGCTCCCCCAGCCACCAGCAGCCTCAGGGAAGGGCGTGCAATGGCCCAGGACTTTTGGGTTGTACCCCCAGCAGACAAGAGAACCTTGGCCAAAGCAGAGGGGCTGCTCAGAGGGCAGGAGCACTGGGCTTGAGCAGAGGAACATGGTGGCAAGGAGCACCCTGTTCCTGTCCTGGGGTCACCCCATGAGTGCCAGCCCCTAGGGACACGGACCCTCTAAGACATGCTGACCCACTGCCCAGCCTCTCCTGCCTGCCCTGTGCCCCAGAGGCTGTGCCAGCACCTCCTGGCTCTCCTCGGTGCCTGCCCTCATACCGGGAGCTCGTGTCAGCCCAGGGTTGCTCTCTGCCTGCTCTTTTGCTCTATGTGTGGCTGGTGGATGGGGTCATCCATGCCCAGCACCACACTTTGTCCCTGTCTGAGGACCCCCCCCTTTACCTTCTCCCCAGTTGTGCCCCATCTAACAGCACCTCCCCAAGAGCTCCAGCAGCCCCTGGGGACAGGGGACTTTTTTGGAAGCTCCAAGTGGTTCCTCAGCCTGGCCTGAGCCCGGCAGGGCAGAGACAACTGCAGCAGCCCCCAGTGCCTGGGCCCATTTCCATGGGTCCACATGCTGTGAGTGCTGCAGTGCTGGGGCCGGTGCTGGGCAGCCCAGGGGCTCCAACCAGCAGCAATTAGTCTGAGTGGTGCCTGTGGCTGGGGGATGGGAGAGAGGGCAGCCCATGGGTACTGGGCTGGATTCAGAGGAGCAGCAGGGGGGCCCTGACCCCTTTGTGCCATCAGCAACCACGGAGAGCTGCTGGGCTGACCGTGGAGCTCTGAGTCTGGCCACATTACCGATGAGGTGGGAGGTGGGCACGGAAGTGCCAGAGGGCTCTGGGAACTCACAGGTCTCCTTGGTTGCTCCAGGATTTGTGCGGCTGGTCGGAGGGGACAGCCCTTGCTCAGGAAGTCTGGAGGTCTACGACAGGGACCAGTGGAAAGCTGTCTGTCACTCCCACTTTGGTGCCAAAGCTGCCGAGGTGGTGTGCAGGGAGCTGCAGTGTGGCACAGCCCTGTCTGTCCATGGGGCAGCTCAGCTGGGAGAAGGGGCCGGTCCTGTCTGGGACAGAGAGCTGCAGTGTGTGGGGAATGAATCCACCATCCTCTTCTGCCCCTGGGGGACCTCCAAGGACAAGGCCTGCACCCACAGCAATGGCACTCATGTGATTTGCACACGTAAGGAATTGGGTAGGGATGGTATCCTCTGGGGTTTTGGTTGGGGGCAGGGTGGGCCCTGGGCTGTGCTGTGTGGGGGACAGGTGGGGTGAGGTGGTGGTCTGCAGCCCTAAAATTAGAGTGCTGCAGGAGGAGAAAGGCACTCTGTCCCTTTGGCCTCTCCTGCAGCTCCTGTGGGAACAAGAGCACAAATGTGGCCTCTCTCACCCTCCTTTGTCCTTGAGTACACAGGGTTCAGGCTGGTGAACGGCAGCACAGCGTGTGAGGGCAGGGTGGAGGTGGAGGTGCTGGGGACATGGGGAACCCTCTGTGCCTCCCGCTGGGACATCTCGGACGCCCACGTTCTCTGTCGGCACCTCGGCTGTGGCTTTGCTGAGTCCATTCCTGGAGGAGGGCATTTTGGGAGAGGAACCGGCCCCATCTGGAGAGACTCGTTCCACTGTGACGGGACTGAAGCCCACCTGGGGCAGTGCCCAGTGACTGCCCTGGGGGCCTCGCCGTGCTCCCAGGAGAACGCTGCTGCTGTCATTTGCTCAGGTGAGTGCTGGGCAGTGCTGCAAAGTCCATTTGGCCCTGGAGTGTGACAAGGCCACCCACAGCTGGGGACCCCACGGCAGTGCCTGGCTGAATTTCTGCTCTCACCAGGCCCGGCTCGCCACATGTCTGTACGGTTGGTGGGCGGAGGGAGCCGGTGCGACGGGCGCGTGGAGGTCTTCCAGCACGGGACGTGGGGCAGAGTCCTGGATGAGCAGTGGGACATGCAGGAGGCCAGCGTGGTGTGCCGGCAGCTGCAGTGCGGAGAGGCAGAGGCAGCCTACACCCCCGTGAGGGCCAAGCGAGGACGAGGACCTGTGGGGCTGCATGGGGTGCAGTGTGCAGGGCACGAGGCTGACCTGAGCCTCTGCAACACCTCCCTGCCTCAGAGCATGCCAACAGAAGGGATCATGGAGGATGTGGGGGTCGTGTGCCAGGGTGAGTGGTGCTGCACGTCCCTCAGGTGTGGGTCTGGGAGTGCAGCCAGCCCCTGACAGCCGGGGTTCTCCCCGCTGCAGGGAGCCGGCGGGTGCGGCTGGTGGACGGGGCTGGGCGCTGTGCCGGGAGAGTGGAGATCTACTACCAGGGGCGCTGGGGCACCGTCTGCGACGACACCTGGGACCTGGCCGACGCCGCTGTCGTTTGCCACCAGCTGGGCTGCGGAGGGGCCCTGGAGGCAGCCGGCTCTGCTCGGTTTGGGGAGGGCTCCGGGCAGATCTGGCTGGATGGCGTCAACTGCTCCGGGGCCGAAGCTGCTCTCTGGGACTGCCCTGCCGAGGCCTGGGGGCAGCACGACTGCGGGCACAAGGAGGACGTGGGAGTCATCTGTTCAGGTCTGTGCTGGGAGTGGGGCTGGGAGCTGGGTCCGGTGAGGCCGGGGCGTGGGCAGAGCCAGGTAGGGCCAAGGCCATAAGTGGCTGACATCCAAGGACTTCCCTGGGGCCTTTCCTCCTTCCAGAGTTCATGGCCCTGAGGCTGGAGAACAGCGACGGCTGCTCCGGGCGCCTGCAGGTTTTCTACAACGGGACGTGGGGCAGCGTTTGCTCCAACTCCATGACCACCGAGACGGTGTCACTGGTGTGCAAGGAGCTGGGCTGTGGGAATGAGGGGGAACTGGAAACAATCTCAAATTATGAGAAGCTGTCTGGCACCGCGTGGCTGGATCGCGTGGAGTGTGGGAAGAGCAACAGCTCCTTCTGGCAGTGTCCCTCTGATCCCTGGGATCCGCAGTCGTGTACTGACCGCCGAGAAGAGACCCACATCACCTGCAATGGTAAATCTGAGCCATCAAGGCACCAGGTCCACTTTCTCACTGGGTATGGTGAAATGCAGAGAAAAAACCCAGAGGGGCTTTGACTTTCCTGCTTTAGACCCTGTTGCTACTGGTACACAAAGGTGATTTCAGCTCTTGGAGCCACCCATGTCCACCAGCAGCAGTCAACATGTGGGCTGCCCTCAGCCCCTGGGGGATGCAGAGGCATCTCCACGCAAGGTCTCAGAGGAGACCATGCAGGGCTTTCAGGAGTCCTCCCTCCAGGGACAGCCTCCTGCTGCTCTGTGAATCAGGGACCTTGTGGGGCCGAGCACTTGGGTCCCCCCTGCAGTACCGTGTGTGTCCCCTGAGTGAACAGGGTTCTGCTGCTGCCCTGACCCAGGGAGCATGGGGACGTGTGAGCAGAGGTCAGCCCTGCCTTCTTCTGCATGACCCCTAGAGCAGCCCTTTTCAGCCCAACTTCTCTTTCCTTTGGGACATGGACAGAATTGCCACAGGTGGCTGCATGCCCCAACTCCACCAGCTGCACAGGTAGGGAGCTGCCCCTACGCGTGCCCCCCTCACCTGGCAGGGCTGTCCCAGCTGTCCTGGTGCCATGGGACATTTCTGCCTCCCCAGAAAGGGAGAAGATCCGTGCCGTGGGAGGCAAGGACGGCTGCTCGGGAAGAGTGGAGATCTGGCACCGCGGCACCTGGGGGACGCTGTGTGACAATGCCTGGGACATGCGGGACGCCGAGGTGGCGTGCAGGCAGCTGGGCTGTGGCCCCGCGCTCTATGCCCTGGGCCAGGCTGCTGCTGGAGAGGGGACGGGCCCCATGTGGCTGATGGAGTGCAGGGGGACGGAGCTGTCTCTGCAGGACTGCTGGGCCCAGCCAGGAGACAGCGGTGCCTGCCAGCATAAGGCAGATGCGGCTGTGCATTGCTCAGGTGAGCAGTGGGGCTGGGAGACATGGCTGGGGGCTTGGCAACGAGCTGGCTTGGGCATCTGCTCTGCTGTATCCTGGCATGGCCCCAGTGCAGGCCCAAGCAAGGGTGTTCCTGCAGAGTGGGAGGCTGGTTGTGGGTGGGGAGCAGCCTCTGTGGGGCTGGATGTACCAGCACATCCCCTGGGCTGCCTGCACTGTCCTTTGAGCAGCACAGAGCAGTGGTGCTGGGCCTTGTCCCTGCCACCTTGCTCAGCCCCACAGAAGGGACAATTCAGGTGGCAAATTTTGGGGTCATTTGCCAGGGAGGCTGCCTGGTGCCACAGCCCCAGCCTCTCAGCCCAGCTCTCCTTCTGCTCCCCTGCAGCTGCACCCAGGACAGCAACACCCCCCCCACAAGCAGGTAAGCTGTCCTTCTCCTGGGGCTGGGTCTGTCCATATTCACGCTGTGACAGACAGCCAGGGGAAGGGGCTTCTTGCTGGGCTGTGAGACTCCCAGGAAATCAAGGGAGCTAGGAGAAGTCTGTGATGGACCCAGCAGGGTGGGACCTGCCCCATCACCCAGCCCTGTCCCCCACAGCCCCTGCTGCCTTGTGTGGTTAGGAGTGGCATGTCCTGGCCCCAGCCTCTCCCTTGTCTGATGCTGCCCCTGCCATGTTCCTGCCCTTGCAGATCCCCCACGGAGCCGTCCGACCACCAGCAGCAAGAGACTCTCGGTGCCTGTTGTCATCTGCATCATCCTGGGGGCCCTCCTCTGCCTGCTCCTGGCCCTCCTGGCTGGGCAGGTGCGAAGCGCCAGGGCTCGGCGCAGAGGTGGGTCCTTCCCCAGTGGTCCTCGGGGGGAGATGCCTCCTGTCAGGGCTGGGGGTGCTGGGGGTGTTGGTGTCCTGGGGCACAGAAACAGAGCCGTGTGCTGCCTCCTGCCCCATGTGCTGCCCCACTGACTGACAGACCATGGGGCACCAGCAGAAAGAGATGGAGAGAGCCCAGAGCCTGAGGCATCAGTTCTGGGGTGAGAAGAGAAATGTGAGATCTGGGCTGGGTGAGAAGGGGAGGATGCACTGCTGGCAGTGCTCTGGGTGGCTCTGCCAGGAGGAGCATGTGGCAGCGGGGTCCATCACCATGGTGTCAGCCACCCCCCAGCAGGACATGGGCTGTGCTATTGATGTGTGGGGCAGAGATGGAGCAGATCCATGGGGAGGAGAAATGTGGGAATTGGTGCATGGTCTGCACTGGGACTTGAGCCGGGGACCAAAGGGGCATAAAGGCTGTCTCCAAATGTGAGGCTGACTCTGTCCCAGACCATCTCCATGGGGATGCTGCCCTCCCTGGGGATGTGGTTGCAGTGCCAACACAACACAGTGGGGCTGTGCTGTGGGGACAGCCCTGTGCTGGCCTAGGGAATTTTGCTGAGGGAGCCCAGTGGGGTCCTGTCCCTCTCTGCCCATGCCCAGACCAGCCCTGCCTCTGTCCCCAGGCTCCGGGAGAGCTGGGGAGCCCTTCCCTGAGGCCGTGTACGAGGAGATCGCTTACAGCCTGGCGTGGGAGAAGCAGCCGAGGTTCAGTCTCTCAGGTGGGTGTATGCTCCTGAAGGGGCACTTTCTCTCTGCCTCAGACCAGGGCTGTGTCCTGCAGCTCCTGCCCATGGTCCCTGAAATGGTTGGACCATGACGTCTGTGGGAGAGCATCCAGGCATTGGCCCCCACAGAGGAGTTTCCTCCACACCAGCTCTGCCCATCCCAGAGGGGACAGCCCCTCTCTGCTGGGCCCTGCACCCTGGGGACATCCAAGGGCTGAGTTAAGTGGCTATTCCAGTGCAACTCTGGGAGCCCCTATGAGATGGGCTCATCCTAGGGTAGCAGGGGTGGTCTCCTTCCCACTCTATCCCAGCTCTGTGGCTGTCCATCCCCAGCAGTGCTGACCACAACATGGGGCAGCAGGGATCATCCCATAGCACCCACTGCAGCTCTCTGCAGGCTCCTTTTCAGAGGGGTCCCTGACCCAGCTGCAGCCCTACCCCAGACACATGAGGAGGAGGATGGTCTGGGGCCAGCTGCAGGGATAGAAGGGGAGGGAGAGGAAGGGCTCCATCTCTCCTCCCTGCAGACAGACAGACAGCAGTGCCACTGAGTGCCACTTTCAGAGCTGGAGGGACGAGGGCTCTGCTTTGGCCCTGACACCAGCAGCATGTCAGCCCTGTGTCCCTACACACCCTCCCATCCTCTGCTGTGCAGAACATCTCTTCTCACTGCCACCACCTTCCCTCTCCTTTCAGATGTCCCTGTCCTGCCTGGAGGTGACCCAGCGGATGACTACGACGATGCTGGAGAGGTTTCTGACCCTGGGGAGGATCCTGTCCCTGGACAGGGGGACTGGGAAGTGCCCAGGACACCAGAGGAAGGAGCTGGGCCCATGGATACAGCCACAGGTGAGAGGGCAATGCAGCACTGCCACTTCCTAGGTGCCAGGAGAATCCATGAAGTATTTAGAGCCTGATCTCCTGACATGGAGAACCTGGCCTGAGATATTTCCAGGAGGCTGGTGGATGTGCCAAATGTCTCAGGCTTGTGAGGAGGGGGAAGGTGTTGTACAGCCCTGAGAAGAACCCCATAGGATCAACCACAACAGCCTGCCTTGATGCTTACAGAGGGAAGCCTGCGCTCCCGGAGACGTGCTGAGGACCCTGGAGCTGATGGAGACATCTTGTCCCCTTTTCTGGTACACATGGGCTATGATGATGCTGAAGAGATGTCTCTGACATGTCCCCATGAGGACACCCAGGATGTGACACCGAAGTCCAGTGCACAAGGGTCCCAGAGCCCCATGCCAGCAGAGCCCAGCCCTGCTGAGCAGCCGGGTGCAGCCGGGAGGGAGGAGAGCTCAGTGTCACTGGGAGAGCCGTGAGTGCCAGGGAACGGTCTCCCTTTTCCAGCAGTCAGCAGACACGCACGGGTATTTCCTGTCTTGGTATTCCCCTGTTTTTGTGCTTTGTGTTGACAAATGTTTATATTAAAACCCTCTGGGGGGGGGCTTTGTCCCAGATCCATTGCTTTCCTGCCCAGGTGTCAGGGTGTCTCTCTGAGGCTAACCAATTGGAGTAGAGCTCAAAGATGCAATAGTGAGGAATGGTCATTTCTTGGGACCAACAGGGTTGGGATCAGGCTGTAGGGCTGCCAGAACCCCCAGTCCCTAGACACTATTCCTACTGACAGAGGCATTTCCGTCCTGCCAGCCACAGGCAGTTTCCAGCAAAAGTGGCTCTGTGTGACGCCTCATGATGCACTCGCTGGTAGCGCCCATCTTCTACAGCCTTGGGCCCTCATGGAACCCAAGGATTCCTGCCCAGCACCCACAGACAGAGGAACCTCTCCTGCAGCATCAGAGTGGCGAGAAGTGTTGGACCCCTGGGCAGGACTTGGTACCCAAACTGCCCTCCCGGATCCTGCTGGTAGGTCCTCCCCAGCTCTTCCCCAGCAGGCGCCTCCGCTGCAGGCTTAGAGATGCTTTTGGTAGTAGGGTGGTGGGCTGCAGGGGGTGCTGGATGGTCTGGAACATCTGTTTGATCCATTTGGGTCAGCTGTCCTGGCTGTGTCAGGGACACTTTCCTCAAAATCAGATTGCTCAAAGCCCCATCCAGCCTGGCCTTGAATGCTTCTAGGGATGGGACACCATCCAACAACCTTTCTGGGCAACCTCCTCCAGTGCCTCACCACCCTGAGTAAATGATTTCTTCTGAATATCTAATCTCAATCTACCTTATTTGAGTTTAAAGCTATTTCCCCTTGTCCTATTACTACATCCTCTAATAAATTCTCTCTCCAGCTTTCCTTTATGCCCTCTGGAGCTACTGGAAGGTTGCTCTACGTTCTGCTTACGAAGGCCCAGGGCCTTCTGCTCTTAATTCCTCTCTTCTCCCTCTTCATAGGAGAGATGCTCCAGCCCTCTTATCATTTTTGTGGCCCTCCTCTGGACTTGCTCTAATGGGTCCATGTCTTTCTCACGTTGGGGATCCCAGAGGTGAACAGACTATGTTAAGTGGGGTCTCACAAGAGCAGAAGAGAAAATGAGAATCACCTCCCCTGACCTGCTGGCTATGTTTATTCTGATGCAGCCCAGGATTTTGCTTTCAGGGTTACAAGTGCATATTGCCTACACACGTTGAGATTTTCAAGCACCAACACCCCCAGGACCCTCTCCACAAGGCTGCTCTCACTCCCTTCTCCACCCAGCTTGTATTTATGCATAGGACTGCTTCAACCCATGTGTGGGAGTTTACACTCAGCTTTGTTGAAGTTCATGAGTTTCACACAGGCCCACCTCTCAAGCCTGTCATGGCCCCGCTAGATGACACCTCTTCCCTCCAGTACGTCATCCTCACCACTCTGCTTGCTGTCATCAGCAAACTCGCTGAGGGTGCACTCAATCCCACTGCCCATGTCACCAACAAAGATGTGAAATTGTGCCAGTCCCAGTACTAAGCCCTTAAGAACACCATTTGTAACAGATCTCCACTTGGACATTGATCTGTTGACCACAACCCTGTGAGTGTGATCATCCAGAAAATTCCTGATATCCACTGAGAGGTCCATCTGTCAGATCCATGTCTCTCCAATTAGAGACAGGAATGCCACATGGGATATGTCAAATACTTTGCACGAATCAGGTAGATGATGTCAGTTACTTTTCTCTTACCCACAAACACTGTAACACCATTGCAGTAGGCCTACAGATATGTTAGGCACGCTCTGCCCTTAGTGAAGACATGTTGGCTGTCACCGATCACCTCTTTATTTGTCATATGCCTTAGCCGAGTTTCCTCCTGGATCTGTTCCATGATCTTGTTGGGCTCAGAGGTGGGTCTGACTGGGCTAGACTTCCCTGGGCCTACTTTTATTCCCTTTTAAAAAGTGGGGGTTATGTTCTCTGTGTTACAATCAGTAGAAACTTCACTGCACAGCCACCACTTTTCAAATATGACGAGTAGTGGCTTTGCAACTTCATCTGCCAGTTCCCTCAAGACTCTGGGATTCATCTCACCTAGTCCCGTGGGCTTGTGCACCTTCTGTTTCCTCAGATACTCCCGAAACTGATCTTCTACAGTAGGTGGTTCTTCTCTCTCCCAGTCCCTGCCTTTGCCTTCTGGGACTTGGATGGTGTAGCTGGAGCTATTCCAGTGAAGAATGAGGCAAAGAAGTCATTGAGTACCTCAGCCTTCTCCACATCCCGGGTAACCAGGTCTCCTGTTTCCTTCTGGAGAGAGTCCATGTTTTCCCTAGTGTTCCTTTTATCACTGACATACTTATAGAAGCCCTTCTTGTTGCCCTTGAACTTCCTATCTAGATTCAATTTTACCATAGCCTTAGCTTTCCAGACTTGATCCCTGGCTGCTCAGGTGATGTCTCTGCATTCCTCTCAGGTTACCTGTCCTTGCTTCCACTTTCTGCAGCCTTCTATGGTGGTTTTATACAGGTGGGCATCTGAGCTTCATCACAGCTGCTCTATCACTCCCCCTCCTCTAAGGGAAAGGAGGAGAAAATATGATGAAACCAGTTCAAATGCTGAGATAAGGACAGGGAGATCGCTTAATAATTATCATCATGGGCAAAACAGACTCAGATTAGGAAGATATTAAAATTCTAACAAGCTAGAAAAGTGAGAAACAAAGGAAAGAAACCCCAAACACCTTCCCCCCATCCACCCTCTTTTATCTCCTCCACTTAGGCGGCATAGAGGAATGGGGGAATGGGGCTTATGGGTTATCTATAGCACTTCGTCTGCACCGCTCCTTCTCAGTCACTCTCTGCCCATGCTCTAAGGTTGGGTCCCTTCCATGGGATGCTGTCCTTCCTGAACTGATCCTGAGTGGGCTTCCCACAGGCAGCAGCTCTTCAAGAACTGCTCCAGATATGGCTCCGAACCACGGGTTCCATTCATCATGAGCAAACTGCTCCAACCTTGTCCCCCATGGGCAGCAGCTCCTGCCAGGTTGCCTGCTCCCGTGTGGGCTCCTCTCCATGGGCTACAGCTCCATCCTGGAATCTACTCTGGTGAGGGTTCTCCACAGACCGCAGCCTCCATCAGTGCAGGTCCATCTGCTCCACCGTGGTCTCCTCCATGGACTGCAGCATGGAGATCTGCTCCACCCTTGTACTCCATGGGCTGCAGGGGGACGACCTGCTCCACCATGGTCCTCAACACAGGCGGCAAGAGAGCTTCTGCTCTGGCACCTGGAGCACCTCCTTCCCCTCCTTCACTTGGCCACTGCCTGGCTATTTATCACTCCTCTCTCTCCCAGCTGCCATGTAGCAGCATTTATTTATTTATTTATTTATTTTCCCTTTCCTTAAATATTCTCTCAGAGAAGCACAGACAACATTGCTTACTGGCTCAGCTCTGACCAGTGGCAGGCCCCTTATGTAAGATGGGATAACTTCTGGATTCTTCTCACAGAAAGCAAGAAACTGCCTGTGTGAGCTGGGGTTGGAGTCCAGTGCTGTGAATAGTGGTTGCATGGGGCTGATCTAGGACCCCCTGGGGCAGCATCTGCCAGGGTGTCCAGAGAAGAGCCCAGTCCAGACCCTGATCTGCTGGTCCTCCCTGTCTCTCCTAGGAGGCCAACCCAGCTCAGCCCATCGCCAGCTCTCCACACCTACTTCTCCTTTCCCCAGCCCAGCCCAGCCCAGCAGCCCAGGCTGGGAAGGCCCCAAAGCAGCAAATAGAGGAGTGGAGGTCAGTGGCAGTGTCCCTGCTGCTGCAATTTGCAGGAAATTCCCTTCCCACAGGCATTCTGCAACCCTGTACGCTAGCCCCGCTCCCCAGCACAGCACAGCACCACACTGCTGGCCCTGGGGTTCCTCAGGCAACACCACTGCAAACACACAGCACCCTGCTCTGCTCCCGGGACACCCCATGTCCCACACAGCCTTGCCCCAGCCCAGCACATCTGGGCTGGCCTGAGCAGCCATTCCTGCAGCCCCTGCCCATGCTGCCCACAGCCCCCCAGCTGGTGGTGTTGCTCTGCAGAGTGAGGGACTGTGGTGCGCGGGGCTGTGGGAGCACTCTGCAGGGCTGTGCTGATCAGACTGGGAAGGCAGAGCCAGTTTGTGGGGGGCACTGCCACTGACTGCCTCCCACACAAGTGGTTCCTTGGCCATGGAGGCTGCGCACAGAGAGCTGGCCTTCTTCAGAGTCAGAGACTCATAGAAGAGAAATAAGCTAAACAAGGAGCCTCCTTCAAGTCTACTCCTTTGCAATATCCATGACAACAGCTCTAGGAGAAGATCTGAGCCTTAAGATACTGCCCTCAGCAGATCCCCTTTTATGCTGGAGATGCTGGTACGGAGCTGTTTGTGTTAGAGAAGTGCCACTGGCCTGTCCCTGCCTGTGGACACAGGACTGCCACACAGCAGCACGGTGAGCAAGCAACAAGAGCAATCAGTCCTCACAGCAACACAAGGGCTCTGTAGGAGAGTACAAGGTGAAAGGGAGAGCAGCTTGGGAAAGACAAAGCTCTGGAGCTCCTTGACAGTGCTGCTGTGCCAGGATTCTCCTTCCCTGCACCTCTGCACACAGCCCAGTGCTCCTGCAACTCCACCATAGGTCTCTGAGGGAGGATCTCAGGCAACAATTCGTTGCCACGTCCTTTCTATCATGCAAATACACAGAGAACCTGGCTCCTTCACACCAAGTTTCTATGTAGCAAGAGACAGGTAGATACTGAAATGGAAGAGGATGAAAAAATACATTTTTTATTCTATCGTGAATAAAGGAAATGAATTTTAAAACATAACATTAAAAAAAATAATAATATATATTGGGTCTGCAGCTGTCAGAATTTACCTTAGCTATATGTAGTAGATGGGCGGTTTATTGCTACAGAAAAATGTCCAGTCATCACTTTCCACATGGCATCCTTCAGCTCCTGGTTCCTCATGCTGTAGATGAGGGGGTTCACTGCTGGAGGTACAACTAAGTACTGAACTACTGGCAAAAGATTCAGGGAGGAGGAGGACATGGATTGAGGTTTTAGGTAGGCAAATAATCCAGTACAGATGAACAGGGAAACCACAGCCAGGTGAGGGAGGCACGTGGAAAAGGCTTTGTGTCGACACTGCTCAGAGGGCATGCTCAGTACAGCTCTGAAGATCTGCATATAGGAGTAAAGAATGAAAAAGAAACACCCAAAAAGTGAACAAGCAGTAAAAACAACAAGCTCAATTTCCTGGATCAAGACATCTGAGCAAGAGAATGGAGGATCTGGGGAAATTCACAGAAGATCTGGTCCAGGAGATTTCCCTGGCAGAGGGGAAGGGAAAAGGTATTGGCAGTGTGCAGCACAGCATAGACAAAAGTACTACCCCAGGCAGCTTCTGCCATGTTGACACAAGCTCTGCTGTCCATTATTGTCCCATAGTGCAGGGGTTTGCAGATGGCAATGTAGCGGTCATAGGCCATGATGGTGAGAAGAGAAAACTCTGCTGCTACAAACATAACAAAGAAAAAGACCTGGGTAGCACAACCTGCATAGGAAATGATCCTGGTGTCCCACAGGGAATTAGCCATGGTTTTGGGGGCAGTGGTGGAGATGGAGCCCAGGTTGAGGAGTGCAAGGTTGAGGAGGAAGAAGTACATGGGGGTGTGGAGGCGGTGGTTGCAGGCTACGGCTGTGAGGATGAGGCCGTTGCCCAGGAGGGCAACCAGGTGGATGCCTAGGAAGAGCCCAAAGTGCAGGAGCTGCAGCTGGCGTGTGTCTGCGAATGGCAGTGTTATAAATGAGGTCTCAATCTGAATTTTTTAATATTTATAAAACAAATATTTTTAAAAGGTATAAAAGGCAAGTAAACAGCACTGGGTGTGCGGGGAGTCTACGCTCCACCAACATTCACACATGAACATCAAACATTCTAAATATACAGAACATTGCTTTACATACTAAACCTGAGTATGCCTATACATACGTACACTCAGGAAAGGTAACAAACAATCATTTAAGTTCCATGACTTAACAGTCTCCATTTTCCATTCCTTTACTTGATTACTAACAAGTCTCCATTTTCCATTGCTTCTGAACAATATGTCTCACGTTAAGTTGTCAAGCAACTCGGTCTTCAGGCCTTTTGTATCCAGTTCTTCCCGGATCGAAGAAAAACATATCCATCTCCTTTGCAAGGCCAATGAGGTCTGGGTCAAAAGGCACGTCCAGGTCAGCAGGGGGCGTAATAGCAAAAGCCTTCGATGGCTGCAGCAGCAGAGAGGCCCGTGGCGTAGCAGTTGGATCAGTAAAGGAGCCTGCAGCTCCCTCACTATCTGGCAAGCCACACATTTGTGATTGTGGCTCCACAGGGCTCTTTAAGGCCTCAGAGATGGCTCGCCAGGTGCCAAGCAATCCCACCGCAACCTTGTCATTTTTAGTTGCAGAGTCCCACACCTTGACAGCAGTTTGGTCCCATATTTCAGGCTCATAAACTGTCCAATTGTTAATAAGGAGAATAAGCTGTAAGTTTACCAGGACAGTCTTTGTTCCTAAGGACATATAATTCCCCATAATGCGCAACTGCTTACCAGCGAGAGGCAGTTGTGTGCACAGGTCCACTTCTATCAGCTCGAGCTTTTCTCCAGCTCCAGTGCGCCTATTTCCAGCAACGAGCTTCTCTGAGCGGTTTGCTGAGTCTGGCCGAACCTATCTTCATGAGGCAATCAAAATGCCTGTTCCCATCTTTGTCTCCATTCTGCCAGCCTGTTCCTCTTCACTTCTTTTTCTGCTTCTTTATTGATGATGTAACTTCATTGTGTTGCCTTTTTTTTTTTTTTTTATCTTGAGGGCAGGCTCCCCTCTTATACCTTTCTCTCCACAGCAGTTCTTTTCAAAACAACTTTTCATTGGTCAAACAACTTTGAATGTATACAACAACAGCAAACACCCAGAAACATCCATGCCTTAAGGGCTGGAGAACAAGAGAACCATCTGGAGAACAAGAAACCGGAGACTGCATGGAGTCTCCTGAATCACCCTTCTTTGTTCCCTCTATACTCTTTTATAATCTTGATGGCCTCGTCATTAAGAGTCTAATGTTATCTCAACCATGGGGCTTTCCAACCCCCATGGCCACATTCCCAAATCTCCCCCTTCTTTATTAATATCAACCATTTTCTCAACACGAATTACCACTCCAGATATAACAACGGGAGGAGGAACTCGTTGGGGAAGCTGCTATTGGACATTTGCTCTCCTCTCAGGAGGCCACCCCAGCCCAAACCCTCCTCAGCTCTCCACACCTCCCTGTCCTCTCCCCAGCCCATCCCAGACCAGACCAGCAGAACAGCCCATGCTGGGATGACACACAAACAGGAAATGGAGAAGAGGACATCAGTAGCAGTGTCCCTGCTGCTGCCATATGCAGTATGTTAACCCCACCACACCACCTTCTCAGACAGCCTGCAGCCCCCCAGGTCAGCCCCGCTCCCCAGCACAGCACAGCACCACACTGCTGGCCCCGGGGATCCTCAGGCACCACCACTGCAAACACATAGCACCCTGCTCTGCTCCCAGGACACCCCATGTCCCACACAGCCTTGCCCCAGCCCAGCACGTCTGGGCTGGCCTGAGCAGCCATTCCTACAGCCCCTGCCCATGCTGCCCACAGCCCCCCCCAGCTGGCGGTGTTTCTCTGCAAAGCGAGGGGGCTGTGGTGTGTGGGGCCATGGGGGCACTCTGCAGGGCTGTGCTGGTCAGGCAGGGAAGGCAGAGCCAGCTGGTGGGGGGCACTGGCACTGACTGACTCCCACACAAGTGGTTTTTGGCCATGGAGGGTACACACAGACAGATTGCCTTCTTCAGAGTCAGAGACTCATGGAATAGCCTGACAAGGAGGAACCCACAAGGATCATCAAGTCCAACTCATTTCCAATGTCATTAGATGTTTTGGGGTTGTTATATACGGAGTGGTAATTCATGTCAGAAAAATGGTTGATATTAATAAAGAAGGGGGAGATTTGGGAATGTAGCATTGGGGGTTGGAAAGCCTAGTGGTTGGTGATAACATCAGACTCTTAATGATGAAGTCATCAGGAATGTAAAGAGTTTAGAGGAAACAAAGAAGGATGATTGAGGTGACACCCTGCCATCTGGGATTGCTTGTTTTCCCCTCTGTTAAGGCATGGAAGTTGCTGGGGGGGCTGCTGGTTAGAACTGTTAACATTTATTGTTTAATGTTATATGATAATAATATTATTAGTGTGATTTCAAGGGTTAACGAAATGCGGGAAAAGCAATCACGTTTTGTTGCTTTCGGGAACCTTGTGGTGGGCAGAGCATGTGCAGAAGAAAAGGGAGACAGTCGAAGCCGCTCCTGCATTCTGGAACAAAAGGTTGCTAATGGTGAAGGGGAAACAGTGAGCCTTTCACCCACAAAGACCACCACAAAGAGAATTATAATATGAAGCGGGGATAGGATATCCATATGTATAGGTGTACTCGGGTTTCTTGTAGATATGTAACAGCAATGTCCTATATATATTTGGAAAGTTCGACGGGTGCGTGTGCGTGTTGGTAGAGCATAGACTCCCTGCGCACCCAGCGCTGTTTACTTGCCTTTTATAAATATTCTTTTATGTTACCAAATTCAGAGTTGAGACTTCATTTATAACAGGGTGGTTCACTGTATTCAGTCTATGAAGTTTCACCAGAGGTATAACAACTAATCCAACAGATTGTTTTCCCTATGCCTGCTGTGCTTCCTGGAGTTGCAGAGCTCTCCTTGCCCTGATTTAGCACCATGAATGCTTTAGCACCCGGGTGCCTCCACGTTGGACAGACTCGTTCTGTATGTTCCATGCTCTGCTTACTCTCCTCAGCAACAAGAAGAATCAGTCCTCGCAGTAACACAAGGACTCCGAAAAAAATGTGGGAGGTGAAAGAGAGTAGCTTGGAAAAAAAAAAAAAAAAGGAATAAAATAAAATAAAATAAAATAAAATAAAATAAAATAAAATAAAATAAAATAAAATAAAATAAAATAAAATAAAATAAATCCTGGGGCTCCCTGGCTGTGCTGCTGTGCCAGGGCTCATTTTCCCTCCACCTTTTCACACATCTATGTGCCCCTGCATCTCCACCACAGATCCCTGAGGAAGGATCTCAGGCAAGCAAATCACAGCAGGGTTCTTTCTTTTATTGAAATACACAGAGAGTCTGGCTTCTCATTTACTCCATGTCTCAGAATCACATGGACAGGTAGATACTGAAATGGAAGGGGATGAATAATGACATTTTTTGTGTTCAACACTATCACAAATAAATCAAAGATAAGATAATGCAACACAACCACACAAAAATTTCCAGCTTCTGAGCCTGTAATGAGCTACATTACAAGTGATATGCAGAGGAAAAACAGCAGTTTATTGGTTCTGAAAATATCCAGTTACCAATTTGCACATTGCATCCTTGAACTCCTTGTTCCTCATGCTGTAGATGAGTGGGTTCACTGCTGGAGGCACCACTGAATATAAAGCTGCCAGCAAAAGATTCAGGGAGGAGGAGGATACAGAGGAGGGCTTCAGATAGGCAAATGTGGCAGTGCTGAGAAACAGGGAGACCACAGCCAGGTCAGGGAGGCATGTGGAAAAGGCTTTGTGTCGTCCTTGCTGTGAGGGGATCCTCAGCACTGCCCTGAAGATCTGCACATAAGAGAGCACAACATAAAGAAAACATCCAAATGCTAAGTAGGCACTAACCACAAGAAGCCCAACTTCTCTGAGGTAGGCATCTGAGCAGGAGAGCTTGAGGATCTGGGGAACTTCACAGAAGAACTGGTCCAGGGCATTGCCTTGGCAGAGGGGGAGGGAAAAGGTATTGGCAGTGTGCAGCACAGCATAGAGAAAAGTACTACCCCAGGCAGCTTCTGCCATGTTGACACAAGTTCTGTTGTCCATTATGGTCCCGTAGTGCAGGGGTTTGCAGATGGCAATGTAGCAGTCGTAGGCCATGATGGTGAGAAGAGAAAACTCTGCTGAAATGAAAAAGAAAAAGAATAAAATCTGAGCAGCACATCCATAGGAGGAAATAGCCCTGGTGTCCCACAGAGAATTGACCATGGCTTTGGGAACAGTGGTGGAGATGGAGCCCAGGTCGAGGAGGGCGAGGTTGAGAAGGAAGAAGTACATGGGGGTGTGGAGGCGGTGGTCGCAGGCTATGGCTGTGAGGATAAGGCCGTTGCCCAGGAGGGCAGCCAGGTAGATGCCCAGGAAGAGCCCAAAGTGCAGGAGCTGCAGCTGGCGTGTGTCTGCGAATGGCAGGAGGAGGAACTCTGTGGGGAAGCTGCTGTTGGACATTTGCTGCCTCAGGGCATGGTTGCCTGTCCATGGAGGAATAGACAGTGACATGTTAGAGAGACTTTTCTAAGCAAAAACTAAACCTTATTTCATAGAAAACATCCTCACCAAGGCTGTATCCTCACTGCATCTTCATCTCAAGAAGACTTGCTCCTGCCTGGAGCTCTGCATCTGTCTGCCTAAAGATGCCACAGAGACCATGAAGATCCTCTGTAATCTCAGAAGTAATCAGTGCTGCTGGTAAAGAACACCAGGGGTGCATCTCAGGTATCCACTGGCCAGAGGCATCTCCCTTTACAAGTGATGAAAGGGACATCCAACAATCCCACAAGAAACAAAGAAGGTTGTGTTGGTGCTGCTTGTAGGCTAAATGGCGTGGACTGAATATATGAGTTTCCTCAAAGACCTACACATCTCTTTTAACTGTAATGCTCTATGAGTTTAGGTCCCTTCTACAATCCTAACAACACCATTATCGTCTCTCTGACTGCCGTCCAAAGCAGGAAGTTGAAAAATTAGACCTCAGAGAGTGCCATCCCTTCAATTATGGCAGGTGTTGTTCTTCCCTTTCAAGAATCTCCCCCAGAAATGCCCTGGGGGTGCTGGGGAGATATGAGGAGCCTGTCCCATGTAGCAGTCCCCTGCCAGCAGCAGGACCCTGTCCGGCCCTGGCCTTCTGATCCTTCCAGCCACAGCTTCTCCCCACAGCACCCTGGGCAGCTCCTCAAGCAGGCTGAGTGCAGAGCCTCACAGGTGGGAGGGGCTCTGCCCCGGAACACAGCCCCTGGGGCACAGCAGGGACCCTGCTCTGTACCACAGCCCTGGGCACCCTTGCTTGCACCCTGCTTGCACAGCCTGCAGCCGGTCCTGTGAGAAGGAACCCTCAAGTCCTGTCCCACTGATAGCTTTGGTAGATAATCCCTGCTCTGGAGCTTGTTGTTCTTCTGTTATCCAAAGAGAATTCTCCAAAGATAAATATCCAAAGAGTTCTCCCGAAAGATCCCATAGGCTGTGGGATTTGACAGCAATTCTGGAGATGGCACCAGGAACAACAGCTGTGTTGCCCTGCAGCCACAGACTTACCCTGTTCAGGGCTCTGAAGATTTCTCCTGCAGTGAGCTCTCAGCATCCCCCCTCCACACTGCCTTTAATATCACCCTCCCTTCTCTCATTGCCCTTGTCCCCTGCAGGCAGTGCCCCCAGCCCTGCTGTGCTGTGCAGAGGAGCTGTTCCTGGGTAGAGCTGTCTCTCTGTAGTGCTGCCCACTTGCCAGGAGCTCCCCTTGAGCTGAGAAGCCCAGCCTAGTTCAGCAGCACAGCTCCAGCCTAATGCCTCTCTGTCTCTCCCCTCTCTCATGTCCCTTGAGATGTCCCTGGGCCTCCAGGGGAATCAGCTTTGAAACACACTGAAGTAATCCCTGATGTTCCTTCCCTCAGCTGCTGAAGGAATCTCATTTCCAGCTCCATCCTTCCTTATTCAGAAAATGGATGAGGTCCAAGGATCACCTTTCCATGCCCTGTTTTTAGGCAGGACACTCCTGCAAGGACAGGGATGGATCTTCCTTCTCCCTGCTGAGGGAAAGGTTTCAACTGAGTCAACCAAGGCACCTTCTTCTTTGTTTGCTGTCCAGAGGCTAGAAGGATACCCTAATGTAATCCAGATGTATTACCCTGCTCTCTCCCGTGTCTCACATTTGGAAACTGCCCTGGCTATGTTACGCAGTGACCATTCACTGCCTCTACTGTGAACAGCGCAGGGAGCTCTTGGCAAGTCCCTGGTCCTCCAGGGGAATCAGCTCGGAATCAAACCAATGCAATCACTGTTCTTCCTGCTGTCAGCTAGGGAGAGACACCTATTTCCAGTGCTATCTTTTCTCTTAGATCAAAATAAATGTTTGATATGGGAATCACCTTTTCTTGTCCTTTTATTAGTTAGGACACCCACAAATTTTATTCCATTTCTTTCAAGCACCTGTTAATATTCCGGAGAACGAATCTTTTTCACTGCAAATGAAATCCCTCTGTCTACACAGACTACACAACCCAGCAAGCTCATAGAGTCATAGAATATTTGGGGTTGGAAAAGTCCTTAAGGTCTAGTTCCAGTCCCCGTGAAATGGGCAGAGTCATCTCCCACTTAACCAGTTTGCTCAAGGTCCCATCCAACCTGACCTTGGACATTACCAGCGATGAGGCACCCACCACTTCTCTGGGCAACCTGTTCTAGAGCCTCACCACCTGCTGCGTGAAGAATTTCTTCTTTAGATCTGATCTAAATCTGCTCTCTTTTAGCTTAAAAGCACCGCCCCTTGTCCTGTCACTACACTCCCTGATACAGTCTCTCCAGATATTTATCCTATGTGTCTCCCCCTGTTCTCTTAAGAGTAGGGAGGGAGAGAGTGGCTGTGCGGTGCTTGGCTACCTCCTGGGGATAAAGCACAACACATCTGGGGACACAAACCTGACAAACAAGTGATAAAGGAGGCAGTGGGGGAGCCAGACGTGGTCAGTCACACTGACTGGTGAGAGTATGAGAGAGGATGTTTCTTCCAGCGAGTTTATCTGACCAGGTTTCTTGTCAGTTGAGAAACCAAGGGAAAACAGGGAATACTGGTAAAAGGGGATGTCCTATAAGGAGAGGCTGAGGACACTTGGGTTGTCTAGTCTGGAGAAAAGAAAGCTGAGGAGCAACCTCATTTTTCTCAGCCACTGTCTTAGGAGGGCAAGTGGAGAGGGAGGTGATGACCTCTTCTCACTGGTAAATAATCAGAGAAAGTGTGCAATGGCACACAGATGCACCAGGGAGGTCCAGACTGGAGAGTGGGAAAGTTGTCTGTACTGTGAGGGTGGTCAGACACTGGAATAGGCTTCCTTGAGACCTGTTTTTTTTTCCCAGCCTGTCAGTGTTCAAGAAGCATTTGGACATTGCCCTCATTGAATCACAGAATCACAGAATCACAGAATTTCTAGGTTGGAAGAGACCTCAATATCATCAAGTCCAACCTCTGACCTAACGCTAACAGTCCCCACTAAACCATATCCCTAAGCTCTACATCTAAATGTCTTTTACAGACTTCCAGGGATGGTGACTCCACCACTTCCCTGGGCAGCCTGTTCCAATGTCTAACAACCCTTTCAGTAAAGAAGTTCTTCCTAACATCCAACCTAAAACTCCCCTGGCGCAACTTAAGCCCATTCCCCCTCGTCCTGTCACCAGGCACATGGGAGAACAGACCAACCCCCACCTCACTACAGCCTCCTTTAAGGTATCTGTAAAGAGCAATAAGGTCACCCCTGAGCCTCCTCTTCTCCAGGCTGAACAAGCCCAGCTCCCTCCGCCGCTCCTCGTAGGACTTGTTCTCCAGGCCCCTCACCAGCTTCATCGCCCTTCTCTGGACCCGCTCAAGTACCTCGATGTCCTTCTTGTAACGAGGGGCCCAAAACTGAACACAGTACTCAAGGTGCAGCCTCAGCAGAGCCGAGTACAGGGGGACGATCACCTCCCTAGCCCTGCTGGTCACAGTGTTTCTTATGCAAGCCAGGATGCTGTTGGCCTTCTTGGTCACCTGAGCACACTGCTGGCTCGTATTCAGCCAACTATCAACCATCACTCCCAGGTCCTTCTCTGCCTGGCAGCTCTCCAACCACTCATCTCCCAGCCTGTAGCTCTGCTTGGGGTAACTTTTGTTTAGCCCTGGAGAGATCACGTAGTTGGACCAGACAACCTTTGAAGGCCTCTTCCAACTGAACTATTCTGTTCTAGTCTAGTCTTGTCTAGTCTAGTCACTACACACGTGTGTAGGCCCATTTGTGTATTGGAAGACCACAACAATGCTTCCTGGAGTCTTCTTTTCTTCAGACTAATCCCAACTCTCTCAGCTGTTCTTCACAGGACATGTATTTGGTGTGCACAGCATGCTTTTGGTAGTCAGGTGGTAGGCTGCAAGGGATGCTGGATGATGAGGAACATCAATTTGATCACTCTGAGTTAGCTCTCCTGGCTGTGTCCCATCACAATGTCCTGCACACTTCCAACCTACATGTCATGAGGGGCAGTATTAGAATCAGAAACCCTTGATGCTGTGTAGACACACTCCATGACTGTTTCTAAACCTTCTCAAAGCCAGTTACCCCCTACACTAAAACACCTCATCCCTGGAGAACCCTGTGCAACAGCTGTCTTGAAGAGTGTTTGTTTTGTTTTCATCTTTCCTTTAACATGTGACTAAGTCTTGGAAGATAGCAGATGTTACAGAAGTCTTTTTTTGGAAGACAAAGTTGAGGCTGAGCTGAGAACTAAGTAAAAAATATCTGTTTATTGAGTTAATTAAGCAACACTGAAAAAAAAAAAGTTTTTTCTTTTATTGATGGTGTGCAGAATATTGGGAAATATGGCATTTTCCTTTGCAAGTAATGCTTCTTGCAGCTAGGAGTGGCCTTGCAAGGACATCAGCCAGCTCCCTCTGCTCTCCCGGGTAAATCTCATCATGTCCAATAGGCTTGTGTATCCCATTAAGTCAAGTATGCCCTGACCTGACCCACTCCCACCCAGTGTACATTTTCCTTGTCCCTGTCCTTCCCCCATTCTCTGTGTCCTGTTTTTCCCAAAGGCCATTCTTGCCTGCACTGACTGAGGTGAAGAAGGAATTTAGCACTTCAGCCTTTTCCCTGTCCTGTGTCAACAGATCCTGGGCCTCATTCAGCAGTAGGTCCACATATTCCCAAGTGTTCCTTTTGCCACCTATATACTTCTAGAAGCCCTTCTCATCCTTGATCAAATTCCATCAGAGTTGGGTTTTAGCTTTCCAATATTCATCCCTACGTGCTTGGGCAAAGCCTCTGTATTCCTCTGAGCTTATCTGTTCTTGTTTCCACTGTTGCTGTACTTCTTTTCTGTGTTGGAGTTTTTCCAGGACCTCCTGGTTCATCCATGCAGGCCTCTTGTAATTTTTACCTGACTTCCTTACTCTTAGAATGGACTGCTCTTGATGTTGGAGGAGGTGATCCTGGAATATTAACCACCTTTCTTGGACTGCTCTTCTCTCCAGGGCCTTATCCCCTAGGACCCTTCCAAGCAGATGGCCGAAGATTCCAAAGACCAGGGCTGCGAACTTGCTATTTATTTTGTTTCTCATTGTCATTGGAGACAGCAGGCATAGTTTGCCATGGTCCCACAGCTGAGGTGTGACAACCCAAAAATGTATCGATGCCCTCAACCGGGAGCACAGACTAGAACAAGCTGCAGTCTGTGCTTTTTGACATTCGTGAAGTCACTGCCAAGGCGTGGTGGGACAAGTCCTGCAACTTGGAATGCTGCAATGGGTGGATACAGACTTTAGGACAGACAGAGTGGAATGATCCAGAGTTAGATTTCCTCATGGAAGCTGCTTGGATATGTGGAGCTCCTCTATGTGACCTGTGAAAAGTTCTCTGAGCACTTGTGGGTGCCAATCAGAGAAGGGGTCACTAAGGGTGTTATCATGGTGGGAGAAAATAACCTGCAGCCAGGGCAAGGAAGTGGACATAGTCATTGTTAAGCACTCCAAAGAAGTCTCTTAGAGTAAGAGTCTGGGTCTCCCTGAGGGTTTTTTATTGTCCCTGCCATTTTCCAGAAGGGGAACAGAGCTGAGTGCAAACAGTCCAGGTGGTTTCTGGAGTGTCTTGGGATAGCTTCCTTGTCTAGCTTCCAGATAGTCCAGCAGAGGTAATACAAACCTGGATCTGATACCTGCATGCCAGAAAGAGCTAGTCAGGGATGTGATGATCTGTGTCAGCCCTGTCTGTCGTGACCCTGAAATTGTGGGGTCCCGGATCCCAAAGGGTGTGAGAAAGGAAATAAAAGACTTTTAGTGGGGATCCCAGGTGAGCAGCACACAAGTTCAGAACAGTGGCTGGATGCCTCACAAGTGATAATAACTCTTTCTCCATTAATTTTCTCCCAGTTTTGGGGAGGAGACAGAGATGTTATAGGGGAGTTTTATATGATTTAGCTAACTGCCAAGGGACTGCTCCCAGGTTAGTGACAAGGCACAAAGGAAGGCAACAATTTTAGTCAGTATACACTGACAAAATGTCAATACCTATATTCCCAATCTCTGAAGTCCTAATGACTGCTAACCTGGACATCCTCTGGCACCTCAAATGTCAAATGGTGTTTGCATTTGAACAACTCACTGCTCTTCTCTATCTCTTGTAATTACTGTGGGAGCTTGAGCTAGAGTATTTTGTGCATACCCGTACAGAGGTGAGAGAAATCACATCACCCATGTGTGCATTTGTGGCTGATAAGGAAGGTTCTGGGCCCTGTTTCAGGCCTGGGATATCAAACTGAGAATGAAAAGCATGAATTGACTGACTGTGGTCACTGCCCTCAGCTTGGGAAATGTGATTCCTGACAGCCACAGTCTGGGTGTCACTACCTAAAAGTGAAAGAGGACAAAGTGATTTTTTGATGAAACTTCTCATGATAGGAGAAATGACATTGCTGGCACTAAGTGTTGCTCCTCAGCTAAGGGAGGGAACATCAGGGATTGCTTCAGTCTGATTCAAAGTTGATTCATTTGGAGGCCCAGGGACTTTTCAAGTGCTCCCCATGCTGATGAGCTGGGCTGGGCTCCTGGGCCCAATGGGAGCTCCTGGCAAGCAGGCAGCACTGCAGAGAGACAGCTCTGCCCAGGAGCAGCTCCTCTGCACAGCGCAGCAGGGCTGGGGACACTGCCTGCAGGGGACAAGGGTGGCTGAGAGAAGAGAGGGAGATGTTAAAGGCAGTGTGGAGGGGGGATGCTGAGAGCTCACAGCAGGAGAAATCTTCAGAGCCCTGAACAGGGTAAGTCTGTGGCTGCAGGGCAATGCAGCTGTTGTTCCTGGTGCCATCTCCAGAATTGCTGGCAAATCCCACAGCCTATGGGATCTTTCAGGAGAATTCTTTGGATATTTATCTTTGGAGAATTCTCTTTGGATAATAGAAGAATAACAAGATCTAGAGCAGAAATTACCTGCCAGAGCTGTCAGAGTTACAGGAGATGAGGGTTCCTTCTCACAGGACTGGCTCCAGGCTGTGCAGCTGGGTTGCGGGCAGGGGTGACCATGGCTGTGGTGCAGAGCAGGGTCCCTGCTGTGCCCCAGGGGCTGTGTGCCAGAAGAGGCCTCTGCTGCCTGTGAGGCTCAGTACTCAGCCTGCCTGGGGAGCTGCCCAGGCCACTGCAGGGAGAAGCCATGTTTAGAAGTAGCCCTCAAACAAGGGCAAGGCAGGGCAGGGTCCTGCTGGAGCCCAGGGGCTGATGCCTGGAGCAGGCTGCTCAGAGCTCCACAGCACTCCCAGGGCATCTTTGGGAATATTCTTGAAAAAGAAGATAAACAGCTACACTGCCAGAAGGGAAGAAACACCGTGGGGTCTGTTCTTTCACTTTTCTGCCCTCAAGAGCTCTCTGGACAAGTCACAGCAGCTCCTTAGCCACTGAACACAATGAATATGTCCCTGGAAATTGCCTTGGGAAAGGATGTGTCTGCAGGGCAGAGCTGAGCACACTGCAGGTGGGACAGGGTCTGTGAGCAATGGCAGGGAGGAGATGTGGGGACAGGGAAGGAGCTGCCAGTAAGGACAGTTTCAGGTAGCAGTGATCTGTGTAGGGAGGGAGAGGGAGCTGCTGCCTGAAACACCAAGAGAGGGGGGATACAGGCACTTCCTGCCAGGCCTGCAGTGCAGGCACCTTCTCTGCAGCAACCCCCTGCTCTCCTCTGCCACCCAGTACATCAGCCACTCTCAGCGCCTGGGGATTTAGGGCATGAACCACCATCTCCTCAGCTGAACCTCCAAAGGAAGAAAGGAGCCTGTGTCCTGCAAGGTGATACACAATGATGAGGCTAAGAGTACCTGCTCTGCAGTGTCACGTCTCTAGGTGGCATGCAAGCTTGGTAGGGTGTAGGTTTCACTGCATGCCCATCTGCTTTTCTCTCTGTCAGCTGGTTGGAGCATTGTGGTACTCATTCTCACTTCTCCACCTGTACGTGGCTCTCCTACTTCCTTTGTCTGGGAAGCAAGTGGGTGTAAACATCTGTTCTGACATGGAGTGCTGGGTACTGCTCTGAGCATTTCTTCTTGGGAACAAGGTGCCCAAACTCCATTATAACCTGTCAGGCATGCTGTCATTCAGTTGGGTGGGTTGGATAACAAGCTGACTCATTCAACTCAGGGAATGGTGATTTTTGTGAGAGAAGGTGTGAGTTTTGCTCAGAGAATTCTGCCTTGTCATTGTCTTTTCCTCTAGTGACAGGTGCACATGGCCAGAGGCAGCAAATGTCCAACAGAACCTTCCCCACAGAGTTCCTTCTCCTGCCATTCGCAGACACACGCGAGCTGCAGCTCCTGCACTTCGGGCTCTTCTTGGGCATCTACCTGGCTGCCCTCCTGGGCAACGGCCTCATCATCACAGCCATAGCCTGCGACCACCGCCTCCACACCCCCATGTACTTCTTCCTCCTCAACCTCTCTTTGATTGACCTTGGAACTATTACCACGACTGCCCCCAAATCCATGGCCAATTCCCTGTGGGACACCAGGGCCATTTCCTATGCAGGCTGTGCTACCCAGCTCTTTATGTTTGTTGTCTTTGTTGCAGCAGAGTTTTATCTTCTCACCATCATGGCCTATGACCGCTATATTGCCATCTGCAAACCCCTACACTATGGGACAATAATGGACAGCAGAACTTGTGTCAACATGGCAGCAGCTGCCTGGGGCAGTACTTTTCTCTATGCTGTGCTGCACACTGCCAATACCTTTTCCCTTCCCCTCTGCCAAGGCAATGCCCTTGACCAGTTCTTCTGTGAAATTCCCCAGATCCTCAAGCTGTCTTGCTCTGATGCCTTCCTCACAGAAGTTGGGCTTCTTATTATTAGTGTCACTGTAGCATCTGGGTGTTTTGTTTTCCTTGTGCTGTCTTATGTGCAGATCTTCAGGGCTGTAATTAGGATGCCCTCCCATCAAGGACGGTACAAAGCTTTTTCCACGTGCCTCCCTCACCTGGCCGTGGTCTCCTTGTTTCTTAGTACTGCCACTTTTACCTACCTGAAGCCCTCCTCCATTTCTTCCCCATCCCTTGACCTTTTGCTGGCAGTTCTGTACTCAGTGGTACCTCCAGCAGTGAACCCCCTCATCTACAGCATGAGGAACCAGCAGCTCAAGGATGCAGTTAGGAAACTGATTTGGTGGATGTTTTTCAGTTCTTATAAAGATCCCTTCACTCTCCACAAATGAACGTCAGTAATCTTCTTCCAGGCGTGTTTTTGTGTTTTTGTTGTTCTCATTATACACACACACACACACACACACACACATATATGTATATAGTCATTATGGCTGTTCCTGCTCCTTGCATCCCTGCATAAATATTTAAATATTTTGATTCCCCCAAGTGCTATGAATCCACGAACCTGTTTGCTCACATATGAAAGCTGTATAAATGTGCATTTAACACTGTGAGGGAGTCAGTGAAGACTCTCATAACATTGCTGTACTAAAATGGAAACACCCCAATGCTATGCTCAAAGCCTGAGCCTGAGTTGTCTTTACCAAACCATTGCCAAGGCCCAAATAATTGCTGCCCACAAGGGTCTGTTCCTCTTTTGGTTCAGGAGGGAATGGTTCATTGTCACATTTGTGATCTTTCAGAGACCAAGGGCTAGATTTAAGACTTACCCATGGATGTCTACTGACAACAGAGGCAGTGAATGGTCACTGCATTACATAACCAGGACTGTTCCTACATCTGAGCCATAGATGATGTCCTTCAGGAGAGGCATCTGGAGCTGCCTGCGGAGCCCAGGGTACTTCCAGGGACAGCAGAGCCTGGTATGAGCCATGACTTAAGCCCCTTTGAAGGTGAGAGATCTCCCACTGTGCTCTCAGCCACAGGGAAAGAACTAAAGCCAGGTATTCACAGGGAACCTGAAACCCTGAAGTCCCAGAGAAGAGAGTGGGCACCCAGAAGGCAGAGGGAAGGGAATCTGAGGAGTGATTCATTTCCCCTTTCATGAAGTACCTCTGTTTGGTACAACACTACAGCCCATTTCCTCTGCACAGCAGCAGTGCCAGCTTGAGGGACAGCTTGTGGGGAGCATGGAGATGGCCATTCCCCACTGCCAAGGGGAGCTGATTTTTGAAATTTGACCAGCTCCATCCTTCTGCTGGCATCAGTGTCTATACTGGGGGAGCAGCCACCACGACAGTGGATCAGTGTTGGGTCATGGGCTAGAAAGCACTGGCTAACCTGATCTATCTGTAAAACTATCACTGCTCAGAGAAAATGATCATAGAATCATAGAATCTTAGAATATCCCAAGGTGGAAGGGACCCATAAGGATCATTGAGCCCAACTCCTGACTCCACACAAGTCTATCCAAAAATTCAGACCATATGACTAAGAGCACATTTCAAATACTTCTTAAACTCCAACAGGCTTGGTGCCATGACTACGACCTTGGGGAGCCTGTTCCAGTGCATGACAACCCTCTCATTGAAGAACTTTTACTGATATGCAGTCTGAACCTCCCCTGTTGTAGCTTGACACTATTCCCTCAGGTCCTATCACTGATCACCAAAGAGAGTAGATTGGTGCCTGTCCCTCCACTCCCCCTCATGAGGAAGACATAGACTACAATGAGGTCTCCCCTCAGCCTCTTGTTTTCCAGGCTGAACAGGCCCAGTGACCTCAGCCACTCCCCATACATCTTCCCCTCTAGGCCCTTCGCCATCTTTGTAGACCTCCTCTGGACACTCTCCAACAGTTTCACATCCTGTTTGTACTGTGGTGCCCAGAACTGCACACAGAACTCAGGGTGAGGCTGAACAAGTGCAGAATAGAGTGGGACAATCACTTCCCTTGACCAACTAGCAATGCCGTGCTTATGCACCCCTGGATAAGGTTGGCCCTCCTGGCTGGCAGGGCACACTGCTGGCTCATATTCAGCTTGCTGTCAACCACAACCCCCAGATCCCTCTCTGCAGGGCTGCTCTCCAGCATCTCATCCCCCAATCTGTAAGTATAGCCAGGGTTGCCCCGTCCCAGGTGCAGGACCCAGCACTTGCTCTTGTCATGCGGTTGGTGATCGCCCAGCTCTCCAGTCTTTCCAAATCTCTCTGCACGGCCTTTCCACCCTCATCAGAGTCCACAACTCCTCCAAGTTTGGTGTCACCAGCAAATTTGCTCAGAACACCTTCTAGTCCCACATCCAAATCATTTACAAAAACACTGAAGAGGACTGGCCCTAAAATGGAGCCTTGAGGTACCCCACTGGGGACTGCCCACCAGCCTGATGCGGACCCATTTACTTCAACCTTTGGAGTCCTACCCATCTGCTGGTTATTCACCCAACATATGATATTTTTGTCCAGCTATATGATGGACATTTTGTTCAGTAGGATCCTTTATGAAACTGTGTCAAAAGCTTTACTGAAATCAAAAAAGATCACATCAGCTGGCTTCCCTTGATTGACTACATGGGTGATCTTGTCATGAAAGAAAATCAAATTTGTCAAACAGGACCTACCTTCCGTGAACCCATGTTGACTAAGACCAATGACCACATCGTCCCCCAAGCACATTTCAATATCTACAAGGACAATCTTCTCCATAATTTTACCAAGCATTGACATGAGACTAACAGGCCTGTAGTTAGCAGGATCTTGTCCTTCTTGAAACTGGCCCAACATTTGCCAACTAGGACCTCTGCAGATTCCCAAGACTGTTTTAAAATAATTGAGAGAGGTCCTGTGATGATGTCAGCCAGCTCTCTGAGCACTCTGGGATGAATCCTGTTCGGACCCATGGACTTGTATGGATCCGTGTGGTGCAGCAAATCACACACACATTCAGGGTCAGTTGGGAGTTTATCATTCCTACTGTTACGGTCTTCGCAGCACCTGGAGTCCCGAAACCCACCCTTGGCGTTGAAGACGGAGGCAAAGAAGGCATTAAATGTCTTTGCTTTGCCTATGTCCTTGTCTGTGAGGTGACCTTCCCCATCAAGTAGTGGACCTTTGTTTTCTCTGGTCCTCCTTTTTCACATATTTAAAATAAAACTTTCTATTGTCGCCCACAGACCTGGCCAGCTTCAACTCTCATTGAGCTTTGGCTGCACGTATTTTCTCCCTACAAACATGAACAGCGTCCCTGTAGTCCTTTCACATTGCCTGACCATGTTTCCAGCACCCATACAATTTCTTTTTATGCCTAAGCTCCAGAATAAGATCCCTGGTCAGCCAAGCTGGCCCTTGTGCCCCACCATTTGCCGAGGCAATCGGCTCCGGGGCAGATGCGTTCTGCAGCGGAGTGGGGGATCGGGCCAGGCAGGGCTAATTTTTCCAGCATCGAGCCTACTTGAGGGAGCCGCAAGGACCCGGCAGCCCTCGTGAGGGAGGCTGATGAGGCATAGGCGGAGCCAGCAGCACCCCCTCCCCAGCTGTTCAAAAGCTGCCCCTAGAGAGCGCGAGCGACCAGGAGCGCGGTGACCAGGACGGGCAAACAGGGCATGGCACGTCAGAAGGGCGTGGCGTGGCAGTTAGCGTGGCAGTTCGCACAGGCAGGGCGAGCAGGAAGGGCAGAGCGCTCCCCCCGCCCATACGAACACCTCCTTAATGACAGCCATTAGCTAAGTGACAATGGTCTCCACCAGGCACGGTGCTCTCTCCAGGAAGTCGGTACAAACCCACACCGACTGCCCATTAAAAAACGTAGCAGTTCAGGTCACCAGATGCAAGGAGTGTCTGAGCCTGTTCCTGCCATCGGCGGGAGGCAGAGAAACTGCGTGCGTGAGGTGCGAGCAGGTGGATGACCTGGTCCGCATGGTGGCGGAGCTCAAGGAGGAGGTGGAGAGGTTGAGGGATATCAGGGAGTGTGAGCAGGAGATAGACTTGTGGAGCGACTCCCTGAAGGGCCTCAAGGAGAGGTATCGAGGTGAGACACCCCAAATGAGGGTGGACCCCCTGCCCTGTCACCGTCGGGCAGAGGGAGGGGATCTGGGAGTTGAGGAGGAATGGAAACAGGTCCCTGCTCGACATTGCAGGCAATGCCCACCCCTTCCAGCCCCACCTTCCCAGGTGCCCTTACAAAACAGGTTTGAGGCCCTGGAGCTCGAGAGACGGGTGGGTGAGGAAGAGGAAGCAAGTGTTCCCAGGAGGATGCCTAGGGCAAGGAGGTCGACTCCACGCCTCAGGACTGCCTCCACCAAGAAAGACAGAAGGGTTATTGTTGTGGGAGACTCTCTTCTCAGGGGAACAGAGGGCCCTATTTGTCAGCCTGACCCTACCCGTAGGGAAGTCTGCTGCCTTCCTGGGGCCAGGGTCAGGGACGTTGCCAGGAAGCTTCCCAACCTGGTATGCCCCTCTGATTATTATCCTCTTTTGATAGTCCAGGCGGGCAGTGACAACATTGAAGAGAGAAGCCTGGAGGCTATCAAACAAGACTTTAGGGGGCTGGGACAGTTAGTGGATGGAGCAGGAGTGCAGGTGGTGTTTTCGTCTATCCCTGCGGTGGCAGGGAGGGGTACAGAGAGGACAAGGAAAGCCCACCTGTTAAACACGTGGCTCCGGGGCTGGTGCCTACGCAGAAATCTTGGTTTTTTCGACCATGGGGCAGTTTACTCAGCACCTGGTCTGATGGCAGCAGACGGGTCCATATCTTTTAGGGGAAAAAGGATCCTGGGCCAGGAGCTGGCGGGGCTCATTGAGAGGGCTTTAAACTCGGTAAGAAAAGGGATGGGGCTGAAACAAGGCTTGTTGGAGCTGTGCCAGGGGGAACAATGGCAAGGCCGGGGGATAAGGCAATGGCCCAGCTGAAGTGCATCTACACCAATGTACGCAGCATGGGTAACAAACAGGAGGAGCTGGAAGCCATCGTGCAGCAGGCAGGCTACGACTTGGTTGCTATCACGGAGATGTGGTGGGACCAGTCTCATGACTGGAGTGCTGCGATGTCTGGCTATAAGCTCTTCAGAAGGGACAGGCAGCACAGAAGGGGTGGCGGTGTGGCTCTCTATATTAGAGAGTGTTTCGAGGTTGTAGAACTCGAGCCTGGGAATGACAAGGTCGAGTCCCTTTGGGTTAGGATCGGCAGGGACAACAAGGCTAGTGTCCTGGTCGGGGCCTGTTATAGACCGCTAAACCAGGATGAGGAGACGGATGAGGAGTTCTACAGGCAGCTGACAGAAGTTGCAAAATCTTCAGCGCTTGTTCTCGTGGGGGACTTCAACTTCCCTGACATATCCTGGAAGCAAAACACAGCCCAGAGAAAGCAGTCTAGGAGGTTTCTGGAGAGCGTGGAAGATGGCTTTCTGACGCAGCTGGTTAGTGAACCTACCAGGGGTGGCGTCCCGCTAGACCTTCTCTTCACAAACAGAGAAGGACTGGTGGAGGATGTGATTGTCGGGAGCTGTCTTGGGCAGAGTGACCACGAAATGGTGGAGTTCACTATTTTTGGCGGGGCCAGGAAGGGAACCAGTAAAGCCGCTGTATGGGACTTCCGGAGTGCTGACTCTGAGCTGCTGAGGACACCGGTTGGTAGAGTCCCTTGGGAGGCGGTTCTGAAGGGCAGAGGAGTCCAGGAAGGCTGGGCGCTCTTTGGGCTCTCTGGGCCCAAAGAGTCGTGGTAAATGGAGCCAAGTCCAGTTGGAGGCCAGTCACTAGTGGCATTCCCCAGGGCTCGGTGCTGGGGCCGGTCCTCTTTAATATCTTCATCAATGATCTGGATGACGGCATTGAGTGCACCCTCAGTAAGTTTGCAGATGACACCAAGCTAGGTGCGTGTGTCGATCTGCTTGAGGGTAGGAAGGCTCTGCAGGAGGATCTGGATAGGCTGCACCGATGGGCTGAGGTCAACTGCATGAAGTTTAACAAGGCCAAGTGCCGGGTCCTCCACCTGTGATGCAATAACCCCAAGCAGAGCTACAGGCTGGGAGATGAGTGGTTGGAGAGCTGCCAGGCAGAGAAGGACCTGGGAGTGATGGTTGATAGTTGGCTGAATATGAGCCAGCAGTGTGCTCAGGTGGCCAAGAAGGCCAACGGCATCCTGGCTTGTATCAGAAACAGTGTGGCCAGCAGGTCTAGGGAAGTGATCCCTGTACTCGGCTCTGGTGAGGCCGCACCTTGAGTACTGTGTTCAGTTTTGGGCCCCTCACTACAAGAAGGACATCGAGGTGCTTGAGCGGCTCCAGAGAAGGGCAACGAAGCTGGTGAAGGGTCTGGAGAACAAGTCCTATGAGGAGCGGCTGAGGGAGCTGGGCTTGTTCAGCCTGGAGAAGAGGAGGCTCAGGGGTGACCTTATCGCTCTCTACAGGTACCTCAAACGAGGCTGTAGTGAGGTGGGGGTTGGTCTATTCTCCCACGTGCCTGGTGACAGGATGAGGGGGAATGGGCTTAAGTTGCGCCAGGGGAGTTTTAGGCTGGATCTTAGGAAGAACTTCTTTACCGAAAGTGTTGTTAGACACTTGTGTTGGGTCTGTCTTAGCTGGAGTCACCTTTTCCCTTCAGCAGCCCGCACAGTGCTGTGCTCTGCACTCGTAGCTGGAACAGCACTGATATCACTCCAGTGTTGTGTCTATTGCTGCGTAGTGCTGGCATAGCATCAGGACTCCTTCCAAGCCCACAAGAGCCAGCAGGCTGGGGGTGGGCAAGTGATGGGCAGGGGACATTGCCGGGGCAGCTGACCTAAACCAACCAAAGGGATATTCCATAGCACCTGATGTCACACTCAGCAATAAAAAGGGGGGCTCTCGTGGGGGAGGGGGCTGTTCCTCCTGAACAACCACTACGCATTTGAGGCCCTGCTTCCTAGGACATGGCCGAACACCGCTCGTTGATGGGAAGTAGAGAATAATTTTTTTCTCTCTCTCTCTGTGCTTCCGCGCGGACTGATTGTTTCTTTTGTTTCTGTTTTTCCTCCCCATTCCCTTTCCCTTTAATTAAACCTGTCTCATCTCAAACCTCGAGTTCCCTGTGTTGTATTTTCTCCCCCTTCCTCTTTGAGGAGAGGGGGAGTGAGAGAGCGGTTGTGGTGGAGCTCGGCTGCCCACCTGAGTAAAACCACCACAGTCCTTTCAGTAAGGAGGGACGTTGCACCCCCATGCTGCGTCTTGAACCCGTGACCTCAGATTTCTCTTCATGTCACCAGGTGAGGGTTATGCGAGCACCTCGAGCCGGTGAGCCAGGCTGCAGAGGGAAGTGGTGGAGTCACCATCCCTGGAAGTCTTTAAAAGACGTTTAGATGTAGAGCTTAGGGATATGGTTTAGTGGGGACTGTTAGTGTTATGTCAGAGGTTGGACTCGATGATCTTGAGGTCTCTTCCAACCTAGAAATTCTGTGATTCTGTGCTTCTTATTAACTTCTGATATCCTGTGTCCAGTTCTGGGTTCCGTGGTACAAAAAAAAAAAAAGACTGGTATCTCCTGGAAAGAATCCAGAGGAAGGCCACAAAGATGATATGGGGTCTGGAGCATCTTCTCTATGAAGAAAGGGAGAAAACAAAGCAATTTGAAGTCCTTTATAAGGACAAGGGCAGTCAATCTCAATGTATTTCTTAGTTCATCAAAGAATAATTAGTTTTGTCATCCTGGCTGGGTTATCTGTAATAGACTCCCACAATTACATCCTCTTTGTTTTTCCCTTAATCCTAACCCAGAGGATCTCAGCATTGCCATCATCAACTGCAAGCTCCATGCAGTCCAGCCTTTCCTTTACATACAGCACCACCCCACCGCCTTGCCTGCCCTGCCTGTCCCTACTGAGGAGCCTGTAACCATCTATTGCAACACGCCATTCACAGGACTCATCCCACCAGGTTTCGCTTATACTGATGGTATCATTGCTCCAGAATTGGGCCAAGAATTCTAGATCATCCAGTTTATTCCTCATATTTTGTGCATTTGTTTAGAAGCACTTCAAATGCACCTCATAGCATGCAGAACCTGGTGGAGAAGCCCGAAGGACCTCACTAGCACACATTCCTTCTAATTCTGGCACTCCATCCCTTATTTTATCACTGACATGCCTGGTTTTATCCCTTTCTCCTTTTGACTCTACTTTAAAGCCCTGTCTATCAGCCTTAATAATTCCTGGGCAAAAATCCTTTTCGCCCTCTGAGAAAGGTGCATCCTGTCTCATGCCAGGAGGCTTGGTGTTGCATAGACCTTCCCATGATGAACAAACCCAAAGTTCTTCTGGTGGCACCAGTCTCGGAGCCACGTATTGATGAGCCGAGTCTGCCTGTCAACATATTTTCCTCCTATTGGAAGGAAGAGGCAAATATGACCTGTGCCCCATATCCTTTAACCAGTCTCTCTAAAGCCCTAAAGTCCCTTTGGATTGATCTCATACTTCTCCTTGCTACATCGTCATTACCAGCCTGAAAAAAAGCAGTAGTGGGTAGTAGTCAGACAGCTGTACCAGCTTAGTGACTTTCCTGGCAATACCTTTTACCTCAGCCACGGGGAGGCAGCAGACTTCCCTGTGGGTTGGGTCTGGATGGCATATCAGGCCCTCTGTCCCTTTCAGAAGGGAGTCCCCATGATGATAACCCTTCTTTCTTTCTTGACAGAAGATGTAGTCCTGCAAGGGGTAGGTTGCCTTGCCTTAGGCACCCCTTCCAACTGGGATGGGCTTTTGTCTACATCGCTGTTTTGACTGCCATGTTCTAGAGCTTCATAGTTGTTATAGATGGGTAGTCAGGAAGGTGAGGTGGGCAGGGAGAGGGCTCACCTACCACCCCGAGCAGGAATCTGCTTCCATTCCCTCCCTTGGCCTAGGTTCCCTCCTCCTGCTTTGCAAGATGGGGGAACTTTTGTCTTTTGTGTAGTGGCTGCCTGGTGGGATAGAGGAACCTTTGTTACTTGTGTTGTGGCTGGCTCATGAGTCTGCCTCAGGGAGGGTAGAGTATGCTTTCACCAGTCAGCTTCCCTCTCCACGTGCCTGATGCTCCTCAGTCTGCTCACCTCCTCCCAAAGCTTCGCCACCGGGC